>NC_134232.1:9085000-9710000 GCF_965140235.1 Caretta caretta
CTCCCTGGAAGGGACGTCTGGCTCCTTCCCTGCTCTGCCTCCAACTGGGCTCGGGGGCCCGGCCCTTATCCCTCCTGCCCTGTCCCTGCCAGAAGTGGGGAAGGGACAGGGCTAACTGGGTCCAACAGGGTGAATAACCCCTTCTGTGCCGGAATGAGGCCGCCCCGCCTCGGTGCAATGTCCATCGCGGGCAGTTGTGTCACCCCACCGAAGCTTTTGGCACCCCTGTGATCGCCCGCGCAGCGGCGTTCCTGGGGGCACACGCTTTGGGATTCGTTCCAGAAAGCCGCCAAAACCCGAACCAGTGCTGATGGAGCTGGCTGCCGGGTTCAGCTTCGCATGTCCTCATTCCTGATCTCCTCCTGCCACGTGATCTGGAGCCGCTGACGGAGATGACAAGAGTCGAGCCGGTGCGCGTCCGCCTTGCGCGCCCGCCTTGCGCTTCCGCACGGCAGAGCTGCTGTAACTGGGGGTCCGGGGACCTGCAGCTTCACAGCAAGCTTGAGGTCATGACGGCCCCGCAGCGGCTGCGGAAGGGCCCGAAACACAGAGGCACGCTCCGCAGCCCATGACGTTGTCTTGTTGGCCGATCTCGTTGGGCAAACGGCAGCAGGTATTGGTCTGGTTATTAACCCAGAGAAAACAAAGTCCCTGGCAGTTACTGTCCAACAGCCTCCAGCTCGGTATTAACCCATCCAGACGGGACATGGACCGAGGGGCCGATGTCGGATATTTGGGCAGCATCCCAGACTGTGTTGGAGGATGCTCGAACCATGGCCCTCGGGCCAGCATCATATCAACTAGGCCTCAGTGCATCCCTTTGTGTCACACCCTTCGTTGGCTTGGAAGCGCTAGGGGGGCCAGGTAATTTCTCAGTGTCTGCAGGTGTTGCAGCGATCTGCATTGCTCCCGGAGGCCTGCTCCGCCTGCAGAGGGCAGGGGGCTGGGATCTGCACAAAGGCCTAGGGGCGTCGGGCCCCCGGCTGCCATTGAATTTTGGTGGGATTTGGATGCTGAAGTCCCTTCTGCACCTTTGAAAATCGCAGTCAAAGTTCTAGTCCTTCCTGTGACCCTGATCCACTGGGGGATGCGGAGCGAGTTCCTGGCCCTCTCTGTAAAGTGGGAGGGAATGTCTCTGACCTACCTGCATGGCGCTTACCTGGCGGATGCTTGCACAGGGCTCTGACGGGGTGGGCAGCCTGTCCATCTCCTACATAACATCCGTTCCCAGGGCATCTGAGTGCCTCTCGAGCTCCCCCAGGAGGCTGGGCAGTGTTGTTCTCACCATTTGATGCAGGAGAAACAGATGCCAAGGCCCGTCCAGATTGTTCAAGGTATCTCGGTGCTGCAACGCCTAACTGATTTAGGAGCCCGAGTCTCATTTTCAAAAGGGATTTCGGCAACGGCAAGCCAGACGCTCGTTGACAATTGCGGGGATTTAGGCTCCTAAGTGCCTGAATCCCTTTTGAAAATGAGACTCGGGCTCCTAAATCAGTTGGGTGTTGGGACATTGAAACTGCAACAACACCTCCCCGCCTTGAAAACAGTCTAGGTGACTTGGCCAAGGTCACTCGGGAAGCCTGTGGCAGAGGAGGGAGCTGAATGCTGGTTTCCCAAGTCCCGAGCTACTGCATGCACTGGGTATCACAGGGCTTTGCACTATAGCCCACGACACTGATCCCTAATACTCTTTTGTTCGGAGGGTTTAGCCGAGTGGTGTTATCCCTTCTCCTCCTAGCCCCTTATGGCTGTAATCCTCTCTCCGTGAGTGGTAGATGCTTTATCTGAGAGCCTGGCTGGGGTAGCCCCTGCTACCAGTCGATGAGCCATCTGCTCCGCCTGTATTCCCAGCCAGGTGAATGTGGGGGGCCGGGAGGACCCCGAGGGGGGAATGTGGACTGTTCCCCTTGCCACCAGAGAGGAGGCCCATGCAGCCTTTGCCCCGACGTGTGGAGCATTACAATGTCTGCACGGGTCTTGCAAGGAGAGATCCCCTCAGACAGGTGGGCTGCTGCTGCTCCCCTTGCTTTGCAGAGCTGACCCTGGCAGCTGCCTCTTCCCTTAGCCTAAAGCCGCGCGGAAATGAAAGGAGGGGGTGGTTAGCCATATGGCAGACCTGGGTTCGAGCCCCAGGCCTGTGGGTCTTGCTTAGGGGGGGCGCTGCAGAGGCAGCCCGGCCAGCACTGGTTCAGAGGGAGTGGAAGAGGAAGTCGACCGCTGATGGTGGGGTTACTCTAGCCCTCCTTAGCAGCGGGGCCAGCAGGACTGAAAGCCTGGCCTGGCCGCCCGTTCGTCATGACGGAGGGCTTGCCGGGCCGAGAGAAGGGGCTGCAAAGTGACGTCTCCCCCCTCCAGCTCCAGTCCGGAGCCAAAGGGTGGAGGGGGAGCTGAGCCCCCTGCCTTCCCCCAATTGCAGCCCTGCCGAGTTCAGTGGGGCATGGCCCGTTGGGAGCCTGTGTTGGGAGCCCTTAGGGGCCTTACGAGTGGAAACACGGGGGCGAATCCTCCGCTGGTGCCATTGGGCGGCGCTTGGCGTCTGGCCGAGTCGCACTTCAGCTGAGGCTCTCGCCGTCATGTGGGTGGGGCAGGATGGCCTCAGGGCTCCGGCAGGGATGGGAGTGTGTGTGTGTGGGGGGGAACAGTGAGGTGGGTCTGTATGACCCTCACCATGAGACAGCCAGTTGCATCATAGTGCCAGGTAGTTCAGCTCACTCCTGAACAGGGACATCTGCGGTACCCCGACTGACAGCTACACCCTCCCTTGGAGCTGTTAGCTTCCAACTTTGGGGGTGCCCCCTCTGATCTCCCGGAGGACTGCAGATGCCCCATGCAGAAGCTGTCCCATGACGAGAGTTAATGGGACCTGGGATTTACTGCATTATACGAACATACAGGCCCAGCTCCAGTGAGTGTCTTTGCTTTTATCTTCCAGCTTTGAACAGCTGGTGGGATCAATACCTCTCCTCTGGCCTATTGTCTGGGGTGTGTGTTATTGGCCTATAAATCCTCCTTCCCTCCCTTTTCTCTCTGTTTTTGTGTGTGTGCGCACGTGTGTCCGGCTTAGCTCATCTGTTCCGTTTGGGACCTCCTTAGAATAAAGCGAGAGAGGGGCAGTGGGGGGGATTGGGTGAAGGTCTCCTAAGAGGTCACTCGGTTAGACTATAAAGAGCCTTTCAATTGTAAAAACGCAAGGCCAGCAGCAGGCAGTGGGACGAAGTTCTGCGCTGACGCAAAATCTTCAAAACTCTTGATAAAATAAGGAACTTCCTGCAGAACAAAGCAACTTTCTAGCCTGGCTGGGTGACCTTCAAAAGGCCAGGTTTCTGACGGGCACAGAGATCAAGGGCTCCCACTCTGGCAAAAATGCATGCAGGGTAAGACATGCATGGGGCCAGGATCATGCCTGGGATTTGCAAGCTGGAAAGATCATCCATGGGCTATACAAGTTGAAAGGGCGGTGCATCGCAGTCTGCATGTTGCAAAGACCATGCGTGGAATGTATCCCAAACTAGGTATGATCCTTGCATTTATCTGCAAATGATTAATCCTTGCATGACTTGCATCACCTATGCCTGATCTTTGTGCTTCTGCCTCCATAGGTGGCTTCTGTCTGGGCTGAGTATGATACCTGTTCCCCACCCCCCTTATTCTGCCCACTCCCCCAGCTCTGGCATGGGCTGCACAAAAATGAAAGAGAAAATATACTCCCCATGGTCTCCTCAGTTTGTTGCTGGTTTCCCTGGTGACTGCATGGAAACTGACCAGCACAAGGGCTACGAGAAAAGCTGGACCCCTTCCTTCCTTCATCTGGCATGAAAGAAGTGTCTCCCCCTGCCCCCGCTCCAGCCTCCAGGGCTTTGCGGCTTTAGGCTACAACTGGTCTTGAGGTGTGAGTGTAGGGGAACAGCTTGGACTGGCAAAGACACCCTTGCCATGGGCTGTTAGCCTGCCAGGCAGACCTCTGCCGTACTCAATTCTGTGCCTCTCGCTCCATCTCTTGAAGGAGATGGTCAGATCTCAGCTTCTTCATGCTGTGTCTTATGTATGGAGCTGCTCGTGCTTGCGATTTGATCCTGAGTCTCGTGATCTGGGGGAGGGAGCTGCGTGTTTGTAATTCCCCAGCTCCTGGACTCATGTGATTTACGTGGTGTTTACATTAATGTGGGTAACCCACTGCCCCAAGCCATGGTAGCTAGGGTGACGGACGAATTCTTCCATCAACCTAGCCGCATCTACACCTTTTAGCTCATCTTAGCGATAACGCCTCCAGGTGTGAATTTTTCACGCTGAGCTAACTTGCTCCAAATTTTAAGTGTGGACCAGGCCACATAATTAGTTTGCAGCAAACTGGGGTGTGAATTTACCCCACGCTCCCCTGCCATGGTCTAACTGTCCATGTGGACCCTCCTGACGTCCATTAACAGTCGTTAATGCACTTTGATCTAGTCCTTTTTGAAATGGGACTAATCAAAGCACATTAACAAGCTATAAAAGCGCATCAGATGGATTTACACAGTCAGTCAATCTGGTAGGCTAGTGCAAGGTAGATTCACGTGCCAGCTTCCTGCGAATTGACTGTTCGTGTAGCGTGACTATGGGTCAGTGTGTGTTCCTGGTTCCCCCCTACTCCCACCCCGTGCCTGATCTGCAGAGAAGCGGAGTCTGTTACAGCCCAAGCTAGGGGATGCTAGACTGTAGGTCAAGCTGCAGCAGCTCTGGTTTTTAGCCCTGCTTTGGTACCCGTGGTGTCAGCCAAGATGGGACCTTGGTGGTTGCTGAGAGAGCTTGAAAATGTGAGCCCTAAAGGCCTGAAAAGCAGAAGGGGAACAAAAGGAACTTAAAATGCATCATATTTGGCTTAAAAACATGAGATTTTTTTTTTAATCTCCTGATTTTTTGGGGCAGGGGCCTGACTCGTGATTTTTAAATGCTTGGGCCTGGCAGCACAGAATACATACAACTCCTCGAGGGCGCTAGGCTCGTGGTCGTCGCGTCCCTGCTGCAGAGAGTTGAGCGCTCTGAGTGGAGAAAGCGTGCCCGGAGGTTGGCATCGTGATGAGTATTTATGGTTTGTATCACTGTAGCGACTCGGAGCCCCAGTCATGGCCCAGGACCTTGCTGCGCCAGGCACTGTACAAACAGAACAATTTCATGTGATCTAGTGCCTGGGCAGTCCATCCCTGCAGTGGGTTTTCAGGGGAGGGCTGCATGGCTATGACTGTGTCCTGGAAGGAGGTCCCAGGCATAGGGGACTAATAGGGCCAAGAGCGGAGGAAGGACAAGTAGGGAGCAGTTGGCCGAGCTGTTTGGGCAGAGGAGAGGGCAGCGGGGGACCCCTGGATTTCTTCCAAGAGAAGCCACCAGATATGGATTATGGGTCTTGGATTTTGCAGAGAGCATTGTAGCCCTAGGCCCTGCAAGGTGTCATGGCCCTGGCCAGCATGCAGAGAACTTCATCACTAGGGCCCTACCAAATTCACGGACATGAAAAATGCATCACGGGCTGTGAAATCCGGTCTCCTTCTGTGAAATCTGGTCTATTGTGTGCTTGTACCTTATACTGTGGAGATTTCACAGGGGAGACCAGCGTTTCTCAAACTGGGGGATCCAACCCAAAAGAGAGGTGGAGGGGGCTCGCAAGGTTACTGTAGGGGGGTTGTGGTACCCTTACTTCTGTGTTGCCTTCAGATTTGGGTGGCTAGCGAGCGGCGGCTGTTGGCCAGGCACCCAGCTCTGAAGGCAGTGCCCTGCCAGCAGCAGTGCAGAAGTAAGGGTGGCGATACCATACCATGCTGCTGGCAATGGTGCTGCCTTCAGAGCTGGGCTCCCGACCAGCAGCTGTCACTTTCCAGCTGCCCAACTCTGAAGGAAGTAAGAGTGGCAACACCGCAACCTCCCTACAATAATTTTGTGCCCCTCCCCCCCAACCTCCTTGTGGGTCGGGAAACCCCACAGTTACAACATGGTGAAATTGCAGATTGAAGTATCTGAAATAACGAAATTGACAATTTTTAAAATTCCATGACCGTGAAATTGACCAACATGGACAGTGAATTTGGTAGGGCCCTACTCATCACTCACAGTGCTTGAACTCCGGTCCCTAGTCCCAGGTGTTCTTCTGCAAAGAAACTTTCTTTCCCCTGTCAGCAGCACTGTGCAGATACTCCCTGGCCATCGGCCAGGAGACCTACTCACCCCGTCTGTGCCGCCTTCCCCATCCCGCACCTCCTGCAGCCGCCCGCACCCATTGCACAGTCAGACCGAGGCCTTTGCCTGCCAAAGCCCTGCAGATAAAGATCTCTCTGTGCTCTGAGCGTGGAGCTTCTCCGGGTCCTGGCGGAGAAGGGAATCCGAGCACTCTCCGCCCGGAGCGGATGTCAGGGGGTTGCTCTCTATGGACTCACCGGTTGGAATCCGCAGCTGCAGAGCTGGGTCTCTGAATGCAGCGAGGGAAGGGAACAAACGGAGGTTCTGAGGCTCTGCTGCGTCTGTTTAACCACAGGCAGCAGGGAGCTGGGCTCGCCGCCTGGATGTTGCACTAGGTACCAGCAGACACGTGTGCGCGTGTGCCCAGGCACACACAAACACGTGTGTACAGGCATGAGCGTGTGTTTGTGCACATGAGCGTACATGCTCATGCATGTGCCTACACGTTTCTATATGGGGGGAGGGATAGCTCAGTGGTTTGAGCATTGGCCTGCTAAACCCAGGGTTGTGAGTTCAATCCTTGAGGGGGCCATTTAGGGATCTGGGGCAAAAACTGGGGATTGGTCCTGCTTTGAGCAAGGGGGGTTGGCCTAGATGACCTCCTGAGGTTGTGACGAAGTGGGACTGTTCTTAATGTTTCCTCTGAATAGTGTGGGGGTGCCTCAGTTTCCCCATGGCAGTTCTTAAGTATCTAGGGGGTGGAGTAAGGGTGTATGATCATTGCAGAGCCCTAGAGGGCAGGTGTGTGCAGGAGTCTGGACACAGAGAATGGCCAACACCCTGTTTCCTGGCAACTGATGGCCTGGGCCCTTCCCCCCTGCAAGGTGAGAGCTGAAGGGTTGGAGAACAAAGGAATCAGGTGACCACCTGGCCCGGGAAAGGAACAAAGCCCAGAGGAGGAGGGGCTGGCTGGGACATGGAGTGAAGTGCAGACGTGGTTGTCTGGCTCACTGCCCCCCAGAATGGACCCAGCTGAGGGGTCCCGTTCTCTGCACCTGCAAGCTCTGTTTTAGACCATGTTCCTGTCGTCTAATAAACCTTCTGTTTTACTGGCTGGCTGAGAGTCACGTCTGACTGCGGAGTTGGGGGGCAGGACCCTCTGGCTTCCCCAGGAGCCCCGCCTGAGCGGACTCGCTGGGGGAAGCACACGGAGGGGCAGAGGATGCTGAATGCTCCGAGGTCAGACCCAGGAAGGTGGAAGCTGTGTGAGCTGTGTGTCCTGAAGACAGGCTGCTCACAGAAAGGCGACTGCCCCAGAGTCCTGACTGGCTTCATGGGGAGCAGTTCCAGAGCATCGCCCAGGGACTCCGTGACAACTGGTGGCAGCGGTGGGATGTACTGCACCCCGTGGATGGCGCTTCCTGCAGTAAGTGACTGGGGAGCAGTAACACGAAGGGGGATTGCCGAGGACCAGGCCTGCTGAAGGCTCAGAGAGGAGCGGTTTCGGGGGGCGGTTAACCCCTGGGAGTGTGTGACCAGCGAGAAGGACTGTGCAGTAACAGGGTTCCCCTGGGGATTGCAGCGAGCAGTCCAAGGGGCGGAGGAGTCTGCAGCTCGACCCTGGCAAAGAGGTGGTGACCTCGAGAAGGGCTGGCACACTAGGGGTTCTCCCTGGAAACCGTGGGGAGCTGAGAACACACAGGCCTGTGAGTCCACAACAACTTGGGAGGAGCGGAGTGACGGCCTGTCACCGTCTCCTTAAGAAGGACATTGTCACCCTGTGCAAAAAGAGAGGGTTGAGCGTTGGAAAGTTCACCAAAGCAGAGTTAATCGTGCAGCTGGAGGAGGATGACCGCTCTAAGGAACAGATTCCTGACCCCAACTGGGGCTATAGCAGGATCTGGGAGCAGCTGGAGCGGGAGCCAGGCATCGCCAAGACTCCTGTCCCCGACCAGACGAGGGTCTTCACGATCGGGTTCCCCATCGGGGGATCGAGACGGACGGGATTGGAGCTGAGTCTGAGAGAGCAAGAGGACCGTGGGAGACAGCGAGAGCCCGAGAAAGAGCTGCAGAAGCAGCAGCAGCATGAACTGGCGGTGGGGGAGCGGAGAGGCCTAGGGGACCTCCCCGGGGTGAGTGGGGATAGACCCCGGGGTGCCAGTTCCGCAGGGAACCTCGAGACTAAATTGCTGCCCTGGTTAAGGAGGGGGGGGGGTGTGGATGCCCACCTCACTGCCTTTGAGCAGGCTGGTGATTTGAACCAAGGGGACCCTGCGGAAAAGCCCCGGTGTCTAGCTCCCTTGCTGGGTCCCAAGGCCATAGACTCCGTCAGCCAGATGGTTGGGGATGTGGACAGGCTCCCACTCCTGACCCCAACCTATATGTCTGTGTGGAGTTTCCTGGGGCCAGGCCCCCTGGACCTCCAGTGGGAGCAGAAGGTGATGGTCAATGGGGAGACATTCTTGGGGTGGCCAAAGGGCATGGGCTGCATAAACCTTCCCACATGCGGCCTGCGAGTGCTATCGACCACCCCTGACCTAAGGGAGGGTGTGAAAATGGAAGGGCCTGGTGTAACTCCTACCAAGGAATGGGAGAGATGCTGGGGCATCCATGGGAACGTTGGTGGCTTCGAACTTCCCCAGGTCACCGGCTAAAGAGACCCCGCTCAGTTCGATCTCGAAGGGGGGAGAGATGTGACGAAGTGGGACTGTTCTTAATGTTTCCTCTGAATAGTGTGGGGGTGCCTCAGTTTCCCCATGGCAGTTCTTAAGTATCTAGGGGGTGGAGTAAGGGTGTATGATCATTGCAGAGCCCTAGAGGGCAGGTGTGTGCAGGAGTCTGGACACAGAGAATGGCCAACACCCTGTTTCCTGGCAACTGATGGCCTGGGCCCTTCCCCCCTGCAAGGTGAGAGCTGAAGGGTTGGAGAACAAAGGAATCAGGTGACCACCTGGCCCGGGAAAGGAACAAAGCCCAGAGGAGGAGGGGCTGGCTGGGACATGGAGTGAAGTGCAGACGTGGTTGTCTGGCTCACTGCCCCCCAGAATGGACCCAGCTGAGGGGTCCCGTTCTCTGCACCTGCAAGCTCTGTTTTAGACCATGTTCCTGTCGTCTAATAAACCTTCTGTTTTACTGGCTGGCTGAGAGTCACGTCTGACTGCGGAGTTGGGGGGCAGGACCCTCTGGCTTCCCCAGGAGCACCGCCTGAGCGGACTCGCTGGGGGAAGCACACGGAGGGGCAGAGGATGCTGAATGCTCCGAGGTCAGACCCAGGAAGGTGGAAGCTGTGTGAGCTGTGTGTCCTGAAGACAGGCTGCTCACAGAAAGGCGACTGCCCCAGAGTCCTGACTGGCTTCATGGGGAGCAGTTCCAGAGCATCGCCCAGGGACTCCGTGACAGAGGTCCCTTCCAATCCTGATATTCTGTCCGATGAAGTGAGCTGTAGCCCACAAAAGCTTATGCTCAAATAAATGGGTTAGTCTCTAAGGTGCCACAAGTCCTCCTTTTCTTTTTATGATTCTGTGTGCACAAGTGTACGCATACTTGTGCCTGCTCATCTGTGTGTACACCCACCCAGACGTGCACAAATACACACACGCTTGCACACACACACAATATCGTTTGAGACTGTCTCACATGACCATCTCAGAAGCAAACTAGGGGAATATAGCCTAGCTGAACCTACTATAAGGTGCATGCACAACTGGTTGGAAAATCGTACTGGCTGGGAGAGTAGTTATCATTGGTTCACAGTCAAGCTGGAGGGGTGTATCGAGCGGGGGGTCCCGCAGGGGTCTGTCCTGAGTCTGGTTGTGTTCAATAGCTTCATAAATGATTTGAATCCTGGCATAGAGAGCACATACATAAAGTTTGCGGACGATACCAAGCTGGGAGGGGATGCAAGCGCTTTGGAGGACAGGATTAGAAATCAAAATGAGCTGGACAAACTGGAGAAATGGTCTGAAATAAACAGGATGCAATTCAATAAGGAGAAATGCAAAGTCCTGCAGGAATGATCAGTGGCACAGATACCAAATGGGAAGTGACTGCCTAGGAAGGAGCACTGCAGGAAAGGATTAGGGGTTATAGTGGACCACAAATGAAATGTGAGTCAATAGTGTAATACCGTTTCCAAAAAAGCAAACACCATCCTGGGATGTATTAGCAGGAGCGTCGTAAGCGAGACACGAGCAGTAATTCTTCCATTCTACTCAGCACCGATAAGGCCTCAGCTGGGGTCGTTGTATCCAGGTCTGGGCGCCCCACTTCGGGAAAGGGGGACAAACTGGAGAAAGTCCAGAGGAGAGCAACACATATGGTTCAAGGCCTAGAAAATACGACTTACTAGAAAGCAAATTGTGTGCCCTGGAAAAGAGAAGACTGAGGGGGGGACGTGACAGTGATTTTCAAGTACGCAAAAGATTGTTATAAAGAGGAGATTGATCAATTGTTCTGCTCAACCACTGAGGGTAGGACAAGAGGCAAAGGGCTTAAATTGCAGCAAGGGAGATTTAGGTTCGACATTAGGAAAAACTTCCTGTCGGGGTAGTTAAGCACTGGAATAAATTGCCTCGGGAGGTTGTGGAATCTCCATCATTGGGGGTTTTTAAGAGCAAGTCAGACAAACCCCTGTGAGGGATGGGCTAGTTAATACTTAGCCCTGCCTCAGTGGATAGGGCTGGACTAGATGGCCTCTGGAGGTCCCTTCCAGTCCGACATGTCTCTGATTCTATGCACACACACACATTTAGGTACGTGCACATGCGGTCACACACATGTGCACAGGCCCACCGATGAAGATTCATGTCCGAGATAGACTGCGTTCCTAGAGCTCTTCTTCGGGGGGAGGGGCTGCACCCAGAGTCCATTCCGGGCGGGCACAAAGATCCAGTTCCGGTTCTTCCCAGGGGATAGACAGCCTAGTAGAAATGTCTGCTTTTCTGACCCTGGTCTGCTCTCCCTGCTGGACACAGGCACGGGGAAATCCTGGCCTGAATGCGTGTGCTTTCCTCAGATGGCTGCCAGGCACGACTCCCCTGTGTGTGCTGCGCCAGGAGCACTCAGAGAGCCATTAACTCCCTAGCTGGGAGCGCTTGGCAGCTTGTGTGTGGGCTGGGCTGCTGTACAGCTCGCTTGGATTCTCACATCCTCAGGACAGGGAGGGTCTGCAGTGCACAGGGATCTTCCCATCGCGGGAGCGGGGGCCTTGGCTGGTGGCAGGCCTCCTGCAATCATCAGGGCGTCTGAGGTTCTGCTCTGTCTGGGTTACTTGGGAGAGTAAGAGTTTAGCCCCACGGCTGCCCTAGGACACGGGTCAGGGCCTGTGTCGTGTCGCTCTGGTTCATTCGCTAACTGGGGCACGGGGAGGGGGTCAGTTTGTGGGCAGGAGACAGCTGCGGAAGTTGTTGATTCCTTGCTGGTACCAGAAAGTCTCCTATTGACTTTGGACCTGGCTGCATATGCTGCTTGTCTGGGGCTGGTTATGGGCTGGGCTCCGCTGACCCGTGAGACGTAACAGCAGCGTCTGACCCTGCATCCTTAAAACCCGCATGGCGCCGTTCCCCAGCGCTCCCTCTTCCTGGAGCTGCAGACTCCTCCCCCACTCAGGACTAGGCTCCGACGCTAACTGGTGTCATATCAGCCTCCAGATGGTCACGACTTCTAGTCACTAGTGAGCCGGGCTGGGTACGAACCTGCAGCTTCTGAAAAACCCTCCGACTCCCTGCCAAGGACCCCCTGACCTACTTCCTGGCTTTTAATTATAAGGTTAAAATGTCCTCCTCCATGGGGAATGGCCAGGCCTGCTTCTCTCCAGAGAGGAGCAGAACCTCTGGGGGACAGGGTTGTCCTCCTGCCGGAGGTGCCCTGCCACGGCCATGTCCGGTCGGCTATGGGGGAAGAGGAAGCTGCCGGGTACCAGGCTGAGAGCAGGAAATCCCCATGGCAGGAGAAGAGGCCATGCGTTGGGATTGGAAAGAGAGCTTTCTAGATGAGTGAATACCAGGCTGTGGATCTGCCTGCCTCAGCTTTTTAGCTGTCTAGCTATCTAATCCCAAGTGTACACATCTCTCTGTCTATCCCCATGCATCACAGCTTTCCCCTGCCCCGTCGGCCCTGTGCGGCTCCCGGCTCCCCCGGCCCCTCCAGCAGCCTGCAGATCCCAGGCGCGCTGGGTATCGCAGTGGTGGGCGTCATGCTCTCCCCACCCCTCTCGTCTCTCACGCTCACTCCAGCCTGTAATCGAGCCCTGCAGGCTGTCGCAGGAGAAACGAAGCGTGAAAACTTTTCCCCCGGAAGCCCGGGACGGTGCTAATTAATCTGGCAGCACGGCCGTCCGCCTGCCACCATCTGAGCCTCCCCAGCACGCATGTCACCTGCAAAGCCTGCGGATGACATGCGTTCTCGGTGGGTCCCCCGCCATTCTTCTAGCTCCGCTCAGGCTGCGTGAGGTCCCCTCCAGGATGAGGGATCCACTTCATAACCTGACATCTCCAAGACCCCCCCGATCTAACTTCAAGAGAGGGTCCCATTTCTATTTCCTCCATCCCTTCCTCCCGCCCTTGGCGATTCTGCCCTATCAGCATTTTCCGCTTGACTCCGTTCCAGCTTGGCTCCTCCACGGCTCCTGCCTGCTCCCACGCCGCCCATCCACGCAGATTCCTGGGCACGGACCTCCTCTGGGTGCCCTGGCTGACAGCCAGTCAGCTTTCTGGGGGGGGGCAAGACCCCAAGCCAAACATGCTGGGGTTTGTAGTAATCCAGGGATAGCCCCTTGAAACTGACCCATTGGGTGGGTGCTCCCTGGCACCCTAATCTCAGAGAGAGCCCTGGCATGGGTACCCTATGCTGGGTGTCCCTTAGGAGCCTTTTAGCTCAGGCTGGCATGGACAAAGTTCTAGGTACCTTTGGCACCATGAGTGTGGAGGACACTTGTCAGGAAAGCTCTGCCGGAATCTTCCAGGTTTTCCTGAAATTTCCAGCCCCCACCCAGCCAGGCTGCATCAGGAGACACATGGACAGAGACGGCCTCACCCAAGGGAATCGGGGTGTGACACCTGGCAGGGTCCTAGCCTAGCGCTGGGTTCTAGTCCCACCTCGATCGCTGACCAGGTCAGCCGCTTTGAAGAAATCGCTTCCCCTCTGTCCTGTCCATTTAGAGTGTCAGCAATCCTCCTGGGCAGCCTTTTACTCGGAGGATACTGCACTGCAAAGCCAAGTTGGGTTCAGAACTCGGGTTCACTAACTTGAGTTAAAAGAGCAGTGTAGACACGGCAACCTGGGTTAGCCACTCGGTGGGGATCTGGTCTCTGTGCGCGTACGGCTCCTAGCACGGTGGGGATCTGATCTCTGTGTGCGTACGGCTCCTAACGCGGTGGGGATCTGATCTCTGTGCGCGTACGGCTCCTAGCGCGGTGGGGATCTGATCTCTGTGCGGGTACGTCTCCTAGCGCGGTGGGGATCCGATCTCTGTGCGCGTAAGGCTCCTAGCGCGGTGGGGATCTGATCTCTGTGCGCGTACGGCTCCTAGCGCGGTGGGGATCTGATCTTTGTGCGGGTACGTCTCCTAGCGCGGTGGGGATCCGATCTCTGTGCGCGTACGGCTCCTAGCGCGGTGGGGATCTGATCTCTGTGCGCGTACGTCTCCTAGCGCGGTGGGGATCTGATCTCTGTGCGGGTACGTCTCCTAGCACGGTGGGGATCTGATCTCTGTGCGCGTACGGCTCCTAGCACGGTGGGGATCCGATCCCTGTGAGCGTACGGCTCCTAGCGCGGTGGGGATCTGATCTCTGTGCGCGTACGTCTCCTAGCGCGGTGGGGATCCGATCTCTGTGCGCGTACGGCTCCTAACGCGGTGGGGATCCGATCTCTGTGCGCGTACGTCTCCTAGCGCGGTGGGGATCTGATCTCTGTGCGCGTACGGCTCCTAGCGCGGTGGGGATCCGATCTCTGTGCGCGTACGGCTCCTAGCGCGGTGGGGATCCGATCTCTGTGCGCGTACGGCTCCTAACGCGGTGGGATCTGATCTCTGTGCGCGTACGGCTCCTCGCGCGGTGGGGATCTGATCTCTGTGCGCGTACGGCTCCTAACGCGGTGGGGATCTGATCACTGTGCGCGTACGGCTCCTAGCGCGGTGGGGATCCGATCTCTGTGCGCGTATGGCTCCTAACACAGTGGGGATCTGATCTCTGTGCGCGTACGGCTCCTAACGCGGTGGGGATCTGATCACTGTGCGCGTACGGCTCCTAGCGCGGTGGGGATCTGATCTCTGTGCGCGTACGGCTCCTAGCGCGGTGGGGATCCGATCTCTGTGCGCGTACGGCTCCTAGCGCGGTGGGGATCTGATCTCTGTGCGCGTACGTCTCCTAGCGCGGTGGGGATCTGATCTCTGTGCGCGTACGGCTCCTAGCGCGGTGGGGATCTGATCTCTGTGCGTGTACGGCTCCTAGCGTGGTGGGGATCTGATCTCTGTGTGTGTGTACGGCTACTAGCGCGGTGGGGATCTGATCTCTGTGTGTGTGTACGGCTACTAGCGCGGTGGGGATCTGATCTCTGTGCGTGTACGGCTCCTAGCGTGGTGGGGATCCGATCTCTGTGCGCGTACGGCTCCTAGCGCGGTGGGGATCTGATCTCTGTGTGTGTGTACGGCTACTAGCGCGGTGGGGATCTGATCTCTGTGCGCGTGTACGGCTACTAGCGCGGTGGGGATCTGATCTCTGTGTGTGTGTACGGCTACTAGCGTGGTGGGGATCTGATCTCTGTGCGCGTGTACGGCTCCTAGCGTGGTGGGGATCTGATCTCTGTGCGCGTACGGCTCCTAACGCGGTGGGGATCTGGTCTCTGTGCGCGTACGTCTCCTAGCGCGGTGGGGATCTGATCTCTGTGCGTGTACGGCTCCTAGCGTGGTGGGGATCTGATCTCTGTGCGCGTGTACGGCTCCTAGCGTGGTGGGGATCTGATCTCTGTGTGTGTGTACGGCTCCTAGTGCGGTGGGGATCTGATCTCTGCGCGTGTACGGCTCCTAGCTCGGTGGGGATCTGATCTCTGTGCGGGTACGGCTCCTAGCGCGGTGGGGATCTGGTCTCTGTCAGGGTCTCTAGGTGCTACTGTAAGTTAAGTAATATTTTTTTTAGTTCATCGGCCACTTACTGAGGTGACGCTTGCAAAAGGGCCTCTGCCTTCCAAGCTGGCACCGTTGCCAGAGTCAGCGAGGGCCGGCACGGCCGTGGGTGCTGCTGGCATCTGGGGGTGGACTTGAAGCTGGCAGGAGAATGGCAGAGGCAATGCCAAGGCAGCTAATGGAAATCTTTCAGGCCTTGTTAGTCCCGAGTGGTGCCAGAGGAGGGGGTGGGGGCTGGGAGTTACTCAGAGCCTGGAGTAGGAGATAAGAAACATTTGCTTCGGAGCCGTTCCATCCAAACCCCCTACTCCAGGGCTTCACCACGGAACGGGATCAGGGCCCATGTGGGCAAGCTGGGGTGGGACTTGCAGGCGGGATTCCCACCTGCCCTATATGATGGTTCCCCTCTAGATCCGGGTGCCATGGAGACAAAAGATTGCGGGCGTGCTGGGGGTGGATTTAGCCCCTCGGTCCTTAATGGAGGGACGCAGCTCGTGTCCCCTGACCTCCAACCAGGTGCTTGGAACCCCTGACATCGGTAGACTTGCCTGGATAGGTGGGTGGAGGCTTGATTTCTACCTGCTCAGTCCAGTGGGCTGCTGGAGCTCAAGGGTGTCTGTGCTAAAGGGGGTGAGGGGATCCAGGGGCCCTCCCTGGTCTCCCCTCAGCTGTTTGCTCCCCTACTTGGGGGACCCAAAGCCCGCTGGGATGGACGCCAAGCGAGGCCCCTGCTGTGGGTGAAGGAGCCAGGGCCCTTGCATGGTGCAAGCGAGGCCTGCAAGCAAAAGGCGAGGGGGATACGGCATCTCTGCGCAACCCCACATTGCAACCTGATCCACCTGCTGGCATTGCCTAAAACACCCAGCTGCCCCCTGAACAGCCAATCAGCCTGTCGCACACCGCGGGCACACAGGTGCCCTGCAGGCTCATTCATACGCACCACTGCCCCCGCCCCTGGGTGGCATGGGGCTGGCAGGCTCACGGTGCCCGGGGGGGGGCAGCCATGTGCCCCCAGGGACCCAGCAGGAGGAGAATTTCCGGTACCGCCGGGTGATCCCATTCCCATTGTAATTACAGACGTGGGTCTGGTGGCTTTCCGGGAGGAGAATGCCTTGTAATTTATTCATGATTACACGGGTTCTTGGTAACCGGAGCCTCGGAGCATTGGAAAGGTAGCTCGCAGCGGGGAGATTGGTCGCTGTGAATCCAGCTAAGCCCTGGGGGCTTTGAGTCCGCCGCATTCTGGGAGCCCCGGCGTCATGGGGAGGAACCAGGACACCTGGGTTCTATTCCAGGCTCTGCCCTTGGGCAAGTCACTTCAGCCCAGGTCCTCCAATGGATCCAGGCGCCTTGATTTCCAGGGTGTCAATGGGAGTTAGGAGCCTGAATTCATTTGAGGACCCAGGCCATCTCGCAGTGGTACCGTTCCCCCTCCCACCCTTTGTCGCCCTTGTCCCGTTAGATTGTAAGCTCCTGGCGGCAGAGACTACGGGGCCTGGATCTCAGCTGGGCCCCGTAGGCGCTCTGGTAATATAAACACTCGTTGGAGATGGGGGCTTTATCCTCACAGAACCCCGTCTGAGAAATGGGGGGATCAGCCTGAGGCCACACAGGGATTCGGGAGCTAACCCCACAGCCAATGACTTAAACCCAAGGCCCAGCCTCCCGCTAGGTTGACACTTCGGTCCTTGTAATTGGGGGGAGCCCTTCACCTCTGTGGGGCTATGAGGCCCTGAGGCCACGGGACACCCCAGCTTCAGGATTGGGGCCACAGGCTTAGCTGCTGTAGGGATGTATGGGAAGAGAGAGCCATCCCTTCGCCTGCCTTCTCCTCCCCGGCTCCCCCCTCGCCGGAGGCACCCCTAACGCTCACCCCCACCCCCCGGCTCCATGCAGGTATTCAGCACCTACTCCAATGAGGACTACGACCGCCGGAACGAGGATGTGGACCCCATGGCTGCCTCGGCTGAGTACGAGCTGGAGAAGCGGGTGGAGAGGCTAGACCTCTTCCCGGTGGAGCTGGAGAAAGGTGAGGAAGGGAGAGGCTGGCACTGCCTGGGCGGGGGGCTCTCCCTGCTGGCACTGGGGAGGCTAAGGGCTGGATACTCAGTGACCCCAACCCTGGGCTCGGGGCTAGGATGGGGGGAATGGTTGAGGGGGGCTTGGAGCCAGCTGTTCTCACACCTGCCTGGCGTCCCGTGGGTGCAGAAAATAGCCACAGTGCCGGGCGGGGGGAGCGGGTAGGTGGGGAGCCCTTCCACCGGCCGGGGGGCCCTGCGAGTCTCAGGGCCGTTTCTGACCCGGGACAGGCTGTTTGCGCAGCCAGAGCCGCATTGAAAGGGGCTGGGCGTGAGCCTCACGCTGCTCCATCTGACCTGGGGCACAGCCGGGCCTCTGCTTCCCGTACGCGTGCACACTCATCCCACGTACACCCGCACACTCATCCCCCTACACTCACACCCCCCCACACTTGCACGCTCATCCCCCACACACTCGCACATTCACCCCTCACACACGCATCCCCCACATGCTCATCCACGTCCACTTGCCCACTCATACACACGCTCCCCCATGCACTCGCACACTCATACACACACTCCCCCATGCACTCGCACACACACACTCCACCCTGAACGTGTACACTCACACACACACACCCCCTTGCACTCACACACTCATACACACACTTGCACACACACCCATCCACCTACTCACTGATTAATCCCCAGCACAGTTGCACACACCACCTCACACACTCATCCAACATACACACTCTGGCACACATCCCCTCGTGCACATGTGCACACCCAGCCTCCCTGCACTCACCCCCTCATCCACACCCCCTCATCCCTCCCACTCACACAAAGCTACTCACTCGTTCGCAGTTCTCACGTGTTCATCTCACACACTCGTTCCCTTCATGCACTCAAAGCATTCAGTGACTCAGACACAGCCTCTGTCCCAGCCTCGTGCACACTCATTCCTCTCTCAAACACACACAGACCCCGGCACACTAATTCACACACATGTGGACACGCACACATTCTTGCACACCAGTTCACACTCACCCTTGCATGCATGTGGCTGCGTGCACACACACAGAAGTCAAACATACACACCTCCTTGCACACTCATTCATACACAAACATCTGTACACACAAATACATACACCCTCCTGTGTGCGTACACGCAGGCTGCACGCCAATCTGCACACGTTCCCCTCCACACACACCTGCATGCATTCACACCCCCCAGTTCACACACATACCCTGCACACTCACTCATACACAAACACTACTGCACACACACACACCAGTTCACACACATACCTCAGTTCACACACGTACTGTGCACATCCACTCATGCACACATTTCACTGTACACCCCCAGTTCACACACATACCCTGCACACTCACTCATACACACACACCACTGTGCACACACACACCCCAGTTCACACACGTACCCTACACATACACAGTTCACACACATACCCTGCACACTCACTCATACACAAACACTACTGCACGTACACACACCAGTTCACACACATACCTCAGTTCACACACGTACTGTGCACATCCACTCATGCACACATTACACTGTACACCCCCCAGTTCACACACATACCCTGCACACTTACTCATACACACACACCACTGTGCACACACACACCAGTTCACACACATACCCTGCACACTCACTCATACACAAACACTACTGCACGTACACACACCAGTTCACACACATACCCTGCACACTCACTCACACACACACCAGTTCACACACATACCTCAGTTCACACACGTACTGTGCACATCCACTCATGCACACATTACACTGTACACCCCCCAGTTCACACACATACCCTGCACACTCACTCATACACACATACCACTGAGCACGCACACACCCCAGTTCACACACATACCCTGCAGACTCACTCATATACACACCAGTTCACACACACCCCTCAGTTCACACACATACTGTGCACATCCACTCATGCACACATTTCACTGTACACCCCCAGTTCACACACATACCCTGCACACTCACTCATATACACACACCACTGCACACACACACACACACCCTAGTTCACACACATATTGTGCACATCCACTCATGCACACATTTCACTGTACACCCTCCAGTTCACACACATACCCTGCACACTCACTCATACACACACACCACTGCACGCACACACCCCAGTTCACACACATACCCTACACACACAGTTCACACACATACCCTGCACACTCACTCACACACACACCAGTTCACCTCAGTTCACACACATACTGTGCACATCCACTCATGCACACATTTCACTGTACACCCCCCAGTTCACACACATACCCTGCACACTCACTCATACACACACCAGTTCACACACACACACCCCAGTTCACACACATACCCTGCACGCACACACCCCTCAGTTCACACACACACTGTGCACATCCACTCATGCACACATTTCACTGTACACCCTCCAGTTCACACACATACCCTGCACATTCTCTCATACACACACACCACTGTGCACACACACACCCCAGTTCACACATGTACCCTACACACACACAGTTCACACACATACCCTGCACACTCACTCATACATACACACCACTGCATGCACAGTTCACACACGTACCCTTCATGCATACCCCCTCCGGTTCACACACATACTGTGCACACCCACTCACTGAGTGTAAGTGAATGCACTAGTGAAAAGCTCTCCTCTCTGCCCCTGCAGGATGCTCTGAGAAGCAGGCCGGGGTGGGGCCAGGGTAGCTCAGAGAAGGCGTCTGCCCATCAGACAGCAGCTGGTACGAACGCAAACAGGATGCTGCCGTGCTTTAGACGGGAGAGAGACAGCACGTTGCCAAGCCCCCGTGTGTGGTGTGTCGATGCCTCCCCCTCTCAGCGCTGAGCTCGCCCTGGGAGGGATCGACAGGGAAGAGGGTTCGAGGTTGGGGTGGGACTCGCGTGTGAAAGATCCCAGGAGGAAGACAAGCTTGAGGGGGCTTGACTAAGGGAAGGAAGCTGGTGAGGCTCCTAGGGGATCAGTCCACAGCAAGGGGTGCATGGGGGAACCAAGCAGCTGGTGAGGCTGGAGGAGGCTGGAGGAGATGCTGCCATCCCAGGCTGGAGGGACCTGTGTCACTGCGCTGCAGGAGCTCAGAGGGGTGGAGAATGTTTGCAGCACTGGTCGATTAGCTAAGATCCGTGCCACCAGGGGCACTGAGCCATGTGTTTCTGGACGTAAGCCGATCCCCTGGGGGTTGGGAGTTTGCCCGGCAAGGCGCAACGCCCAGGGGGCGGGAAGTCTCTCCTCGCTCTGAAGCATCAGGTGTGGGTTGCTAATGGAAGCAGGATACTGGGTTGGATGGGCCAGTGTTTGGATCCCGTTGGGCTACGGAAGCGAATGTTGTGACGTGTCTTACGGTAGACCCCAGAGGCCCCAGCTGAGACCAGGGCCCCACTGTGCTGGGCGCTGTACATCCAGAGTGAGAGAAGGACGCTGCCTCCAAACCCCTACAATCTACAGAGACAAAGGGTGGGCCGAGAGACCTGGCAAGGGGCAGGGGGAATAGAACTCAGGTCTCCCAGCTCAGCCCTATGAGTTAGGCCAGCCCGCCCTGCTGGGCCTGGGTGCGAAGCCGGTATGGCAGGAAGTGAGAACTCAGGTTAGCTGGCCCCAAACTCTGATGTTGCAGGGAAGCCAGGCTATGGGGCTTTGATGTGCCGTCAGGTGTGATCTGGCAGTGCCCGTCCTGGGCACTCTTCTTCACATTGACTCGTTCCTTTGGTTTCCTTTCTCTCACACAGTCATTCACCCTCCCACGCATGCTGCCTCCCATAATTTAGCTGCCATCTGTCCTTGCCTCTCGTTGTAATAAACACTGTTCTTCTCTCCTGCTACTTCCTCACTTTCCTCCTGCCCCCGGGGCCTGTCCTGGCAAGCGCAGGAGCCCTCTGTGCCAGGCCCCTTCCATTGGCATTTGCCCGTCCCGCAGCGGGTGCGTCCCTGCTGCCCCAGTGCTCGCCAGCCCTTGTTCACCAGGCGTGGTTCTTGGGGTGACTGGACAGAGGGGAGGGCGCTGGCCCGGCTCGGAGTCCCCCAGCGGCAGCCCACGCGACCCCGTGATGGCAACGGGTCTCTCTCTCTCGCAGACTCCGAGGGGCTGGGAATCAGTATTATCGGGATGGGTGCCGGAGCGGACATGGGCCTTGAGAAGCTCGGCATCTTCGTCAAGACGGTGACCGATGGGGGAGCGGCCCACCGGGACGGCAGGTAAGCCCGGTGAAGTCAGAGACTCTCAGGCCAGAAGGGAACACTGGAGTCTTCTCGCCAGACCCCCTACTTAGCATAGACCGGGGAGCCTCGCCCAGCGATGCTGGCATCAAACCCACAGAGGCTGGCGGCGGGTCTAGGAGCTGAATCCAGATCTCATGAGAGTCTGAATCCCAAAACTGAGCATCCTCCTGTAATGCTCAGCTCCAGAATACATGGACCCTTGCCCCCTCTAACACACATGCTTTACTATCAGTCTGTTTGTTCCCTTCACTCCCAGAAGGGGGTGCTGTAAGGATCAGGGCAGGAGCACTGGCCATGGGGGGAGCTCCTGACTACTCCAGTCACCGCCTCTCCCAGTAGGGGGCGCTGTAAGGATCCCGGCAGGAGCGCTGGCTGTGGGGGGAGCTCCCAGCTACTCTAGTCCCAGGCTCTCCCATTTGGAATTATCGACATTTTGGCTGCAGACAGTACTTTGTGTATTTTGTAACTGATCATAAGAGTGTGGTTGGGAGCTTGTCTATATTGCACACCAGTCTGCTGGTGTGGTTTGTGTGTGTGTGTGTGAAGGGGTGGGCTGGCTATTGTTGTATCTCTTGGCTTTGCATTGCTCTTTATTTAGCTTTGTAGTGTGTGTGTACACATGCTGCTTTTCGCATTGTGTGTTCTAGTTGTGTTGCTGTGTATGAAGCACTCTGTGTGTGTGTGACAGTGGTTGTGTGTGTGTGGAGCTTGTGAGTTGCAAATGAGTTGCTAACAATGCCCTGTTGCGTTAATTATTCTCTGTGCCTAGGCTGCTTCTGCCTGCAGTCTGAGTTGTGTACCATTGGCATGGTAGACAAGCCCGAGTGCTGGTTGTGTAGTTGTGGATGCAGAATTGCCAACCCCCAAGCATTCCAAAATCACCATCAGGCCTCCAAAAAGCATGAAATTGGCTTTGAAGTCATGAGATTTTTACAAAATAAAAAATCTTCTTATTTTGGGCTTCTTATTAGCCTCCTTGTTTCGAGGCTTTAGGGGGCGAGAGTAGCATTTTCAAGCTCTTCTCTGCCACCAGCGGAGCTAGAAATTCACGTTGTTGTTAAAAATGAGATTCAAACACAAACACCTGACTCCAGGCGGTGGGGCTTTCAGAAAGAGAACTCCTGCAAGACTCCGCACTGCAGTCTGTAGGTCTCTGTGTTACTGTGTGCTGCACACCGTCTTCTCCATGTGCTCATGGTGAGCTGCGGGGAACGTGTCTGTGTGTTCGTTGTTTGCATCTGTAACGTATTTCTGTATTCATTTCAATGTTGCTGACTTGGAGGGCTTCACAATTCACATAACTCCCTCCCAGAAGGGTCTCTAGGGAGAGCGCAATCAGACAGTCTTTTCCCAGCCTGCTTCAGTGCAGCCCAAACAATCAAATGCGGGAGGGTCTCGGCTGGATTTTCCGTTCCCTGGCAATTTGGGTTGCCACTGACACCCCTGCAAAGTGGGTATGTTCTGATCTCTGGCATTTAACACTCAGGCTGGTTGCCTCGCAAAATTTTCAGTGCTACTTTGTGTGGGGACACTGACATGGATTTAAACTGAACTTATAACGGGGTCAGTTTGCATCGGTAAAGCTAAACCAACATAGGCCAGCTATAAAGTGATGGCAACTCATCCACACACCAGTAGACAACACACACAAACACATAAACACACAATATACACTCACCCCATTTGCAAGTAAACACATAGAGCCATGTACAAATACACTAAGAAACCCATGCAAACCCCCAGTGCAAACACACCCGCATGCGCACACACACACACAAAGATACGCTCATGCTCCAACACCTCCACTTTCGCTCCCGCACACACATATACTCAGAAACACAATCACAACCAATTTGACCAAACTTGTGCAGAACCAGGGTGACTGCAGGTAGGCCAGCTCTCGCTTCGCACTGGGGTCCACGGTGGAATGAGGGACGGGGACAACGAAGGATCTAGCCCAGAGACAGAATCAGTCCCTTTGTGTAACACACCAGCAGGCATTGGGAAATCACAGCGAGTTTCACAATGAAGGTTCTGCAGAGCAAAGGGGAAACGTCGTTTAAAATGGAGACACAAACGTCAGTGCCCCCAGTGGGGCTCTCTGTACGTGTTATGTTGCGTGTTTCTGTGTATGTATGTCAGGGGAGTTGTATTAATATACATTTGTACCCCTTTAGGCAGGAGCTGTGGACTGCCATTTCAAGTGCCAGGTCACCATGCCACTCACTCAGCTCGGCTCTGTCATGGTCTAGATCAGGGGTGGGCAAACCTTTTAGCCTGAGGGCCGCATCTGGGAATAGAAATTGTATGCCGGGCCATGAATGCTCAGGAAATCGGGTTTGGGGTGTGGGAGGAGGTGAGGGCTCTGGTTGGGGGTGCGGGCTCTGGGGTGGGGCTGGGGATGAGGAGTTTGGGGTGTAGGAGGGTGCTCTGGGCTGGGACCGAGGGCTTCGGAGGGCAGGAGGGGGATCAGAGCTGGGGCAGGGAGTTGGGGTGCGGGAAGGGGTGCAGGCTCTGGCTGGAGGTGCAAGCTCTGGGGTGGGGCTGGAGATGAAGGGTTTGGGGTTCAGGAGGGTGCTTTGGGCTGGGATTGAGGGGTTTGGAGGGTGTGAAGGGGATCAGGGCTGGGGTTGGGGCATGGGGAGAGGCTCAGGGGTGCAGGCTCCGGGGTGCAGGTACCTCAAGCAGCTCCCAGAAGCAGCAGTACGTCCCTTCTCCAGCTCCTAGGCGGAGGCACGGCCAGGTGGCTCTGCACGATGCCCCGTCCGCAGGCACCGCCCCTGCAGCTCCCATTGGAGCGCCAGAGGGGGCCATGCCACTGCTGTCGGGAGCCGCGTGGAATGGCCCCCAACGCTGCTCCCCTGCTGGAGCTCCAGAGTGGGGCAAGCCCCAGACCCTGCTCCCCAGCGGGAGCTCGAGGGCCGGCTCAAAACAGCTGGCAGGCCGGATACGGCCCATGGGCCGTAGTTTGCCCACCCCTGGTCTACATAATACTTATTCTGCCATGAGTGCAGGCAATGGGACTAGCTGAGCTCTCGAGGTTCCTTCCAGGCCTACGATTCTGTGATTCCATGCCTGGCCCGGGCCAAACCTGAGTCGGGCTCTGACCTGGTGCTTAAAAGCGGCAGGACTATGGCCGATGTGCCCCCCTTCCCCACAGCTCCTCAGCGTGTGCCTTGGAGTATATTTTTTTGTATATGTGTGTGTGTTTAGGTTGCTGAGTCTGTATTTGTGCGATTGTAAGTGGAGGTGTTTGCAAATGGGTGTGTATTTCTGTGGGTGTGCTTGTGTGTGGGGGGGTGTTTGCATGGGGGGACTGACTACATGGGTATGGGAGGGTGTGCATTTGTGTATGGGTGTGTGGTTTTTGTGTGTCGGCATGTCTGTTGTGTTTATGTGTGTATTTATGTATGGGTGTGTGCTTTAGGTATGTGGGCATGTCTGCTGTGCTTATGGGTGTGTTTGCATACAGGGGTGGGTGCATGGGGGGATGTATAGATGTGCATGGGTATTTGTGTATGGTTATGCGTTTTTTGTGTTTGGGCGTGTCTGTTGTGGTTATGTGTGTATTTGCGCATGGGTGTGTACTTTAGGTACGTGGGCGTCTCCGTTGTGTTTATGGATGTGTTTGTGTACTGGGGGGGGCATATAGGGGGAGTATAGATGTGCATGGGTGGGTCTGCATTTGCATATGGGTGTGCGGGTTTTTGTGTGAGGGCGTGTCTGTTGTGTTTATGGGTGTGTTTGTGCACGGGGGGCGGGTGCATGCACAGAGCAGGGTGCAGACAGGGGGCGGCTGGAGAAATCTGGGCCCCGAGCAGCGTTAATGATGCAGACAGGACAAAGTGGCTGGTAAGGAGTGTGAGCTCCTGGCCCCAGGCAGGAGCTCTCTGCCCGGAGCGGTGACAGCTCTATGCCTGTTCCGGATCCACCTGTGGGGCAGGGGCAGGGGCAGGCACAGACCCGGCCAGGGCTTTGAGGTGAGAGAACATCCCAGGCTGCGGTTTGGGGGATCCCAGGCCGGGATTGGGGTACATGAGAGCTCCCCAGTGCTGCCTGATGCCTGGGCCCCATCAGGGATGTCACTGCCCGTGCCGGGGGCCACCATTGGTTTATAGCATGGACACCCCCAGTCCCAGGGGACATCACCGGCCTAAACAAGGGATCCCGGCTCAGCTCCTTCCCCCTTCTGGAGCCAGCAGCTCCCGCTGCCTGGGGAGAATGGCCCAAGCCCCCGCGCCCCTCTCCAGGCCAGGCTAGTGCTGACAGACCTGCGGGGTCTCCATCCCACTCTCCCCACCAGCTCTCTCGGTCTCAGCAGTGGGAGGATCAAGCGCCCGACTTGGTTGCCTAGGTCCGACAACCGCGTCCACCCTCCGTCTGCCAGCCGGGAGCTGCCAGGGATACCTCCGTGGCAGGGCCCGGACCCTGGCTGCCAGGATAACTGCCCTCGCCGCTCCCCGAGGGAGGGAGACGCGGGCCTGTCCTGAGGGGGCAGACGGGGGAAAGTGGGGGATGGGGCTGGCTTTACAGTTTGTGACTCCCCTTAGTAGGGTGACCAGATGTCCCGTGTTTAAAGGGACAGTCCCGTTTTTGGGGACTTTTTCTTATGTAGGCGCCTATGACCCCCCCACCCCCATTCCGTTTTTTTCACAGTTGCTATCTGGTCACCCTACCCCTAAGGAGGCTGTTCTGGGACGCTCCCACCCATCCTAGCAGGCTCTCCTCCCGCCCCACACATCCTTCCCAGACCAGAGCGATCCAGCCCGGCCGTCCTGCCCATCAGCTCCCCCTGTGGCCACGGGCTCTGGGGCTCCCAGATGCCCTTCTCCCTGGAGGGGTGGGCAGGTGGCAGAGGCGGAGGGGGCACAAGGATGCTGTACCCCAGTGAGGCACGGCGGTGGGAGAGAGCTGGGGTGCTGGCATAGCTGGGGTGGGGGGGGGGGCGCAGCTTGATGGCAGGTTCAACCCCTCTGCTGCCGGGCAGGCTTGGGGCCCAGTACCATCCTGGCACCATCTCAGAGCCTCCCTGAGGCCTTGCTCCGTGGCTGCCACTTAACCTAGCAACTGAGAGTTTCCTCCTCCGACCGCACTGGCCATCCCCGGCTTCCTGAGCACGGGGAGGAATGTTCCTTCCTCTTTCCGCTACGCAGAATAATCTCCGATTAACCCTTTCCAGTGTGGGGAGGAGGGGCCAACCCCAGGAGATGGCACAGCACTGGGGTGAGTTAGCTGCAGTTACACTATCTGGGAAGGGCAATTGGCCCTCATGCTTCAGGGCGTCATCCGATCGCCAGCCTGGCACAGATCAGGAAGGAAATCTCCCTACAGGGCAGCACGGGGGGGTTGGTTTTATGCCTTCTGGTGCAACATCCATAACTGGGCACTGTGGGAGGCAGGGTGCCAGACTACACGAAGAATTGCTCGCTTCAGTGTGGCAGGAGACACGACGGTGAATTAGACGGGCCAGTGATTTGATCCCATATTGCAGGTGCCAAGATACGGGACTGAATGGGCCAGTGGGCTGATCCTGTAACAGGAACCAGGATAGGGGACTGGATGGGCCAGTGATCCTGTAACAGGAACCAGGATAGGGGACTGGATGGGCCAGTGAGCTGATCCTGTAACAGGAACCAGGTTAGGGGACTGTATGGGCCAGTGATCCTGTAACAGGAACCAGGATCCGGGACAGGATGGGCCAATGGGCTGATCCTGTAACAGGAGCCAGGATAGGGGACTGGATGGGCCAGTGAGCTGATCCTGTTACAGGAACCAGGATAGGGGACTGGATGGGCCAGTGAGCTGATCCTGTTACAGGAACCAGGATAGGGGACTGGATGGGCCAGTGAGCTGATCCTGTAACAGGAGCCAGGATAGGGGACTGGATGGGCCAATGGGCTGATCCTGTAACAGGAGCCAGGATAGGGGACTGGATGGGCCAGTGAGCTGATCCTGTTACAGGAACCAGGATAGGGGACTGGATGGGCCAATGGGCTGATCCTGTAACAGGAACCAGGATAGGGGACTGGATGGGCCAGTGGGCTGATCCTGTAACAGAAACCAGGATACGGGTCTGGATGGGCCAATGGGCTGACCTAGCTTGGCAAGAGATCTGGGGGGGTTGGGAGGGCCCCATCAGCTCAGACAGCTCGTGGGCCTGTACTGATCTGGAACAGTGCCCCCGAGCCCACCGCACCCTCTGCCAAAGACCTTGCCCTCCCTTTCTCTCTCTCACTCGCCTTCTCCCGCCCTTAGGATCCAGGTGAATGACCTCATCGTGGAGGTGGACGGTACCAGCCTGGTGGGCGTGACCCAGAGCTTCGCGGCCTCGGTGCTGAGGAACACCAAGGGTAGAGTCCGGTAGGGGAACGGCGTGCAGCCTGCTTGCCAGGGGGCCCCAGGGGAGCAGACCACACCGCTCAGAGCCCTGCTGGTGGGCGCTCCAGAGGAGGCTGTGCGAGATATGCCACTTCCTGCTGAGTCTTTGATCTTCCCTAGTCTGGCCCCCTGGGTGTAAACATGGTGTCTCCACCCACTTCTCTCTTGGGTCTGCTCCCCAGTTGATTGGGAAGGGTATAAAAGGGGGTGATGCGCTAGCCAGGCTCCACCCACTATCCAAAGCCTGGCCCCACAGTTCCAGACAAGCTGGATTTTTCTTTGTCAACAATCAGCAACGCCACCGTTAACATTTTAAATGTCATCATTACACTTCAGAGTCAACACCTCCCACTGCAATTCATGGGGACTATTTACAGCTCTCCGAGCCATTAGGCCAAGTTGAAAGGTGAATCTGAACTGCCCTGCCCTTCTCCCCACCCTCATTAGTGTGTAAACGACACTAACACAGGCGAACTCTGACTCTGCAGAAGGTGACCGGGCTGCTGGGAAGGGCTCATACCAGCCAGCACCGAGTGGTCCCATTCTCCGCCTGTTTCATTTTACTGGAGGCAGGAACGTGGTTGGGTTTGATTGTCACCCGCTACTAGGATCCTCTGCTTGTACCATCCCCAGGGGTCGCAGTGCCAACACCAGGAAGGTGGGCCCGGCCCTGCCAGCACCCTGGTAACCACGCTGTCATCAGCGGCATTGTGCCTGCGGGCGAGAGGGGAATCCAGCCGGCGTGGGAATATGAGATTGCCCCAGCTTTGGGCCCAGCTCCTGGGTGCCGGGGCCCAGGGCAGGCGATGGCTGAGATTCTCTGCTGGGCTGCATGGGGCGGGGGGGGGGGTGGGATTTCACGCCCCATTCCATTGCCCTCCCAGACTCGGTGCCCCAGGATCTGAGCGTGTCAGTCAGGGATCCCCTCTCTGTGCCTGTGTTTGCCACACACCCTGCTCTGGGTCTGCCTGTCGAAACAGCTCCAGATCTCTCCCATGGCACCCCACTGTGTATCTCCCACAGCCCCATAACATCCACTGTGCACCCCATCACATCCCACCCCGTATCTCCTATAACTTCTAGTGCACCCCATAGTAATCCACTGTTTATCTCCCATAGCCCCATAAACTCCACTGTGCCCCCCATAGCCCCTCACTGGATATCCCCTGGAAACATCCCCAGTGCATCCCAGAACATGGGTAACATCCCAGACCACCCCCATACCCCTCTCTCCCTCCCATCGCACCCCGTGCCTGCCACTCGGATCCCCTCCCACGACCAGCAAAGGGCCTGCTAGGTGAAAAACCAGTGTCCCCCTCAGGAACGGGGCGAGGGGGGGGGGCAGGCCATGGGAGCAAAAGAGGAAGTGAGAGATGCTGGAGCCGCTGAGGGGAAGCACTGGCTGGCGATGTTTCCGCCTCGCTGCGGGGCTCTTTGCAGGAGGGCCCCGCTGACCCCTTTATCTTGCCCTGAGCATCTCGGGCTCCGCCCTTCCTGGCTGGGATCAGCACGAGGGGCCGCGGGCCGCCCTAGCTCTGCGCCCGGCACCCGGCTCCGGATGTTTTCTCTCAAATATATATTGTTAAAATAATCGGCCTGAAATAAACCCGCCCACCAACGTGGCACAGCAGCGACGTCAAGCCAGAGCAGCCGAGCCCAGAGTGCAAACCGGGCCCCGCCTAGCCCGTGCCCGTCCCTCCGCGCCCGCGCGTGGGGCTGAGTCCGTCAGGGTCGAGGAGCCCAAACAGCTCCGCTGCTCACACAGGGGGCAGCACTGTAGACGGCCCGGGGAGCGCCAAACTGATTGTTTGGGGGGGGTCTTATTTGGGGGGGGGTCGTGGAGTGGGGCAGCATTTGCACCTCCTCCTAAGTGGGCTGGACACTGCAGTCAGGTGGGCAAGGAGATTCCAGCGGGTCTTGCCCTGGGGCCTGGTTCCCATCCCGGCTTTCATGGGCAGTGGGGAGGAAATGAGACCCTGCCGTAGGCTGGGAGTCGATGGGGGGGGAGTCCTGGCCCCCTGAATCCCGGCTTCCCCCCACCATCCTCTAAAAGCCCTGAGCAGACTCCCCCAAGAGGCGAGTTACTCAGGGCTGCCTGCGGGGGAACCGTCCAACAGGGTGGGGAAAGGGGTCGGCAAAGGCAGCGGCTGGGCGAAGCTCGAGGCCTGGCTCCCTGCTGATCTGCCCCTCGTGCCGGCGTGGAGAGCAGTGCGGAGCGGGTGCGAATCGTCGCCCCACCCGCGTGGGAGGAGGACGGGGCCTGCTGGGATCAATCAGCAGCAGCTGTGCCTCCGGGGTACGGGGGTTGTCCTAGGCTGACCCGCTGGCCTGGTGTCCGTTCCTGCCGCAGGTTCCTGATCGGGCGGGAGAAGCCGGGCGAGCAAAGCGAGGTCGCTCAGCTAATCCAGCAGACGCTGGAGCAGGAGCGGTGGCAGCGGGAGATGATGGAGCAGAGATACACCCAGTACACGGAAGAGGACGAAGAAGTAAGAGGAGTGCGCGAGCGGCATTTCCCGGTCGCCTCTGGGCAAGGGCTGGAGACCGGAGCATGCGCTGGTGTCCTTGCAATCCCGTCCTCCCCCACTCCAGTAAAGACCCCAGGGAGACTCCCCCCCGCCCCTGGGGTCAGAGAGGAATCCAGGCCCCAGTGCTAATTAGCCCCGTACTTAGTTATTCAGCAGTGGCACCTAATGGCCTCAACCAAAATTAGAGCCTTAACGTGCTAGGCGCTGTGCATACCCAGAGGGAGAGCCAGCCCCTGCCCCAGGGAGCTTCTGGTCTGAACAGGCAAGACAGACGAAGGGTGGCGGGACTCCCCCCAAGTTCACCCACACTAGCTAGAACCCGGGTCTCCTGAGTCCCAGTCCCACTGCTCTACCCACTAGTCCACACTGCCACCTCTGCAGGTGCACCACCAAACACACTGATCCTCCAAAGGACCCAAGTCCTAGCTTGGTTGGGGCACCGTCTCGTGAGATGAGAGGGGGATTCAGGCTCCAGGGCCATGCCAATCCAGATGTCCCCATTCACTGCTCCGCCCCGGCCACTGGCCGTATCCTGGAGGTATTGCCCTGTCCACAGACATTCATACTTGTGCTTCCCCCAGACACCATGCTGCTCCGCAAAAGCCTGTCCCCGGGCTATGGAGGGGCCAGGAGAACTGGCTCACTTAGTCTGTGTACCAGGAGCCCAATGAGACGCCGTCGGCCTGATGCATTGCCCTGCCGCTCAGGTTGTCATTTGCTCCAGTGAAAAGTGGGGGTGAAAGGACGAGTCCGCCTGGAAGCACTTTGCACTGGTGTGAGTGACGCACGAGGTGCCGGGCATTGGAGTATCAGGCCCCTGCTGCCCTCTTCTCAGTGTCCTAATCCCTGGGCATGCTGCCAGGCATCCGGCCGGGAGGTAGCTTCCCACACACTGCCGAGCTCTGCCACGGAGGGAAAGTGCAATGCGGGGTGCAAGCCCCTCTCTCTTGTGGCTGTCTCTGCCGGGCTGTGCAATGTGGCGGCATCCAGGATTAATGGGCTCTCCTGGCAGGGTTCCTGGTGGGTTTGTGTTGTGTGGGAGAGGAGTGGAAAACGAAGGAATCGCTCCATTCGACTGTCACGACGTCTAATTATAACTAGCTCTTAGCGAGCACCGGCATCAGTGGTTCTCAGAGCACTTTATGGTGGAGCGCAGCATTGTTATCGCCATGTGATGCATGGGGAAACCGAGGCACGGCACGGGGCGGTGACTTGCCCCCGGTCACCCAGTGGGCCAGTGACAGAGCCAGGCAAACCCAGGCCTCCTGAGTCCCGGTAATAATGACATGTCGGGGTGCAGCTACTCCCTTCTCCTTCCCCACACCCCGTGACCGATCCCAACAGACACCACTCCCCACTCTCTCCTGCCAGCCCCTGCCCCCCGCTTTGCACACCCGTGGGGATTCCCAAAGCAGCCTAGTGAAATTAGGCACTTGATGCCCATTGAATTCCATTTCAACTGGAGCGGTGTGCCTAAATCACTTAGGCGCCTTGCAGCCCGAATCGATAACGCTGCAGGCGCACAGCTGAGCTAGTGGCTAGTGCATGGGGCTAACCGTCAGGATGTCCTCAGTTCTTGTCCCAGCTCTTCCTCAGTTCCCCCACCTATAAAATGGGCTCAGAATTCCCTGCTTCTCGGGGGGTGTTGTGAGGAAGAGGGGCCCCGCCTAATGCCTTTGGGAGATTTTTGTTGTGTTCTCCAGCAATTACCAGAGCTAGTACAATGGGTCCTGGCCACTCAGCAGTGTGGGAATAGAGGTAATAATGATTTGTATTATGGTTGCGCCTGGATGCTTCACCCGAGATTGGGTCCCCTTTGTGCTCGGCGCTGTACGCACACACAGGGCAGGAGATTGTACCTGTCCCCAAGACATCATATTCTGAAGAGGCTGGACAGATCTCTTACCCCCCATGTTACAGATGGTGCAGCAGCGTGCCCTGGGTGTGCAATCCAGGATGTTAGCAGCAGAGCTGGGACCAGACCCCAGGTCCCCTGAGTGCCAGCCAAGTGCAGAAACCACCAGGCCATCCTTTGCCTCTGCAGGTTAAGTGTAGGGTTGGGGGGGCTGGGTTTTAGAGCTCTGCCCTAGGGGGCTCTGGGGAGCAGCAGTGGTGATGAGGGGGTAGCTGTCGGCGCTATGCATGGCTCTGGTCTGGGACGTGCTGGATTGGGGGTGGATCACGGGGAGGGACCTGGCCATAGCTCCCAGTTCTGTGTCCGCAGACGGGTGAATATGCCACAGACGAGGACGAGGAGATGAGCCCCATGTTCCCCAGCAGCGAGATGGCCATCGAGGTCTTCGAACTGGCTGAGAACGAGGACATGCTGTCCCCTGTCGAGATGGACCCCGAGAAGCTGGTGCACAAGTTTAAGGAGGTAAAGACGGGGGAAGGGGAGTTCCCAAAAGACACCCGAAATCGGAGTGGGGGGAGGCAGAAGGGGTGTACGGCACCAGTGTGAGTGTGTGTGTATCAGTGTGTGCTTATTCTTGTGTGAATGTGTGCATGTGTGTATGCGGGTACATATGTGTGTGTGTATGAGTGCATGGATGGGCATCGGTGCATGCATGTGTCCCTGTGTGTGCCTGGGGTCAGAGTGTATGTGAGTTTGTGCCTGTGCGTGTATTCACAAGAGCAAGGATTTCTGTGCATACTTGCATGTGTGTCATGGGATAATGGGTATATGTTCATGCATGTGTGTGTGCACAAGGGCATGGGTGTGTGTGCATGTATGTGTCAATGGGTGGGCGTGCATGTGCGCGTGTACAAGGGCATGGGTGTGCATGCATGTATGCGTCAATGGGTGGGCATGCATGTGTGTGTTGCACAAGTGCATGGGTGTGTGCATGTGTCAATGGTAGTGTGTTCGTACGTATGTGTTGCACAAGTGCATGGTGTGCATGCATGTATGTGTCAATGGGTGGGTGGGTGTACATGGGTGTGTGTTGCACGAGTGCATGAGTGTGCATGCATGTGGGTGTACATGGGTGTGTGTTGCACAAGTGCAAGCATGTATGTGTCAATGGGTGGGTGTGCATGTGTGTGTTGCACAAGTGCATGGGGTGTGTGCATGTGTCATTGGGTGGGTGTGCATGTGTGTGTTGCACAAGTGCATGGATGTGCATGCATGTATGTGTCAATGGGTGGGTGGGTGTACATGGGTGTGTGTTGCACAAGTGCATGAGTGTGCGTGCATGTATGTGTACATGGGTGGGTGGGTGTACATGGGTGTGTGTTGCACAAGTGCATGCATGTATGCGTCAATGGGTGGGTGTACATGAGTGTGTTGCACAAGTGCATGGGTGTGTGTGCATGTGTCAGTGGGTGGGTGAGCATGTGTGTGTTGCACAAGTGCATGAGTGTGCACGCATGTATGTGTCAATGGGTGGGTGGATGTACATGGGCGTGTGTTGCACGAGTGCATGAGTGTGCGTGCATGTATGTGTCAATGGGTGGGTTTCAGAGGAACAGCCGTGTTAGTCTGTATTCGCAAAAAGAAAAGGAGGACTTGTGGCACCTTAGAGACTAACCAATTTATTTGAGCATGAGCTTTCGTGAGCTACAGCTCACTTCATCAGATGCATACCGTGGAAACTGCAGCAGACTTTATATACACACAGAGAATATGAAACAATACCTCCTCCCACCCCACTGTCCTGCTGGTAATAGCTTATCTAAAGTGATCAACAGGTGGGCCATTTCCAGCACAAATCCAGGTTTTCTCACCCTCCACCCCCCCACACAAATTCACTCTCCTGCTGGTGCTAGCCCATCCAAAGTGACAACTCTTTACATAATCAAGTCGGGCTATTTCCTGCATAGATCCAGGTTTTCTCACATCCCCCCCACCCCCATACACACACAAACTCACTCTCCTGCTGGTAATAGCTCATCTAAACTGACCACTCTCCAAGTTTAAATCCAAGTTAAACCAGAACATCTGGGGGTGGGTGGGTGTTCATGTGTGTGTTGCACACGTGCATGGGGGTGTGTGCATGTGTCAATGGGTGGATGTGCATGTGTGTGTTGCACAAGTGCACGGGGGTGCATGCATGTCTGTGTTTGAGTGGGGGGTGGTGCATGCGTGTGATCATTTGTATGCGTGTGGTTACGTTGCCCTCTAGTGGCTAGAAGCGCTGTCTGTAAGCCCTGGCGAAGGCATCCCAGCCGCACCCCGCCTGCGGGGTCTAAGCACCGGCCCTAGTTCTGCCCCGGCGGGTGGTGATCCTTTTTCAGCTCCAGTGCAGAAGGGCTGGGCGCATCCCGACGGCGACAACCTCCCTTGGCTCGCGGGCTAGTGGGAAGGGCCCAAGGGCTTTGAGGGGTGGCTGGGCAGCTCCTGGCACTATCCGGACAGCTCAAGTGTCTGCCAGCCCGTAGGATCCCAGCGCGCTGACCGGGCACCACAGCCCAGATCTCCAGGAGAGCTCTGCACGGAGGGTGCCGACCCTTTTTGTGGACACTGAGCCCTTGGCAGTCTGGTCTTGCCAGCCTGATTCTCCTCTCCCACCGGTGCCACTCCGCTGCGGTCAGGAGAGTCACGTTACTGCAAAGCCAGTTTAGGCTGGAGGAGAACCGGGGTGTGTGTGTGGGGGATTCACTGCAGCACCACATCATGTATCCTGGTGAGGGTGTTGCCAGGACTCCGGGGTTCATACCTTGGCTCGAATGGAAAGCTTCAGGGAAATTTACTGCTTGCATGTGGCCGGGGCTGAGGGCGCCAGGGCAGCGGCTGGGGCTGGGACCTCCCTGCACGTGGGGAGTAACCGCTCTGTTACTCTCTGTCAGCTCCAGATCAAACACGCCGTCACCGAGGCCGAGATCCAGCAGCTGAAGAGGAAGGTAAGCGCCGAAGAAGGGACCGTGTGTGTGTGTCGGGGGGCGGGGGTCCCCTCTTTGGGCTCCCTGGTCCAGTGAGGCTTCACCCGCAGGATCCCGGCCAGACTGGGCTGCTGGCATCTCCCCACTCTTCTGTTCCCTCCTTTCCCCTACCCGGCATGGCCTCCGCGAGCCCGGCTCTGTCGTGGGGTCTTCTGCTTTCCCCCTCGCTCTCAGTTTTCCCCATTGTTTGTATTGCCCAAGGATGCACAGACGCCGAGAGACACGACCGCACGCGCACACAGACAGACCCCAGCAGGCATAGTCACACACTCGTGTGCGCAACTACCCACGCAGCTACACAAAGACACACACGAGGATGCACAGCCGCACACAGAGACAAGCACACACACACAGATGCACAGCCATGCGCACAGATACAACAGCACACAAGCAGACACACAGAGAGAGACAAGCACACACACAAACAACCGTGTGCAGAGATACAACAGCACACAAGCAGACACACACAGAGACACAAGCACACACACAAACAACCGTGTGCAGAGATACAACAGCACACAAGCAGACACACAGAGAGAGACAAGCACACACACAAACAACCGTGTGCAGAGATACAACAGCACACAACCAGACACACACAGAGACAAGCGCGCACCAAGAGACACACACACAGACACACAACCACGCACTCCACCAAAGACAAAGGTCCACAGCACCAAAGAGACACAAACACACACCCATACTTCTCCCAACACTCCCTGCTGCTGGGGTGCATATGCGCTGCCCCATCTTCTGCCCCTCTCTCCCCAAATGCCCCTCATCTCCCCTCCCCTTACCTGTCATCCCCCAGCACAGTCTCCCTTACCCGTCTTCCCCTCACCCTGTGCCCTGTGGTCTCTGCTCCCAGCTGCAGTCCATTGAGCAGGAGAAGGCTCGCTGGCGAGCCGAGAAGGCCCAGCTGGAGCAGAGCGTGGAGGAAAACAAGGAGAGGATGGAGAAGCTGGAGGGTTATTGGATGGAGGCCCAGAACCTGTGCCAGGCAGTGGATGAGCACCTGAAAGAGACTCAAGCCCAGTACCAGACCCTGGAGCGGAAATACAGCAAGGCCAAGCGGCTCATCAAGGAGTATCAGCAGAAGTAAGGCCATGTTCTCTGTTCCCTGTGGATCTCCCAGATCTCCATCCACTTTGGATCTCACAGGACTAGTAATCCCAAATTGCCATTCCTCATGAATCTCCCAGGGCTAGTAATCCCAGATTCCCATCCCCTATGGATTTCCCAGGACCAGTGATCCCAGATCCCCATCCCTTATGGATCTCCCAGGACTAGTGATCCTAAATTCCCATCTCTTATGGATCTCCCAGGACTAGTGATCCCAGATCCCCATCCCATATGGATATCCCAGGATGAGTGATCCCAGATTTTTACCCCATATGGATCTCCCAGGATTATTGATCCCAGATTCCCATCTCTTATGGATCTCCCAGGATTAGTGATTCCAAATTCCCATCCTCTATGGCTCTCCCAGGGATGGGGATCTGTATCCTGCCCAGTTCAGAGAGTCCCTTGGGTTAGGTGCTGGAGCAGCTCTCCCAGCGGCCGGGCTGTAGCCTGACTGCTCCCCCCATTCCCCACAGGGAGATCGAGTTCCTCAAGAAGGAGACGACCCAGAGGCGCGTCCTGGAGGAGTCGGAGCTGGCCCACAAGGAGGAAATCGACAAGCTCCAGGAGAAGGTGGGCACCAAGGACCAGGATCCGGGGTTCCCCTGAGGCAGCGCATCAGGAGATTGCAGAGGAGAGGGCCCTGGCTGTGACTGGACGGCTCCGGACGGGGACTTCCAGTGGACCAGAGCTGGCTTTGGCAGGAGCAGGGGGTGGGGCGAGGAGGGGGCTCCATTTGCCTCGCTCCGCCTTCTCCACGACAGCGTGGGCTTGATTCCCTTTGTCTGGTGGCCCGGTGCGATGGGCACTGGGTCACGCCGGATCCTGCGTTGGATGTCAGGGCATGCCGGATCCTGCGTCAGTGCAGGTCACACCAGATCCCACCGTGGGTCACACCGGATCCCATGCCGGGTGCTGGATCACACCGGATCCCGCAGTGGGTCACGCCGGATCCCACGCCGGGTGCTGGATCACACCAGATCCCGCAGTGGGTCACACCGGATCCCACGCCGGGTGCTGGATCACACCGGATCCCGCAGTGGGTCATGCCGGATCCCGCACCGGGTGCTGGGTCCCACCAGATCCCACCGTGGGTCACACCAGATCCCTTGCTGGGTGCTGGGTCACACCGGATCCCACAGTGGGTCACGCCGGATCCTGCGCCGGGTGCTGGATCACACCAGATCCCGTGCTGGGTCACGCTGGATCCTGCATTTGCGCCCAGGTCAAGACTCCAGGGCACTGTTTTGCAGCCGAACATCTGTGTGTGTGCGTGTGTGTGTGTGTGTGTGTGTGTGTGTGGAGGGGTTCCCTGCTGCAGAGGACGGGAGGGGGTCTCCCTCTCCATGGCCAGGCAGCATGGGCCCGTGGGGCGGGCATCAGAGGCTTGCCCCCCCGCTCCGAAGGCTCCCTGTGCTCGCGATGATTGCGCTGAGAGGCCCCGGCTTGGTACTCTGACGTCTCTCTCTCCCCCCCAGGGAGTGACTGCAGCCCTCTGCTGGGGTGCAGGCCCAGTGCCCCCCATTGGGCAGCGTGGGTGCAGGCAGGCAAGGGCCACCGTTGTAGCTCAGCAAGAGACATAGTGACGAGCGGGGTCGTTTGGCTGCCCTGGCCCTGCCGTGCTCATGCCCGTGGCAAAGCCGCTGCTCCCCCAGACGGGCACCCGTGTCCCTGGCTGAGGCGGTGGTAGCTGCTGGAGGGGGCCGAGGTGGGAGGCAGGTGCCCCTGCGTCATGCTGGCCGTGCCCTGTATCCCCAGGAGGCAGAGCCGGGTGGGCACGGAAATCGGGCTTCACGCTTGCTCCTACTCTCACCCCTTCCTCGCTGCTCCCCCCCGCCCTTCCCAACCCCCACAGTGGAAGACATTGCCTGGCGTAGGGCAGATGATGGCTTCCCAATAACACCCACCCCACTCCTCCTCCCCACCCATCCCTTCAGCAGTGACCCCCTGCATCCACCCCCGCAGCAATCCTCCATCTATCCCCCCCATCCGCTGTCCCCTTCCCCCCCGTCACCTCTCAGCATTCCCCGCACAACCCCTCTCAGCGATCCCCCCTCCCTCTCCCCCCGGCCCCCGAAATCCCTGGCCCCAGGACAGCCCCGCTGTTTCTCTGCCTGAGATGTTTATCCCTTTGTCTGTTTTTCAGATCTCCGAACTGGAGGGGAAGCTGCAGACCTTGAAAAATTCAAACCCAACTTAAAACAAACACAAACACGAAGCAATCGTTGGGGAGGAGGGACACTTTCCCCTTAACCCCCCCCCCGCCCCCGTTTTGCCCCTGCCCCTCCCCCACCCTCCCACCCCTTTTGGCCTTCATAGACGGGAGAGGAAGGCACAAAAGCAAAACCGCTATGAAAGGAATAATAATGATCCCTCCTTCCCCCTGCCTTCCTTTGGGGGGAGAGAGAGAGGGGGGGAGGAGGGCTGGGGCCAGTGCGGGGTAGGGGGGCTCTGGGATTGGCTGGCTGGGTCCCGGCTGGCCTGGAGGGGGCAGTGTGGGGAATGTCTCTGGGACAGGGGACCCCTCATTAATTTCTGTTCCTCATGTGAGTCTCGTGTTAACTTGATGGACGTATTTTGGGGGAGGGGTTTGTTCTGCCTTGTATCCCCCCCCAACATCCACCCCCCCACCCCAAGGAGCCTTTCCAGCCAACCTCCCGGCTCGAGATCGGCACCCGCGCCGTGTCCTCCCGAGGCCTCCGGGGAAGGGCTGTGCGGGCAGCACCCCCCTGTGCAGAGTGGGGCGTTGGAGGGGGCCGGGCAAGCTGGCCCGAAGCTCACACCTTGGTGAAAGGACTCTCTTGTGGAGGCCGGATCTCTTCACTGGCCCATCCTTGGGGCAATCCGTCGCGCGCTGTGTTTCGTGCGCTGGTGGGAAGCGTGTCTGTGTTTGAGATCTCGGCCCAGTGCCAGGCAGGATCTGGGACCCAGGAAGGCAGACATGCCGCTGGCACTGCACAGGAGGCCCTGGGCAGCGCTGGCAGGGACGGGTTGTGCCTGTGGGTGACCCTTCCCCGCCCACTCCGGATAACGTCAGGGACCAGCGCCTTGGCCTCTCCTCTGCGAGTCCGTCCCGGAGGATTTCAGGGAATGACAGCGAGCGTTCGACTGAGCAAACACCTCCCCAGACAGCGTGGGGCGAGCCGGGGAGGGGGAGATCCTGGAACAGAGACACCTCCCGCCCCCCCCCACCCCGGCGAGCAGCCTGCCGGGGAAAGACTGTGGGCATCTGCCTCTTCCCCCGCGGCTGGATGGATACAGGGACGCACGGGCTGCGGGGTGGGACTTGCTCCTTCCCGGGCACAATGCCGGCGCTCGATGGGAGGAAAACCACGACGGGAAGTGGCCCTGGCCGAGACTCCTCAGCGCTTCGCTCCGCAGAGGCACCAGGGCCTGCGGGCTGGGGCTGGCTTCTAGCTGCATGATGAGCCGGCGGGAGGGGGCCCCTTTGCTCTAGAGGGGAGGGCGGACGTAGGTCTTGGCCACAGCAGAGGTCTGCCCCGAGGTGACTAAATGGGGTCAGACTCGGACTGGCGTCAAGCAGTGCACATGGGAATTGGCAAGCGCATGGCACGCACAGGGGCCTGGCACTGGTGCCCTTACACCCGTGCATGGGATGGGGCACTAGTGTGTTCACACGTGCATGGGATGGGGGCCCTGGTGCGCTCACACCCGTGCGTGGGATGGGGGCCCTGGTGAGCTCACACCCGTGCGTGGGATGGGCTCACTGGCGCGCTCACACCCGTGCGTGGGTTGGGGGCCCTGGAGCGCTCACACCCGTGCGTGGGTTGGGGGCCCTGGTGCGCTCACACCCGTGCGTGGGTTGGGGGCCCTGGTGAGCTCACACCCGTGCGTGGGTTGGGGGCCCTGGCGCGCTCACACCCGTGCGTGGGATGGGGGCCCTGGTGAGCTCACACTCGTGTGTGGGATGGGCTCACTGGCGCGCTCACACCCGTGCGTGGGTTGGGGGCCCTGGTGAGCTCACACCTGTGCGTGGGATGGGGGCCCTGGTGAGCTCACACCCGTGCATGGGATGTGGGTCCTGGTGAGCTCACACCCGTGCGTGGGATGGGGGCCCTGGTGAGCTCACACCCATGCGTGGGATGTGGGTCCTGGTGAGCTCACACCCATGCGTGGGATGGGGGCCCTGGTGAGCTCACACCTGTGCGTGGGATGGGGGCCCTGGTGAGCTCACACCCGTGCGTGGGTTGGGGGCCCTGGTGAGCTCACACCCGTGCGTGGGATGGGGGCCCTGGTGCGCTCACACCCCTGCGCAGGGACCTGGCACCCCTGTAACCACCCCGCTGTCTGACCTAGTTTAGTTACCTCTGTGCAATTGCCTCAAGTCGCCAAGGCCTCAGGCTCAAGCCTCCTCCCTTCCTGTTCATTTGTCTTTCTTTCCATGCCCGCTCCTGCGGTGCCTCCTTTCCCGCCTCTGGCCAAACGGGCGCTTTTGGGGATGGGGGAGTCGGGGTGGAAGCCCCCAGCTCCCGTTTATTTCCAGGGAGAGGAGAGAAGAGGTAGGAACTTCCCCAAAGCCATGTGGAAAGTGAACCCTTCGGGCCCCGCTCTGAGCCGGTGAGCGGCCCCCCGCGTGCCCCATTTGGAGGGACGATGCTGCCGAGCTGGGCCCTGGCCCCGATCTCACGCCTGGCGGGGCGTAGCCAGTATAAGCGAGAGGCGTCCTGCGTCGTCAGCTCCCCCCTCTCCCCCCGGACAGGATTGCACGGGCACTCCCGGTAGACGTGTCTTCAGGCCGACGCAGCCCATCCCTCCCCTCGCGTTAAGGCCGAATGGGTTTTTATTTAAAGCGACAAGAAGAACAAAGGAAAATAAATACGTGTTCAAAACCAACCGATCGCTTTTAAAAATTGTAAATAATAAAAAAAAAAACGCAGTATTTATATGTGGCCGGGACAATTGTTTTCCTTTGTAAACTGGAGATTGCAAGGAGCTGGGGGGGGAGGTTTATCGACTCCTCACCCCCACACTGTCTAAGAAGGATCAACAGGGTCCAATCAAAGCCCCACCCTGGTTGCCCTTCTGGGTAGAAACCGGCACTCTTGCTGGCCAGCGCCCTTAAAGGCCGGGTCTCCGACAGTGACTGGATGGGGGGGCGTTGGGAGCCAGATCTCTGCCGGCTGGACTGGGCCGGGCTGGAGCTGGAAGGACCAGGGCACGCTGTGGATGGGCAGGCCAATGCAGAATAAGACCCACCCGCCAACCCCTCTCGGGAGTTTGTGCAAAGCAACTGGATGTCTGTGAAATGGACGCATTAAAAACCGGGAAGGCGGCGTGGGCCCAGAACAGAGGGAAAGCGGGTGGGGGTGGCAGACCGCTGGGAAATTGTCTTAAATTTTTATTTAATCTCCTTACACACGTATCAATGTGTATGTATATAATATATATATATATGGATGGATGGATTGTTTCTGGTTTTGTATTGCAATGTCCTCTCGTCGGATCGTATCAAATACAGGCCCTCATTGTCCCTTCGGCTCCGTTATTCAAATGGCTGATCTCATCGGGCACGGCCCTGCTGGCAGACCAGGTGCACTGCGGGTGACCAGATGTACCAATTTTATAGGGACAGTCCCGATTTGGGGGTCTTTTTCTTATATAGGCTCCTATTATCCCCCACACCCGTCCCGATTTTTCACATTTGCTGTCTGGTCACCCTAGGTCCACTCGCGGTGTGGGTGGGAGCGCCCCCGGGATCAAAGGGGGGGACTTGGGTCTGCACTCCAGCACCCCCTGGGGCTGACGGGAGGAGCGGCGTTCCGCCACCCGTGGCTGGTTGTGGGGTCTGAGGTGCGAACCTGGTGGGTTCGTTTGCGGGGGCCGGAGGAGGGAGAATCTACCAGGGCAGCTGTGTTCTGCATGGCGGCTTGAGCAGGACGAGTGTGGCTGGGGGTCGGATCGGTCAGGGGCTGCTGGTTTGACTCCGAGGTAGAAAACAACTAGGGGGTGTGTGTGTGTCTCTGCTCTATACCTATTATGCCGGCAACAGATAGACACGCAACACACACCATCCCTATGCAGGAAGTAGCCTGGGAAGTAACCTTTGCACTGTCCGACGGCACACATTTCCCCGGCGGCGTAAGGACTGTGTTCTGTGGAGCAGTGCTTCTCAACCGGGGCAGGTGTACCCCTGGGGGGACGCAGGGGTCTTCCCGGGGGGCACGTCAACTCAGCCAGTTATTTGCCTAATTTTACAACAGGCTACATAAAAAGCACCGGCGACATCAGTAGAAACTAACATTTCATCCAGACGATGGCCAGTTTATACGGCTCTGTAGGCGATAACGCTGCGATGTAAGGATAAGAGCTATTTGCCAGCCGATTTGTTGTATAATTGTATGGTAAACATGAGAGAGGCTGCAGGTTTTCAGTATCAGCCTGGGGCTGTGTGACGAAGTGGGACTGTTCTTAATGTTTCCTCTGAATAGTGTGGGGGTGCCTCAGTTTCCCCTAGGCAGTTCTTAAGTATCTAGGGGGTGGGTGTGACGAAGTGGGACTGTTCTTAATGTTTCCTCTGAATAGTGTGGGGGTGCCTCAGTTTCCCCTAGGCAGTTCTTAAGTATCTAGGGGGTGGGGTAAGGGTGTATGATCATTGCAGAGCCCTAGAGGGCATGTGTGTGCAGGAGTCTGGACACAGAGAATGGCCGACACCCTGTTTCCTGGCAACTAATGGCCTGGGCCCTTCCCCCCCTGCAAGGTGAGAGCTGAAGGGTTGGAGAACAAAGGAATCAGGTGACCACCTGGCCCGGGAAAGGAACAAAGCCCAGAGGAGGAGGGGCTGGAGGGGGTTTTCAGTTTGGGGCTGGCTGGGACATGGAGTGAAGTGCAGACGTGGTTATCTGGCTCACTGCCCCCCAGAATGGACCCAGCTGAGGGGTCCCGTTCTCTGCACCTGCAAGCTCTGTTTTAGACCATGTTCCTGTCGTCTAATAAACCTTCTGTTTTACTGGCTGGCTGAGAGTCACGTCTGACTGCGAAGTTGGGGTGCAGGACCCTCTGGCTTCCCCAGGAGCCCCGCCTGAGCGGACTCGCTGGGGGAAGCACACGGAGGGGCAGAGGATGCTGAATGCTCCGAGGTCAGACCCAGGAAGGTGGAAGCTGTGTGAGCTGTGTGTCCTGAAGACAGTCTGCTCACAGAAAGGCGACTACCCCAGAGTCCTGACTGGCTTCATGGGGAGCAGTTCCAGAGCATCGCCCAGGGACTCCGTGACAACTGGTGGCAGCGGTGGGATGTACTGCACCCCGTGGATGGCGCTTCCTGCAGTAAGTGACTGGGGAGCAGTAACACGAAGGGGGATTGCCGAGGACCAGGCCTGCTGAAGGCTCAGAAAGGAGCGGTTTCGGGGGGCGGTTAACCCCTGGGAGTGTGTGACCAGCGAGAAGGACTGTGCAGTAATGGGATCCTCCTGGGGACTGCAGTGAGCAGTCTTAGGGGCGGAGGAGTCTGCAGCTCGACCCTGGCAAAGAGGTGGTGACCTCGAGAAGGGCTGGCACACTAGGGGTTCTCCCTGGAAACCGTGGGGAGCTGAGAACACACGGGCCTGTGAGTCCACAACAACTTGGGAGGAGCGGAGTGATGGCCTGTCACCTTCTCCTTAAGAAGGACATTGTAACCCTGTGCAAAAAGAGAGGGTTGAGCGTTGGAAAGTTCACCAAAGCAGAGTTAATCGTGCAGCTGGAGGAGGATGACTGCTCTAAGGAACAGATTCCTGACCCCAACTGGGGCTATAGCAGGATCTGGGAGCAGCTGGAGTAGTAGCCAGGCATCGCCAAGACTCCTGTCCCCGACCAGACGAGGGTCTTCACGATCGGGTTCCCCATCGGGGGATCGAGACGGACGGGATTGGAGCTGAGTCTGAGAGAGCAAGAGGACCGTGGGAGACAGCGAGAGCCCGAGAAAGAGCTGCAGAAGCAGCAGCAGCATGAACTGGCGGTGGTGGGGCGGAGAGGCCTAGGGGACCTCCCCGGGGTGAGTGGGGATAGATCCCGGGGGGCCAGTTCCGCAGGGAACCTCGAGACTAAATTGCTGCCCCTGGTTAAGGAGGGGGGGGTGTGGATGCCCACCTCACTGCCTTTGAGCAGGCTGACGATTTGAACCAAGGGGACCCTGCGGAAAAGCCCCGGTGTCTAGCTCCCTTGCTGGGTCCCAAGGCCATAGACTCCGTCAGCCAGATGGTTGGGGATGTGGACAGGCTCCCACTCCTGACCCCAACCTATATGTCTGTGTGGAGTTTCCTGGGGCCAGGCCCCTCGGACCTCCAGTGGGAGCAGAAGGTGATGGTCAATGGGGAGACATTCTTGGGGTGGCCAAAGGGCATGGGCTGCATAAACCTTCCCACATGCGGCCTGCGAGTGCTATCGACCACCCCTGACCTAAGGGAGGGCGTGAAACTGGAAAGGCCTGGTGTAACTCCTACCAAGGAATGGGAGAGATGCTGGGGCATCCATGGGAACGTTGGTGGCTTCAAACTTCCCCAGGTCACCGGCTAAAGTGACCCCGCTCAGTTCGATCTCGAAGGGGGGAGAGATGTGACGAAGTGGGACTGTTCTTAATGTTTCCTCTGAATAGTGTGGGGGTGCCTCAGTTTCCCCTAGGCAGTTCTTAAGTATCTAGGGGGTGGGGTAAGGGTGTATGATCATTGCAGAGCCCTAGAGGGCATGTGTGTGCAGGAGTCTGGACACAGAGAATGGCCGACACCCTGTTTCCTGGCAACTAATGGCCTGGGCCCTTCCCCCCCTGCAAGGTGAGAGCTGAAGGGTTGGAGAACAAAGGAATCAGGTGACCACCTGGCCCGGGAAAGGAACAAAGCCCAGAGGAGGAGGGGCTGGAGGGGGTTTTCAGTTTGGGGCTGGCTGGGACATGGAGTGAAGTGCAGACGTGGTTATCTGGCTCACTGCCCCCCAGAATGGACCCAGCTGAGGGGTCCCGTTCTCTGCACCTGCAAGCTCTGTTTTAGACCATGTTCCTGTCGTCTAATAAACCTTCTGTTTTACTGGCTGGCTGAGAGTCACGTCTGACTGCGAAGTTGGGGTGCAGGACCCTCTGGCTTCCCCAGGAGCCCCGCCTGAGCGGACTCGCTGGGGGAAGCACACGGAGAGGCAGAGGATGCTGAATGCTCCGAGGTCAGACCCAGGAAGGTGGAAGCTGTGTGTCCTGAAGACAGTCTGCTCACAGAAAGGCGACTACCCCAGAGTCCTGACTGGCTTCATGGGGAGCAGTTCCAGAGCATCGCCCAGGGACTCCGTGACAGTGGGGTAAGGGTGTATGATCATTGCAGAGCCCTAGAGGGCAGGGGTGTGCAGGAGTCTGGACACAGAGAATGGCCGACACCCTGTTTCCTGGCAACTGATGGCCTGGGCCCTTCCCCCCTGCAAGGTGAGAGCTAAAGGGTTGGAGAACAAAGGAATCAGGTGACCACCTGGCCCGGGAAAGGAACAAAGCCCAGAGGAGGAGGGGCTGGAGGGGTTTTCAGTTTGGGGCTGGCTGGGACATGGAGTGAGGTGCAGACATGGTTGTCTGGCTCACTGCCCCCCAAAATGGACCCAGCTGAGGGGTCCCGTTCTCTGCACCTGCAAGCTCTGTTTTAGACCATGTTCCTGTAGTCTAATAAACCTTCTGTTTTACTGGCTGGCTGAGAGTCACGTCTGACTGCGAAGTTGGGGGGCAGGACCCTCTGGCTTCCCCAGGAGCACCGCCTGAGCGGACTCGCTGGGGGAAAGCGCACGGAGGGGCAGAGGATGCTGAATGCTCCGAGGTCAGACCCAGGAAGGTGGAAGCTGTGTGAGCTGTGTGTCCTGAAGACAGGCTGCTCACAGAAAGGCGACTACCCCAGAGTCCTGACTGACTTCATGGGGAGCAGTTCCAGAGCATCGCCCAGGGACTCCGTGACAGGCTGTGACATTGGGTAAGTTTGTGGCTGATTTTGTGAGCCAGGCGGTTTTCAATTGGGGGTATGCAAGACAAAGCCGACTCCAGAAGTGGGGGGCGGTAGTCTGGAAAGGTCGAGAGCCACGGCTAGGGAGTATATTTCCCTCGTATTTTATGGCATATATTTCCATGTAAGAACTAGATACGTTCCTGGAGGATCGGTCCATCAACGGCTATTAGCCAGGATGGGAGGGAGGGTGTCCCTAGCCTCTGTTTGCCAGAAGCAGGGAATGAGCGACAGGGGATGGATCACTGGATGATTCCCTGGTCTGTTCACTCCCTCTGGGGCACCTGGCCCTGGCCGCTGTCGGAAGACAGGACACTGGGCCGGATGGACCTTCGGCCTGACCCAGTGTGGTTCTTACGTTCATAGTGTCCCAGAGAGTGTACACCGGGGGGTATATAGTCCTGTGATGTCTGGCCTGCATAGTCAAGTTTCAAAGCTGCATTAAGCAGCCCGAGAGTCAGGGTGCTGCAGCAGGGCAGGGGACGGTGTAAAGGTAGCCCAGAGAGGCAGAAGAAACACGCGGCTTTCCTTTGGTTTTTTAGTAGTTTACGTTTACGGGTTGGTTTTTTTTCTCTCTCTCTGCTGCTCCCTGGTTTCATACGTCCGGTTCCAAATGAGGCATGTGGTCGACCGGTCAGTTCGTAACTCGGGTGTTCGTAACTCGGAGCCGCTCCTGTATGTGTCAGTTCTACAGTTGATACTCCCCCATCCACACAAGTCCCCGGAGCCGTGTCACGAACAGCCCGGGTTAACTGTGGTGCACGGTCTGGGCTGGACGGTATCGGATTAAGGACAGCATGACGAATAGCCTCTTATTTCTCCTCCGTCCCCCAGTGAACCTGAACGGGGATTCAAAGGGCCGCTCCTGAGGGTGGTGTAACAAATCATCCCAGGGGACGGCAGGAAGGGAGAGAAGGCCTGGGCACTCCTCAGCAGGTTTGTGAGTGCCTTTAAGCTCTCGAAAACCCGGTGCTTGGTTCATTCTCCAGCAGTGCAGAAGATCAGAAATCCCAGAGACACCCCCCAAAATGGCCCTTCTCAGAAGCCTCTTAGCTCAGTGTTTCTCAACCTTTTTGATACCAGGGACCAGCTCGCTGCCTTCCTAAACTGAGCCAGGGAGATCTCAGGGCGTGGTGCCGGTCCACGGACCGGTCGTTGAGGAACACTGCCTTCAATGATTCCAGCCAGAATCCGCCCCTTAAAATCGGATGCACCCCAGAGAGGGTGGAACGTGGCCGGCACGTCTCAGCATGGGAAGGAGAGGAAGGATTCCTACGGGCATGAACCAACTGCTCCCTGATGGGGGTCAGACGGATATTTCCCCTTGGACAGAGCCTATAACTGCCGGGTTCTTGCTCCTTCCTCTGAGGCAGCTGATGCTGGGTAATGTCAGACCGAATGGTGGCAGGCATGGGCCGGTGGTGTGATCCAGTCCGGCAATGCCTGTGTTCCTAGGGAGAATCCGGGGACAGGGGGAAGGACAGGCCTGCAGGGTTTACATGGATCAGGGCCAGGAGAGAGAGAGGCCTTGACTGGTTTATCCCGCGCTCCTTGGCTGCCAGGTTCATGCTCCCCTTCTCGTGCTCTGCTGCGTCCACTGGCCCCCCTGGGGTTCCTTGCTTCTGCCTTTGGGAGCTGGATCTCAAAGGGTATGAGCTATTCATTCCTCCAGCACACTGGGGCCCCCAGCCGTGCACCCCACATGTGGAAGGGGGCAGGGGGGAAATTGATGCTGGTTTGCTCTGATCTTTTGCTTTTCTTTTTTAACGACTTCTTTGTTGGTCATTATTTAGTCTTAAACTAAACGCTGTGTTTGTGGGGCCTGGTAACACAGGTGTACGGGAGATCTTGCGGGGCGGGGGTCGTGTGTGTGATGCGGGGAGGCACCTGTGTATATGTTCGGGCAAGCGTGTGTGCATACCTCCATGGGTGCATTTGCCCATGTGTGTACATACGTGTGTGTAACGGCAGCCTGCCCCTTGACGGGCCCAGGAGGCCTTGGGCCAGCCAGCCCTAGGGAATCAGCCTGTGCCATAATTAACTGCCGCCCAGCTGAGGGGCCAGGACTAATGGGGTCAGGTGAGGCACCCCTGGGCCTCAGCAGAGAGACGGCAGTTGGGAGAGGACCCAGAGGGAGTATTTGGGCTCCTGTGGAAGGCCCCTGAGGTGGGGTCTGCTGGACAAACTGCGAAAGGGACTGCAGAGGAGCCAGCATGGGAGTCATTCTGCTACGCAGAGCAGGGGATGGCGTAAAGGTAGTCCAGAGGGGCTGAGAATCAAGTCCAGAGGCCAGGCTCCAGGTAGCCCAGAGGGGCTGAGAACCGAGTCCAGAGGCCGGGCTCCAGGTAGCTCAGAGGGGCTGAGAATCAAGTCCAGAGGCCAGGCTCCAGGTAGCCGAGAGGGGCTGAGAACCAAGTCCAGAGGCCAAGCTGCAGGTAGGCCTGGAAGGGACCTCGAGCTAGTCCCGTCCCCTGCAGTCAGGGCAGGACTAAGGATTAGACCATCCATACGTGGTGCTGTGAAGTGTTAGATCTGCCAGGGGGGGAAGGGGGGGGGAAAGTTAATAGGGCACTGCCAGGAGCCAGCTGGGTTGGGCGGAAAACTCTTCCGAGGTGGGGTGTGTTTTGCATGCAGCAGCGAAAGAATGTGGGGTGAATGGGTTAACAGGGCACTGTTAGAAGGAAGCACACAGCACCGGCATTAGCGAAGCAAAATAACTCTCAGTGTTGCACAGGAAGAAGCATAAGCTCCGGGTTTGCCTCTTGCCCAAAGGGACCTGGGTTCAAGTCCTGACCAGAGGTGGCGAGTTATATGGGCCCCTGGTGCCCGTGCTCCACCAATATTCGGGAACGTGGGCCCGGCTCCACATTCCTGGGGATGTGGGGTCCAGAGCGGCCTGGGGGATTAGCAGGAGGCCTGGTACCGGCAGCAGCGAGCGACCCGGTCCCAGCCCACCCCGCTCCCCCTCTTCCTGCCCCTGCTCCGCGCCTGCCCTGCCCCCACTCCACCCCTTTCTCTAAGCCCCTGCCCCACCTCTTCCTGCCCCTACTCCACTCCCGTCCCTCCTCTGCCCCCTCCTCTGCCCCCTCCCCTCTCCCAAGTCCCTGGCCCTGCCCCGCCTCTTTCCAGCTTCCGCCCCGATGCTGGGACCCAGCGTGGCAGAACGGAGCAGGATAGGGCCAGGTTGCTCGCTGCTGCTCACCCCCAGGCTTCCCTGGACCCTGCATCTCCCTGAAGGGTGGGGCCCCCCAAAATGTGGGACCCAGGGCGGTTGCCTATGGATGGGATGGTTCTGCTTGGACGGCACCACCAAAAATTACACAAACCTGGCGCCCCTGGAACTGCATGAGGCTGGAGCTGAGCTGAGTCTGAGGGGTCTCAGTTCAGCCCCTCGGGTGTTTCACCACATCCCCCAGGTTCTTTGTATTACAACAGCACCACGAGCTGGATGCTGTACAGAGATAAGGGTCGAGCCCCTGCCCCGGAGAGCTTGCGACCAAAACAGCCAAAGGGTGGGAGGGGAAACTAAGGCACAAAGAGGCGAAAGTGACTTGCCCAGGGTTATCCTGTAGCTCTGTGGAAGAGAGCCCAGCTCACCTGAGTCCCAGTTCAGTGCTCCACCCAAGTGGTTCTCAACCAGGGTCATCCCTGGGGGGGACACAGAGGTCTTCCAGGGGGTAGCTAGATACTTGCCTAGTTTTACAGTAGGCTACATAAAAAGCATGAGCAAAGTCAATACACATGAAAATTTCATCCAGACAATGAGTTGTTTCTATGGCTCTCTGAATGATACACTGAAATGTAAGGACAACAGTTACATTCCAGTCAATTTATTTGATAATTATATGGTAACAGTGTGGGGCTGAGACCCTTTTGTGTGTTTAGGTCTGATCTTGCAAGCAAGTCGTTTTTAAGGGAGGTGAAACTCGGGGGTAGGCAGGCCCAGTCAGACTCCTGCCAGGGGTCCAGCCCTCTGGGAAGGCTGAGAACCACTGCTCTACCCACTACGTCATTCTGCCTCCTGTCTGCCTGGGTGTCGCTGCTCATGCAAAGAGAGCCCCAGTCATGCCAGGGGCCTTCAGCGGCTAGCCGGGCCGGCAGTTGGCAGAGCGGTGCCTGGCACTGCCGGGGGTCTCGCGGAGACATTGCTCTTTGCTGGGCCGCAGGGAGGGCCAGGTGACATCGCTAGATCTTCACCGGAGGCTCGTTCTGAAGCACAGATGCTGGAACGAGGGGTACTGGGGGTGCGGCAACACCCCCTGCCTTGAAGTGGGTTCCATCATATACAAGGGTTACAGTTTGGTTCAATGGCTCTCAGCCCCCCCCCCCCCATGCACATTGGGTCAGCCCCCCGTTCGGAAGCTGCCGTAACTAAATCGATGACCAAAAGGGAGAGAAAACGAGCTGGTGTGAGGAATTCTGGGCGTGCGACAGACCGGCGTGTGTCTGCGGGCATGGCTCTGTGCACGTGTGAGTGATTGCGTGTGTCTTTGGGTGAGCGACTGTGTGGGAGTGAGCTACTGGACTCTGTGTGCAAGTGAGCCTGAGCAAGTATGCGACCAGAACACACACACACACCCCGCCAGAATCTCAGCCAGCCGCCTGCCCCCTCAAGTTTCTTCTGACCTTCAAGCCGGACGATTGGTATGAGGATCGGGGGCTGATGAGGAGACAGCTCATGCTAGGCTGGGCCCCACCAGAGATCGGGGTAGTTAGGACACTCACGTCTCTTTGGGGCTGATGGAAACGCCGTCAGTTACGATCTTTGGGATGCTCCCATGAGTGGGAAACAAGCAGCGTAGGCCTGTTGTCTCCCCACCCAGGCTGCATGGTGGTGATGTGGCAGCGAGGAGACATGACCATTATTTATTATTATATATGGGGCATTTTGTTCTGCGAGCATCGCCCAGGGACTCCGTGACAGGGGGGTTTTGTTCTGCGTTCGTACAGCGCCTGACACAACAGGGGCTCGCTCCCAAACTGGGCTCCTAGGCTCTCTGGTGAAACAAATCATAATAATAATCAATCATAAGTAGCCGGAGAAGGAAGAGCTGGTCTGCTAGGTCTCCTCCACTGGCTTCTAAGATTACATGAGCTCTTGACGAGTTATTAATGCACTTTTATTGCATCGCCGATTTCTTTTCTGTTGCATGTTTGTTCCTTACCTCTAGCTGGCGGGAGCCTACACCCTGTTCTAGGAGCTCACCTGCTGTTGAGGGAGGACCTGCGAAATAATTTTAAGATCAAGTTATCATTACAGCTGGTCAGGACTCTTTCAATACAATATATTTTCCATCGGAAAATGTCCGTTCATCAAAACAGAAACTGTTTGCGGGACGGGCTCGGCTTGGACGCGTTTCTCATTTTGAAAAAAGAAATTAAAACCCGGTGGGGGGGGGGGAACCCGTTTGTTTTCCAGTTCAAACCCATTTATCATTTAGAAACATAAGTTTATTTAAGGTAAAAAAAAAAAATCCTTCAGTGGACCTGCTTCTATATTCTTATTTATTTTCTTTTATTTTCTGTTCTTGAAAAGCTTCCGAGATTTTGATTTTTCATCCCCATCTAGAATGGGAAAATATTTCAGTAATTCTCATGCGGAAACTGGTTCCCCCCCCCCACCCCCCAGCTAGAGGTAAAATGTCTTTTCAAAGCGCCCCTCACCGCAGTATCTGGGCAGGCCCTGTCCCTTGACATTGACCGTGCCGGGGGTGATGGTGGGGGAAGCGGGAGCTCCTGGTTGCTGCAGCGATCTCCGGGTCAGAAGCGAGATGGGTGCCAGCTTGACCTTTGTTTCTAGCCATCTCTGCCACATCATAACCCGTGCTCACGTGAGCTGGAAGAGAGCGCTCCTGACTGTTATGCCCGGCTGTTTGGCATGGGCACTGGGAGTGAGAGTGGCTGGCACGGGGACCGCTGCCTCTCACTGCCCTACTTTCTGCAGTCGGGATTGCAAAGGCACCAGACCATGCCCATGCTGTCTCCAGTCCTCCCCCAGGCTGGCAGCCTCCTTGCTGTGACTGCTGGAGCCAGGAAGCTCTGTGTGTGTGTGTGTGTGGGTGTGTGTGTGGATTAAAACACACACGGAGCCCGGGACATGCAGCGACATGTTGCTAATCCAGGCAGTGTTATCACCGCTGCTATGGGGATGGCAACCTGGGTTTCTGGCGCTCCCAGGGAGGGGCAGAGATGGGGGGCCGGGGGGCACAGGGGGCAGAATCTTCTGCCTCATTTTCTAGCCCAGCAGCAAAGAGCAAAGGGGCCACCTGCAGGCCCAGGGGCAAGCTGGCAAAAACACAGCTCGGGTCCCGGAGCCTTCGCTCGAATCCGTTCTGCCCCACGCTGGGATGGGGTGGCCTCTTCATCGCTCACTCCAGGGAGGGCCCATCTCTGCCCAAGTCCCAGGACCCCTCCCCAACTCCCCATCCATTGTGGCGTCGGATTCTTGCCACCATCTCAAAGCTCTGCCCAGCTCTACCCTCATCAGCACTGACCCCCCCCGCCCCCCTTCCCTGCTGCTCAGCCAGGGTCCCGAGCATCACCCGAGCCTCACCTTCCAGCCACTCTTGTCTCTGTTCGGATGGCCTCCCGGTGCCCCAGGCAGGGTACCACCCTCCTGAATGCAACCACCAGCCTCCTGCCCACATTAAGCCCCTCTTAAAACACCCTCTTCTGCCAAGAGAGACCCAATGAAAAGTGAATTGAAAATCCCTATTTTCTAGGCCTCTCTCCCCTTAGGATGGGGCTGGCTCTGAGCCTCTCTCCCCTTAGGATGGGGCCGGCTCTGGGCCTCTCTTCCCCCCAGGATGGGGCCAGCTCTGGTCCTCTCTCCCCTTAGGATGGGGCCGGCTCTGGTCCTCTCTTCCCCGCAGGGTGGGGTCAGCTCTGAGCCTCTCTTCCCCCTGGGATGGGGCTGGCTCTGGACCTCTCTCCCCTTAGGATGGGGCCAGCTCTGGGCCTCTCTCCCCTTAGGATGGGGCTGGCTCTGGGCCTCTCTCCCCTTAGGATGGGGCCAGCTCTGGGCCTCTCTTGCCCCAAACACTAAACGGACTCTTCTGTGTCCAAGTGAAGAACGTGACAAGGAGCAGAGCGGCCCCAGCCTCAGCCTTGGCCTTGCTCCTTGACCCAGTAGCCTCCTGTGGTTAATAAAATCCCTCCAGCCTCGACCCCTTCTGGCTGAATCCGTCTCTCCTGGGAAGGAGCCGGTTTTCTCCCCCCAGGCGCTCACCCCCATCCCAAGCTCTCCCACGCAGGAGCCTCCTTCCCCGTCTCAAGCCAGGCTCCTGGGAGCTGTCCATTCAGCACCACCAGCTACTCCCAGGAGAGCTCCGCGTCTCACCCGCCTCTCCCCTCCCTCCCCGGGCAGGGGGGATCATGCCCCTCCGAGGGGCGGTTACATCAATGGAGATCTGGGGGAGTCCTGGCAAGGTCCAGGTCTCTGATGTTATTTCTATCCTGTGCCCAGCATAGGCCTCTGTCTGTACTTGGCAGACGCTTAGCGAGAGCGACATTCCCTGCCCCGAGGAGCTTCCAAACGAGGCAGACATAGGGGAAACTGAGGCACAGACTAGCCAATTGACAAAGCAGATCCGGGATTAGCACCCAGGTCTCACAAGTCCCAGGCCATCACCCTACCCGCACCCTTTTGCCATGCCAACCAGTGCCTTTTCCTGCTGTCACTGCACAGGCCCAGAATGACACCACCCATCTGCCTCCTCATTCGGTCCTGCTCCCCCCACCCATGTCGCTCCATCTGGGGACCCCCCGACCTGCCTTTCAAAAACATGCAATTGGTTTGTGATCTGGGGAACACAGTGGGTTGGCAGCCCTGGAAAATAAGCTCTCATGTGGAATCACAGAAGTATCCTGGAGTAGTGGGCAGATTATTAGGGTTCTGTTTCAGATGAGACCCGAAACATGTGGAGATATGCCTATTTCACAGAACTGGAAGGGACCTTGAAAGGTCATCGAGTCCAGTCCCCTGCCTTCACAGCAGAACCAAGTACCGTCCCTTATTTTTGCCCCAGATCCCCCTCAAGGATTGAGCTCACAACCCTGGGTTTAGAAGGCCCCTTAGCTATCCCTCCCCCCTTAAAACCCAAGGCCTTTCTCTGCTTCGCCTGCACAGTAAAGATCCCACAGAGTTTCTTTTTTGTGGGATCAAGGATCCCCCCCCCCCAATGGATTTAAGAACAAGGAAACAAAAGAGTCGCCACCTTCCATTGTTGCAGAACACTGGCTTCTGTGCTCCAGCCCAGAGGTGGCTGCATTTCAGAGATGGGTGATGCCATTGCATCTAGGCCAGAATGCTCAAACTCAGGGGCACCAAGTCAGTCCCTCAAGTCCCTATTGAATCCGCCTGATTTCTTCAGAGGTGCGGAGCATCACGTCTCCCCTGGCCTTTGGTGGCAGCTGTGGGTGTCAGCACCTCTGACGATCAGGCTTTGTTTAGGTACCGACATAAAGGAGTTGAGCTGGGGCGGGGGAGGGGAAGGGGGGGGGATCCAGGCTGCAAGGCTCTCTGGAAAGCTGGGCTCTTTCAACCTCTGTGAGCCTGTGATTTCTCATTCGCTGCCTCTCTCTTCTTCATCTCTTCGCATCTACCCCCATCTTTCTGGATCTCCCAGCCCCAGGGAATGGCTACGTGGTACCAGCTCAACAATGCATCACCCCGTCAGCACCAGTCGAGGGACAGGCAGAAGCCCGGCCAAGCCAGCAGCTGGGAGTTGCAGCCAAGGCAGCATCCCTCTTCCCTGACTTCAAGCCAGGCTGCCTGAGCTGCTTCCGGGTTCCTGTGACCCCCACCCCCACCCCCACCCCCCACCTTTCCCCCTCCCTCCCTCAAGTCCCTGGGACCATCCCAGCCTGGAGAATCCAGAGGTCAGTATGAAATTTCTCTCTGCAGAACCTCCTCCTTGCAGACCTCCCAGGATGCTCCCGCTGCTTCCTTTATCCTCCCCGCTCCCGCCTTGAATTTTTGCAAGCTTGCTGGATCCAAATAAGAGGGGGCCGGGGAGGGGGGGGGGGAGAGAAAGGGGAGGGGCGGGCGGAAGGGGGGAGATCCACAAGAGACGCCTCTGGATCCCGGCATGGACGCAGTAGGACGCTGCTGAGGATGCCAGGGTCCCCTCGGTGAGTGTGTGTCAATTTCAGCCTCGCCCATCAGACTTTCGGCTCGTGTCAGTTTCAGGGCTGCGCTTCCTTCTCCTCCGCGGCTTGTTTGGCTGCCGGCTGGGGGGCGGGGGGGTTGTTGTTGTTGTTTTTTGGGGGGGGTCCTTGTTTGTTTATTTCCAGCCCTGCCTGCATCGAGACTGCATGGATCGCCGCGGCTTGCAAGGCTGCAGTCCCGATCCAAATAGTCTCCCCCCCCCTCCCGCGCCCCCCAAACCCTGCCTGTTTTGATGCAACCAGGGGAGGACAGCGGCATATTTTGGTGTTTTCCTGTCGGTCCGCTCCGGGTGGAAATGGAGCGATGGGGGGCGGGGAGGGGGGTTATGATGGTGAAAAGTGTCTTCAACTTAGGGTGTTTATAAACGTATCGGAAAGACGGGGAGTGGGGGGGGAGGTTGGGGGGGTAGATGAATGCATATCCAGTTCGTTGTGCTTGGTAGAATCCAACCCACCCCCCAGGTTTGAACCCACCTTGGGTTATTCAAACCCCCCTCTCAGCATGAGGCTAGCGACACTTTAAACATTAATAAGCTGCCCTCTCTCTCTCTCTCTCTCTCTCTCTCTCTCCTGTTTTCGATCAATAAATTAATAACCATTAAAAAAACAACAACCCGGCTCCTCTCTTCTGAGCCAGTGTTCAGCAGCCACCAGGGATTTCATTTTAACCCTCTCTGGCCTGGGCTTCTGGAAAGGGGACTGGGGTCTAAAATCCAGGCTGCAGTTCAGATTTGAGCCTCTCTGCTCTGGAGTCTGGTGGGGCTGTATTTCTTCCCCCTCCTTCGCCCCCAGCAAGCTGGCTGAAGCAGTGGCCTTCCCTCCATGGGGCTGTGCAAGGGGATCTGCAGCCCCACAGGCCTGGCTGGGTTCCTGAGCTTGTTTGGGTTCAGTGGGATTGGCTACCCTCTGGGCTGGGTTTGGAGAGCTAGTCCTTGGGCAGGGTCCCTGGCTGTTTTCCCACCTTCTCCCCTTGGTTTGTTTTATCTCTGGGACTCGCTACGTCCACCCTGCCTCCATTCTGCCCTTCATTCCCTGGCCGCCCCGCGCATCCCTTCTCACTCCCTCTCCATCTCCTCTTTTACAGTCTTCCTTTCCTGCAGCCCTGCTCTCCTCCATAGACTCTGATTTCTTCCCTCTTTTCTCCTTTCCCCGCTTTCTTCCTCCAGGATCCCACTTCCATCTCTCTCTGTCTCCCCCCCCCCCCCCACAACACACACACACTCTTCCCCTCCCATCTCTCTTCCTCGTTCCCTCCTTTCCGCACGGGCTCTCAAGCCTCTTCTTTCATCATTCGATCTGAGCACTAGGCCCACATTGGTGTAGATTTTCCTGCCCTTCAAAGGCGTTGGATCTATGGCTAAAATGGACAGACCTCTCCCTTCCCCCTCCCCCACATGTGCACCCTTCCCCTCTCCGCTTGAACTGAAATTGACCCGTGGCCCCTGGAGGGGACCATGGCTAATGCTCTGGCCTCTCTCTCAGATCTGACAGGGTGGGGGTGTCTCTAACACCGTCGTGTTCATACGGCTGGAAGGAGTTCTCCCCTAGATGTGAGTGTGTGTGTGTCGGGTGATTAGTTTGCAGCACAATCCTGGAAGGGCCTCTGGAAGAGAAGGACAATTGCCTCTCAGAGCAATCAGACCCCTCTCCAGATCCATTATTTTGCATTGGCTTTGGACTCCCGCCTCCCCAGCTCTGCCCCCTTAGGCTGGGAGCTTGTTCCTTCCCCAAAGCAAAACGAGTTCTGGGAAGCAGTTAGCTGGATGAGGGAGATCCAAGGTGCTACAGGTCGTGGTGATTCAGCAGGGGGGCGCTCTCTCCCCCACCCCCAAGTCTGCGCTGACCCCAACGCCCCCGCTGGAGGCTCTGGTCACTGCTGTTGGAGGTACTGACTCTCATGTGAGACACAACCCGGGTCCTGAGCCTCTCTGTTGCATTCGAGATCCCCTGGGGATTTCTGTGGCAGTCAAAGAGGCTAGCCCCAGGGTCCTGGTTAAATCCTTGGGCAAACGGCATTCCGCTTCCTTACAGGTGCCCTGCAGCTTTCCGCTGGATCTAGTGTTCTTCACTTCCCATCTTCAGCTGCTGGGCAAGCCTAGCCGTGCCACTGTGTAAACCAGCGGCCGCACCCCCACCCCAGAGGTGGCCGCATTTCAGTGGCAGAAGAAGCAGCTCCATTTGCGAAGCACTTTGATGCTAAGGGAGCTCTCTGAGATCAATATGAATCGCTGCCAGAGCAGACGTATGAGCCACTGGGCTGTAATTTTCTGCCTTTCTGTCTCCCGACTGCTCTTTCTGGGGACTGGAAATCCACAGGCATAGAAAGGTTGCTTTTCCCATTGGAGTGTCTCCCAGTAACAGTGATGGGAGCAGTGCAGACCTCACGTGGCATTAGATGCTTCCCTTCTGATAACATCAAGGAGCCTGCAGTGGGGCAGGGACAGAGGGGAAGAAATTTGGCCCTGCCCTACACTTAGGCCAGAACAGCCCTGGGCCTAACTTCCATCCCTGCTCCAGTGGCTCCTAGGGGTCTTTTAGGGCTTTCGAATCACAGGAGCACAGGTCAACTCCGGCCACGCTTCCACCCACCTAGAATGGCCCCAGAATCCCACTGTTGCCTGCTCACCGCCGGCTCACCCCTACACTCGGGGCTGCTGCAGAACTGACAGAGGCTTCCTCTGTACCAGGTGGTAATGGGGTCTGGGGCCCTCCCTTCTACCTCAGAGCCTCCTTGGTCCCACCCTCACTGGGGCAATGGGCAGCAATGAAATCATCCTAGGGAGTTTGGGGGACTTTATTTTACGCCCATCTTATTTGTGTTTCCTTGTGGTGCAGCCAGCTCTGTGAGCCTGATCAATCTTGCCCCTCAAGCCCAAGGCCTTGGAGGGCTTCCCAGATATTAACCAGTAGGCCCTTTCATCAGATAAAAGAATTGGCCACTTTGTCCAGCTAAGAGGAACTTCTCTTGGAGGAGTTCAACATCCTTTATAAATATGACTGCATTACATCACCTAATCCCTGCCCCGGGGAGGGGAGATCTTTCATAGATTCATAGATATTAAGGTCAGAAGGGACCATTATGATCATCTAGTCTGACCTCCTGCACAATGCAGGCCACAGAATCTCGCCCACCCACTCCTGCGATAAACCTCTTACCTATGTCTGAGCTATTGAAGTCCTCAAATCGTGGCTTAAAGACTTCAAGGTGCAGAGAATCCTCCAGCATGTGACCCATGCCCCATGCTGCAGAGGCTTGGCACATTTCGATCTTTATTTTTTTTTATCATTTGATGGATAATATTGATGTTTTTTTACTAATTTAAATGTTCAGTTAGGGGAAATTAGGGGGGTCAGATGATGATTTAATGTTGAGATTCAAAAAGTTAAAGCTCTCTAACCATTCCTACACAAAGGGTCAGCATCCCATGGCGAAATGTCTGAAGTAAATATCGGTAAATGAAACGCTAATACGTTCTCAAGCCGTGTTTTCCCTACTTTGCCTAGCTGTACACTTTGATTATTAGCAACGGAACTATTGGGTGTGTCTGCGGTGAAATTGACATTTACCGATAAAAATCTAATCCTTCCAAGCCTAATTATATCCATTAAACCAGTGGTTTTCAACCTGTGGTCTGCGGACCCCTGGGGATCTGCAGATTATTTCTAATGGGTCTGCAAAAGGCAGCTGTTCACATAGAACAGTGGTTTTCAACATGTGGTCCGCACAGATTGTGCCTAAGATTTACGAAGGGATCCGTACCTCCACTCAAAATTTGTTAAGGGTCTGCAAATGAAAAAAGGCTGAAAACCGCTGCATCAAACCAACGGGAAATAGGAGAGGCCCAATGACTTGCCCAGGGTCACACAGTGAACGGGGGGCAGAGCCAGGAATGAAATTCAGGAGTCCCGACTCCCAGCCCCCTGCCCTAACCAGCAGCCCACATGAGCTGGGAGAGCCCCAGAGTCCAGATTCCCAGTCCCCGGTTCTCACCACTCGACACATTGAACGTTCAGTGTAATGCAGGTTTGTTGATCCAGAGGGGCCCTTAAGAGCAGCATCCTCCTGGGGCAGATAAACCTCCCTGTGGCTGGATGCTTCCCGCCCTCTGTGACAGCCCGAGCACCCCGTGGCTCAGCTGTGCTGGGGATCTCGCTTCTGGAAGGCGGGTAACTCGTCTGTGAACATTCGCTCCAGGCTGGGACACGGCAGTTGACGTCCCAAGCCAGGGATGGTCTGGTCCACACCTTTTCCACCAGCGGGGCAGTGGGACTGGTTAGCTTGGAGGGTCGCTAAGAGACCGTGGGTACAGCGACACTGTGATTCAGCCCCCATGCCTGGCCCGGTGCAGCTGACTCGGGCTTATGGGGGATCAGGCTGCGAGGCTGTAAAATTGCAGTGTAGACATTCAGGCTCGGGCTGAAGCCTGCGCTCTGGGACTCTCCCCCACCGCGTGGTCCCAGGGCTGCAGCCCAAACCGGATTGTCCCACAGCAATTTTACAGCACGGGAGCCTGAGTCCGTCACATGGGCCTGCCCAGTTGAGGGTATTTAATTACAGTGTAGACATACCCTAAGTGACCTTTCACCTCTAGATCCCCAGGGGTTCAAACTCAGCTCAGCAGGGATTTAAAGCCGATGGCAGGGGGAGCTGCTGGAGGCCGGTAGGGGATGATTTGATGGGTGCCTGTCAGTCTCTCCCATAAAAAACATTGTCTGTCTTGATGCTGATTATCCCTTTGTTATCAGCTCTAGGATTAATGGTACAGGGGCATCTCCTTTCTCACGTCCTTCCAGGCACGGGGCAGCTGCCTTGGGAACTTGTTGAAGTACCAGAATGCTGGGGTAACTCCGTTCAACCCCACTGAAATCGACAGAGCAGCTCCCAGACAAAAGTTGGCCCATTGGCCGTCCCTGGCTCTAGCTATTGCTTGTCATTATTACTAGCATTCCTCTCCAGAGGGTCCAGTGGAGACTGAAACCTCATTATGCTGGGCACAGCAAGAGACCGTCTGGGCCCGAGTGGTTACACCTCATTAGCCAAAGAGTGGGGAGGGGAAACCGAGGCACAGAGAGGCAAAGCAGCTTGCCCGAGATCATGCTGCAGTTCAGAATCCAGGTGATCCCAGGTCACCAGACTACACTGCCCCTCGCTTCTGTCTGCTCTTCGGCAGAGCCGTCAGTGGTGACCGCACAGAGGGCTGGGCTCTTCACTCCATCCCTGGTCTGACAGGCTTTGAGGTGGTGGTAAAGATGGGAATAACTGTCCAATGTGGGGGGAAGTGAGGCTGGCTGAGATGGGCTGGAGCTGGAGCAGCTGTTTGTCTGATCCGGCTTCCTTAAGTGAAACCACGTAAAGGGGGTAGAGACGACCAGCTCGTGTCTCTTGCTGACTCTTACTTGCAACCTGGCTGGGGCGGGGAGGCACAGAGTGCGTGGTGCGATCAGCCCACTCTGGGGCCTGGCAAACTCGTACCAGTGTCAGGCAGTTCAGGGCATGGCATTTAGCAGCGTTTCTGGCCACGGGCTCGCTGCGGCGTTGTGAAAGGGGCAGGCTGTCACGGAGTCCCTGGGCGATGCTCTGGAACTGCTCCCCATGAAGTCAGTCAGGACTCTGGGGTAGTCGCCTTTCTGTGAGCAACCTGTCTTCAGGACACACAGCTCACACAGCTTCCACCTTCCTGGGTCTGACCTCGGAGCATTCAGCATCCTCTGCCTCTCCGTGCGCTTCCCACAGCGAGTCCGCTCAGGCGGTGCTCCTGGGGAAGCCAGAGGGTCCTGCACCCCAACTTCGCAGTCAGACGTGACTCTCAGCCAGCCAGTAAAACAGAAGGTTTATTAGACTACAGGAACATGGTCTAAAACAGAGCTTGCAGGTGCAGAGAACGGGACCCCTCAGCTGGGTCCATTCTGGGGGGCAGTGAGCCAGACAACCACGTCTGCACTTCACTCCATGTCCCAGCCAGCCCCAAACTGAAAAACCCTCCAGCCCCTCCTCCTCTGGGCTTTGTTCCTTTCCCGGGCCAGTAGGTCACCTGATTCCTTTGTTCTCCAACCCTTCAGCTCTCACCTTGCAGGGGGGGAAGGGCCCAGGCCATCAGTTGCCAGGAAACAGGGTGTCGGCCATTCTCTGTGTCCAGACTCCTGCACACACATGCCCTCTAGGGCACTGCAATGATCATACACCCTTACCCCACCACCTAGATACTTAAGAACTGCCTAGGGGAAACTGAGGCACCCCCACACTATTCAGAGGAAACATTAAGAACAGTCCCACTTCGTCACATCTCTCCCCCCTTCGAGATCGAACTGAGCGGGGTCACTTTAGCCGGTGACCTGGGGAAGTTCGAAGCCACCAACATTCCCATGGATGCCCCAGCATCTCTCCCATTCCTTGGTAGGAGTTACACCAGGCCCTTCCAGTTTCACGCCCTCCCTTAGGTCAGGGGTGGTCGATAGCACTCGCAGGCCGCATGTGGGAAGGTTTATGCAGCCCATGCCCTTTGGCCACCCCAAGAATGTCTCCCCATTGACCATCACCTTCTGCTCCCACTGGAGGTCCGAGGGGCCTGGCCCCAGGAAACTCCACACAGACATATAGGTTGGGGTCAGGAGTGGGAGCCCGTCCACATCCCCAACCATCTGGCTGACGGAGTCTATGGCCTTGGGACCCAGCAAGGGAGCTAGACACCGGGGCTTTTCCGCAGGGTCCCCTTGGTTCAAATCGCCAGCCTGCTCAAAGGCAGTGAGGTGGGCATCCAAACCCCCCCCCTTAACCAGGGGCAGCAATTCAGTCTCGAGGTTCCCTGCGGAACTGGCCCCCCGGGGTCTATCCCCACTCACCCCTGGGAGGTCCCCTAGGCCTCTCCGCTCCCCCACCGCCAGTTCATGCTGCTGCTGCTTCTGCAGCTCTTTCTCGGGCTCTCGCTGTCTCCCACGGTCCTCTTGCTCTCTCAGACTCAGCTCCAATCCCGTCCGTCTTGATCCCCCGATGGGGAACCCGATCGTGAAGACCCTCGTCTGGTCGGGGACAGGAGTCTTGGCGATGCCTGGCTCCCGCTTCAGCTGCTCCCAGATCCTGCTATAGCCCCAGTTGGGGTCAGGAATCTGTTCCTTAGAGCGGTCATCCTCCTCCAGCTGCACGATTAGCTCTGCTTTGGTGAACTTTCCAACGCTCAACCCTCTCTTTCTGCACAGGGTTACAATGTCCTTCTTAAGGAGACTGTGACAGGCCATCACTCCGCTCCTCCCAAGTTGTTGTGGACTCACAGGCCCGTGTGTTCTCAGCTCCCCACGGTTTCCAGGGAGAACCCCTAGTGTGCCAGCCCTTCTCGAGGTCACCACCTCTTTGCCAGGGTCGAGCTGCAGACTCCTCCGCCCCTGAGACTGCTCACTGCAGTCCCCAGGGGGACCCCATTACTGCACAGTACTTCTCGCTGGTCACACACTCCCAGGCGTTAACCGCCCCCCGAAACCGCTCCTTTCTGAGCCTTCAGCAGGCCTGGTCCTCGGCAATCCCCCTTCGTGTTACTGCTCCCCAGTCACTTACTGCAGGAAGCGCCATCCACGGGGTGCAGTACATCCCACCGCTGCCACCAGTTGTCACGGAGTCCCTGGGCGATGCTCTGGAACTGCTCCCCATGAAGTCAGTCAGGACTCTGGGGTAGTCGCCTTTCTGTGAGCAACCTGTCTTCAGGACACACAGCTCACACAGCTTCCACCTTCCTGGGTCTGACCTCGGAGCATTCAGCATCCTCTGCCTCTCCGTGCGCTTCCCACAGCGAGTCCGCTCAGGCGGTGCTCCTGGGGAAGCCAGAGGGTCCTGCACCCCAACTTCGCAGTCAGACGTGACTCTCAGCCAGCCAGTAAAACAGAAGGTTTATTAGACTACAGGAACATGGTCTAAAACAGAGCTTGCAGGTGCAGAGAACGGGACCCCTCAGCTGGGTCCATTCTGGGGGGCAGTGAGCCAGACAACCACGTCTGCACTTCACTCCATGTCCCAGCCAGCCCCAAACTGAAAAACCCTCCAGCCCCTCCTCCTCTGGGCTTTGTTCCTTTCCCGGGCCAGTAGGTCACCTGATTCCTTTGTTCTCCAACCCTTCAGCTCTCACCTTGCAGGGGGGGAAGGGCCCAGGCCATCAGTTGCCAGGAAACAGGGTGTCGGCCATTCTCTGTGTCCAGACTCCTGCACACACATGCCCTCTAGGGCACTGCAATGATCATACACCCTTACCCCACCACCTAGATACTTAAGAACTGCCTAGGGGAAACTGAGGCACCCCCACACTATTCAGAGGAAACATTAAGAACAGTCCCACTTCGTCACACAGGCTTGCCCAGCTAAGGCAGACCCTAAACAGAAGGCAAGAGGAAAAAATTACGGTGGAAAAGGAAAAGGGCCCTCAAGGGGTGGCCGGGCAGCAGGAATCGGTGTCCCCTCCCACGTGGCGCTCAGGAGCCAGTAAGGGGGGGGCGATATGATTGGGGGGAGGGGTAGCTCAGTGGTTTGAGCATTGGCCTGCTAATAAACCCAGGGTTGTGAGTTCAATCCTTGAGGGGGCCATTTAGGGATCTGGGGCAAACATTGGGGACTGGTCCTGCTTTGAGCAGGGGGTTGGACTAGATGACCTCCTGAGGTCCCTTCCAACTCTGATATTCTATGATTCTATGATCTGGCTCCTTTCTCTGGGCCAGGCGCTCTGACTTCCCTTTCAAGCCAGCCTTTGGATTCATTCGCCATTGCTCCCCTGTGGCCCTCGTCTGGTACGCAGCAGCCCCTGTCCGTGGGGCAGCTGCCCGCTGCTCTGTGTCTCTGTGTGCTGGAAAACCTTGCTGCCCCGCTGCAGGGGAAAGGCCAGGCTTGTGTGGCCGAGCCTTTCTTCAGCGTGTTGTCCCATTTCAAAGAGCTTCGCTCCCTGTCCCAGCCCGGGTGCAACCTGCAGCCCTTTCTCCTGGCCCCTAGGAGAATTTTGCTGCTGACTTCCTGGCGATCAAGATCTGGCCCACGGTGCAGTGGAGGGGGGATGTAGGGATGCCAAGCAGAGTGACCCAAGTGGAGACACGGCACCAGGACTCTCCTGTGGATTTTTGCTGACCATCAGAGTTTGACCTGAAAAATGCCTCCTTGTGCCCTGTTGGGGTGATGCCCAAGGGACGGGTCCTGGCCCAGGCTCCTGCAGAGTCTGTGGGCCGTGACTCTCGATTCGCAGTCTCGAATGCTGACCTGTAGATGAGGGGGCGTAAAGCGGCAAGGCTCTCTTGATTTCAAAGCGGTGCCGATGAACAGCGGCTTGAGGTGTCGGGTTTTAGCCATCTCCTTGGCTATGCATGGCTCTCCGCAAGGCTCTCCAAATACTGGGTGGTCTTCTGCACTGAATGGTCTATGCTTAAAAAAATCCTATATGGCTGAGTGGCTAACGAATCCAGGTGCGGTCATTCTGAGACTGAGCCGCTGGGTTACCTTGGGCAAGTCACTTCTCTGTGCCTCGGTTTCCCCTTCTTTGCCATGAGACGATGACCCTCAGCTGCCTCTACAAAGTGTATTGCTAAACTGGAGAGGGTTCAGAGAAGAGCCCTGAGAATGATTACAGGATTAGGAAACATAGTGACAGACTCACAGAGCTCAGTCTGCTTAGCTTACCAAAGAGACGGTTAAGGGGTAACTTCATTACAGTGAATAAGTATCTACACAGGGAACAAATATTTAATAATGGGCTCTGTGCTCTAGCAGTGAAAGGAATAACATGAGCCAATGGCTGGAAGCTGAAGCTAGACAAATTCAATGGCAAATAAGGTGTATGTTTTAAACCGTGAGCGTTTATCCCCTGGAACAACTTACCAAGGAGGGTGGTGGATTCCCCGTCACTGACAATTGTTAAATTAAGATCAGAGGTTTATTCTAAGACACCTGCTCTCGGGGCATGGGAGGTGGGTGAACCCTGGGCTCAGTGAGGCTAGCCCCTGGCCGGTCCCTTCTGCCCAAGGCGCCCCTCCCTTTTCCCGCCACCCCAGCCCCGGCCTGCCCAAGCAGCCCCAGCCCCGGAGCATGGGGCGAGCGGCGTGGGCCCAGCGCCGGGTAGCATGCCCCCCCGCCCCTCAGCCCCAGAGCACTGGGCAGAGTCCTGGGCTGCAGGCTGGCCCCCATTAGCCTCAGCCGTGGCCCCGGCCATGGGGGAAGAGCCAGCAGTACCAGGGGCCTGGGGATGGAGCGTGGGCAGGGTCACACAGGGCTGTTTGGGGAGGCTCAGCCTCCCCTGGCCTTTGATGCCTGCCGCCCATATCTAGTGGTTATTTTGGGGAAATCCTCTGGCTTGTGTTATCCAGGGGGTCAGACCAGATGATCACAAGGGGCCCTTGGAGTCTAAGACTCTAAACCTTGGCTGGAGACCATGTAAAAGCTACGTAGGGTTATCAAGGAGCACAAAGAACTGAGTTTAGCTCTGAGTTTACTGAGTTCAGTCAGTCACATTCCACCATCTCTTTGCTGGCCCATTGTTTCCTATAATCAGGTAGCTCCAGCCCCCAGGCCCTGATTGTCTACATGGGGTAACTGACCTGACTAGTTACTGTGGAATAAAGTGTTCCCTGATACCTAGTCCCGACCAGCTCCCCACGTGGCCGCTCTTCTGGAATAAATGTGAAGGATGGGGGGGAGGGATAGCTCAGTGGTTTGATCATTGGCCTGCTAAACCCAGGGTTGTGAGTTCAATCCTTGAGGGGGCCATTTAGGGATCTGGGGCAAATATTGGGGGTTGGCCCTGCTTTGAGCAGGGGGTTGGACTAGAAGACCTCCTGAGGTCCCTTCCAACCCTGAGATTCTGTGACTAGACCGTCCGCGTGGGAAGCAATTCCCGAACAGCTATTGCAGTCGGCTTCCCCCTAGGACAAGCCCCTGGCGTGTCACCATTCCTTGAAAAGCTGACGCCCCTTGGCTCATTGCACAGCGGCTGCTCTGTCCTCAAAGGCGCTGGGCCGTTAGGAGTCTTTTCTCTGCCGGCGCCCTTAGTCAGCTGGCGCGCCCCCCCGTGGGGGTGGCTGACTTTGCAGGAGAGACCCGGGTTTGAATTAGGGAGGAGGGAGGGGTCTGTGGGGCGTGGCCGGTGGTGCATGTCAAAGGCCAGCAGGAGCTGAGTGCTGGAGGAGGGGGGGGGGGGTTGCCAAGCTGCTTGCGGGGGTGGTCCTGGGGAAAGATTTGCAGGCATTAAAGCGTCTTTCTCTGCTGCTACACGCTTCCAGCACCAATGAGGCCTCCAGGGAACGCCCCAGCACTGGCATCCCAGCTGTTACAGAAGGGAAAGTGCCACATAGCGGCTAACCCAGATGAAGGCTCTATTGCCAGAGTGGAGAAATCAGTGACTGTAACCCTCACCCCGGCCTGGATTTGAACCCTTGACTGTCTGCCCACCCCCCTTGCCCCTTGAGCTAAAGAAGCAGCACCATAGCAGTTAGCAGTAGCAGGCTGCTATCCTCTAGCGGACATGGGCACATGACACACGTTGTCAGGCTAAGCAAGGTGCATGCGCATAGTAAACACTCCCTGCCCTAAAGATCTTACAGTCTAAAGAGAGCTGGCCGGTGCCTCAGTTTCCCACACTGAAAAACGGGGATGTTGCTGCTGATCCCCTTGCAGAGGCACCCAAGGGCTTTGTAAATTCCTTGGGGACCGCACAGTGCGAGGTGCTGCCCTACTCCTCATTCACTCTCATGCGAGCGAGAGAATCCGGCCCAGGGCTGGTGTATTTAGGATGACCAGACAGCAAATGTGAAAAACTGGGATGGGGGGGGGGGGGAATATAAGCCTATATAAGAAAAAGACCCAAAAGTCGGGACTGTCCCTATAAAATCGGGTCATCTGGTCACCCTAGGTGTGTTCCTGACTGGGATCGGCTGGGGGCAGTACAATAATGTCCTATTCCTAGAGATGGGGAAGAAAAACACACTTACTTATTAAATCGCCTTTTCCCCTCTGACGCTGTCCCTTCGCTTTCCCGGTTCAGGGTCATCAAGCCAGATGCGTCATTTTCTTTCCAATTCTAAACTCAAGGCTGCTGGGAGTAAAGGCAAAGCTCCCCAATCTGGTTTGACAGGAGTTCTGCCTGGGGTAGGGGGAGTGTGCCGCCCCAAGGGGAGCAGTGGGGATACCTGGGGAGCCCCCAGTGAGGTGGGGGAATACACCTTCTCCTACACCCCTTTCTGGGACACTCCTTGCTCCCCCCTGCATGCTGGTCCTAGTGCCTTATAGGCTCCCCAATTTGGTATCCCATGTGCCCCCTGCCAGTTTGCCTGCATGTGGGGGGAAGAAAAGGCCATCATAGAATATCAGGGTTGGAAGGGACCTCAGGAAGTCATCTAGTCCAACCCCGTGCTCAGGGCAGGGCCAATCCCCAATTTTTGCCCCAGATCCCTAAATGGCCCCCTCAAGGATTGAACTCACAACCCTGGGTGGAGGAGGCCATGCTCAAACCACTGAGCTCTCCCTCCCCATCCCATCTCCAGTCCCTGCCCTGCGCCCCTCATGCTTGGCAAGTGGCAGATTTTATGGCGGGAGAGGGAACCGCTGCTGTTTGGAGAGCGTGGGCCAAACACGGAGGAGGGAAAGCAAACAAACCCATGGCAAGTGGCCAAACATGAGATCGCGCAGCCAGAGACTATGCCAGGCAGAGACGCTGCCAGCCTTTCCCATGTGAGAGCCACGTGCTGCCCCCTGCCCAGCACTGAGGGGAGGGTGGCGGGGGAGGCGGTCCCCAAACGCCTCCCCATTGGAGCCCATGCCTCGCTCTGCCCCAGTGGAAAGTCAAACCAAATAGTTGACCCTGGGGGCCCAATTCTGCAGTCACAGGGAGTGTTGGCACAGTAAAGCTGGCAGGATCGGCCCAGCAGTATTAGTGCTGGGGTTTATATTTAGTGCATCTTTCTCTGCCCAGGCAGGATGGTTCTCTGCAAAGAGGCCTGGGAGTCAGGACGCCTGGGTTCTCTGCCTAGCTATGCAACTGAGCCAGTCACGTCAGTCCAGCGGCTTCCCTGTCTGCAAAACTGGGGGTCACACCCACCTTCCCGCCCCTGGGTGCTGTGGGTCTGGGTTCATTGTTTTCAAAGCTCTTTGGAGGGAAAGGGCTGGATAAGATCAAAGGATTTGGGGAGAATATTACCATTATCACATGGAGAGGGGAACTGGAACGCTAGATCAGATCATCCTGTCTGGTATCATTGCTCCAAAAGTGGCTGTCCCCAGCTGCCCCAAAGGAAGCTGAAAGAAACCCTGCAGTGGGCAGTTATGGGATAATCTGCCCCTATGACAAGTTACCTCCTGACCCCTAATGGTTGGCATGCCCTGAAGCCTGAGGGTTTATACCCCTCCCTCAAATCTTAGCTTTTTACATTCTCTCTATTATAAGCTGGGATACTCTTGTTCTCCACAGAAATGCCCAGTCCCCTTTTGAGTCCTGCTCAGCTCTTGGCCTCAATGAAACATTGTGGCGCTGACTTCCACAGGCTAATTGGGGGTTGTATGGAAAAAGTATTTCCTCTTATCAGATTGATCCAGTTCTAAAACCGCGAGTGATTGACATTTCCACCATGTCCCTTAAGTACGTCCTTCACCCCACCAGTCAGGAAAACACCAGCCGTGGGCCGGTGTCTCCTCTGTCTAACCTGCGGGAGTTGTATGGCGGGGAAGGGAGAGGCGAATCGGGCCTCCTGTCTCTTTAAATAGACGGACAATAGCAGGCGATCAATCAATGTCCATGTCTTCTATTGCATCATCCATCCTGATTCCTTTTGTCCAGCGATGGGGTGGTGGGGTAAGGGAGAAGGGGACAGCAGGGCTGGGGGAAAGGGAGGAGAGTAGTGTGCGATAAGGGGGATCATGCTATACTGCTAGGTCCCTCTACCGCCCTCCCCCACACTCTGCCCCCAGGAGCCAGCGGGCTTGGTCCAGCTCCAGAGCCCAGCTATCTCCAGGGTACTTCCGTGGGGCTCCTACAGGCGCCCGTTATCTGTGCGACGGTTCCCACTGCTGCGGCTCCATGCTCCGGACACGTCCGGCTCGACCCCGTGTAAGGGCTCGGGCTGGGCTTCCGCCCGGGGTGCCCGTGAGCCGACCGGGTCCGGGTGGAGTCTGCAGAGATGCCGCGGCAGCTCCGGGGGAAGCCAAGCAGCGGGATGGCTCCGCCTGACCGGCTGCCCCGTTCCCCTCTGTAACACAGGGCCCGCTGTGTAGGCAGCTGAGACACCAATAGCCAGGGAAAGTACAACCCGGGCCAGGCCCATATGGCCCCCTCTGGCCCTCCCCAGAGCTCTCTCGCGCTCCAGATGGACCGGGGGTGCTTGCCGGTGGGTGCTCGGAGACCCCAGGGCCTCCCCATAGATACCCGTGCCAGCTGCTTGGCTTTGGATCTGACCCTATCTCCCCCCTTCTCTCCGCAGAGCCGCCCTGCCATGTCGTCCTCCAGACGCCAAGACACGGACGAGGTTTTCGGTAAGTCCGCTGCCTGATCTGCACCCTCTTCCCGCCCGCCCTGGTCTCTCTGAGCCCACGTCCTCTGGCGCCCGCACGCTCGCCCCCAGCGTCGCCAGCCCAGGGAGACTTTCACCGGCCTGCAGAGCCGGCCAGGGGTGGCGCAGACCCAGGCTGGGGGGGAATGTGGGGCTTGGGGAAGGAAGGTCTGGTGGGAGGGGGGTGTTAGGGCCTGGCAGTTGAGGGCCGGTGAGCTAGGGCGTGGATGGGTTGGGGAGCCGGGGCATAGGGGTGGATGTGGGGGAGGGGGGAATTTGGGAGCTAGGACCTGGCTGGGGGGAGGGGGAGATCAGCAAGCGCAGGGGCCCAGGGAGGGTCTGGAAATGAATCCCCATCCTGCCCCTGAAAGCCGAGATCTGTTTGCCCACCCCGCTCATCTATGGGGCTCCCTGGCCCAGCGGGGCCTGGATCCCTGGGAGATGGACTAGGCTTCTGTCCCCTCGACTCCGTCCTCCAGCCCTAGGCTGGATTCATGCCTGGTGGGAGCTCCCACCGCTGCCCTTCGGGGGCGCTGTGCTGGGGAAGGGCAGGACCTGCTGAATCAGCACCCAGCCCTCTGGCTCCCAGGCCTCCCAGCGGCGGGGAATCAGGGTGCAGCTTGCATGGACACCGCCTCTCCCGCACACGCCTAGGTCAGACGGTGCCTTAAAATCATAGAATCATAGAACATCAGGGTTGGAAGGAACCTCAGGAGGTCATCTAGTCCAACCTCCTGCTCAAAGCAGGACCAATCCCCCATAGTTGCCCCAGATCCCTAAATGGCCCCCTCAAGGATTGAACTCACAACCCTGGATTCAGCAGGCCAATGCTCAAACCACTGAGCTATCCCTCCCGCCCAATCCCTTCTTGGGAGCCGGGTGCAAGTGGGGCCCTAGGTGTGCGTGACCCCCTAGGATGTACACGTGGGGCTCTGCCTCCCCGCAGGCGCCTCTCCCCACTGGCCTCCACCCCGTGCCCCCTACAGCTGCTGGGATCCTGCAGGGACCCTGCGTCCCGCTAGAGCCCCCTGGACGACTGCATGGGGCCTTGCTCATTCAGCCTCCTATGGAGACCCCCAACACACACACACACACCTCCCTCTTGTCTCCAGCTGGTCTCCCCTCCACTTTCTCTCTCATCCCTTGCTGCTTTCTTCCCCTGGTCCCTCGGTGGCCAGGTGCTGCAGCACCCACTCCAGCATCCACTCCTACTTTGCCTCGATTTCCCATCCATCTTCTGTGGGGGTCAAAGATCTGCCCTGCTCCCCGTCCTCGGGGCCTGATCCTGCCTCCTTTGGCTGCCTGAGACTCTCAGGCAGGATGAGGAGGGTTTGGGGCACAGAAGGAAAAAGGATCAGGCCCCTCACGTGTTTTGCACCCGTGGATCTCCTAGCTTAGGCGGTTGTGCAAAGCACGGCTGGCTCTGGTGCAGCTGGTCCCAGCTGGGGACGATAGCGTGACCCTGTCTTATGTGGGTGCAGGGCATCCACAGGGGTTTGTACTGCAGTAGCTGACCCAGTGCCAGCCAAACCCAGTGTAGACAGGGCTTTGTCAGAATCTCCCCCTTCCAGTGTGCATCTGCCCCTCTTATTGGCTGATGGCGATAAGCACCCAGGCCGGTGTGCATGCATGAGCGTGTCCACACTCACACGCGGGTGCGCGTATGGTGCCTGTGATTAGCAGGAGCCTGAGCCGTGCCCTCCTGCAAAGGCCACTGCCTCGACTCCCCGGGGGCTGGAGCTGAAAGCCCACGTGCCAGCTGCAGACGGCCGATGCTGGGAGTGGTTCCCATCTGCCGCTGGAGGAAAAAATGTCACCCTAAAAATAACCAGGGCGGAGGAAGCGGCTGGCAAGTGAAGGGGTGAGTGGCCCCAAGGCACAGCTCTGATTTTCCCCTGCTCGGGTTGGCACCCGCCTGGCGTGCCCTATTTATAATGAACGAGCTGGGATGAGCAGTGCGTGGCAAAGACAGCCCAGGGAAGGCTGGAGACAGGCAGCGTGGTGAGTTACATCCTCATTACAGCCGGGGGGTGATGACTGTGTACCGCATGGGGAGGGATGCGGTGACTGTTTGAAGAAGATGGTCATCTAGCCCAGTCCCCGGCAGGACAAAGTCATAACTAGACCGTTCCTGAAGGTGTTTGCCTACCCCAGGGGTTCTCAACCCTCATTGCACTGCGACCCCCTTCTGACAACAAAAATTGCTGCACGACCCCAGGAAGGGGGGGACCAAAGCTTGAGCCCACCTAAGCCCCACTGACCTGGGCGGGGAAGGGGTCAAAACCAAAGCCCAAGGGCCCCAGCCCGGGGGCCCGTAACCTGAGCCCTGCCGCCCAGGGCTCAATCCCTCCGGCTTTGGCTTGGGCCCCAGCAAGGCTAAGCCAACCCTGGCCACCCCACTGGCGATCCCAACCCGCAGGTTTGAGAACCGCTGGCTCAAACCCGTTCTTCAAACCCTCCACCGACGGATTCCGTGCGCGCACGTAGGCACGAGTGCCCGCAAATGTCCCTGCACCCGTGCCACACACATGCACTTGTGCCAATATTGGTGGGCATCCATGGTGTCACAGGCACACACAACACCCGCGTCCCAATAGGCCACATGCACCTGCCTGCGTGCTCAGGTCCACACGCGAGGTGCACGCGGGCATCAGGAGTTTGCTGCTCTGTTTCTGGTTACCCAGAGGCTTCTGCTGGAGGCATCTAGCTCTGGGGAGGGGCGGGCTGGACACTCTGGCGAATGCCGGACAGCGTGAGCCTGGAGCATGCAGGGTGATTGCCTTCGTTCCTAGATGTAAATACGGGACTGCAGTAACTGACGTGATGAGGAAATGGGACCATAACACAGGACCCATAGAGCAGTGGTTCTCAAACGTTGTTTTTTTTTTTCCCGCGGACCACTTGAAAGTTGCTGAGGGTCTCGGCAGACCACTTAATGATCTTTCCAAATGTTGCTTGTACCATTAGCTAAGTATTGTAAAGCACTTTGGATAAAAGTGATATATAAAAAAACCCTTAATAATCATTAAAGGTTTTTTTGTTCTACAAATAAAAGCACACAACTCATATTTTAATATCGATAGGCTTATCTTTCTAATGCGATGGATGTGCCCTCTCGCCCCCTCCGCGGCAGCCCCCGAGCTGGGGCTGGGAAGGAGGGGAGTCTCTCCAGGTGTGCACTTTAGAGGGAACTATCCGCGGCCCATCGGAATGGTGCTCGGTCCACAGACCCCAGTTTGAGAACCTCTGACACAGAGCACGGGAGTTAGTGGCTGTTGTAGGAATGGCTTTGCAGCATTGTATATTGTGAGGTGCGGCGAGCCCTGTACCCGAGCCTCTGTAGAGGCAAGGCGAGCTGGGTGGTTCCTGGCGGCATCGCTACCGGCTCTGCCTATAAGCCAGATTGTCCGAAACGGTCCATTATAAGACTGTTTCCAGTTGCTTAGAACTTTTGCAGCCCAACTGGTTCAAGGTTGGCAATTTCCCCTGCCTCAAACTGAATTTGGAGAAGGTGTGTGTGTGTGTCGGGGGGCCGTTTCAGTAAAAGCTATTTGGCCATTTCTGAGAACGGGGTGAGGAGAAAACACATTGTTTTGCCCAGGTTAACAATCATTCTTGGGTCCATTTCTTTGAGACTCTCTAGCGCCCCCAGGCTTTGGTGCAGGGAGTTGAAATTGGACGGGGGTGGGGAGAGTTTCAAGGTGTCAACCAAGCCCCAGCCCCACTGGGCTCGGGGTGGCACGAACACCTCCTAAGAGCCCTCTCCACCCCCAGTCTAATAGATAAGGCAGCCGAAGGCTGGGAGAGGCAGGGAGTTGGAGTGGCTTGTCCAAGATCACCCAGCAGATCAGCAGCAGAGCCAGGAATCAAACCATGTGCCTCACACCCTACCCACTAGGTGATACTCCCCCTCGCGTTTTTGAGGCAAGGCACCTTCTTTTGGTGCCTAAATGGGAGTGGAGCTCGCCCCCCGCGTGCGCATGCTGAGCCCTTGAAAATCAGGCCTTAGGCTCTTTAGAAAACTTCCTTTGGGCCTTCTAATAAAGTGTCAAAAGCCAATCTCCCCTGCCAGAGAAGGGGAGCGCTCCCACCGCCCCGGGGCTGGTCACTAAGCCACTCTCCCTTGGGTGAGGAGGTATTTTGGGGCAGTCCTCTGGCCTGCGCGATACTAGAGGATTCTAATAGTCCGTCCTGGCCTTGGGGATTTGAAATGGGCAGAATGTCTGATTTCCCCCCACCCTGCCGCGAGATTTTCTGGTTTTCACAGCATTCACGGTCCTTTTCACATTTCCTGGGAAATCCAGGACGGCTGGGAATCACAGGTGCAGATGGCTGGGAAGCAACGCGGGGCCTGGGGAGCTCTGCGTGCAAGCAGAAAAGTCCTTCCGGCAGAGAGGGGCGCGCACGACGGTCGCACCGAGCCGGCTGCCGGCTCAGCCGTCCCTGCCTGCTAGGCATTTTCCATCTCCGGCCTTTAAAGCTCGCGAGCATTAGCGCGGTGGGGGCTGGGCACCAGCCTGCAGCCTCCCTGGGTTCAGGGAAATGTTGTTTGCTGCTCATGTGAAGCATGGAAAGTGCATCCAGATGCGACTGGGCTGCCGTCCCTCGTGACGGGGAAAAGGCAGTGCTTGGCTGCGCGCCCTGCAAAGGGGGATCTGGGCAGAGGCTGCCGGACGCACGCAGGCCCCGTGATTCTCTCCAGCGAGCGGCTACCCGTGTGCCACTGATCTTCAACTCTCCCCTTCCAGGGCCCCGAGGAGCCAGGCCGTAGGCTCCTGGCCGCCAGCGTCCCCGCCTCTGAAGCATGCAGCGTTGGCAGCTGCGGGAGGCGGGATACTGGCCGTGCTGGGCCAGCGCTGGTCTGATCCTCTCCAGCCAAGGGGACAAGGGGGAGGTTGGGGCCCAGCACTGCTGTGGGAATGGGGCTCCCCCCAGCCCCTTCTGTCTGGTGTGCAAAAAGGCTAGCCAAGGCGTTACTCTCTCCCACGCCCTCAGACATAATGCCTGGCGCTCAGAGCAAAGCAACTTACAAAGAAATCTGTCTCCGTCTCTCCATATCAAACTTTGCCAGTCACGTCCCAGATCAGTGTCCCGAGACTGCAATGAGCCCTCAGCATCTGGGGCAACCCTCGGCTCAGGCCTATTTGCCTCTCTTGTACGCCCCCCCCCCCGGCATCTGCCCCCTCTCTGGGGCTCTGCCGTGGGCAGACTCAAGGCTGGTGAGGTGATCTCTCTTGTTGGACCAAGGGCTGGTGGCTGAAGGGCCGTGCCACCAGAAGTTGGTCCAGGAACAGATATTTCCTCACCTATCTTGTATCCGGGGCGCAACACGGGTCCTCGACTGGCGCAAACTATGTCCAGAACGGTCTCGTAGGGCAAACCTCCGTGCGTTCCCAGCATCTCTTCGGCCTCGTCTGTGCCAGGGAGGTTGGCCTGGCTGATCCCTGTCCCAGCCCGTGTGCAGAGCGGTCTCTGTGCCACACGGCTTGGGCAAGGCTCGGCTGTGCCCATCTGCATCGGCTTTTCTCCTGTCCGTCCCCCTCCCGCTCACTCCCCGTTCTCGTGAGCCGCGCGTCTCTTTCCCTCCCACTCCCCGCTGGAGTCGGCTGGGCGGCAGCTGATTCTGAGCTCCTGGAAGGCTCCAGCGTGTACACAAACACACTCACACACACACACTCACACTCACACACACACACACCCACACGCACGCCTGATTAAGTATTCATGACCTCCCGAAGGCAGCTCCCTGCTCTGTATGCAGGGAAAGCAGAGGAGGCTGGGATGAGAGATGGGGGAGCTCTTTGTGAGTGAACGTGTGTATGTGTGTAACTGTGTGCGCGTGTGTAGGGGTGTTTGTAGCAGTGGGGGGTGTGTGGAGCAGTATGTTTTTTAGTGGGGTGTGTGTGTGTGTGTGTGTGTGTTAACCCGTTGAGGACAAAACACACCTGTAGTAATTAACCCCCCAGGGTCCCAGCCCTTTCGGAGTATTACCCAGCCGGTGCACTGGGATAGGGGAAACTGAGGCACAGGGAGACTTGACCACTGGAGATCCTGGTTCTGTCTGGTGTGGCTCCCCCCCACGTCTCTGCTCCATTTGCCTCCCCACCCCCAATTTAGGAATTGTCCAGTGACTCAGCTTCCCTCAGGGTGGGGGAACTGAAGCTGGCTAATCACTGACACCTCAGGGTGACAGGCCGAGCATCCAAGGGCTCTGGGCTTATGGGATGAGCTCCCATGGTGCAGGATTGGGAGGGGGGACTAATCTCTGGCAGGTGCCCCTAGGTGAGGACCCTGCCTGATGGGGCTCTCAGAGGAAGTGGGGTATGCCAGTGGGACAGGGGGAATCCCTCCCCAAACATCTGCACAGCAACCTCCTGTTGGCACACAGGTGAACGAGCGTGCCAGTGCGTGCAGGTGTGGGTGTGCAAACATACCTCGGTGCAACTGGATAGGTGACCTGCACGTGCGATGGGGGGGGGGTAAAAGCCACCACCAGCCGTGCAGCATTGTCTGCAGTGTCCCCTAGGCAGGCTCCAGAGTGACCCCCAGTGCAGTGCTGATCCAGACACCCCCGAATGCTGGCAGTGCCATCTGTAGTACCCCCCAGCACTGGCAGTGACCCTCCACCCCCTGCATTGACAGTGCAGTGCCGCCTGCCGTGACCTCCAGCACTGGCAGTGACCCTCCTCCCCCTGCAGTGCCGCCTGCTGTGACCTCCAGCACTGGCAGTGACCCCCCACCCCCCTGCATTGACAATGCAGTGCCGCCTGCCGTGACCTCCAGCACTGGCAGTGACCCTCCTCCCCCTGCAGTGCCGCCTGCTGTGACCTCCAGCACTGGCAGTGACCCCCCACCCCCCTGCATTGACAGTGCAGTGCCGCCTGCCGTGACCTCCAGCACTGGCAGTGACCCTCCTCCCCCTGCAGTGCCGCCTGCTGTGACCTCCAGCACTGGCAGTGACCCCCCACCCCCCTGCAGTGCCACCTGCTGTGACCTCCAGCACTGGCAGTGACCCCCCTCCCCCCTGCATTGACAGTGCAGTGCCGCCTGCCGTGACCTCCAGCACTGGCAGTGACCCTCCTCCCCCTGCAGTGCCGCCTGCTGTGACCTCCAGCACTGGCAGAGCGGTACTGGGCCAAGCGCCCCCTGGTGCTGGCAGTGCAGTACTGCCCCAGGCGCTGCCCAGTGCTATCCTATGCACCCAAGTGCTCTCAGTGAAAATCTGGCCATCAGTATCACAATGGGAGCTGCCGGGGACACGGGGCAACCTGTCCCTCGCTGAGGTGCCAGCCTGGCCGCTGGCTCCACATCTTCACTGTCCAACACTTCAGACGAAATGCCCCCCCGCCGCTTTGTGAGACTCAGTTTCTCCAGGCCCTGCCCCTATAAGATCCTGCACTGCCCAGGCTATGGGGGTGGGGCCCAGGACAGAGGCTGAGGGTAGCAGGTGTGTTTTGGCTTTGATGGGGGGGGGGGGGCGGGCCTGGCTAAAACCCCGTAAGCCCCTTTGGAAAGGGAGCTCTGGGAAGAGCCGCTCTCAGCTGCGAGGGATGGAAGGGAGCTTCCCCCATTAGCAGCAGGCTCTCGCTCCTTTCCCCTGGGGACGACGGGTTTATGGGCTATAATGGATGGACCCAGGCCGCGGCTGCTTTGTAAATTGGATCGTCAGCTGGGGCGGGATGGATTTATCGAGCAGCATAAGGAATAGCGCTTTCGAGAGCGTCATCTCTGTGCGTGTGCGCACATGGGTGGGCGTATACCGCTGTGCCTGGCGTTTGCAAGTCCCTGCCCCTGGGTGCCATGGGGCTGAGAGTCCCCGGCGTGGAACAGCGTAGGGATGAGCGAAGGGGCTTGGCTGCACACTTCTTGGGGGTGCACAGGGGGGTCACGCTGAAGCGTGCAAATATCTGCATGTGTCAGGAGGGTGAAGTGTGAGAAGGTATTGGGGGGTGTTAATGGGGGTGCTTCTTTGTGGGAGCGGATTTCTAGGCATGTCTCTGGGGCCTGATTCTCTGTCCCCGTGTGACCATTGACACAGTGCAATGGGCGTATAAATCCTTCCGAACCAGAGTGATAGCAGTCACGCCCGCTGGGCATGGTGCAGGGCAAGAGAGAGACAGGCCGAGTGGGTGGGTGTGCACCTGCTTGTGCGGCGCCTGTCCCCGGACACACTCAGCTCTTTACAAGCATTAGCTAACCCCTCTGGGAGACAGTATTAGCCCCATTTCACAGATGGGGAAACTGAGGCACAGAGCAATGTAAACAACTCTCCCGGAATCATGCGGACTGCCAATGGCAGAGCTGGGAATACAACCCAGGAGTCCTGACTCCCAGCCCCCTTCACTTGAACCACTGGCCCAAATCGCCTCTGAACGGTGAAGCCTTTCTTTGCTGGAGATGGGGCAGATTCTTGCCCAGTGCTGGGTCTGGGAGCTCAGAGAATCTCTAAGGATCAGAAAACCTCCAAGGAGGGCGGGATCTCGTGGGCGCTTTTGGCCTGTTACCCCTGCTTCTTGAGAAGGCATCAGGATGCCTGGGCCAGGTCATCAACTCCCCCAGCCCTAAAACATCGCCCTGGCTATACAGCTCTCTCTAATGACTGACCCACTGGTTTCTCTTACTGATACAAAACCCAGAAGATCCAGCCTGGGCCGGCGGGTGCCAGGACAGATGCCAGGCAGTTTGCTCTTCCCAGAGACTAACTGGCCCCGGGGGGGGGGGGGCTTGGCAGGGTGCAGAATGACTGGAGCAAGCGCCACCTTGCCCACGATCCCTCCCTCTTCTGCCTGGTGTCCGCTCTACCCCCAGCACCCTGCTTCGGAGCTGGTTCTGCCCCAGACGTGCGCCCCCCCCCCGTGCCCTGGTGCTTCCCCGACATGCCTCGTGTGCCCATCTAGCTGGCACAAAGGGGCTGCCGGGCAGCACAGGAGGGGGCCCTCTGTGTTAACAATGACGGGTTGGGCACCCTCCGTAAAGATAAGGATTTCCAGGCAGCCCTGACCACTGGGAGATTTGCTAAATCCATCATTTCTGCCCACAAACCAGTGCCCCCCAACCCAAGCCCCAGCTCGCTTGCTGGGGGGTGGGGGGGGAATGCCTTCAAATTAGCTCGTCATTTCCACGGCTTTGAACTGACTGGGTTCGATGGTGCTTCTGCCCCTGAGGATCAGGGCGGTCGCTGGGCAGGGTTGGCAGCCCCGCTGCCAGGGCTAAACGTGGCTTCGGTTAGATTTAAACTCATTCTAGGTCCCCATTTAACTCCCTAAAATAGAATCTCAGGGTTGGAAGGGACCTCGGGAGGTCAGCTAGTCCAACCCCCTGCTCAAAGCAGGGCCACAATCCCCAATTTTTGCCCCAGATCCCTAAATGGCCCCCTCAAGGATGGCACTCATAACCCAATGCCCAAACCACTGAGCTATCCCTCGCCCTCCCTGAGCAACTCAAGATGTGCCCGCTGAGTATCCTGGGGTAGGCAGAGTGGCTGCGGGGCCTAGGTGTGAACCGTGAGAGTGCAGGAGTGAACGTATGAGTGTTTGCATGTGAGTGCGTTCACGTGTGTGTCTGTGGGTGAGTGCATGGAGGTGTGCGTGTCTGAGGATGCGTGCAAGGGAGTACATTTACATGCATGAGTCCATTGACATGTGTGTCGGGGGAGTGCATGTGAGGGCATTTACTTGTGTGCGTGTCCGTGTGTTTGTGTGTGTCCGTGTACACGTGAGTGCATTTATGTGTGTGCGTGTGAGTGTGCCCGAGTGCATTTACACGAGGGTGCACGTGAGCGTGCATGGGTGTGCATCTCTGGGTGTCCATGAGCGTGTGTGTGTGTGAATGTGCACATGCCTGAGTGTGCGAATGCACGTGCGTAAGACTCTACAAGTACCAGTGGGAGACCTCGGTCTGGTGTCCGTGTAAGAGAGGGAGGAAAAAACTTGGGGGGGGAGTCAAGGCCGGATGAGGAGCCCCAGGAGGAGGCCGTGTGGGCATGAAGGCTGGTGACTACTCCGCTAGCTCTTGCCCTGATTTCAGCAGGATCCTGTCCCCCGCGTGCTGCCGTGGGGAGGCGTTTCCTGGACAGGCTCTAACACAAGGAGGCAAACTGGCTTGGGGACCTCATCTGAGTCAGGCCTGGGTGCCCTCGAAGAGGCACACCCCGGTCATGGTGCATCCAAAGCTGATCTGAATGCTGGAACGCTGGTGCTTCTCCTTGGGTTCCATATGCAGCTCCGGCAGGGGAGAGTGGTCTAGTGGTTAGAACAGGGGCCATTGGGAGGCAGGACTCCTGGGTTGCACTCCCCCATTCTGCCCATGCCCCCGCCTTTGTGATTTTGGGCGAGCCCCTTCCGTCCCTCTGTGCCCCCAGCTGCAAAGCCCGCAAGTGTATCGGTTACCCCGAACCATTTGCAGATTCCTCGCTCGAATCAGCCCAGCTCTGCAGGTCGCTCACACGATCCGCCTTTCTCCCGGGGAGCGAGGGCCGTGCACGCGGGAGCTGGTCTGGCTCGCTGGGAGGGCACCCGCGCAAAAGGCGGGTGTGCAGGGCCATGAGGAACCCGGCCTGGCGTGGCCGGGCACCAGCAGTCGCCCCTGTAGAAAGCAAATACGAGAGGGGCCTGATCGCAGCCGAGTCAGATCGCCCGTCGCAGTCTTCACCCAGCTCTGCTCTTTGCTCCCTGCCTGGGCGCAGCCTGCAGTGCCTGGTGCCCCCACGTGCTCCCCCGAGGCACCAAGCTGCCAAGAGGCCATGCCACCCTTTTGCAAGGAAATCAGAGCAGCCCTGTGGACTGGGAGGCACGGGGGCTGCGGGCTTTGATGGAGGTGATGGTGGGAGGGCTTTGGTGGCAACGAAAGGATAGTCATGGGGGGCGTCTGTCCGCCGTGTCCCTAGGCAAAGGGCAGCGAGGACAGCAGTAGCTGGGCGTGGGAGGCGGATGCGCAGCGATTTCCCTGCCCCGGGGATCAGCCACTCTGCAAACCCTGGCAGGGTAGCCCTGTGCGATGGGGCGGGCTGCTTCCCCACTGGGGGTGCTAATGTCCGCATCTCAGAGGAGCTCGGCAGCCCTCCACCCAGGCAGCTGGATTCTCCAGAGTGCTCAGACCCCAATACCCCTGAGCTTGGGGCGGGGGGAACCCCAGCCCCACGTGTCTAAGGCAGCTTGGGCCAAGCGGTTCCCAGCTGCAGCCAGGGGGAGAGCGTGAGATGAGCCTGTGGATTTGGGAGGGGCGGGGGGGGGGGCTGAAATGGACGTTGGTGTGCGTCTCTTCTCTGAACACTCTCTTTCTCCCCCTGTTCCACCCTCTCCCTCCTCTTTGTCCCTGGCTGGGACCCTGCCCCTCCATCCCTTTGTCTTCCATGCCTTCCTTCTCTCTTTCTTTCCTCCCTCCCTGCTCTGTGCCATTCGCTCTCTCCCAACCCCCTGTGCTCCTTGTCCCTCCTTGCGTCCCCCACCGCCCTGTCCGTCTGTCTGCGCTCTCTCTCTCTCGCTCTCTCTCCCACTTCTCCGCCCCCTGTTCTCTCTTTCACTCCCAGATTTTAATGATGTGATTCCAGAGACCCAGAGGCTGGACAGCAGTTTGCAGAAGGCCCGAGCCCAGCTGTCGGCCAAGGGTAGGCGGCACCGCCCGTCCCGGTCCCGCTTGAGAGACAGCGTCAGCTCGGCGGAAGGGGACGAAAGCCTGGAGAGGAAGGTGAGCCCGGGCTCGGGCCGGGGGCCGGCTGCGTTGTTCCACGCGAGGCGAACCGGGCGTTCACGAGCTGACTGTCGCCCCGGGTCGAAGGAGACCATCCCCAAGCCCTGCACCCAGAATGGCTGCTCCCGCTCCTCTCTCTTGGGCTCAGGGCCTGTGCCTCAGGAACTAGGCTTCTGCCCCGCTGGATCGGACCATGGGTCCATCAAATCCGCCATCCTGCCAGGTGCTGGCCTGCCCGGTGGGGTCTCCTGCCCCCTGCCCCCAGCAGGCCAGATTCTGGTGCAGTAGCCAATGGCCAGTGACTAATGCTTCAGCGGGGCGGCCCGTGAGCCTGTACAAGCCCAGAGCTCGGCAGGGCCCCGGACGGGACCTGGATCCGGAGAACAAGACTCTGCAGAGTGACTGGGAGGGGCTATAAACCATCCTGCTTCAGGGCAGGAGCTGAGCTCAAGCAGATGGGGGTCAGGAGGGAAGAGTCCTGAAGGGGGGGCGGGCTGCTCCAGAACTGGTTTCTGCGCCGGGCTGCGGCTGCAGGCAGGTGACTGGGTTTGATCAACCAGTGGCCCGATCCAACGGGGGGTGAGAGGGGTTACGAGATGAGATGGATCAGTGCTCTGATCCAGTGGGGCAGGGGAGGGAGGGGGATACCAACAATGGTCTGATCCAGTGTAGCAGGTGGAGGGGGATACCAGCAATGGTCTGATCCAGTGTAGCGGGCAGAGGGGGATACCAGCAATGGTCTGATCCAGTGTAGCGGGCGGAGGGGGATACCAACAATGGTCTGACCCAACATGGCAGGTGGAGGGGGATACCAACAATGGTCTGATCCAACATGGCAGGTGGATGGGGCTCTGGGCTGGGGCAGGGAGTTGGGGTGCGGGAGGGAATGAATGGTGCGGACTCCAGCTGGGCGGCACTTACCTCGGGCGGCTCCCGGAAGTGGCTGGCATGTCCGGCTCCTACGCTCAGGATTGGCCAGGCGGCTCTGCATGCTGCACCTACCTGCAGCTTCGATTGGCCACAGTTCCTGGCCAATGGGAGCCGCGGCATTGACACTCAGGCAGGAGGCAGTGCACGGAGACCCACGGCTGCCCCTGTGCCTAGGAGCTGGACATGCCAGCTGTTTCCTGGAGCGGCATGGAACCAGGGCCGGTAGGCAGCCTGCCTTAGCCCCGCCGACTGGACTTTGCCCTATTAAAATCTCCCGGTTTTAATGGTCACCGGGAGATAGAGGCTGATTCCGGGAGACTCCTGGCCAATCCAGCAATGGTCTGATGCAATGGGGCAGGAGGAGGGGATACCAGCAATGCTTGGATGCAGTGGGGCAGGAGGAGGGGATACCAACAATGGTCTGGTCCAGTGGAGCAGGAGCGGGGATACCAGACTAGATGCCCAGTGGCCTGTTCTATGGTGGCAAGCCCTGTGCACCTGGGTGCTACGTAGGGTTGCCAACTTTCTAATGGCCGAAAACGGAATACCCTTGTCCCGCCCCCGGCCCCACCTCTTCCCCGGGGCCCCGCCCCCTCCCTCCTCTCCACCCCCGCCCCGGGACTCACCTGCTGGGTGCAGAGCCAGGCTGGGAGGAGCTGACGGGGAGCCTGCCCAATCGGGGCAGAGTGGGGGTCGGTCCCCGTAGTTAGGGGCCAAGCAATCGGGGCACGGTGGAGCAAAAGGGGAGTGGCCAAGATCCCCCCACCGCACTTGCAGCCCGGTCTGGAAGCCAGCCACTGCTGTCTGTCCCGCATCACCAGCGGAGCAGAGACCCGCCCCTCCACGTGGCTCCAGCCGCAGCGGCTGCTCTTCCCACCCCCCACCCCCCCCGGTGGCGAAGTCCGGTTACTGCAGCCAACCGGACTTTCCACCAGGTTCCCTTTCTCCACCGGACGTTCGGGTCGAAAACCGGACACCTGGCAACCTCTATGGAAGGCGCGGCCCATGGAGGCTCAGCTCCCTGATCAGCCCATAGCGATGGTCCCTGCGGGTCCGGGTTGGAGCTCACCAGTGGCAGGGGGGAGCAGCTCACCCTGTCCCTGCACCAGCACTGCGGATAAATGGGGGGCATCACTGCGGTGTGTCGGTCAATGCAGCAGCTCCCGGGGGCGGGGGTTCCCAGGGTCTTTCCTGTTGCTGACACCCGTGCCTCCCACCCATAGGTGGCCGATAAATCTGGCAGCCCGCGGCGCCGTATGAGATCCCCGCTGCACGCCACCCTGCAGGTCTCCTCTCCCCTCTCCGGCTCCTCCCCCTTCCTCCACGCCACCGAGTTCTCCTTCGACGCCTCCGTGGTCAGGCGGACGCTGGAGGAGGACGAGCAGCCTTCGTCCCCGCTGATCCGCTACCGGCCCCTGACCAACGCTTCCTCCCAGGAGGCCTTGGGATGCACCCCCACCAGCTCGCCCCCCAAGTCCTGCCACAGCTCGGACAGCTCGCCCATCTACGCCCGGAGGGATCGCCGGGCAGAGCGGCACAGCGAAGGTAATGGCTGGATGGGGGAGCCACATCCGCACAGGAAACCCTTCCATAGCATTCCCGGCCCTGCTCCCTACGGCGCCTCCTGCTGGGAGAGGCTGGGGCTGCGGTCGCTGGCAGCTCTCCCCACAGCCAGGGCCCCTGCACCTTTCTCTGCAGCAGGGCTGTGCAGTGCCCTAGCTAACAGCGCGGCCCCTCTGGGCTGGGTCATGGGCTGCAGTGCCAAGTCCCAGTTGGTTCCCGGTGGTTTTGCCAGGCAGCACTGAGGTTCAGACCCATCCAGTGGCCCCAGCAGGGCTGGGGCTCGGGTAGCCCATTTTAACCTGGATAAAGACAGAGCTGGGCTTTGCCTGTGCTTGGGAAGGGAAAACACTTTCTCGCTGAGCTGGCAAACACCCCAGGGCTCCCAGGCTTTCCCTTAAACTGGCCTGGGAGCTCCTTTGGCAGGACCCTGCTGGGGGGGCCGCTGCAACCTCCGAGGGATCCCTGGGGCCTATCCCCACCTGCCCGGGGTACGTTCTCCCAGCTCCTTTGATCTCTCCCGGCATGTTTCTCTGCCCCAGATGACACAAGTCCGCCAGAGCCCGCCAGCCCCACCATTGGGCTTGACAAGAAGACCCGGAGGAAGTTCCTGGATTTGGGGTGAGTCCCACGAACTCTGGAGTGGAAGCCCCAGCTCTCTGGGTAGGACTCACGTAACCATTGGTTCCCTGGATGTCTAAGCTCCATGTTGCTGTCCTCAGTATGCTCCATGAACCCCCACATCACCCGGGGACCTGGGGAGGTCAAGGTGGGGTGGATGGATAGTTAGATAGAAGGGCATGTATGGGGAGGGACAGACAGACAGACAGATAGATGGATAAATAGAAGGGTATGTATGGGGATGGATGGATGGATGGATAGAGGTGTGCGGGGGATAGATAGACGGATGGATGAAACATGTGTATGGGGACAGACAGACAGATGGAGGCAAGAGTATGGGGACAAATGGATGGTGTGACACTCTATACCTCAGGGGAGCACCCTGTAACCCTCATATTCCTCACTTATATATAATTGTGATCTTACATATAAAGCATGCCATGAAAGGTATCAGGGGAAAGGTTATGATCTGCAGGAAGTCACTGTTCTGTCTAAAGATGTATACCATTAGTGCATATGAAGTTATGAGATTGTGTCGTTGGTTGTCAGTAAAACATGCTATAAATTGGGGAATCGGCCAGATATTAGCTCCCCAGAGACAACAGCCAGGAAAGTAACCAACGCCCGGGCGGGTGTCAAACAACCATCACCAGCCATTGTCCAGCAAGGGAGCTACAATTCAGTGACTCACTTGCACAAGGCCACACCAAGGGAATTGCTCAACCTTGCCTGGGGACTCTGCAGTGCCCCCAGGCATGCCTGGACTTGTGTTCTCCCAGCACATGGACTAAGAGTATAAAATAGAACACAGGGGCCTCATGCTTGATCTTTTCTCCTGCCCCCACCTTTGCTACAAGCAACAAGGATGCTCAGAAGACTTAAGACTCCAAGAGAGGAAACTGGCCCAGGTTTCAAGGGTGAAACCTGTGTACTATGAACTGCAGTATCCAGTGGGGTGAGAAAAACTGCTCCAGCTAGATGTTGCCCAGTCTAACAGAGTTGAGAGCGTAGACTGCGGGCTCATATTTTCTTTTGGTAACAAACTGACTTTTTGCCTATCACTTATAATCACTTAAAATCTACCTTTTGTAGTCAATAAACTTGTTTTACTGTTTATCTTTACCAGTGAGTTTGCCTGAAGAGTTTGATAAATCTGCGCAGGTTTTCAAAGGCTGGTGTATGTCCACTTTCCATTGATGAAGTGGGGAACCAATTAATAAACTTGCACTGCTCATCCTGAGCAGTGCAAGACAGCATATTCCTGAGGTACATGGCTGGGAGCTGGGGGGATTTGGCTGGTGCCTTTCTCTGTGAGATTCATGAGTGGCTCTGGGAGCATTCATGCAATCTAGCTGGATGGGGGGGCTCCACATGCTGTTGTGCTGAGTCATCACAGCACCTGGTGGGGTTTGCTGCTTGTCACTAGCAAGGCATTGTGAGAGACAGCCCGGGCTGGAGAGTTAAGGGGGCACAGTGGTCCCACAGTCCCAGGCTGCACCCTGGGCTTCCCATCACAGATGGATAGAAGGATGTGTATGAGGAAGAATGGATAGAGGGGTGTGTATGGGAATAGATAGATAGATAGATGGGTGTGTATGGGGATGGATGGATGGATGGATGGCTAGAGGGGTGTGTGTGGGGGGACAGACAGATGGATGGCTAGAGGGGTGTGTATGGGGATGGATGGATAGAAGTGTGGGGATGGACGGACAGACAGACAGACGGATAGAGGGGTGTGTATGGGGTTTGGATGGATCGATAGAGGTGTGGGGAGGACAGACGGATGGATAGAGGGGTTTATATGGGATGGATGGATGGACGGATAGAGGGGTGTATATGGGGTTTGGATGGATAGATTCTATGCTGTATGTCTGAATTTTTCTTTTCATCCTGCTGCCCTGTCCTCACCCTCCTCTGATCTGCCCCCCATGTTGTTTCCTAGTGCCTAGTGCCCATCTCTCCCCAGCCCATAGGCGCCCCTACCCCCCATCACACCTCTAACGAGCCTCCTTTGTCTCTGCTGCAGGGTGACCCTGAGACGAGCCTCTTCCAGCAAAAGCAGGAAAGAGAAGGGGAGCAACCGGTTGTCCATGGGCAGCAGGTGGGGAGCTGCCAGCCTCCCCCAAATTCTGAGAGTCTCACAAGCCACAGCCAAGCAACATTTCCCTGAACCCCACGATCACCCCCACCCCTGCCCGCCCCACCTTTCTCAGTGTGTCCCAGTCACCCACTTGGCTTTTCTGTAGCCAGGGGGCACTCGGCCCTCCCAAGGAGAGCACCCACCCCTCTGCCCTGGAGATCAAGGAACTCAGCCTGGTCTCCAAAGACCCGGGTGACTTGTTAAGAGTCCGGGTGCAGCTGAGACCCGGAGAGGGAGAGGGAGAGCGAGGTGCAGATGGGATAATGGGTTCACTGTCAGTGATGGAGCTGGGGTGCACGGAGCCATAAGGAGATGGACGGAGAGCACTAGCTACGCTCCAGACGGAGAGAGAAGAGACTGGCAGAGGCGAGATGAAGGAAGCAGGGAGATAGAGGACTGTGGGGATGGTCTGGGTGCCCTGGGTAGATCCAGACCCGGGCTGGGTCCTGCTGCGGTTCTGTTCAGTGGGGTGGAGTCTGGCCATGTCTGGAGGCTCGGATGCTCCGGGGAGCATGGCCCCCATGGTGGGCCGAGGGGAGCGAGGGTGCTAACCCGACTGCCGGCTCATTCCCCAGGGAGCTGGTGGAGGGCTCCAGCCGCTCATCCGTGTCCCCGTTCATGCCCTTCTCCTGGTTCACGGACAGTGGGAAGGGCTCGGCCTCATCCGGCAGCACCGTCTCCCCGACCCGCTCGCCCAAGAGGGAGGGCTTAAGCCCCAAGAAATCTGCCTCCCAGGTCAGTACCCATCCCCACCTCACCCTATAGGGCCAGGAGCAATGCTGCCCTGGGATGGGGCTGAGCCCTTGTAGGGCCAGGTGCAGCGCTGCCCTGGGGGTGGGGCCGATCCCCCTGTAGGGCCGGGGGCAGGCCATAGTCCTGCCATGACCCTTTGCAGGGTAGGCCCCTCGTTCACACGTTGGGTTACCAGCTGGCTGGTATTTGACCAGCTTGGCCGGTTTTTTTAATGGATTTGCCAGTGGCCAGAAGAATAATTTCACCTGCTGAGTATTTTGTACAAGGGTGAAAAGATTTGCATTATTCTCACCATGCGCTGGGCTAGCCAACGGTCAAAGTTTCTGGGCCCAGCTACAGATGCTGCAGGGGTCCCACGGCCGCAGTGTAAGTGAGAAAATGACGTTATCCATCTTGCCTCCCCGTGTTCTCCCTAGAGGCTGTACGTGGCTGTTGCGGGGGGTTGTGGAGTTGCCTTCGGGGAGGAGGGTGCCGGGTTTTTTGCATTGCGGAGGGGGGGACCCGACTCACGCCGTGGCCTTTCCCCGCGGGCAGGAATCCACCCTGGGCGACGACTGCACCCCACCCAGCAGCAGCCCCAAGACACTGAGCAGAGGCGCCAGTGAGATGAAATGCTCCTACCCCTACCACACCCTGTCCCAGTCCTCCGATGAGGTGAGCCCGCAGGGGCGGCGGAGTGGGGGGGGCAGCACGGAGGGGCCCCCGCCCTCCCGTTGCCAGAACCAGCCTGGAGGAGCCGGTTGGCCAAGTCCAACAACGAGAGGCCAGGGGGGCTTTCGCCGCTCCCCTCCTGGGCCCCAGGGCTGGGGTGACTCCGTCCGTGGGCCCCATGGAGTTGCAGAGCCTGCCCCCCCCCCCCCATCGTGCCTTACAACCAGCCTTCCCCAGGCTGGGGAGGCGGGGGGGTTCTCAGGGCTGCCAGGTGTTGAAAAGGGAAACTGGCAGAGACGCTAGAAGTCCAGTTACCTGCAGTAACCGGCCACTGAGGGGCAGGAAGAGCAGCTGGAGCCTGGAGGGGGGGTCGGCAAGCAGCTGCTGCTCTCCCCGGCCCCCAGCCTGATGCAGAGAACGCGGAGGGACCGGTGCCATCAAGGGGGGGGTGTGTGTAACCTGTCTGCCCCCCACCCCAGCTGTGCCCCGATTTCCCCACTCCAGCCCCTCGCTCTGGGGACCCCCCCCGCTGTGCCCCAATTTCCCCACTCCAGCCCCTCACTCCGGGGAACCCCCCAGCTGTGCCTCAATTTCCCCAGCCCCTCACTCTGGGGATCCCCCTCCCCACCGTGCCCCGATTTCCCCATTCCAGCCCCTCACTCCGGGGACTGACCCCTGCCAGGCCCGGCTGTGCCCAGCCTGGGCAGGCTCCGGGTCAGTTCCTCCCAGCCCAGCTCTGCAGGCCGCAGGTGAGTCCTGGGAGATGTGGGAGTGAGCGACGGGGGAGGGGGTGGACAGCGAGCAACGCGGGGGGGGCGGGGGGAACAGGCGGGGCATGGGGCGGGGCCTCAGGGGAAGGGGTGGGGCAGGGGGTGGGGCCTCATGGGGAAGGGGCGGGGCAGAGGTGTTCCATTTTCAGGGATTAGAAAGTGGGCCCAGGAAGGAGGGCTGGGAGGAACTTCTGAAGGCTCCCTGCTGGGGCGCCCCGACGGAGCGGGGTGGGGGTGCTCACCCCTCCCCCCCCCCTTTCTGCCCCCTGCAGTTCCTGGAGGAGCCCCTCAGCACCGCCACCAGCTGGAGCAGCCAGCAAGTGGGCCAGTGGCTGGAGAGCCTGAACCTGGAGCAGTACGTGGGCGAGTTCGTGGCCCGCGAGGTGGACGGCCAGCAGCTGCTGCACCTGGATGGAGCCAAGCTGAAGGTAGGGGTGGGGGGGCCTGCCCCGCGGCTGCTGGGTCCTGCTGCGAGTGGGGCTCCGGGGTCGGCCCTTGCGCCCTGCAGAGGTGCCTCCCGCCGGGGGTCTTGGGGAGGCATTGCCTTGCCCCAGCAAGGTGGACCAATCCCTTTGATGTCCTGGGGGATGGATTGATCCAGAGGCTCCTGGCCTGATGCACTGGGGCGGGAGGGGGGGATGCTGGACTGGGGGCCCTGATGGCCCAATGGATACTGAGCTAGACGGGCCAGCCGCGCATCCCACCGGGCTACTCGACGCAGGGGCTGGGGACGGAGTTCATCCATTTCCCCCTTCGGTAGCCGTCCCATTCAGGAGCCCCCGGCACCCTCCGCTGGAGCCCGTCTCTCCCCAGCCGGGTGCTGCTGTCCAGGCGGGTGGGGGTGGGAAGGGCCGTGGTTGTGACCATGAGGCACACCCTCCCCGTTGCCTCCTCCAGGCCCTGGGCGTCGGCAGCTCCACTGACCGGGCCCTGCTGAAGCGGAAGCTGAAGGACCTGAGCGTGGCGGTGGAGAAGGAGCGGAAAGCCCAGGAGAAGGTGGAGAAGCAGAGGGAGAAGCAGAAACAGAAGAAGAAAGAGCAGGAGCAGCAACGGAGGAGTTAGGGAGGGCGAGTTGGCACACGGCTCCCGGCGCGGGGAGGGACAGAAGGAGACCGCCCCCCGCCCAGGCGAGGGGGAATCAGGGGCACATGGACCGGGAGAGACACCGGACCCAACAGGGGATTAGCCTAGGTGCCAGTCTTTGGCTCGGGGCGGCACCACCATGGAGCCCGGACCTTCCAGCGGCCTCCTGGATCCCTGCTGGCCCCAGTAGACAAGCAAACCCCTCCCCCACTCTGCCCCTCCTCTCCGCCACGCACGGGGGCTCCTGGCACTACTGGGCCTGGCCCCACAGCTGGCTAGCGGTTGGCACCCGCCCGTGGGCCGCAGCTGGCGCGGCTTCCCCTTCCCAGCTTCCCCGCTGACCTCCGTCTGCTCCCGATCGGTTCCAGTCACCAAGGCGCCTTCCTGCTCCATGCTGATCGGCTGTCCTACCTCACCGGCCCCGTTTCCATTAGCACCACTGCTGCTCCCCACTCACTCCCGAAAACGACGGCTCGGCCCCAACAGGCCCGCAGGATGAAGATAGTGCATGGCATTACCCCTCCCCCCCACCCACAAGCAATCCTGGGTTGCACTCAGGGGCCCGGGGCACCCTCCAGGGGCCAGGATCGACACAGCCCGGACTAGCAGGGCCCGGCCAATGTACTCCGAGAGCACAGACACCGACCCAGGGAGAAACCACGAAGGAAATAAAACCGATTGCAACCAGCCCCCCTGGGGTCTGCTCTGCGCTACGCAACACCGCCTCCCCCCCACCCCGCCACGTTCCACAGGCTGGGGGCTGGGAATGGAGCGGGGAGGGGCCTGGAGGGGCGATCTGCCCTGGGAAGCAAATTAGGCCCTTGTTTGCTTCTCTAGGGCGGCTGAAGAGTGCGGGGAGGAAGTGGGTGAGGCTGGATTCTCAGGGGCAGGAGCATCCTCCACCCCTAGGGGTTGCTTCTCCCTGCTTCTGCTCTGCTCGTGGGAACACTGGGGTCCAGTCAAAGCATGAGGAGGGTGGAGAACTAGCGGGAGCCAGGCCTCTGAAGCCCGGGTGGTTGAGAAGGGATTTTTAGTCAGGCTCGTCGAATTACTGTTATTTCCTCCCTCGCCTCTAGTAACTCCAATGCCTACCCCACCTTGGGGAGAAAGGACTTCTTTGTTAATGCGCGGCACCTCCCAACCCCTCCAGCTAAGGGAGCAGAACTCCTGCGATAGGGCAGCTGTGGCGTGTCAGCCCCTAACCTTTGGTGCTTGCGGTACCAGAACCAAACCATGGTCCCTGCCCTGAGGCACTGCCTGGTGCAGTGGAAGACAAGAGGTGCACAGAGACCGGGCAGTGTAAGTCAGCCGTGGGCAGCAGGCCAGGCATTGGTCTCAGGGCACCAGGAGCCTGACCCTTGTGAGTGCCCAGGGGAATTTTAAGGCGGGGAATGATGCAGCGTTGTGACTGCCGATGGGACGTGCCACCCGAACCAGGGGGCAGCAAGGGGCTGGTTTGACAGTTCCGCTGGTGGGCGCCGGAGGCTGGGCTGATCTGAGGCGGTGGAGAAGGAGAGATGCCAGAGGAGGGAGCAGGCAGGCCCTTGACACTGAGAAGAAGGAGCAGCTGGTGGCTGTGATGGTGAAGGGGTAGCCGGAGGCTCCATTGCAGGGGCAGAGGGGCTGCTCGGAGGGAGGGGGAGTGCCTGAGACAGTTGCACTGTGCCAGCCGGCTCCCACCCCTCCCACGCAGACAGCAAAGCCCCTGGAGGGGGATGGAGCTGTGTGTGACCTGGCCCTTCGGGGACGGGGGTACAAAGAAGTCTAATATTCAGCTCCCCCACCAGGCTAGGTAGTCCGCTGCCATGGCTTGGGGCCATTCAGCATCCCCACCCCAGGGCGAAGGGCCCTGCTGCCAGCATGGAGGTTGCAAAGGGCCAGATCCCACCCCACAAACCCTGCTTAATCCCATGTAGTGGGCCAGGCCCCTCCGTCTCCCTGGGGGTGGCGGGGGGGGCTGGGAAGGGCAGCCCCCGCCAGGATGTGTGGATGGGTTGGCCCTGGGGGCCCACGCACCCCTCCCACTGTGCTGTGGCCATGAGCTGCGATTACAGAAGAGGGTGGGGTGGGGGTTTCATTCTGGCTGGAGCAAGCGGGGCACTCCTGAGCTGCCCAGCTGGGTGGGGAGGGGGTGCCCTTGAGCCCTGGGGTGGGGGGCGTTTGTCAAGGTGCTTAACTAATGGTGTGTGGGGAGGGAGGTAATTCAGCCCTGCAAGGACGGGGGCTAAGGCAGATGTGCCCACCCCATGGGTGGGGGCGGGGGGGTGTGTCAATGGGTAGCATCATTTCCCAGCACCCAGAGGCCACCGCTCTGGGAGCGACACCAGCAGCCCTACTTTGGGGTGGCCCTTCCCCCAGGCACAAAGGTGCGGGGGGGGGGGGGTCCCAAGGGCTGGGCCAGGCTGCGGCACACGGGCCGGGGGTGGAGGGAGAGCAGGAGCCCCTCTCCCGTGCACCCTGAGGGGGTTGCAGGAACCAGCCGCGGGCCTTGACCCGGCCCTGCAGCCTCCTGCTCTGGGTGGCCGCCGTGTCTCCCCTGGGGGCTGGCGCGGCCAGGGCGAGGGGAGCCAGAGGGGAAGCGGGGCTTACAGCAGCCCCCGGTACCCTGGGGCAGGTGGGTAAGGAGGAAGCAGGGCCAGGAATGGGGCCGGGAGGGGGGGGGGGCATCAGCGCTGCAGTGGCCTGGCTGCATTTCAATAGCAGCCCCCCCCCATCGCCAGGGCCAAGTCCACCGAGCTAAAATACTCATGGACCAGTGACTTTAAAGCAAGCTGGTCTCTCGGCCTAGCAGGGGGGCCTGCAGGACCCCACACCCGCCACGAGAGGGCGGGGCGCACTCAGCAAGGCTGAGCGAAAACACAGGCCCCTCTGAAGCCATGTAATTAGGATCTGCCTGGGGGTGCGTAGGGTGCAGGGCCCCCCCCCCCCGCCAGTCAGGGCCCGGCTCCCCATTGTGCTGGGCGCTGCATACACGCAGCCCGAAGGGGCAGTCAGTGCCCGTTAAATAGAAGAAGGGTTGCTGGGGGGAATGCAGGCAGTGGTGACCCCCGCCCCCAACCCTGCAGCCTTGTGCTGGGGTCCAAGAGCCCGGGTAAGAACAGGGGCAGGGGTGTGGGGCGGCAGGACACCTGGTTCTATTCCTGGCCCTGGGCAGGAGTGTGGTCTACCGGTCAGAGCCAAGGGGGCAGGGGGTGTGTTCTAGAAATCAGGACTCCTGGGTTCTTTTCACGACCCCACCCCAGCTGCGCAGCCGTCCCTTTTCGGAGCCCGCGGTGCCCTTGCTGGCAAAGGGGGCTAATGTTTGCCAGAGGGGCGTGTTCAGCACCTGAGCAGTGAAAAGCTTTGGGCTACCTGAAGCCTTTGGCTTAAAACAGAGGCCGGCAGGGGAGCGGTCATGCCCGCCTGTGAGACACAGCAGTGCAGGCTGGAGATGCTGTAATGGGCCTTCTGGGGCTGAAAACCCTCTGACAGCGGTAGGGGTGCGGAGGCGAGGTCGGGGGGGGGGGGGGGGGCTCATGTTTATTAAACCCACCCCGGTCCTTAAATCCTGTGCACAGGCCGGGGCAGTGTTACTCACTGGGGAGCTACGGTTCTGCTCCCCTGAAACACCACGATCTGTTGTTCGTACCTCATCTCAGCCGCCAAAAGCCCCAAGCTGGACCGGATCCTTTGAACTGCCCCCCGCTATGGCTGGCCCTCTGCAGGGGCAGCCGTGGTCCCTTGCAACCCCCCGTGCCCGGTGCCGGGCTCTCCCAGCTCAGGAGCACAATGCCCCACTTATTTTAGGAAACTCTGCCTGGAGATCGCAGCCGGGCCCACGCCCCGGTTTAGCAATAAGCAGCCTTTGGCCTAGTGGGCGCCGCTCCAGACCCGCGCGGGGGTGGGGACTGCCAGCTGCTTTTTCCCTTCTTAGGGCGGTGACTCAAGGCTGCATTCTCACCCCGCTGTAACCTCCATCCCTAACACCAGGGGTGTGTGTGTGAGAGAGACACTGCGGGCCCCCACCCCAGACTCAGCCGCTCCGTTCTGCCGGGGGCAGCAGGGGCCACCCCGCTCAGCCGGGGCTGTAAAGGGGATTTTAAGTCTTTTAGTTAAAATAAAGGCACCCTTAGGTTGCAACGCCCTTCCCACCAGCAAGAGCAGTGGCTGGGGGCATTTCCCCAGCCCCTCCAGAGAAGGGGGAGAGCCCCAGATCCAATCCCCCCCCCGCCCAAGGCATTCCCTCAGGGCTGCGCTACACACAAGCTGGGCCTCTTTAACTGTACAACTTTCATTACAGCAATTTGCTCCCCCCTGTCCCCCGCCCCAGACAGGGTGGTGCTGATCCAGTGCCGTAAAGGTGCTTTAGCCTGGTACACATGGCAGGGACGCCGCAATACTGGAATGGGGCACTTTGAGGCTGGTATAACCGCACCCACACTAGCCTAGTAATAAAAACCTCACATGCTGGGTACGGGGGGGGGGGGGGGGGCAGGCCCCCGTGCATATCAGGGCCCCACAGGAGTGAAGGGAAACCTGCCACAGCCAACGGAGCTGGTCCCATGGACGGGGCTCACCTTTGCTCCCCCCACACCCTTCCCCTCCCGCCGGCTGGTAAGCCCGAGGCTGCGCTCAACCGCCCGTAGCAGGCGGCTGCCAAGAAGGGGCCCCAGGTGAAACCCGACCTGGGAACCTGCAGCCTCGTTTTAGGGCCGGGCGCCCGCTGTTCTATGGTCAACCCCTTGACTGAAGGTCACCCGCTGGGGTGATCTGCGGAGCGAGCCCTTCTCCCCAAGGAAGCTGGGTCCAGGGAGGCCAATGGGGAGAGGATGCAGAGCAGCTGGCTTGTACATGGCCCTGCTCCCAACTTGGGGATCCAGGAGTCACTAGGTCTGCAGACGCAGAGCCTGCCAGCCCTCCCTCCCGCTCTGCCATTGGGTGACTGCTCACACAGTACATGCCACCTCCCGGCTCCTGGGGTTTCCCCTCCCGCTCAGCTGGGCGGGAGTCCTCCCAAGGGCACAGAGGAGGTGGTTTCCAGGGTTTGAAAGGCAGAGTCAGCTCCCCGCAGCTTTGCATCAACACGGCAGCTGCGCGCTGGGCAAGGGAATCCGTGCTCTCTGCTGCTCCAGATTCAGGCCTCAGCTCTTTCCCCTCCCACCCGGCTGCTTGGGCCCAGCCAAGAGGTTGCCAGAAGCAGAGGTGCCTGTGTGGGACCCTGCAGCGGCAGGATAAACAAGGCCCTGGAGCACTCTGCAGAGCCACATAGCCCAGGACCAAGCAGACAGGGAAATCTGACCTACAGGTCAGTGCCCTGCAGAGAGCAGCATGCGGCCATAGCCTGCATGGTGCCGCTCGGGGAAGCAGGACTCCTGGGTTCCATTCCCAGCTCTGCCAGCGACACCCAGTGCCCCCTTGGGAATATCGTTCCATGCTTGCTAGGAAAAAGGTCCCTTGGGCCAGGGGATCTCAAAGCACTATGGGAAGCTGAGTGTCGTCATACTGATGGTAAACTGAGGCAGAGATCGGGCCAGTGACTTACCCGTGGTCACACAGCAAGTCAGTGGCCGAGCTGGGGACCCAGGAGTCCTAGTAGTATTATACTACAGGAGCATTGAGGTCCCATTGTGCTGGGAGCTGCATAGACCCTGCTCTGAAGAGCTTACAATCTAAATAAACACAGATAAGGTGGGAGGGGAAACTGAGGCACGGGGCAGCGATATGATTTGCCCAAGCTCACCCAGCAGTGCTGCGAATAGAACCCAGGCCTCCTGCTGCCCAGTTCAGTGCTCCATCCAGTGTGAAAGACTACTTAACTTACAGATATTTGAAAGGGCTAATTGGCTGGAGAGGTGATGGGATCCAGTTTTAACACTCAACTTACTGAGCGGGTTGGGCCCATGCAGAAGGCAGGATGCGAAATCCACTGCCGGGCGGCGTTGTTCGCTGCACGCTGGGACCCCGCAAAGTGCAAAGGAAACAACACCAATGCCAGGCCGGTTTTGGTCAATGTCATCTTTATGGATCAACAATGGGATGAACGCCCATGACTTAACCCACCGTGTCTGGGGCAGAAACAGGGTTCCGCCCACAGCATATATATATATCTGTGCAGATCCTTTCCAGAGTACATAAAAGCATGCCATGGAAATCAATCACACATGGGGCGTGCAGGGCAGTGGTGTGAAGACACGGGGAGCAGCTGGTGCCGAGGGGAGCTCCCCGAAAAAGACAGAGACACCTAACGGGTCAGGAAAGCGGGCGAGAGGCGGGCAGAGAGAACAGGGCACCTCCAGAGCCCAGGCCTCACACAACACCGAAGAAGTTACAATCCCTCCGACCCTCACCAGATCAGCACCTGCCTTTGCCTTGCAGAGCAAACTCATCCAGCTCGCCTCAGACCGTTCCGTCTTCCAGCCAGCGCCAAGCAGCGGGTATGGCAGCCAGTGGGAACGGGTCCCGAGTTCTGACAGACCCGGACAGCGGCTCTGAGCTGGAAAGAGGCACCGTAATGCCTCGTGTTTAAACACAGCCGAGAGAGAGAGATGGCTGCTGCACCCCATCTGGGGGGACCCCACTGCAAACTCCTCCCCCAGGCAACAAGGGGAACTGTTCTTGCCCCATGTGGCTGTTCTAATGCCTACCCCTACCCAAGCAGGGGAGCATTGAGGACAGCCTCCTCCCTTTCCCTTTGATGCCATCCCACTGTCCCAGCTCAGAAAAGGGCAACCCTGGCACCTCCCAGCAGCTCCCTAGGCCACACGCCCCTAAGCACGGAGGCCCCCTCACTCCTTGCACCTCCCCCGCCCCACTCACAACACACCTGACTCTCCTCACACCTCCCCCCACAGGTGCTCCAGCCCTGGCTCCCAACTCCCCCAGCCTAACAGACTGAGTCTGAGCCCGTGGCCCTCCTGGCTCTCTCTACAGGACCCCTGTCCACCCCACACCTGAACCTACAAGGCTTCCCCACCTGCCCCCTCCTCTCTCCCCATATTTGAAACTCTTCGGCCTGAGGGCTCGTTTCCCCCGTAACCATAAAAGCCGTCTCCACAGCCTGATTCCTGTCCTCCCTCTCCCAGTGGCAAGCAGAAGCAAAGAACAGATCTATGGTGAATAAAAGGATTATGGGTAAAACCCCCAACAACGGGAGATGCCCGGAGCCTGCCCGGCTCTCTTTAGGGTGAGGATGGGGGAGCCCAGCAGACGCCAGGCAGTGGTGGGCATGGGCTACTGCACGCTACATACCGTAAAAAGAAATCATTCACGCCCTGGGCGGAGCGTTAGCCAGACTGGTCAATAGGAAGAGTCCATCACTTGAGTTCTCCTAATGTGGTTTTTGTGATGTGGATAGATTCTCCGTCTCCAAGTGCCGCCAGCCGCGCCCGGGGGCCTAGGTCACCCTGTAGGTGGAGGTGTTCTTTGGTTCCGTACTTGGCACGCACCAGTCGTCTGCCTCCTGGATGGTCTGGTAGTGGCGCCAGGCCGACTTGTTATAGACTGGCAGCCTCTCCACGGACTCTGTCGACAAGGCCTGTGGGTAACCGCACGTCAGTGGACAGGAGAAGTGCTCTCTCTGCAGTGAATCGTAGCCCCAAGGCCCCATGGCCTCCAAGCATCCTCCCAATGGCACGGCCAGCCACTAGGAAGTATCCCTAGGAGACATCTGGTAGAATCTGGACAATGGTTCAAGACCAACCTCTGCCGTTTCCTGCCTGGTCCCTACTCAAGGCAGATTTCATGCCACGTGTTAGTCTGTAAAGTGCTTTGGAATTCTTCCGGACACAGGGCATCAGCAAAGTTCTGCCCTCTTCTGAAGCCTTCCATCCAAGAAACCCAGGAGTCCTGGCTCCCAGGTTCCTGCTCTGACTACTAGGCTCCCTTCATGATACAGGAGTTTGATATTAAAGACTGCTACTCAAACCCTATGATTCTTTGCCTCCATTTCCTGGCCACGAAGCTGGGGGAAGTGTGTGTGTTGGAATGCAGTTTGCATTCAGAGAGGGGCAGGTCGGGGGGAAGCAGTCTCTGCAGGTCAGATCTTGCATTTGTTTCCCCAGGGCTTTTAACTGGAGCTGGCTGAGAAAGGGAATCCTTTTCCCAAGGACATTTTCACATTTCTGAAAAAGTTTCATCTCGCATCGGGATGAAATGTCAAGTCCGTGAAATTTTTCACAGGGAAGGATTTAAAGACAGATTCCATTTTGGGACACCTGAAAGGGAATTTTCCCAGCTGCCCTCAGAGAAGGCTCTTGTCAATTTCACCTGTGAAACTGACAAGAGCCTTCCAAGCCCAGCTGCTGGAGGGGCAGAGAGCCAGAGGGCTCTGTCTCTCTGCCAACCCCCCAGCTCTAGGAGCCAGCAAGGGGCTGCCTGGCCCCCAGAGCTTGGGGTGGGGGAGGGGGGGAAGAGGCAGTGAAGCCTGCCTGTGTTTCAATAAAAGTTTTGTCAAATCTGTAACAGAATCAGTGAAACATTTCACTGAGTTTTGTCGGAAAACTTCCAACCTGCTCTACTTCTAACGCCTCACCGGCTCCCTCCACAAGGAAGATTTTAATCACGTCTCTGTGGATTTTTGCACGAGGGTCGGTCTGAATGCAGTACTTCTGATCCCCTGCCCATGCACCGGCTATGGACTGAAGCCAGGAGCAATTGCATCAAGGGAGTGTCTATATACTGAGGTTAGCTACAGCTGGGTGAATAAAAACCACGAGTTTCTTTAATTGACCTAAATCCCAGTTTTTAAAAATGTTAATCATTTTTATTTGATGTGTTGCTGGTTCTTTACTTTCCCCCCATTTTAACTGGCTGAGGTGGATGTTTTGTATCTTCCCTTAATTAGCTTCCTGGTTGGTGATAGAATTTCAGGTTTGACGAAGATTTTTTTTCTACTAAAGTTTCACACCCAAAATGTTCATCTGTGCTGAAAAAGACAGCACCAGGGCATCAACAGAGAACTGCAAACTCTGGCACAACAGCGGTAAGCAGATACCCCCGACTCTGTTTGCAGCCAATGCCACTTCCAATATACTGAACTCCCACAAGTCAAGAAAGCTGAAATGCTTCAACCAGGCTAATATGCCTCCAATGGGGTTTGAGGTCAATGGGACGTGCGTTCTTGAATTACGTAGGCTCTGGGATTTTTCCAAAGCACCTAACATTAGGCTCCTCTTTATTTTTGAAAACGTTGGCCTGTGTGTATAACAGAGACATTGAGAATATTTGCATTGTATTGAAAGTCGAAATAACTTTTCACAGTTCACACTGCAACAATTTTGTTCTGAACTGACAAAGATTTTGCGCAGTGTTGTTATAGCCTGGTCCTACACACTACATGTGGGGTTCCTCATGCAGGGCTTCAAATGTCCCACCAACCACCATGAGGGTTCTGAAACCAAACGATCACTACACTCTTGAATGAACTCATGCAGAAAAGTGATAAAAGACAAAACTACCATCCTTTCACAAAGTGATCACTCTAGATCTGATCTTTCAATACTCCTCCTCAAGGAAAATCTACACAACACCTTCAAAAGGTGAGCCTGCGACCTCAAATTCCTAATTCTGCTAGACACTCAAAACCATGGACTCCACAGAGTTTTATGGCTCATTATGACAATTTGTAACTCACCATACTACCTGGCTAAACCTTAATTGCCCGCTTCAACCCCCTTACGCTTAACAGCCAAACCCTCAATTGACAACTTCATTTCAAGTGGCCTCTACAACAATGGATACCCCTTATGCTTAACAATCTGTCCCAACTTGTATTTAGCTCAGACTCTGATCTCCTTCCCCAGGCCTGAAGAGCAGCTCTGTGTGGCTCTAAAGCATTTACCTTCCGTCAATGAAAGCTGATCTAATAAATGATACTACCTCCCCCACCTCGTCTCGCTCAAAAATGTTATGCCAATAAAATAAAAGTTTAATAAAGCTACAATATCAGCCCTGATGTGGCAAACGCTTAGGCATGTGCTTAACTGTAATCCCACTGACATCAACGAGACTAGGCATGTGAGTAGAGTTACGTACCTGCTTAAGCATTCGCAGGATCAGGGTCTTACATTTTCAGATTTTTTTGGCTTATAGACATTTTGTAAAATTCATGCGCAATACCCCTAATTGTAGCGGCACTGAAGGAAAACAACAGCGTTTACAATTTAGCTTGTGATAAAAAAAATTTAAAATTCACAGTTGCAATAGCAGACGTTTTCAAATGAGCTTTTACAAAAAGTCTTCACCCGATTGAAACCTGACTTGAAATGAGCTTTTACAAAAAGTCTTCACCCGATTGAAACCTGACTTGAAATGAGCTTTTACAAAAAGTCTTCACCCGATTGAAACCTGACTTGAAATGAGCTTTTACAAAAAGTCTTCACCCGATTGAAACCTGACTTGAAATGAGCTTTTACAAAAAGTCTTCACCCGATTGAAACCTGACTTGAATAGGATTATTAATATTTGAATATTTAGATTTAAATGATTTAATAGTAGTGTGACTTAAAACAGCTACTCACAAAGAGCGAAAAATCCCTGATGCAGACAAGCCCTGAGACTCCAGAGCTAGGAGTGTAAGGAGGAGTCGGTCAGTTACACATCACCTCTCAGCCTGACCCAGCATCCCAAGAACCCACTCCCATACCCACAGGCAGGGCCGACTCAGACCCAAGCTCCTGCTCCAGTGGCTAACTAAGTCACCCTGGCTACGTCACTGATCTTAGTCAAGAATTGATCCTGAACAGAGATACGTTTGGCTGAGAGACAAGATGAGCCTTTGGGGGTAGCTGTGAAGTGGCTAGGAACAGAATTAAACTAACCCACGTAAGTTTCACCAAGGAGGGACAGGATCAACAGGGACAAGTCTGTAAGATCTGGAGACTCCACCCACTGTCCGTGACATGGGGCAGGGATCATTTTCTTGTCTGTTACAAAGGAAGAGGAAAAGCCAGGGGCTGGGGACCGTCAGCAAACCCCTCCAGTGTAAGCACTTATCTCTGGTCCTCAGTGCAGTAGCATCTGCATGCCTCGCGAGCTTTCATTTATCTTCACTGCCCATACGTGAGGTCGGGCGGTGCCGCCGGCCCTGCATTACAGATGGCAATGAACTGAGACTCAGAGAGATTAAGGACGTGGCTACATGGGAAAGTTCTACTGGAACAAGCCAGTGTCTGAATTTAAACCAATGTAGTTATACTGGTATAACTCCTCATGGGGACACACTTATTCCGGTATAAGAGCGTCCATATGGGGAATTATACCGGTATAGTCCTATTGGTGAGGCCAGGAAGACTTTCCTGTGTAGACAAGCCCTAAGGGACTTGCTCAATGTCACACAAGGAGTTTGCGGGAGAGCAGGAACGTGAATGCAGGCCTCCCAAGACCTAGGCGGGCCCACTAACCACTGGGACATCCTTTCTTCTAGATCCCCCACCTCCACATGGTGTGCTTGCCACTGACAGGACTGGGAGGCCTCAGGGGAGTGGCTGCCTGAACCCGCGGGTTTGAGAAGGAGAGACGCAGGGGGTGATTTACGCACCTTCAGGTAGATGACTGCATCTGTCCCAAAACCCTCCATGGAGAAGAGCTGAAGGTCCCCTTGGAAATACTTGGCATAGAGTCTGGAAATGGGCAGGCCGTAACCAAAGCCAGCCTGGTGGAGCAGGGAGAAGACGACAGGCGATTATGGTTGCAGAGGTCTCAGCGAACTGCCCGACCACCAGACCCTACTTCCCTCAACATCACTCCACCCAGACATCAGGAACCCCCCAAACCCTCCTCCCACTCCTGGCTGTCACACGAAGGCCCTCCGCCATCATCACCAGGCGATCCAAGCAGATCAGTATTTGTGCAGGCTGCTTACTGGAATCCCTTGCACTCAGCTCTGGACAGGGAGGGTGGTTACCCGGAAGGACTTAGGGAATTCCGCCCACTCACCCACCTCCTCCACAGCCCCACAAAATCACCCTGACCAACGTGCTACCTGCAGGGACACCCAGGGGGGCCCGACTTGATCCGATACGTACCAGGGGTGTCCCGCCCGAGCCGGGCTGGGGGGTGGGCGCGGTGGAATACATGTAACTGAAGAGCCGCTCGATCTTCCGCTGCGGAACCCCGCCACCTCGGTCACTCATCTGTGCGATGGGACATCACGTCAGCAGCCCCTGGCGACTCCCCACATGCCTTGACCAGTGGTGTGCTAGCCACGCCCCCCCTCCCCACACACACACTCAGGGAGAAATCCCAGTAGCCCAGCAGTGCTTGCTGCTGGCTGATACACAGGAAGCATCAATAGGCCAAGACAGGGTGCTCTGTCCAGCCCTCCCGACGGGAGGAAATGCCCCCGTGAGGCTGGGGGAGCAGGGAAAACAGCCTCAGGGTTCAAGCTGGAGGCTCCCAAGCAAGGACTGGCTACAGGCATCCCAGAGATGAGCCGCAGAGATGAGCTGCACTGGAGGAGGGAAGCTAGACAACATTTGGGGATGTGGGCTAAATACCCCCCCACACACATGCTCCCCAAAGTCTCAGGTCCAGGGTGACAGCAAGTCAGATAGTCAAACAGAACTCAGGGGGTCTGCTTGCCCAATCCCCTATTAGCCACTAGACCACATCCGCTCAGTCTACCTGCTGCACTGCAGAGAACTCCCAGGACAAAAGTGAGCTCCCTGGGGAATTAGCCTGTGCCCCACAGTACAGCTGATGCTGAGGGTCCCTTTCTATCCCTCGGACCTTCAGTCAGGCCACCTACCTTGATAGAAAGATCTTCTTTACCCAGTGCTACCATCACCTTGATGGTTGGGAGTCGGAGGCTGGACTCGTGACTCTCCACGGTGGCTCGCATGGCATTCTCCGAGGGAACAGAGAGAAGAAGCAAGTCATCAGGGATTTTATGATAGCCCCTCTGGCCTGGCCCCTGCCTGCCCTGATGCTTGAGGAAGGTACAAAGACCCCCCACAATGCACCTATTTGTGCAGTATTTGTAAGGGTAGGAAGTTCCTTCCTGACCCTGAGCCGGTCATCTGCAGATGCCCTGAAGCAGATGCCTGATGGTCCTGGACTTACCATTAGTCGATTCCTTCTTTAAAATGTTTAACTAAAGCTAGTTCCCTAGGCAAAAATACTGCAGAAATGAGTTCCACGGGTTAACACTGTGGATGAAAAAGTGCTTTCCTTTACTCATCTCTTAACCAGAAGAAAAAGGTGACATATTCACAATCCCCTCCTGAAACATGGACTCCCTGGCCTCCACCTCACCCACCGCCAGAGGCAGGAGCTGGAAACTCCGGTGCCTACTATAGGGAACCATTGGTGGGTCTGGCAGACAGGATGCCAAGTTCCACCATGGTTCTCTCCAGCTTCGTCACCTCCTTGCGGAGCAAGGAGTGCTACAGGGGAAGGACCATAGAGCTGGGAGCCTTACCTTGAAGAGCTCAAAGAGCATGTGGTAGAGGTGAGACGGGACGTAGACAATGCGGATTGGCTGCTTGGAATTGTTGGCTACAAGGGAAAGAACACAGCGGTTGTAAGGGAAATGCTCCTGTAAGCTGTTGGCCTGACTCCCCCAGCCCAGGAAGGACTGACGCCCAAGGACGGCTCAGGCCCGTCTTTCAGGGCACGGTTTTGTTCTTCAGACACCAAACTCTCAGCGTACACATACAAAGCTTCCCGCTGCATAAAGTGGGCTGCAGCGGCCCCAAGGCCTTTCCTCTGTGTCTCTCACCCTGCATCAAGGAGGCCACCTTGCTTCCTGCAGCTCCCTTCCTCAACTGAGCCATTTTCGAGTCACTTCATCAATCTCAGCAGGGAGGTCGCTGATCAGCCACAGGCCAGGCTGGGCCCTGCTCCCCGTGAAGGGCCAGCCACCTTGTGACAGCTTCCTTAGAAAACTCCTTGCCCTTGGCTGCTCCCTACCAACCCCTGCACCCCACAAGCAACTCACTTTCCCGCCAGGCTCAATTGCTATCCCACGAGGATCCCCACCCACCTCCTGTCCCCAGGGGCTATGGGTCCCTCTAGACTCACCGCTGACCTCCTGGATCTCCAAATCGGGCGAGGCCATGTAATACTGGTCACACAGCAGCTTGGCCATGTTGTAGGCATCTGGAGAGCAGAGAGAGGTGGGATTGGCACAGATTCTACCCAAGAGAGTGGAACTCAGTGCCTGCTTCCTCTTGGGACAGGCTCAGGACTTAGCAAGGGGATAGGAGACAAGGAATTTCAGCATGGACAGCGCTTGGAACGACAGACTGGAGCGAGATATTTACTCCCAGAATAAGGACAAGCTGGGCATCAGCTGGGTGAACTTCCCCCAGGCTGCCCTGTACCAGTGTCCCCTGCCTGGCAGGGACCCCCCTTTTAGGGACAAGGGGAGCTCAGTCACTGTGGCCCACCAGTGCTTGGCGTCTCTGGGGTACCCCCAAGGCAGTCTGACATCTGTCACATGAATGCTTGTCCACCGGCACCTAGGCTGAGATCCACCGAACTCGTCACACAGAGAAGCTTCCAAACAAATCGTCTTCAGCCCCCGCTGGTCTGGCACGGATCAGAACCGGCTCCCCCAGTTGATCTCCCAAGCCAGCCAGTCCGAGCCCCCAGTGCAACCTCATCTTGGTGAGACCCTTTAGCCTGCTTTGCTCCCCCACGCAGGGGCCCCCGCCCTTTTGTAGGGATGCTGCCTCTCAGCCATTATGGGGCACGGACCTCTCACAACCTCGGACACGTCACAGTGGGGGTCGATGCTGCCAATGTGCTTGGGGTGAGCAGGGTTGGTGCTGCCATCAAAGAGCAGGCCTGCAAGGAAAGAGACGGAGGGGAAGACGAAGAGGGGGGATGTGCGTTGATGGGGAGGACAGACTTCAGCACAGACTGGAACATACAAGTCTGAGGGGGTCCCCAGAAGGATCAAGAGCATGCATGACAGTTTCCATCTCTCCTACCCTGTCACTCTGTCCCAGTACTCCCCACCCACCCACAAATTCCACCCCTCGGCCCCAGTCCCCTGCTGAAATCTCCCTGCTTATAGGGTCTCGTCTATTCCCTGATTCCTTCTAGTCTAGCCCAGAGGTCTTCCCGGGGGGTACATCAACTCATCTAGATATTTGCCTAGTTTTACAACAGGCTACAGGAAAAGCCCCAGCGAAGTCAGTACAAACTAACATTTCATTCACACAGTGACCCGTTTATACGGCTCTCTATGTAAGGACCATATTAATATTCCATTGATTTATTTTATAATTATAGGGTGAAAAGGAGAAAGTCGGCAATTTGTCAGTAATAGTATCCAGTGACTCTTTTGTGGTTTTAGGTCTGATTTTGTAAGCAAGTCGTTTTTAAGGGAAGTGAAACTTGAGGGTGTGCAAGACCAATCAGACTCTGGAAAGGGGGTCCAGTAGCCTGGAAAGGTTGAGACAGACTGGATGTACATTTTCAATCCTGTGCCCATCACCGCAGGATCTGATCCCTGCCTCATTCCACCTCTCCTCTGCAGCCCAGCCCCCACTCAGTCCCTTCCACTCCATGGGAGACAGCAGGCTTGGCTGGGCGCTTGTCACTCACTGTGCTGGTTGATCAGCATGCGGATGGAGATGCGGCTCAGGTAGAAGCGGTCCAGGAAATACTGGATGTTCTGGTTGGACACGGGGTCATCCCCGTAGGCCTCCTTGTACTCTATCACCCCCTGAGCCATGGTGGGCACCACGTCATTGTGCCGGTTACGGATGGTGATCAGGGCATCCGTGAACCTGGGAAAAGGAGGAAGGGAAAGCAGGGGGGGTTAGTCCACGTGAGATGTGAGCAGCTCATCATAGAGCGAGGTGAGGATACAGCCAACTTCCCAGAGCCTGGAACCAGAGGGCTACAACAAGGAGGCAGGGGACACTGAGATCCCCAGTACATTCCAGGGAGGCACAGCAATCCAGTCCAGGTTCCCCTAGGCTGAAGGAGCTCTTTCCCCCATTCCAACCCTAACGCGGGCGCAGCTGCCTGGGAAATCCCGGAGCAGATTCCACCGCACAGCTGACATAGATCTCCAGGGCGCATGTAACATCAGAGATGGCTGAAGTGCCGTAGCTGGAATTCAGCTCTGGACTGGGGGGGTATGGGGGGGCTGCAGAGGGAGTTGGGATCTGTGATAAAATTTCAGTGACACTCACGCCCAACCCCAGCCCGAGCGGAGGTCCCTGCCAGGATCTGGGAGCCGGAGGTGGGGCAGCAAGAAAGCATGACTGTCCTGTTCAATGCGGCCATACAAAAGGAATCCCTAGTCAGGTATCGGTCCACTGCCAGATGCAGAGGGCAAAAATCATAAACAGCAATACAGAGAAGGCAACAAAGTTCAATAGGGATTCCTGTTGTGTATCTGGAATGAAGCAGGATGACATATCCATTGCATTGGAATAGAAAATTCACCATTTGGAACAAGGGAGAATGCGAGGGCCCGTATAACTGACATCCAAGGGCGTTAAAGGAACCAGCTAAATCACAAGTGTTAATTTTTAACCAATCTGGAAAAACAAGAGAAATTCCAAATTGGAGGCCTGCCATTGCAGTCCCAATATTTAAAAAGGGGCAAAGGGATGACTCAGAGAACTATAGATCAGTTAGGCTGACGTGATTCCCCGGCAAATAACAGAGTCTCGATTAACTGTTCTATCAAAGAATTAGAGACGAACAATACAACTAAAGCCAGTCAGCACGGTTTCATGGAAACGAGGTCTTACCAAACAAATCTGTTATTTTTTTTGGACAAGATTATAAGTCTGGTTGATAAACTGCGCATAGTATCCTTAGATTACTCCAAGGTGTTCGATTTAGTACCAGATGACACTCTAATGAAAAAACTTTGTATTTTATGGAATTAACAAGGCACCTGTTCGATGGATTGCCAACCGGCTCAGTGACAATGTTGTTGTTAGTGGGGAGATATCACTGAGAAGGGCAGGGTCCCCCCAGGTTTCTCACAGGGTCCCCCAGGGACTGGTTCTTGGTCAGGTGCTATTTGACATCTTCTAGATCATTGATAAAAATCATATACAATTTTTGCTGGTTAGGTTTGCAAGATAACACAAAACCATGTGGAGTAACAGATAATGAGGAGGATAGGTTAACGTTACAGAGCTCTCTGAGTCACCTGGTCACAATGTAACACACTCAAATGGATGTTTACTCATCTGGGATTAAAGAAAAGCAGATTACACCTAAAGGAGGGGAGACTAAGTCTTGGGAAGCAAGAACTCACAGGAGGACTTCGGGGGAACGCTGTTGCTAAGGGGCCTAACGTGATGCTGGTGTGTATACAGAGGGATATCAAGCAGAAATAGACAAGTGCACAGCATTGGCAAGACGGCTACTAGAATACTGAGTCCATTTCCGGTCTCCACGCTTAAAGGGGGAGGCGGACACAGGGGAGAGAATTCAGTGGCCGCACAAGTAAGCCTGGCAGCGAGAGCTCACGGAGCTCCACTTAGTCAGTTTACGGAAGAGCAGGGTGAGAGGTGACTTGGATCACTGTGTTAGGCACCTGTGCACGGGAAAGATATTGGCTAGGTGGGGGTGGGGCGTTGATTTTGCTGACGCAAGCATAACAAGATCCAATGGCTAGATCCAATTCAGCCTTGAAATAAGCTGCAATTTGCTAGCCAGGAGGGAAATTCAACACGGAGACAGCTCACCGGAGGCGTGGACTCTCAATCACTGGGAGTGATTCAATCCAGGTTCTGGGAAAAAGCCTTTGGCTTGTGGACACAGGAGGGCAGACTGAAGGGTTCCTCCTGGGCTTAGTCTGTTAACCCATTCAGCCCACACCCAACTTACTGTCCCAGGGTGCCTTGGTCCTCAGGGTCTTTGTCCAGGAACTCCATGATGTCCAGCAGGCTCTGAACATACCTGTAAGGGAGTGGGGACGAACAGGGATGCAGGTTCCATTTATATTCCATAGCCGCATGTTGGGAGTCCTGATCAACGCAGGGTGGCCCCAAACCCCGTCCTTCAACTGGCAGGCACCCTGGAGAGACTGTGTGTGACAGCAATACCCCACTACCCGCCTCCATGGGGGGGAAGAGGACCCACAGAGTCTAGGCAGCGCACTTTACAAACAGGAATGGCTTCATCCACTGCTGAAATGCAGCCAGCTCTGGAGTGGGAAGTAGCAGCACGCACCCCCCCCCCCCCCAAGAGTTTAGGACAGGAAGTGGAGAACGCTCTGGGATCTTTAACAGGCAGGATCACTGCTTGGCACCTCCAGCAACATAGCCCCCCCCCATGCAATGAAGCAGGCACTGGTTTAGTGCTGAACTACGGGGGAAGGCTGCCTCCTACTGGAGCCACCACCACAGCGTTCAGCAGGCATCTGGGCTTCCTGCAAAGGTCTCCCCTCCAAACACCAACCCAGCCCAGCTTCACCTGGCAGGATCTGAACCTGCAGCCATTACAACTCGGGCTAACTGAATCGAGGGCATTCCCCACCCACTACTACATATTCCAGAGGTCCACCTCTGGGAGCCCAGCCTAGGCAGAGCTGCTCCCTAACCCACTGCCTACCATCCCCTAGAGCACTGTCACCCAGCCCTCCTCCCACATAGGGACAGCAGAGACGGGCCTAGCCTAGTGCCTTGCATGATAGGAAGTACAACCGGTGAAGGAGCAGCAGCCAGGGGCCAGCGACTTCCCGGGCCTGCACCATGCCAGAGGCTTTGGGACAGGCAGCGCACCTTGCCCTCTGCAGCCTCAGCTTATCGGGAATGTCTGCCAGTCGAACCGGGAGCAAGCAGCCAGTCAGAACGGTAGCAGCCCATCCCCTCCCCTGGGTTACAATTTCCCTCCAGACACACAGCTCCTTCCAGAGGGCACCATGACAGCTGCAAACACCTAAGCAGGCTGGTCGTAAGCGTGGGGACGGAATGGTTTCCCAGGGCTCTGCTATATTTGCTTGGGGATTTAGGTTACAGGGAAGCAGCTGCAAAGGCACCAGTCCTGTGAGATCAGGAAGTTTTGATCATGGGATCCCAAGGATGCAGGAGGATGAGTACAGGAGCGGTTCGCCTCCAGAGATGACGGGGCAGACCCCGCCACCAGTCACAAGGGATTAGGGGTGTAAGGAGAGTGCTCATTTGGGCCCCATCACCAGAGCCACCACGCAGGGCAGCATGATGCAGGGCTTATGCCAGAAAAGCAAGGACTGGAGTAGCAGGAGGGCCCTGGCCAAAGTAGAGAGAAGGCTGGTCTTGAACGGAAGGGATGTTGGAAGGTCAGGGTCCTGGAGCAGTCTAGATATCACCGGAGCACCCAAGCATGTGGGCAGAACCAGGGGAGGGGGCCTAGGGCTGGAATAGCGGGGGGGGGGGGGGGGGGCTGCAAGGAAGGACTGGAGTGTGTGGACATACATGGAGAGCCCAAGGCAGCACAGAAGGGCACTGGCAAAGCTGGGCGTAGGGGGCCCAGGGCTGGACTAGCAGGTGGCCTGCAAGGGCACTGGTGTAGGGAGGCTCAGAGGGGCGGGAGTCACTGCTTGACAGCAAACCCCGCTAAGCGCCCTAAGGGGTGCTGCGATGGGGACTCCCGTGGGTCTCCGGGTCGAGCCCCCTGAGCAGAAGTGACAGACCACAGAGCTTCATGCTGGAGAGGGGTTCAGCCAGGGACCTCCCAGACCCCTCCGAGCAGGGGCTGCTTGAACAGACATTGGGGGGGAGGAAGAGATGGGAGGGCTGAAGACATTGGAGCAGGCAGCAAAGGGTTAATGGCCAGCCCCATGGGATCACTGATGCAGGAATGCACCTTCCAGGAGGGCAAATTCCAGGGTGCAGCTTAGCTGCAGGCAAGGGCCAGGTTACTATTAACTCAGGCTCCTGCCCCCCAGCTCCCAGGGGGGTGGGGGGGGGATTCAGCTGGTCTGGGCAGCCTCTGGGGTGAAAAGAGGAAATCGCTGGCTGCACAAACAAGCCCTCACGTGATCTCCAAAGTAGGACAAAGTTCAGGCTGCTGCTGTCTGGTGGGCAGGGGCCAGGAACTGGGTGGGGGGGGGGTCTTAAAGGGACATTTCTCATTTCTTCCCCCTCCTGTTGGCCTATGGACCCCCAAACCTATAAGGACCTGAGCAGAGCAGAGCAGCTGGTGCCTTTGAAATGACAACAACTGAACCATACCAGTACAAGGGGGAAGAAGAACAGGAGGACTTGTGGCACCTTAGAGACTAACCAATTTATTTGAGCATGAGCTTTCGTGAGCCCAAGCATGGGCTGCCAGCCAGCGGGCTTTCAGGTGTTAAATACAGTCGCTGCCCCGAAACCTGCAGTACTCAGGGTGACCTGGCCGGGGCGCCACAACGGTGGGAGTATCAGGGAGCACACCCTTCCCCCAAGGGCGGTTTGGAAATCTCCCTGCTCCTCAACTAAACCCAACTGGGTTCTGCCCAGGGCTGGGCGAAGTGAAAAACCCCAACTGTTACGTGTTGGGCTGATCCTGCTCAGCTGGTCCATTGTCCTGGCACCATTTAATGAGCCCACGTCTAGTCTAGGAAGACATGTTTTTCAGCATGATCTGTCAGCTAGCTGTTCTTTACAGGGGTTAAGCCCTGTCTACACTAGAGGTCAAAATGCAGTAGCTAACTAGTGTACACACAACCTGTTTTCCTAGGCTTGGGCTACACTAGATAATTGAGTCGGCTTAACTACACCCCTCAGGGCTGTGAAAAAGCCACACCCCTGACCAGCGTAGCTAAGCCAACCTAACCCCCAGTGTAGACAGTGCTAGGGCGATGGGAGAATTCTTCCATCAACTTAGCTACTGCCTGTCGGGGACATGGAGTACCTACACAGATGGGAGAACCTCCCATTGGCGTAGGTAGTCCCTACGCTGAAGCTCGACAGTGGCAAGCTGTGCCATGGTAGCATTTCCACTGTAGACGAGCCCCTAGTCTAGACGTGGTCTCTTGGGTATACACTGCCTCAGTCCCCAGTTATCACTGATTTGTCTCCCCTACCCCCCCGTGCCATTGCACGCCCCTGCACTCAGTATGTCCATTCCAGAGCCCCTCAGCTGGCAGGGTCTTTGAGCTGCCTTCCTCATTCTCCTCCTGCATCTGTTACATGTAAACCCAGACCAGGTGAGCAAGGGGCTTGCTGAGGAGAGTTGGTGGGTGCGGTGGGATATGGGGGCAGACAGGCAAAGGCTGGCAGCGTCTCCCTACACACACAAGCTAGTAGTGCCATGCTCCCCCCCACCCCGGCTAGCAGTGCCGTGCCCCCAACATACACACAGACTAGCAATATTGCCCGCCCCCACCCCCTTGACTGGCAGTCCATCCTACTCACCAGCTCTGCACCAGCTGCACCGAGGGTGTGCTGATGACCCGGTCTGGCAGCAGGTTGATCTCCTTCATGATGTTGGACAGCCGGACAGGCAGCTCCTGGCGGAGGAAGGTGAAGGAGGTTTTCTCGCAGGCATTGCTGGACCCTAGAGATAGAAGCCCCACCGTTAGAAAAGCAGGATCTCAGTGACCCTCACCCTGATGACGGGGAAGTAGGCACCTAGCCCTTCAGAAGACACCCACCTGTCCTGCCCCCAGTATCAGCTCAGGATGGTACATCAGACCACCAGTTGGACTCCCAGGCTCTCATCAAGAGCATTTACCTGGTTCCTCCAGCCCCTTCCTCCACTACAGCCCCTTGCATCAGAGGATCTCATGCTGATCCCCAAACATTACACCTCAGACCCCCACGCTCCCCCACTGAGTACAGCGTTAGCCAATCTAACCACTAGGCCACACTCCCTTGCAACAGGCTGAACTCCATCAGGGTCTTGGGCACAGCTCTCGGGATGGGGAGGGGGAGGAAAGCTGTCCCCATCACTTCACACCTCCTGCCAATCACAGACCATCCCTTCTCATCTGCTGCTCCCTCCACCAGAGTCACCTCATCCAGCTGCCGAGCTCCAGCAGGGGATACTGGACAGGAGACTCACAAGGGAGGCCAGGTCGCACGCTAACCCCAGGCTGCAGCCCATTACTGCTCAACTTGCCCTGCCCAACGTGGGAAATGGGGAGAATACCCCTATCACTTTGAAGGCATGTCCACGAGGCCAGGGCAGGTGGGGTCATCTTGTGGTTTGAGCAAAAGACTGGAGCCTGTGCCTGGCTCTGCCACTGATTCACAGAGTGACCTCAGGCATGTCACCTAACCTCTCTGTGCCTCGGATCCCTCCATCCGTACACATCATTCCAATCACAGGGCCTCCAAAGAGTCCTGTACGGTTATATTTCATCACTGCCTTCCCAGGTTGGGAGTGGGCACGCTGGCTGCCTTCCCCAGGTCCAGGAGCCATTTCTCAGGCTCCCTCTCTGGAATCGAACCCTGGCTCCCTGGCGGGCTGCCTAAGGAGAGGTCTGCCCTGCCGCAGAATGACAGAGACGCCAGGAGCCTTAATGGCCAGGAGCCTTAATGACCGGGAACTCCCTACACTGGCCAGCAGAAATGAAACTAACCGCCTCACTGGCAGCAACTCCAAGTTCTGCAAGGAATCCAACCAACAAACCCACCCACAGTCAAAAGCACCCGAGTGACCGGGACCTGGGCCAAGAGGCTCAAGGAGGGTCTGGAGGAGGAAAACAAAAAAATAGTGGGTGATGATCTCAGCAGGGCTATAAAGTAGCTGCAGGGAGAAGAGAAGAGGTGGGAGGCTGGTAAACAAGGGCATCACTCTGTAGAGAGGAGTAGCGGGGTGTGTGTGTGTAACTCACACGCACCCAAATGTACAGATGTAACCTGAGCTCCTGCACGTTCGTACATCCCTGGCAGTTTCTAGCTAAACAACGGCACAGATTGTTTGGCAGGCAACGAAGGCTATTGACGCAGCACTGCAATGAGACCAGGCGAGCCAGACAAGTGGCTAGTGGAAGGGAGAGAAACACACACCCCAGCATGCGTGTCAGCAGGTTGCCATGCAGCGCCAGCCAGCCAGGCCTGGCAGGGACTTTGTCTAGCGTTTTGAAAGCCCCGGCAGGCCTGACATTTGTTCTGGAACGAGAAGCCACGCGAAATGGACACGGAGGGCAGTGAGCACTGGGGGGCTGGGAGCTGCCTCCGGGTGGCAGGAGCGAGGAATGGTTCTAGGACAAGGCAGAGGGCACACGTCTAAGGACAGCCAGAAGAGAAGGGGGTGCTGCGGTGCATCTCAAATACGTTACGGCAATTAACCCCTTCGCCTTTTCCTATCTCCTTCAGACCATGGATCTCCATGTATATCAGTGAATCCATCTTCCCAGCCTGCCCTGGGCCGTGGCTCAGTCTCGCTACCCCCATGCAACCGCTGGGGAAACTGAGGCACAGAGCCAGGAAGGGAGTCGGCAGCAGGGCCAGGAACAGAACCCAGGAGCCCCCTGCTCTAGCTAGTGGGCTGGGAAGCAGCAGGGAGGGGCTGCGGCTGCCTGCAGCAGCCTGGAGAGGTTATATCCCGAAACCTCAAAGAAAGACAGCACCCTGTTGTTTTCAAAGAGGATTTTCCAGGGGGGAGGATCCTTGGAGGATTTGGGTGTATCAGAGTCAGACGCCCCAGAGGGGGGAGGGAGGGCAGAATACGTGGTGTGGGGGGGGGATGGACGGAGTGTGTTCCAACGTGCAAAGAACAACCTCTCACCATCTCCCACAGCTGTCCCTTAGAAGAGCGGAGAGCAAACCTTGCTGTAATTCAGGGACAAGAGTCACCATCCTCTCCTCCCCCCACAGCTCCTGCTTGGGGGGGGGGGTCCAATTAAACCACTCCCTACTCTCCCTCCACTGATTTCATGCACCACCCTACCCACTGGTTTCCCCGACATCTTCCACTCCCCAGAGAACAGGATCATATGGGAGATTTTCTGCTTCCAGCCCCCACTCTCAGCCCTATAGTCCTTCTAGCCCTTTCTTAGCCCCCCTACTTGGTAATGACTCCCCCACATTGCATCACCAGCGGGGCCAGCACCAACGATCTCTGGCACCAAAAGCCCAAACTCCGACCCACTGAGCTAGAGGGGCAAATCAGCCCCCCAGCCCCAAGAGGGAATCACTTAGTCACTGTGTTAAGCCCACGCCCCTCAGGAATTCAGAACCCTGGTCGGGCCACGACTATGGACCTCACCTTCCCCCCAACCCCATCACTGCCTCCCACAGCACCACTGTCCCATAGCCAGATTGCCCCTAAGCCCTGGGAGCAGGGGATAGCTCCAAAATCCCTGAACTGTTCTAGAAAGAGCTGCTCCCCACTCCTACCCCAATGAACCTCCCTTCTGTCCCCGGGGGGGCATTTACCCAGGGACTATTCCACAAAGAGAATAGGGAAAGCCAGCCCCACTGCTACCCCCTTGCCCCAGCGGGCGGTTAGTGAACATGAACAGCAGGGAGCCCCTGATCTCCCCGGCTCCGTGCCCCCAAGGGTGGGTGGGAGGGGAATAGCAATGTCCCACGCTCAGAGCATACTGCCAACAGGGCAGGGGGAAGGCAGCCCTGCCTCCAAGCTGCCCCATGGATCCCCTCCTCTGCTACCCCAGGGGTCTTTCGCCAGGCAGGGAGCGGGGGCATTGATTCCAGGCCCGGAACTGCTCCTTGGCAGTGGGGGGAAGAGGAAGAGACTGTCCCCCTCCTGCCCCATGGCCCCCCAGCCCTCGGTGCCAGGGGGGTAGGTACCCAGGCAATGTGGGAGTGTGTGTTGCGGGGTGTAACTACCACAGTCCAGGAATGGCTTCACAGGGGTAGAGGGGGAGCCTGCCCCTCACAAGCCCCCGGGATACTTACCTGGGGGGGGGTCTATGCACCGGGGGGGTGGCGGGGGGTACGCGGCAGGGACAGTGGCATACACCCGGATGGGCGGTGGAGGGGGCTGGACCCAGGCGGGAGGCAGAGGGGTGACATACCCCAGGGAGCGCACACGGGGGGGAGAAAAGGCCCACGGGGAAGGGGACAGATAGAGCCAGAGGGTATTTACCCAGGCTGGGGAGGGAGGATATTGACCCGGTGGTGGAGGCTGTATGAACCCGACGCTATTTACCGCCGCAGGAAAAGCCAAGGGGGTATTTACCCAGGGAGGGGGCACGCCCTGGGGGTATTCATCCGGGAGGGAGGGGCCCGGGGGCATTTACGAGAGGGAGGGGCCCGGGGTATTTACCCAGGCAGGGGTGGGGTCGGGGGGGGGGGTATTGGCCAGGGCAGGGCCCGTGGGGTATTTGATGGGGGTGGGGGGGAGCAGCTGGGGGAAGGGCACAAGGGGTGTTTGCTGGGGGCAGGGCCCCGGGGGGTATTTACCAGGGGGGGTGTTGGCCGGGGGCAGGGCCCCGGGTGTGTGTGTGGGGGGGGGGGGGGGCAGCTGCCTGGGTGGGGGCGGGGCCGCGGGGTATTGGCCGGGGGCGGGGCAGTTGCCCGGGTGGGGGCGGGGCATTGGCCGGGGGCGGGGCCCCGGGGGGGGCAGTTGCCCGGGTGGGGGCGGGGCAGTTGCCCGGGTGGGGGCGGGGCCGCGGGGTATTGGGGGGGGGGGGGCAGTTACCGAAATCCAGGAACTGCTTCATGGAGAGCGGCGAGGGCGAGAACTTGCTGAAGTGCTCGATGTAGGTCGGGGCCCCGGCGGCCCGCGCCGCCTTCCCCAGCAGGGCCCGCAGCAGCCGCATCGCGCCCGGGGCCCCCGAGCCACTGACAGCGGCCTGCGGCCCAGCCCGCGCCGGCGCCGCCCCCCCCGCCGCCCGCCGCCAATCGCCGCTCACAAACATCCCCCGCGGCCCAATGGGGAGCGCGCCCACCCACGTGCCCGCCCCGGGACCCGCCCATTAACCCCTCCCTGCCCGGGGCCCTTCTGTCCGCCCCCTCTCTATCCCCTTAACCCCTTCCTGGCCAGGGCCCCACGGACCCCCCTAACCCCCCCCGCCATCCCCTTAACCCCTTCCTGGCCAGGGCCCTGTGGCCCCCCTAGACCCCCCCCCGCCATCCCCTTAACCCCTTCCTGGCCAGGGCCCTTCTGTCCGCCCCCTCTCTATCCCCTTAACCCCTTCCTGGCCAGGGCCCTGTGGCCCCCCTAGACCCCCCCCCGCCATCCCCTTAACCCCTTCCTGGCCAGGGCCCTGTGGCCCCCCTAGACCCCCCCCGCCATCCCCTTAACCCCTTCCTGGCCAGGGCCCTTCTGTCCGCCCCCTCTCTATCCCCTTAACCCCTTCCTGGCCAGGGCCCTGTGGCCCCCCTAGACCCCCCCCCCGCCATCCCCTTAACCCCTTCCTGGCCAGGGCCCTGCGGCCCCCCCAGCCCCTCCCGGCCATCCCCTTAACCCCTTCCTGGCCAGGGCCCTGCGGCCCCCCTAGACCCCCACATTCCCTTAACCCCTCCCTGACTAGGGCCCTACAGCTCCCCCCAAAACCCCCCATCCCCTTAACCCCTTCCTGGCCAGGGCCCTACAGCCCACCCTAGACCCCCACATTCCCTTAACCCCTTCCTGACCAGGGCCCTGCTGCCCAGCCCAACCTAATTTAACTCCCTTCCCTTCCACCCCCTCAAAGCACTAATGCCCTTGGGCAAGGCCCTGGTAGGCCCCGGACCACCACGACCAATTCTGGTCCTGCATGTTCAAGACAGAGGAATTCAGTCTGAATCAGGGCTGCTAGCTCAATCGGGGAGACGGCAGAGCTGAGCTCACGGCATGAGTTAAAGGAACTCGGCTCGTCCAGCCCAGCGAAGGCTGAGCCCGGAGACGAGCGCTCTCTGGACCTACATGAGGTGGCCCCAATGAAGCTTAAGGACAATGTCGGCTCAAGAACAAATGGGGATAAACTCCCCAGGAGTAAATTGATGCTGCAAAGGAAAAGGTTTCTAACCCCCAGAGGAGGGCAGCTCCGGAGCAGCCTCCCAACAGCGGGGGTGAGGGGGGTCAACAGTGTAAATGTTTGAGACTTGAGACTGATTTATCAACCCCTGTGGTAGCAGGGGCTGCGCTCCATGGCCCACCCATTCTCCCTCCAACCCAGCAGGCCCACAACCATGAAGGTATTTAGATGCCTAACTCCCACTGAAATCAATTCGAGTTAGACACCTAGATCTCTTTGAGGATCCGGACCTCACTCATCAGAGCCCAGAGACCAAGCTCAAGAAACCGCTTGTTAGGATATAGATATTCAGGCCTGTCTGCAAAGGAATTTAGGTGTATTCTTATCACTTGGCTAGTTATAGAGGTATAAAAGAAAGAATCAAAATCACTGTCTGCCGGTGTAAGGTCCTTCTCTTACTGTGACAGTCTGAGGCCCTGTTCTTAGGCTAAGGCCCTTGGCTAAGCAACAGAGGCAGCCATAAACTGGGAAGCGACCGGACACATCCTCACATTCCAAACTAGTCACATTGAAAGAAGGTGCTATTGGGCTGTTAGGATACAATCCTGTCCTGATAGTGCCTATCACCTCCAGAGAAAGGGAAGTGCCTAGAAGATGTAAAAGGAAACTTAGTTTGATAGCATCCTGTCTGGCAAGAACTCACTTATCAATTGCTGGGCTGTGAAATCCTCACGTCTGTATTGTTTTGTCATTATAGTTCCCACTTTGCTATTGACAGGTTTCAGAGGAACAGCCGTGTTAGTCTGTATTCGCAAAAAGAAAAGGAGTACTTGTGGCACCTTAGAGACTAACCAATTTATTTGAGCATGAGCTTTCGTGAGCTACAGCAAAGTGAGCTGTAGCTCACGAAAGCTCATGCTCAAATAAATTGGTTAGTCTCTAAGGTGCCACAAGTACTCCTTTTCACTTTGCTATTGTTTGTCTGTATAATCTCTGTCTGGTTCTGTGATTGTTTCTGTTTGCTGTATAATTAATTTTGCTGGGTGTAAACTAATTAAGGTGGTGGGATATAATTGGTTACATAGTCATGTTACAATATGTTAGGATTGGTTAGTTAAATTTCAGGAAAATGATAAGGTATAGCTAAGCCGAACTCAAGTTTTACTATATAGTCTGCAGTCAATCAGGAAGTGAGGGTGTGGGTGTGGGGAGGGGAAATGGGAACAGGGAATGGGGGTGGGGAAATTGGAATCATGTTTGGCTAAAGGGGGAAATGGGAAAGGGGGTAAGGAAATTGGAATCATGTTTGGCTAGGGGCAGGAATGGGAACAGGGACACAGGTGTAAGGCTCTGTGGTGTCAGAGCTGGGAAGGGGGACACTAAGGAAGGAAACTGGAATCATGCTTGCTGGAAGTTCACCTCAATAAACATCAAATTGTTTGCACCTTTGGACTTTGGGTATTGTTGCTCTCTGTTCATGTGAGAAGGACCAGGGAAGTAAGTGGGTGAAGGAATAAGACCCCTAACACCGCTCCTTCCCCACCAATACATCAGAAGCAGGAAGCCTTCCAAACAATCAGGGGGGGGGGGGGCACTGGATGATCGAGGTGCTTAAGAAGCACTCAAGGAAGACAAGGCCATTGCGGAGAAGCTAAATGTGTTCTTTGCATCGGTCTTCACTGCAGGAGATGTGAGGGAAATTCCCGCACCTGAGCCATTCTTTTTAGGTGACAAATCTGAGGACCTGTCCCAGATTGAGGTGTCAGTAGAGGAGGTTTTAGAATAAATTGATACATTAAACAGTAATAAGTCACCAGGACCAGATGGTATTCACCCGCGAGTTCTGAAGGAATGAAATCATGAATGGCATGGAGAAAGTATGACTTGCTCCTTCACATAATGCAAGAACCAGGGGTCACCCAAAGAAATGAATAGGCAGCAGGTTTTAAACAAACCCAAGGAAGCATTGCTTTGCACAATGCAGTTAACCTGTGGAACTCATTGCCAGGTGCTGTTAGGAAGGCCAAAACTATAACCAGATTCAAAAAAGAGCTAGAGAGGTTACTGAAAGACAGGTCCACCCCTGGCTATCAGCCAAGATGGTCAGGGATGCAACCCCATGGTCTGGGAATCTCTAGCCTCTCTTTGCCAGAAGCTGGGAATGGACGACAGGGGATGGATCACTGGGTGGTTATCTGGTCTCTTCGTTCCCTCTGAAGCATGTGGTGCCGGCCGCTTTTGGCAGACAGGACAGTGGGCTAGCTGGACCCTGGGCCTGACCCAGCGTGGCCATTCTCATGTCTTCTTGGCCAATCTGCCTCACCCCACAACATCACTGCCCTGACTGGGGCAATAACCTTCCACAGCTGCAGCTCCCCGCGGGGTTTCCAAATCTCACTACCGCAGCGACATCTGGCGGCCAAAGAAAATATGATCGCTCCTGCAGAGATTCTCCCGAGGTCAAACCCAGATTATCATCATTGGTATTGGGGCAGCCCCTAACAGCCCCCGCCCCGAACCAGGACCCCATGTGTGCTAGGCGCTGTACAAACACAGATTATTAGTTAGATTTCCCCCCTCCTGCAACCCAGCCCCCACTGCACCATGCTTAAAAAAAATGCATCTTTCCTTCCTAGGTGTTGCAGTTTGCAAATGGGTTAATGTCAGCACCCAGCGGGCCAGGTTCTGTTCCCCAGGATGCTGGTGTAGTGTCTTCCACAATTTGGCTGTAACGAATCCAAAGGAGGATTCCTTATGGAGGCAGCTGGCCGCTAACGGACCCTGGTTCCCAGGCTAATCAACAACCCACCTTTGCTGCCCAGTGTTACCATGTAGGCCCTGGCCTAGAACCCAGTTCCGAAAGAGGCTGTAAATTAGACACCGTTGCTCTGGCATTGTGCTGGCAGAAGCGAGAGAAGTATCAGGCCTGGTGGCCTGAGACCCCCTACCCCCCAACCTGAAGCTCCATTTATAGTCCAGAAGGTGCTTGGTAGGGATGGGCAGGATGGCCTAATGGGGAGCACCATGAATAAGCACCTAGGAGTGGTGGGTTCTAGTCCCAGCCCTGCTCCTAGCAACTCACCTTCCCTCTCTGTAAAATGGGGTAATAAAACTGACCACCTTTGTAAAGCACTTTGAGATCTACTGCTGAAAAGTGCTACGTATGGTGAATACCCGGAGTGTGCATCTGTGGTTTAAGCCTGGGGGTGGGGGGGGTGGAAGGTGGACTGTAGGAAACTGCATGTTACAAATCAAGGAGCAATTTTTATTTGACACCATCATAACCGCTCAAGCATATTCACATCAAGGCGCAGTGACTCCAGCCCTCCAGTACCATAAAAGAAACGAACTCCAGTGATCAACAGCAAAAAAACCCCAAATACACGCTTAATAGTTTAATATCCCCAGCCGAGGGCACAGAGGGAGTGTCAGAGAGTGGTCAGCGTAGGAAACTCTCATTCTTGCAGGTTCCTTTATTGTAAACCAGGGTGACACCTCCTAATTAAAGCATTGTGTGATGCCTGCAAGAACGCCCCCTAGCAAGAGCGCACAAGCGGAACGTGCCCAGCGGCTAGGGAGTGCTGGGAACAGAACGTTTCATGCCCATGGATCCTTCCAGCCGACGGAGCATGAAAACTCAGCTGCACGGTTGGGATGGGAAAGGGAGGCCCGGTGATGCCTGCAGCAGCTGAGGGGGCCACGTGGGGGCAGAGTGCTGACTGGGGCAGGATCAGCGGTAACCCTGTGAAAACATCCCCTGCCAGGCCTTTCCTGTTGCAGGACCCCTGGGGTCAAGTCCTGTGCTACTCCCTAGGAGTAGCTGGAGAGGGGACCACTGGCTCTAGGCTTAAGCAGATCCAGCTACCAGAAAGTGGGGACCATGAATGGGAGGAAGCTGGTGCTGCAGCTACAAAGAGCCCTGAGGTTCCCCCGACTTAGCAGCACCTCCCTAGACAAGGGCAGATTCAGCAGGACGCAGAGCAGACTTTTCTCTAGTTGCATCGGCTCCAACAGGGCTAACGGGTGGGGGGGGGGGGGGGCATAACGCCACACAGGGATCAAGGCTGCAGTAGCCTCAAATCAGCCCCTGCAGTTTAAGGCTCAAAGCGAGATCCCAGCCTGCAGCCTTGCAGGGGGGTGGGGGGTGGGCAGAGTTGGGGCGCATAGGGCCCACAGTCTGTTCCTTCAGAGGAGTCAATAAAGATCAGGTAGTGTTTGACCCCTGCATCCGGCTGGTTACACAGCCAAGCCTCGGCTGAAAAGAGCCCTTACCTGTCCCATCCTTGGAGGGGAGCCGAGACCTGCTGCTTGCAAGTCGATGGGGAGGGACCATCCCGCGGGGATGACAAAGCCTGGCCTTGCCTCCCCCCCCCACCCCAACATCCACCCTTCCCAGACCAAAAGCACGGCTCTCCCTGGGTTGTACCCCAGTAACAATCGGCGAACGGCTGCTCTTCCCCCCAAACAAAGGACGCCCAGGGGACAAGCCGGGAAAGGTACCAGTAGCTCTCACATAAGAAACTTCAGTGGCAAAACATCCAGTGTGGCGCATGGAGGGGGCCGTGATGAGGCTGAAGGGTGTTGCCTTGGCTCATCCCCCTACAGGAGCAGGGGGTTCCGAGTAGGGGAGCCGCTTCCCCTCTTCTGTCTGGGTGCAGAATGCCAGGGCCATTGCCGGCGGCTGAGCGGGGGCGTTGGCAGGTCCCGGGGAGAAGCAGCGACCATGAACGTGCATCAAAGACCGCACGGGTCAGGGCGAGTGTCCGTGTGCTGCATTCACCGCCACCCGAGCGAATCGATGCAAGCGAGTCTGTGCACGAGGGGCCGTGCGTGCAGCCGGATCCCGGAGGAGGAGCATGCTCTGTGCACTAGTCATCTGTGGGCAAGCATGGGACAGTGGTGGGGGTGTCATGTGGTTCGTGGGCGTCTTGGGATCTCGTCACAACCCACACCAAAATGCTGTAAGCTTCCAAGTGTGTGCGGGGACTTGATTGCATGAGAGCTCATCTCTGTGTGTGTGTGTGTGTGTGTGTGTGTGTGTAAAGGGCAGGCAAAGCAATGCTCTGTGCACCCAAGAGCTTCGGGTAAGACCCAACCATCTGTGCACAAGTGCACGGCCAAGATGCCGAGGGGCTGTGCGAGACCACACGCTGTCTGTGCGTAAGGAGGCACTTTGCAGTACACGCGAGCGTGACAGAGAGCGAGAGAGCTGGGGGCAGGGTGAGGGCTGGGGCCCAGACCGAACACACAGCAATTATGCCCAGGCAGAAGAGTGTGTCTATATGTGTGAAATAATCCATTTGTGCAAAACAAAAGCCCCTCGTGTTCCCACTGCCGGGTCTCGTGTTGCACGGCTGCTCCCAGGCCCCTCGAGAAAGCTTTGGGGTTGCCGTTCTATGCGGTATAACTTAGGATAAATAACATGTCCTTCGCTGACAGGGGGCTGGTCCCTGGGCTAGTTACACATAGCAGCGACGTGGTCACGGGGCAAGCCGAGCAGACAGGGTGGCAGGAGGGGGAGGGAAGGGTCAGTAGTACTTCTCCGACTCCTGCCAATTTGTTACCCAGTGTTTCTTGTGCTTCCGGGGCAGGAAGCCGTCAGCAGGCCGGTAGCGCTCCCCCTGGCGGATCCGCACCGCGTGGTACTTGGGCATGATCCGGTAATAGCGGGTCCGCTTGAAGAAGTCACACTGGGCAGAGGGGAGAGGAAGGGGATGGAGGTTAACATCAAACTTCAATGGCCAGAGAAAGAAATCAGAGCGGGAGAGTGAAATCAGAAAGAGAAATCAGGGACAAATCAGAGCGGGAGAGAGAAATCAATCAGTCAGGGAGCGAGAAATCAGGGACAGAAATCAGAGAAACAGCTGAAGGAAATCAGAGACAGCACGTGAGATCAGAAAGAAAAATGAGCTCAAAATCAGAGAGATGAGAGGGAGAAAAAGACCAAAGAAAAGAGAGAAAGAAAAAAGATCAGAAAAATAGAAACAACTACAACAAAAGGAACAAGAGCAAACGAGAAAAGAGAGACAGAGACAGACTTTGACTCTTTCCCCGGCAGGAGAGACAACAGAATCCAGAGGCTGCTCTGAGAAACATTTGGTCAGTGATGCTGGAAAGGGGGAGACAGACATTAGCGTTAGTTAAACGGCAGCACAGTTGGACAGACAGCCACAGCTGGACGGCGTGCGTGGAATTGCCGGTTCTCCTTCCCATCTGCAGTTCTATCCCCTGGGCAGTCAGCGGCGGTTTGGTCCTTCGTGGGAAGATCCCGACTCCCTCATTCGGCATCAGCACCCCCTAGCGTCACAGCAGCATCCTGGGCCACTGTTCTACCCTTCTCTCGATTCGGGTTTCATCTGACTCTGCCCACTGGTGCAGCTGTCCCACGCACAAGGCTCAGCCCACGCCATCACACAGGTGAGGGATAGTGACACGTCAGGCACGAGGGTGGCGATGCCCTTTTAATCCAGCCGGGCAACGCGTGCAAATGGTCATGGGGTGCCACAAATGCGCAGCCCCCTCTCCCTCCTCACCCCCACCCCGAGGTTTGGTGCTGTATCCTCCCCAGGTACTCCTCTTTTACATCATCGGGGCTTATACGGCAGGGTCCTCGGGGCAGATCCCGAGCTAGCAAAGAGCGAGACAATCGCAAACGTGGGTTAGAGCCAACTGAGTGGAACAGCGGATACACACACACACACACACACTCTGAGCCCCCATGGAGCCTATGCAGAGTCCAGCGGCAGGTGGAGGGGAGCCAGGGAAAAGCAGAGGGGGATTAGGGTTAGGGGCGTGCCAGCGAAAATGCAGTCAGATGATTTGTTCCCTGGCTGCGAGGGTATCAGACCAGACCACACACAGAGACTCAGTGGAAACTCAGTGGGCCCCTCAACGGAGAGATGCAGCCCAGACAGGGAAAGGGTTAATAGGAGAAGGCACGACAGAGACAGGGAGGAAGTGAGAAGTCAATATCCCATAGGCCCCGCCCCTTTGTGTGTTGCCCCGCCCCCCGTTCATTACCAAGAGGATGGAGTGGGCTCTCAGGGCAAAGGGGCAGCCCCGAGCTAGTAGTCATCTGTCAGCCGCTCCGTTTCAGACGGCTGGATCTTCATCTCCGCCTTCTGGCCCTTGGCCTCGTACATGGCGCGGGTGCTCGCCCTCCGGAAGAAGCCGCACTACGAGGAAGCAGGTGACACCGGTCAGGGGCAATGGGTGGCGGGGAATCCCTTGGGAGGAAAGGCTCCAGCCCACAGGTGGCTGCTTCTCAGTGGCAGACGGGCTGATCTCTTGCGTGTATCGCTTGATATCGGGCTCTGGGAACCCTGCGTAGCAGGGCCGGATCGGGGAGGCGAGTTGGGGATAGGGACGTACTTCCTAATCAGCTGGGTCATTTCGGCTTCCCATTGAACAAGCTCAACTGAACTCTGCTCTGAGAGATGGCCCCTTCTGACTCACCTGATCTGCTCCCCCGTGATGCCTGAAATACCCGTTCGCTCCCGCTAGCCTAGCGGAGTGGAAGCAGCAATCCGGATTCTATTCTGGATCATGCATCATCAATTAAGTTCCTACTGTGCAAATGAAGGGGCGAAAAAAACAGCTTAACTCTCAGGTCCCCAGGTGGCACTTGCAGGGTTAGGAGGAGACTTCCCCAGGGCCCCCTCCAGAATTTGGAGCAGCCCAGTGGGGTGGGAGTGGAGGCAAAGGTGGCTTTACACCACCTTTTAACCTCCAGGATTCTGGGGCTGGTGGGATAAGGTAGAGCAGGCCATGGGACTGCTCTAATTTACACCCCAAGGGACCATCGTGCAGCTGAGAAAAGCTGGAGCTCAGAGCAATGCGGCCACACCCCAACCATCTCTGGAGCATGTACCTAGCATATTCTAGTGCTGGGAAGAGCACAGGGCAGTAGTGTTGGAGGATTCCCCAAGCTGGGGTGATCTCTGGGGTTTCCAGCTCCTCTATGCCGCCCAGTATCAGGGCTGCTATCTTGCAAAGCCGTCAGCCGTGATCCCCGAGAGAGGAGAATTCGCTTTCCAAAGCTGAACTGTATTTAAACAATACAGCCGGAACACCAGACGTGCAATCCCACGGGGGTATTCACACAGCTCAACCGGGCCCAGGGGAGGCTCACGGCATTCTCTGCTCCGAACGCACGCTGGACAAGCCCCAGAGACAGCAGGGGTTGAGAGAAGCCCAAAACTTCCTCAGCCCCACCCCCAAAAATGGCAGTTTATCCCAATTTGCTAGAACCCAGTCAAGCTAAGCAGGGGTGGAACGGAGAGCTCCAAGGAACAGCTCAGATGCTGCTGCAGGGAGTGATGCTAGTGATTCAATAGGGGGCACTGTTCTCACGCTCTGGCATAAAGCAGAGGCTCCCGACTGCCAATCATTCCTCGATGTTTCATATAAGTGGGGCGTTAACCCCATTCCACCTGGGGTAAATACAGTCAGTCTCCCTAAATCCCCTTCTGATGCTCTTCTGCATCTTGTCTGACAGCCTAGTTGTGTGCTGCTAAACAGCGGCCATGATCCACCCCAGAGGTGGCTGCATCTCAGCGGCGGGCGAAGAGATCTCTGTGTGTCGTCTGCAAAGGACTCCGGGACCCTTCACGATGAAAGACTGCGGGGTCGCCAGCCTAGCCTGAACCTCTCTAGGCTGAGAATCTCTCGAGAAGCAGCTTTCTATAGGGCCCTCGTGCTGCTGAAACTGGGGGCCTCGGAATGCGTTACGGATGCGGTCACCGGGTTGCAGGGCTCATGGTCCACTGGTGTCTTGAGCATGCCAGGCCTCAGCGCTGTTCCCACAGCTCTGTCACTCACTCCCAGCGGCTCCTGTATCAGCCTAGACGGAGAGCAGGAATCCCTCACCCCCCGCCCTGCGCTCCGAAGGGAACAGCAGCCCCTCTCACCTTCCACAGCAGCAGGATGATCAGCCCCAGCAACAGCAGCCCTGCCCCTACCGCCACCAGCACCAGCCACAGCTCGATCTCCACCGGCTGCTCCTCGACCAGCTCCGAGTCGATGTCCACGAAGAACTGGGAGCCAAACGCAATGAACAGAGAGGATGGGACGGCAGCTGCACAACTGTGCACCTGGCTGGGGGGGGGCGCGGGGGAGGGAGAAGCTCCTGGCTATTGTCGTCCCAGCCTCTCCCAGCAGGAGGCGCTGTCGGGGGTGGTACAGGAGAGCTGGCTATGGGCGGGGGGGACTCCCAGCTACTCCAGTTCCAGCCACTTCCAGCAGGAGGCGCTGTCGGGGGATGGTGTAGAAGCACTGGCTATGGGCGGGGGGGGGAACTCCCAGCTACTCCAGTTCCAGCCACTTCCAGCAGGAGGCGCTGGAGGCAAGAGCAGGCAAACACACGCCCTGCACCCAGAGAAGGAAGCAATCCGGGCTCACTCACCCGCACCGTGTGGTTCTTCATGTTGATGGTGGGAACGTTTGTCTTGAGGAACAGCGTCGCCAGCCCATCCACCTTGACACGGTCAAAGTCACTGAACTCCTGTGGAGGCCGGGGTGGGGGGACAAGGGTGGGGAGCGTGAAATGGGGCGGCTTGTAACCTGGGCCAGGAGTGTATCTCCACTTTAACACCCTCCCCCCCCCATCCTTCTCCCCCACCTTGGTGCTGATGAACCCCGATGGCCCTGCAGGTCCAGCGTCGTCTTTGGAGCAAATACTGCCTGGCCAAGCTTCCCGCAGGGGCCAACCCCAGGCGAGAGGCAAGCTAGGCCCTCTGGCTCATTCTGCCCTTGGCCCCACTGCAGAGATTGCTGGGAATGGGGACGAGCGATGCCAGCTGGAGTACGGGATAGGGGGGTGGCCATTGCCGCTAGGAACCCAGTTGAGACCTCCCAACTCATTGCATGCAGTGTCTGGTCACTGCCTTCCCTCCATCATATTCCAGCCAGCGGCCTAGAGGGGCTTGGCACCACAGGGACCCCGGCAGTGCCGGACCAACCATCCATCCCAGTACCCCATCTCTGACAGAAGCCAGCACCAGCTGCCTCTGGGGAAGGTGCAAGAAACCCCTGCAGCAGGCTGATGTGGAGCAATCTGCCCGGGCAACCCTGCTCTCATCCTGATAGTGCAAGATTAGCTTAAACCTGAGTTTGTTAGTGTTTATAGGGATACTCCTGCTATCCATATAAATGACCGAGGACTCTGGTAATTTTGCTAAGTTTCTGGCTCCAATTTTATCTTGTGGCCATGAGTTCCGCCGACTAATTGTGCTTAGTGTGAATCCGTCTTTCATGAATTTTAAAGATCTCATTGCTGATTTCCCCCCCCCCCCCCCATTGATAAAATCCACCCTCCCAGAGCGGTAGGGGACCCTGGGCAGTTTGGCGCTGACCTCAATGAAGGTACTGTTCCACACCCGCGCTCGGACGCTGACAGTCGTCGTGTGCCTGGAGTCCCAGATGGGGCACTGGAACCAGATGCAGCGAGACGATCCCTTAGAGCAGCTCTGGGGGCGGGAAACAAAAAAGGCCGGCGTGTTAGTGGGCGGGTCCAGGCGGATGTACATAGGAGGGTCTTCCCAAGGGGAAGCGTCTCTGTGTCAGAGCAGCTCGCCCAGACAGTAACGCCCATTTCAGGCTGGGCTAGGAGCTTGTGAAGAGAAGTCGGGGTGGGGGAGCTTCTGAAATGAATCAGTGCTGGATGGTTAGGCCCCAACACCATGTGCAGATTATCGATCAGTTACAGGCCTGATCAGCTGACACTCTTTGACACCACACCATTGTAACCCAGACAACTGCCCTGGGAGACAACTGCCCTCTAGTGGGCACAATCAGAACTACTCAACCACGTGTCATAGATCTCACACTGCCACCAGCTAGCGGAGATTCCCCCTGAGCTCTTGGGCTTCTGGAGCAGGCGGAGCTGGGGTCTATCCCACAGTCATTGTCTCTGGAGCTGGGGTCCGTGAAGGACAGGCTATGGATTGCGCTGGGTGTGTGAATAGTGAGACACTACCAGGGACCCCAGCTCTCCTCCGGGGCCGGGCTGAAGCTGCCAGGAGACCAGCACTCACCAGCAATGTTTCCGACTTGGCTTTCTTGGAGGTGGCGAGGATGACGGGGGGCTCGGCCTGCAGCGCCGTCTCCAGGTCGCGCTTCTGCCGGGCAGAGCTGGAGAGGAGCTGGAAAGGAAGGGAGTCGGTTACACGCCGCCAGGGTCTGCACCTCATGGAGGGCTGAGCACGCTCCCGCACCCGAGGACGCAAAGCAGGGCAGAGGGCGCACGGGTTGGCGACCCCTCACCAGGGCTCAGAGTCCCACCTCTCTGGGGCAGAGGACTCAGGAACCATTGGCCTGACTCCCTCCGCAGGAGGTCGCCCTGGAGGCTCTGCCCTGGAGGTGTTGGCTGCAGGCCATGCCTTCAGCTGCTGCCCACCGGCGCTTTGGGATGGCACTGCTCCCCGCGGGGCGGTGGGTGCCGATGCAGTGCAGCGAAGTTTAGCTGCGGGGTGGGGAGAGGCAGGGCGGGGCAGGGCAGGGCGAGCCAGAGAAGAGGCACGAAAGGCGAGGGAGAGGGCGCGCGCCGGCGGGCAGGGAGCAGGGGCCGCCGAGCCTGACTCACGCTGAGGTTGAGGGGATTGATGACGCCCCCTGGTGGCTGGCAGTGCTGGTCCCCGTTGCCGCTCACGAGGATCTCCGTGGGGTAGAGCAGCCACTTGCCGTTGTGGATTTCGTAGGGCCACTCGAAGCCCAGGACGATGGTGCCCAGCGAGCCTAGAGACTCCCCCTTGGTGCTCACCTGCAATGCAAAGCCCAGTTGGGACGTGGCCACCACCTTCTCCCCCGGCGACGCTTCCCCATCGGGAGCCTCCGTACCTGGAAATTGAAGCTGACCGGGCTCCCCACATCCAGCTCGCTCTTCATGGCGGACTCCCCCATCACCTTCCCGCTGAAGGATGTCTGGAGGGGTGGGGACAGCCTGCCAGGGAGGAGAGCAGCTGGGGTCAGCAAGGCAGGGCAGGGGAGACTGCTGCTGGGGGAGGGGACGTGGGGCGTAGGAAAGGGTGATTTGCTAGGGTCTGCACGAACTAGGTTCAGAGCTGGAAGTGGCAGGCTGGGCTTGGGGGGCCCTGGGCTGGGCTGGGCTGAGCTTGGGGGGCCCTGAGTGGGACCCAAGCCGGGCATAGAGGGCCTAGACCCAGGAGCAGCCCAGGCTGGGTAGATGGGAGCAATGCCTGGGGGTACGCAGGGTCTCTTCATCAACGACTGTAGAGGAAACACACTCCTAGGCTAGGCCTCTCGGTTCCATGCAGCCCCAGCCCCTGCCCAGATTCCTTATGGGGCGCCAGCCTCTGAGCAGGGCGAGATGTGGGGCCCAGCACCCGCAATTCACACTCCCTGCACCCAGTTCTCACTGGAGACAGAGGTGCCTCCCGGGGGCTGGAATTCAGGGACCCAAGAACCCGCTGAACCGAGGGGGGCACGAGCCCCAGAGATACGCACAGGGTGAGAGACGCCTGGACGGTGTAGTCCACCTGCAGCTCGGCCCACACTGGCTGCAGATCCTCCTGGTAACTCAGCCTGCCGAGACAGGGCAGAAATAACATCACGGGACAGTTCGTACCTCGCTCCCTGCTCTGGCTACAGACACACACGAGGTTCTTCAGCCAGACCCCATCAGCCTCAGAGCCCGTAGGGGGCGCTCTCCGAGCCCTGAGCCGATGCTGACCCCAGAGCAGCGCTAAGGGGTGCTGCGCTGCAGGGAACGGTGAGGGTGGCTCAGTAGGGGGTCACTCTGCGCAGACTCCAATTCCCCAGCACAGGGATAGGGGGCGCTGTAGGTGCGATTTTTCAGAGTTGGTCCTGACTCCTTGTGCTCATTAAGGGCCCCATGGCACTTCTGGACGCCCCGGTGTCCCGGCATAACTCAGGGAGTTGCATTCCACCTGGCCTGCGGTGTCAGCTGGCTACAGCATTCGCTTTCCTTTCCTTTCCGAGACTGTTGTGTGACGTTGCTACGTGCTGTTAATTAACTGCCCCGTTCCGCCCCAGAGGCGGCCGCCTTTCTGCAGCAGGCGAAGCAATCCCTGGGCATCGATGGCAAAGTGCTGCAGGGGTGTGTGTGTATGGGGGGGGTGGGGTGGATTGTTCACTATGGAAAGGCCTGGCCTTGCTTCCCGTTTTCTCTCCTGCCAGCTGAGCTGCTTCCCAAGCTGGTTTAACTCACTCATCCAGCACCCCTCCCCCTTGCAGATGGACCCCCCAGCCCCCGCGCCCTTCCAGGGGACTCACGTGGAGAGCTGGAGCTGAGCCATGACCTCGCGGGTGTCCAGGGTGATGCCGATGGCTTCGAAGGTGATGATCAGCTCTGCCTGCACCAGAGGGGACAGAGCGCTGCAAGGCCAAGTCCCCGTGGGGCCGTGCCTGGCACGGGCTTTACCAACCAGGCTGGGGGCCCCCCCACCCCCCTGCCACAGACCCCTGGGGTGGGGGAAGCTCAGATCTCATTGGAACGCCCAGTGATCACCCACCGTGGAGGCCGTGGACACCTGGCACCCACCCCCACCCACGCTGCAAGAGTCCCAAGGCGGTTGGTGCCCACAGGCTGCCATGCCCTCCCCCAGGCTTCTTGTCCTAGCCCCACCCCCACGGGACTGTGCCCTCTGAGCTGGGGCGCGGGGGGCCAGACGCCGCTCACCCTCTGGTTCTTCTTGAAGGGGTTTCCCAGGTCACACAGCACCGTCTCCTCAAAGGTGCAGGCGCCGTTCTGTGGGGCGGTCAGGGGAAGGGGGCGTCACCATCCGCTCGGCCCCTGAGCCCAGTCCCGCCACAGAGAAACCTCCCCATCCGACCGCCTCCTGCCCCATCCCTGTGCCCTGCCGACCCCCGCAGCCCAGAAAGGACACCACCCCCGCAGCTGCCCACCTCTACCTGAGAAGCAGACGCACCAGAGGGCCGACCCTGGACCTTGATACCCACCAACCCCGAGGGTGCCCCCTACCCCATCCTGGGAGCAGTGCATGGAGAGAAGGGAAAGCCAGTCCCATATCCCACCCCCCAGCCCATACCCAGGGTGTTGGCCTCCAGGCTGCCTGCCCCTCCCCCCCCCCCCGCAGTGCTAACTGGCCCCAGTTGGGGGCACAGGCCCCCTCTCTCCACTGCATGCTGACCGGGTGCCCCTCGCCAGCCCCGATGGGGCACGGCACCTCACAGCGGTGGGCACAAGCCACGTCCCTCCTGCCCTCCCGAGGGGCTTTAAACCAGGACAGAAACCAACCTGGGGCTCTGACGGACGGACAGACAGAGGGCTCCTCCACCTGCAGGGCTGGGGGGACGGCTGGGGCACCCCCCCACAACACACGCTTTGCATCCTACCCAGCTGGGCCCAGTCCCGAGCTCTCTCCCCCCAGCATGCTCCTGGGCAGGGCGCGGCTGCCGGAGGGGAAGAGGGGCTCGGCACAGAGGAGGAAGCGGGGAGAGGGGTTGGCACAGAGGAGGGGAGGGGGGAGGATGCCATGGCAGCAGGGGGAGCGTCCCTCTCAGCGCGGAGCGAGCGGGGAGAGCAGCAGGGGAAGGGGGCTCCTTACGGGCCGGACGGAGGAAGGCAGCAGGGCGGGGGGCACGGTGATGTTGAGCTGGGCCTCGTGGGCGTCCTCGCCATTGGTGCCTGTCGAGGGGGCGTTGGTGACGTTGATGCTTAGGTGCAACTTCCGGACGTCCCGGCTGTACTGCAGCACCTGGGTCCCATTCAGCCTGTGCCGGAGAAGGGACAGCGCTCAGCCCGGGGGCACCGGCCCCCCCAGCCACACGGGCAGGGGGTGGCCCTCCCCCGACAAGAGGGGAACTTCTCGGGGTCCCACCAGGAAAGAGACACCCCCGCCCCCTCCCCCCGCCAGCAAGCGGGGCCCAGGCAGGGATGCTTTTCCCCCAGGGGGCTGTTTAGGCCGAGGCAGCTCCCCGCCTTGAGCTGGCTCCGTGTGCCCGGGAAGGGGGCAGGGTGCCCGGGCAGGCTCCGCCCGTCTCTCACCGGGGCAGCGGCTGGTTCTGCTCGTTGACGAAGGCGCATTGCAGCTGCAGGTTGCTGTTGCACTTGTTGTCCAGGCCGCATTCTTTCTGGAAGTTAATCTGACAACGGCATTGGTCATTCACCCGGGCTGCCCCCAACCAGCACGGGGCCACCCACCCCGCTGGGCGGGCTCTGACCCCAAGACCATCAGCATTCAAGCACGGGGCCTCGGCCGCTTGAGCTGAGGGAGGCACTCCATCAACCAGCAGCAGCAGTAGGCCGTTATCCTGTAGTTGTCCTGGCTACTCTCAGGGATGTGGCACACCCCGGCGCTAGTGTGGATTATGGAAACGTGTTTCCGTTAGAAACCTCCCCATGGAGGGGCAGGTCCTCAGAGTTGGGGGCAGGTCGGTTATACCCAAGCAGCCGACGCCTCCCTCCTATTCACATGGAGCCAGTGTCAGAGCCGGGAATGGAACCCAGGAGTCCTGGCGCCCAGTTCCCCTGCTCAGACCCCATCACCACAAGCCTCCCCCTCCCACACCCTGCAGCGGAAACAAGTTCAAAGCCCTTAAAGCAGGCGCTGCGTAGGTGCCATTCCCCTCGGCCCGGCCCAGCTCCCCCCTTCCCTGTCTCTCGGCAGCTCCGGCCCACCTCGGTGTCGTTCTTCCGGGGCTGATCCTCATTCAGGACGGGGAAGGCGCTGAGAGAGCGGGGCCCCAGCTGGAAGTGCCTGGGTTTCTCCTCCAGGGAGTAGCTCATGTGCAGAACTATGGGATGCAGCTTGTCCCGGATGTTCTCCTGCAGGAAGGACGGCGGGTTTCATTGCCGGCAATAATGGCGATCCCGCCCTGGCTGGCGCAGATCAGACCCAGCGACTGGGGCTCCCTGGGGGCCGGATCCTCCAGGCCCCCCCCATGCACGCTGAGTCCCAATTTAGACAGGGGGTTCTTGGCTTTTCTGCTGCCAGACCCTCCCCTCCCTTGGCTCTTTATTCCCAGATCCTGCAAGGCCCCTCCACGCCCCAGCCCCAGGTACTCAGCTGTCTCGCACCTGTTGCCAAAACTTCACACCCTCCCCGCGCTGCCCTGTGCTAAGCTCGGTCTGCGCTGCCCTCTGCTCACCAGCAGGAGGAGCTGCAGGTCATGGCACTTGGTGGCTGGCATGGTGAAGACGCCCTTGTAAACAGCGGAGTGCGTCCCGGCAAACCTCACCCGAGCCGGGCGCCGGTCTTTGTCAGCCTCCAGGGTGTACAGCAGGCCTGGAGAGAGCAGGGGGGGAGAGGGGGCTCAGAGATCCCCCCCGCCCACAGCAGGGCAGCCAGGCCCCATGGAGACACAGGGCAAACGCTGGCCATGCACACACACAGATGCTCGCCTTGCACACGGGCACACGCACAGACACACCCCATTACAAGTGCACGTGCAGCCTCCCATCGCACACGCACACACCAGTGCGTGCACCATGACAAGCGCACGTGCACCCCCGCACCCCCCATCGCACACGCACACACCAGTGCGTGCACCATTACAAGCGCACGTGCACCCCCGCACCCCCCATCGCACACGCACACACCAGTGCGTGCACCATTACAAGCGCACGTGCACCCCCGCACCCCCCCATCGCACACGCACACACCAGTGCGTGCACCATTACAAGCGCACGTGCACCCCCCATCGCACACGCACACACCAGTGCGTGCACCATTACAAGCGCACGTGCACCCCCCATCGCACACGCACACACCAGTGCGTGCACCATTACAAGCGCATGTGCACCCCCCATCGCACACGCACACACCAGTGCGTGCACCATTACAAGCGCACGTGCACCCCCGCACCCCCCATCGCACACGCACACACCAGTGCGTGCACCATTACAAGCGCACGTGCACCCCCGCACCCCCCCATCGCACACGCACACACAAGTGCGTGCACCATTACAAGCGCACGTGCACCCCCGCACCCCCCCATCGCACATGCACACACCAGTGCGTGCACCATTACAAGCGCACGTGCACCCCCCATCGCACACGCACACACCAGTGCGTGCACCATTACAAGCGCACATGCACCCCCATCGCACACGCACACACCAGTGCGTGCACCATTACAAGCGCACGTGCACCCCCCATTGCACACGCACACACCAGTGTGTGCACCATTACAAGCGCACGTGCACCCCCCATCGCACACGCACACACCAGTGCGTGCACCATTACAAGCGCACGTGCACCCCCGCACCCCCCATCGCACACGCACACACCAGTGCGTGCACCATTACAAGCGCACGTGCACCCCCGCACCCCCCATCGCACACGCACACACAAGTGCGTGCACCATTACAAGCGCACGTGCACCCCCGCACCCCCCATCGCACACGCACACACCAGTGCGTGCACCATTACAAGCGCACGTGCACCCCCGCACCCCCCATCGCACACGCACACACCAGTGCGTGCACCATTACAAGCGCACGTGCACCCCCGCACCCCCCATCGCACACGCACACACCAGTGCGTGCACCATTACAAGCGCACGTGCACCCCCGCACCCCCCATCGCACACGCACACACCAGTGCGTGCACCATTACAAGCGCACGTGCACCCCCGCACCCCCCATCGCACACGCACACACCAGTGCGTGCACCATTACAAGCGCACGTGCACCCCCGCACCCCCCCATCGCACACGCACACACCAGTGTGTGCACCATTACAAGCACACGTGCGCACCGGTGCACACGCACCCACACCCATTACTCAGGCACGCAAACGTGCACCTGCACCACTGAACACCCCCCCCAGTGCCCACGTGCAAACACACTCACCGTTGCACACACACACACCACGGCATGACCTGCACATGTGCACACACATATACACCACTGCACGCATCCACACGCTAGTGCTCCTGTGTGAACACATCCGCCATTGCATGCAAGGGAGACGCCCACTGCTGCTGCAACCCCCCCCCCCCCGTTTCTACAGTTCAGTGGTGCTGGGGCAGCCCCCTGGATCCTGGGAACCCCTCCCCCAATCGCCTTTTCCCCATGCATCTTGCTGTCCCACCACACCATTGCTCACACTGGGCGTGTGCACACCCGCTGGTCACTTTGCAGCACATTTGCTTCTCACTCAGGTGTGTGTGGCCACGTACGCTCACCCACCCCCTCCCGCCCCAGCCCACTCACTGATTTGCTCCTTGTACGTGGGGTCCCCAGCACTCTGGTTGTAGGAGAAGCAGATCTGCACCTGGATGCTGCGGGGGCGAGAGAGGAGGCCGGGGTCAGCGACAGCAGGATGGGGCAGGATCCCAGACACGTCCCATTCGCTCTGGCCGCAGACACAGAGCCCACAGGGCTGCTACGGGAACAGGGACCCCAGGGCTCTTCCTTGCCCACGCAGAGCTAGCCCCATGAGCCCCGGGGCGCTATTCAGGGGCCCTGCCACCCGGGGGGGCACGGATGACGATTTTGGGGGGACCCTTACCAGGAGTGTGGGGTGCACTTGGCCGGGTCCACCAGGCTGGGGCTCACCGTGAAGGTTTTGTTCAAGATGTTGATCACAGGTCGAGCTCTGGGCAGGCAGAGAAAGGGAAGAGATCAGCCGAGCTTCTCTCCCACCAGGAACCGCCGCCAGCTCTGCCCACCAGCGCCAGGAGCTGCCTGACGCCACCCTGCTCTGCAGCAGCCCAGTGCTCCCACCTCCCAGCAGGGGGTGGGCTTTGGGGGGCACAGTGGAGGGTTTTGGGTGGCGGTGAGGGCAGTCTCTGTCCCATATAGAGGTTGGGATTCTCCTTTCTCATCACACCATTCATGGCTCCTTCTCAGCGCAAGGCCCCTCCGCGGCACAGGGGACCCAAAATCTTGGGGTTCAGGGCTAGAGGGCTCAGGGAGCTGGCAGAGGGATATTGAGCCTTTCCCCTGCTTTCAATGCACCCCAAGACAGGAGTGGCTGAAAGAGGCCCGCTGTCTGGTCAGGGGGCCTGGGTGACATGAGCGCGGAGGGATTTGGGGCACCAGCCCTGTCCTTGTTCGGACTGATGGTTGGCGAAGGGCTCAATGGGCCATGGAGGCGAACGCCCCACTGGCGCCTGTAGGGGGCAGTTGTGCAATACCCTGAGTCTCCCTCTTTCGCCACCCCCAGATCCCCTCAATCCCACCCCGTACCTACACCTGCTTCTGACTCCTGTTCAAGCAGAGCAGCTGGTGCCTCTGCTGAAGGTCCCAGGTTCAATCCCCACTGAAGCCACCAGAGCTCCCTCCCGCCCCACACACACTACACCCCATGCTGAGCCCCACACAATCCCCCTGTACTTGTGGGTCCAGAGACCAGCCTCAGAACAGCACCTGCCTCTAAGAAGCCACCCCCGGCCTACCCCTGCAGGGGAAAGGTTGCCCTGGCAGCATGCCCTGTCCCAACCCCAAACCCCCTTACCTGAGCAGAGCTATCTGCTCTGACAAGCTCCCCACTAGCAGATCCGGGTAGGAATTTCCGTCTACGTCCAGCCCCCCACTCAGGGAGTACCCGAAGGTCTGGATGCCGGACGGGCCCAGCTCTGCCCCGCTGATCACCTGCAGGGCAGGGGATGGGGGAGGAAAGGGAGTCACCCGTGGCCGCTCCAGGTCCACCACCACCCCGCACCCCTGGGCCAGCAGTTCAGTGGGGTTTGGGGCAGGACCCTGGGGACATCCTGGGAATCCCAACTGCCTTTGCCCCATCCCACCACCCTTCTAGGACCATCCCATCCCACAGCCATCATCCACCCACAGATTAGGGAGGGGAGCATTCTCCAGCCTGTTCCTGATGCCAAAGCTTCCCTGGTGGGGGAGTGGGGAGGGACTGTGCCAGGTGGGGCCACCCCACAGCTCTCTCCCTGGCCAGAACTTGGCTCTGCCCAATGGAATTCGCCCTTTGCAAAGCGCCCCCTAGGGGGGACATGGGGCGCGCAAGGTGCCTTTACCTGCCGGGGCTCGGCCACCAGCCCCCCTGAGCTGCTGTGGTAGATGTAAACCTTGCCAGGGCCCTCGAAGGGAGCCCCAATGGCGATATCTGTGGGGAGAGGCAAAGGGTCACACAAGCTCCACCAGAGACCCCAGCTCCTCCAGCCCCACAGAAGCCATCTCCAGCACCTCACTAAATCCCCGCCACTCATGAGCCACCCCAAAGGCACCCCATTCCCCCAACCCCACAGACCACCCTGAGCCCCCCAACCCCCACACCAGCCCCAGTGCCACCCCATACCTCCACACCACCCCCTGAATCCCCCAAACCACCCCGAGCCACTCATACCCCCCAAACCCCACACCTGCCCCAGTGCCACCCCATACCCCCCAACCCCATACAACCTCATACCCTGACTAAACCCTATGCCACTCCCAGAGCCCCCCAATGCCACTGCACACCCAGACTAAACCCCACGCACACCAGAGCCCCCTGATCCCACCCCAGAGCCAACCCATACCTCCACACCACCCCTGAGCAACCCATACCCCCAAACTCCACACCACCTCCTGAATCCCCCAAACCCACACTACCCCGAGCCACCCCATAGCTCCCAAGCCCCACACCATCCTGAGCTCCCCCATACCCACACAACCCCCCCACACACCAGAGTCCTTTAATCCCACCCGAGCCTTCTCATACCCCCAGCGCACCCCCAAACCCCACCGCACCCCAAACCCTGCAACCACCCCCCCACCACACCCTCCCAGCTACCTCTTCCAAGAGCCACCCTTATACCTCCCTGGCCCCATGGCACTCTAGTGCCCCGCGGACACTGAGTGAGATCTCCCATCACAAGCCCCCCGAGTGGGAGAGGAAGCCCCACGCACCCTGGAAGCCGTCCTGGTTGACGTCCCCGATGCTGGCCACAGCAAAGCCGAAGGCTGAGTTGCTGGGTCCCTTCAGAACCAGGCTGGACCAGTTCTGGAAGCGGCCGGCCTCATTCATGTACACGTAGACGGCGCCACCCACCTCTTGCTTCCTCTCAAAGTAGTACGGGGCCCCAATCACCAGGTCCTGCCACCTGCCAGCGGGGACAGGAAGGGCGGGGTCAGGGCCAAGGGGCAACAGCAGGGCCAGGGGCCAAGGACGACTATGATGGTGGATCAGACCTGGTCAGTGCTCTGGAGACCTCCGCGCCCCAAAGAGATGGGCTATGGAGATCCCCCACCAAAGCTACAGGCTTCAGACACACCCCCTCAAAGTTTTGGGCCATGGAGATCTCACAAAGCTCTGGGCCCCCCTCAAAGCTGTGGGCTATGGAGATCTCCCAAAGCTATGGGCCCCCCTCGAAGCTATGGAGATCTCCCCAAAGCTATGGGGATCCCTCTCCTCAAAGCTATGGAGCCGCCCCAACTCCAAACTCTGGGCCCCCATTGAAGCTATGGGCTATGGAGATCCCCCCGAGCTATTGGCTACAGAGACCCCCTCAAAGCTATGGGGGCCCCCCAAGCTATGGGCTGTGGAGACACCCTCAACGCTATGGAGCCCCCTCAAAGCTATGGAGATCCTGGGTCTCCCTGTGGAGTCACCAACCCATGCAGGTCTCCGTCACGCAGAGGAGCCCCTCTCCTCAGGCCGCTCCCACTCGCGGGGCTGCAGAGCTCACCCATCATTATCGAGGTCCGCCAGGGCGATGGCGCTCCCGAAGTAGGAGCCCACCTGCTCCCCAGGCAGCACCAGGCTCTTCTCCAGGGTGTTGCGGGTGTCCGTCAGCAGGTACACGGCGCCCGCGTGCTGGTGGCGGGGAGCTCCAGTGACAAGGGTCACCTGGCTCTGGTGCAGGACGGCGCTGGCGGCTTGGACCGTGTAGCCTGGAGCAGGGTGGGGATAGGCGTCAGGCCTTGGGAGCTGCAGGGCCCCTCGCTGGGAGGGGCGGGGGGGGGAATCACAACCTGGGGGGATCCAGTGCAGTGGGGATCCCAGGCAAAGCACAGCTGGGACGGACCCTAGCTAGCAGCTACGGACAGCTGCATTGTCCAGAGTGTGAGTCTTTGCATGGACAAAGAACTGGTGCCAACCCTGGTCCCAAACCTGAATGGACCCATTGGGGGGGACAGGGCTGTGTGGGCCAAAGCACCAAAGCGCACTGGAGTCTTAAACAGGCTTTAGACCCGCCAGACTGATCCCCTGGCAAGCTGATGCCCTCTCTGTACCACCAGTGCACTTGTAGGCTGCCTAGTGGCAGGGCAAGCTGCCCCCCTAGCCCTGACCTAGAGGGACCCACCCTCGGCATGAGCTGTCTCTGGTCCAGGCAGCCCTTGGCCTCCCTGCTGAGGCTGACAGCCAAGGGGACAATTAGCAGCAGTGGGTTTGGCGTGGAGGATGCTGGGAAGTGGACCGAGGCCCAGCAAGCTCATGGCACGTAGGCTGCAAAGGCCCCCACCAAAGACACCGTCGCCAGCATCCTCCTGGCCCGGGGGAGATTTCACTGCCAGCCCCAGAGGGTCAGGGAAGCGTCTGGGCTTTAAAGGTGCTTCCCTGTTCCAGTTCCCATTTCAGCATGTGTCTGTGGGGAAAGGGGCATCAGAGCGGGATTCCCTCTGGCTCCCAGCCCGCTAACAGCAATGGGTGAAGCACCCCGCTAGGCTGGACCTGAGTGGCATGACTCTGATGCCGGGAGCACCTGGGCTTGCCAGCAGGAAGGCCAGGCCCACCGCGCTGCATCGGAACTCCCTCGCAGGAACAATGAGGAAACCAGACAGCCAGTTTACACCTGGGGAAACTGAGGCACAGAGCGGCTGTCTGACTTGCCCAGGGATCCTATAGGGAGACAGTGGCAGAGCTGGGACTAGAACCCAGGTCTCTTGCGGCCCTGTGCCCTTCTCTATCCCCACCCCCCATGTTGTTACATGGGGAGGGCAAGGGGGTGGAGGGCGTCCCTTCCAGACGTAGCGAAAGGTACCTATGTAGATGTTGCCGTTGTCATGGTTGGGGTAGGAGAAGTCGACCAGGTCCCAGCTATCTCGCTGCAGAACGTAGTTCGTCCCTGCAGCCGGGGAGGGAAACATGGAACAGTTCAAGCCAGAGGCAGGTGGTAGCAGACACAGGAATCTCTCCCCATCCCCATCCCCATCCCCAGCTGCTTCCTGGCCTGTGCTACCTCCCCGGCACAGTCCCTGCCCCTTTCCCTCCCCACCAGCCCTCCGCCCCTGGCAGAGCCACTCAATACTCGTGGTGTCGCCGGCTGAGCATCCCTCGGGCAGCTGCGGCCACATCAAGGGTACGTCTATACTGCGCTAAAAACCCTGCGGCCCCGAGTCTCAGCCTGGATCAGCTAGGTTGGCCTCGGGCTGCGGGAACCTGCAGCGTAGACCTTTGGGCTCAGGCTGGAGCCAGGGCTCTGGGACCAAGCCAGGCCTCTGGGACCCTCCCCACTTGCGGGGTCTCCAAGCCCAGGCTCCAGCCCAAGTCCACAGACCAACACTGCAATTTTACAGCCCCACGGTCCGAGTCAGTTGATCCGGGCCAGCTGCGGCCGTGCCGTGGGCCTTTCTCGCGGTGTAGACGTACCCAGAGAGGCCGCGTCGGTCCAGGCAGATGGGCTGGGGGAAGGGCAGTGCCGGGGTGAGGGGGGGGAGACCCAAAGCAGCCGGCGGCAGCACGGACCTTGCCAGTTGTAGGCGCCCGGGGCCCCGAAGTAGACCGTGTTGGCGGTGAAGCCGCCGCTGGTGCCCATCTGGCACATGCCAGTCTCTTCGGTGTTGGAGTTGCACATCTCATTGTGGTAGGTCTGCCAGTCGTCAGCCAGCTCCAGCTGCAGGTCATTGCCGCGGACGTAGCACTTCCCCACCATGCGCTGCTGGTCTTCGTTGCCAGACAGCAGGACCCTAGTGTATCGGTGAGCGCAGGCCTGGGGAGCCAGGAGCAACCGGGGTGAGTACTAAGCACGCTGCTGTCTGGGGCTCGCGGGGCACTGGGGCTACTGCCTAGGGGTTGGTATCCTGGGTCAGCCCAATGGGCCAGAGCTAGCCACCTCCAGCGACACTAGTCCGTATTCCCAGATATCCCACCTCCTACCCAGAGCAGGGGAGAGCAGAAGCCCATATACCGCGGTATCCCAGTCCTGCCACTCCTGCTCAGAGCAGCAGTCCGTATGCCCCCATACCCCACCTCCTGCCACTCCAGGTCAGACCAAGGTCAATCTTCTCCAGTTCCCCACCTCTTGCCCTACTGGATTGGAGCAGTTGTCCATCCTCTGCTGTGTCATACTTTGTCCTGTACCAGATCAAACCAACAGCACGGCAAACCTGATACCCACCTCCAATCAAACCATAGCTCGGGCCCACCTATTCCAGCGTCCGGCCTCCTGCCCCCAGAAATCAGACCAACAGCTCCTCCTGTCTCCTGCCATATCTAATCAGACCCCTGAGTCAAGGCCACCATCTCTTCAAGCCAGAAGAAGGCCTAAACCCTCATGAGACTCTGCAATGCTGTACCCTGGCGTAAGGTGGGATCCCTTCCTGATCCCAGCTGGCAACCAGCATGAGCCCTGGCGCCTGGCAATCACCAGGCCCTTGGAATTCATTTATTACTATTATTTGTATTCCCACAGTCCCAGCCACGGACCCGACCGTGCCAGGTCTGCAGCAGAACAAGAAGTGTAACTGCAAACGCTATCCTCATTTCAGCCCAATGCATGCCGGGTAGAAGCAAAAGCTGCATTACCCTTCTTCCCCTCTCTGGTGGGCTGGGAAGGGGAAGCACGCGTACGCCATGCTAACCCAGCGTGGCCCTTTGGGCTCAAACAGTGCCGGCTCATCCATTTAGATTCCCAGGTTCGAGCCCCGCACCCAGCCAGACGAAGGCATAGAAATCATAGGACCGGAAGGGACCTCGAGAGGTCTTCTAGTCCCGTCCCCTGCGCTCAAGGCAGACTAAGCTAAACACTGTTACACAGAGGGAGAGATCCAGCCAGAACCAGCAACGCTGGCAGCCTCTAGCAATCGTACTTACATAACCCTATTAGTGCGTTATCTGAGCACCTTTGGTCTATTTATCCTTGTGAGGTAGGGCAGCGAAAAACAGAGGAGGACCTCAGAGGCTAAGCGATTTGCCCAAGGTCACACAAACAGTCTGTGGCAGAGAAGGGACATGACCTCTGGTCTCCCAAGCCCTAACCACTGGCCAGCCTTCCTTTCCTCTCCTCTCCCACCTCATGAGATTGTTCCCTGGCCGTAGCCCCCTAGGAGCCAATGGGGTTGGTTGTGGGACATTCTGGGTGGAACGGTCTGCTGTTCCCTCAGCGCCAGTAGTCGCAGACATCCCCGTTCCGCCCCTCGGGGACCTGCCCTCCCAATCACAGCTGTGGAGATATAGCTCCTGTTACCCAAAGTGCCGTCTTGCCTTTCGGCTAATTTAATTGAGGCCTTTTGAACCAATTTGAGGATTGGCAGATGAGGGGGAAGATGGAAACTGCAGCTCCACGAGCCAGGCAAAGATCTGCCTTGTGAGATGCCAGGGGCAAGGACAGGGGTGTTTGCATGCAAGCTGGGGTGCTCAGCGCATATAGCCCCCGATATCCCACTCCTCCCACTCCAGGTCAGAGCAGCAGTCCACATAGCCCGAGAGCCCACTGCTTAGAAGCAGTGCCAGTGGATGCATGCGTATCGGAGCATGCATGTACAAGAGGGATGGGTTGGATGCCAGTGGGCACGGCATAGGTGTGAATGCCCATGCAAAAGATCGGGGTACGTGCATACCTAGGCATGCTCACATGTGTGCAGGGAAGCATGGGTGGGCATTGGCTGGGTAGTTGCGAGGATGGCAGCCGCAGCAGGAAAGCCAAGGACGGAAGGACCATGGAGTCTGAACAACGCTGAACATAATTAGTTCCATTTTACAGATGGGCGAACTGAGGCAAGTGATTTGACCATAGTCAAGATCAGGGCAGGAATAGAACCCAGGAGTCCTGATGCACTCCACTGCAGGGGTCTGATTCCCCACCGTCTGTGCACCATGTCTTGCCAGTTACACACCTGCTGGGGGGAGAGGGGGGTTGGCACGGAGCCTGCGGGTGAAGCCGACACTCCGCTCTCTCTGCTCTGGGTCAGATCCCTCCTGGGGCTCAGTCACCTTCAGGGGAGCGCACGGAGTTACGCCAGGGGTGAACATGGCCCGCTATGGATACGGCACAGACATCAGGCACCAAGGCCGTGACACCAGCCGCAAATGTGCTTTAAAGAAGTCAGATGGGTCTGGAACTAGAATCCCTGGGGAAAGGGGGGACAGAGGTGGTAGGGGGAAGCTTCCGGCAAATGGAGTAGGGGCAGAGGAATAGGAGGAGTCGGGGGAGCCCCCACAATATTTCCATTGCGGGGTCGCTAGCCTTCCCTGACCTCCGCCAGGTCTGCCCCCCATTCCTGAGCCTCTGAATTGGGGTTTCGGACAGAGAGCGCGAGCTCAGGAGCAGCCTGGGACCCCTGCCAGCAAAGGGATAGGAGAGAGAGCGAATGATCCATAGCCCATCACCGAGGTAACTGGGCCCTTTAGGCATCTATGGGATGATTCTCCATCGCCCCGCGCCTCAGACGTTAACTACACAGGGCAGAGCGGGTGTCAAACGTTACCACGGAGCAGACGGTGAACCATCTGCGTGCTATAAACAACGGGGCAACGGACGGCCAGACCCACAGATTCCCGCAGAGCCCAGTTATCACTGGGATGGGCCACGGACCTCCCAGAGACCGAGCAGAGAGAACTCTGCAGCCAGCCACTCAGCAGAACTGCAACCGGGAACGGTTAAACCCTGCTCCGCTCTGAATCCCCCAGGGGCTGCCTTCCCCTTTTAGTTCTGGATTGTTTCACGTTCTTTCCCACGCGGCCTCAGCCAGAGGCCAACGGGCTGAGCAGCTGGCACCGAGGCTGTTGCCGGGGTTTGGTTTCCTCCAGGCTGCCATTGCAAGCTGGAAACCGGACCCTCGCTCGGCGAAAGCCCAGCGAAAAGGAACGGATGGGAGCGAAGCCGACGAGACGGTGAGGGAGGGGTGGCGCAGAGAGAGGGAGGCAGTTGCATGGTTTCAAGCCCTAGAGAGAGCTACACCTCTGCAACTAACAGGCACTTGCCTTCTCCTTTAATGCAGAGGGGCTGCCCACAGAGCCTACAGATCCCAGCATGCAGTGCTCCATGCAGCAGGCCCTCCGCAGCAAGCTGGCGCATTGCATGCTGGGACTTGTAGTCTCCACAGGCCGCACTTCTCTACCAAGTGTAATTGCAGCTGCAACCTGCTCCATTACATTGCTCTTCTGCAGCCCCTCCTCCTCCATTCATTAATTCACCCTCATATTCCCCCACCCTGTGGGGGCAGTCAGTATCGTCAGTCTCATTTTACAGATGGGCAAACTGAGGCAAGTGATTTGACCATAGTCAAGATCAGGGCAGGAATGGAACCTAGGAGTCCTGATGCACAGGGGTCTGATTCCCCACCGCCATGCACCAGGTCCTGCCAGTTACACACCTGAGCAAAGTGCCACCAGCGAGTGACCTGGGGGCATTTCCCACCCACTTTGCCTGGGCATGAAGCCTGACACCGAGGCCGGCAGTGGAGAAGCAGGCCTGGTGTCCCCAGCTCTAAACACTAGGCCATGCTCCCTTCCCTCGTTTTGTATTTGCTTTGCACTGGTGTAAATGCTGTGCAAGGCACGTGCAATGGTGAATCGTGTCCTAGGTGCGACGCTCAGGCTCCCCCACCAAAGCCCCTCAAGGTATCCCAGCGGGCCACACTCACCAGCACTCTCCCCGAGGGCTGTCTCTGGCTAGCGATGGTCACCCCCAGCCACATGTCCTCAATGATGTTCTTCCGTGGTTCACCTGGGCACATGGAGCAGAGAAGACAATGACGCACGAGCAGTTATGGCACGAGAATGCGTAGCCCCCTCCCCCACTCATGTGCCTGCCCTCAAATAATGCAATCGGGACATGGATCCCTCCAGCAAAAGACCCTCCCGGGCAGGGCTGGAGTCCCCCAGCCCTCTGCAGCATGTCATTGCCATGAGTGAGTCACCACAGAAGAGCATGGGACAGTGCACAGGGAAAGCCCAGGACTGGGAAAACATGGGGCTGCCTGCCCAGGAGAGCATGCTACTGTGGGGCAGGGCTGGGGGAACAGACAGAGCTTGGGGTGGAGAAGGGAACATGTACGCAGTGAGAAAGGAGTTGTTCTCTCCTCCCTTTCGGAAGCCCTGCCCTGGACAGCCCGTTATCCAGCTTGGGTTCAGCTCTTAAATGGTTAACAGGACCCTTGCTGCACCCCGTGGCTCCCCCGTCTGCCAGCGGAGAGAGGACAGAATGGGGCCAGGCGTCTGAAGACAGCACATCCCCGGAGGGGGAGCATCACCCAAGACGGGTGGTATTTAATCCCCACCTCCCGAGTTGCTAGGCTGGCTGGGGGTGGGTTGCCCTGGGTGGGGCGAAGGGGGCTGAGAAGTGCTGGCATACTCTTCTCCTCGATGTCCACTCGCTTGCAGTCGTTCGTGGAGACACTCAGGGGGCAGGAATACATGGCCCCCGTCCGCGTGGCGTTCTCCGTCCCAGCTGCCACGTCCTGGGGCGCTCCAGCCAGCAGCCTGCCAAAGACACAAGGGAGCAAAGGAGCTCAGGGGCCTGGGAATCATAACCCTAGTGCTTTGCACCCTCCCTAGAGCAGCCTTCCCCCCTGGGATCGCACAGTGCTGTGCAAGTGTTAAATCCTTCCTTGCAACGCCCCCCACCCCCCACTACACACACAGAGGCAGCAAAAAGAGAATTAACTTCACTCAGCAGCAAAATGCAGCCACCTCTGGGGTGGAACGTGGCTGCTGCTTAACAGCACACAGCAATGTATCATAACGGGCAAGAGGCTTACAGGGGGCCTCGGACCCTCGTTGTTATTGTTACAGTAGTGCCTGAAGGCCCTGAGGTTGGGCTAGGGATGTACGAACACCTAGCTAGAGACAAGCCTGGAGGGAACACGGCTGCTCACCAGCGGGAGAGCTGTTTGTCACAAGGCCGTGCTGGCCGTGGTGGCAGCAGGCAGACTGCAGTCTCTGCACGCAGGCCCCAAAGCAATCCACACCAAAGCCCGCACTGGCCTTTCCCCAGGGACCAGCATACCAGGAGCTAATCCTAAATGCAGCCTGCCGGGGGAAAGGGCAGCCGGAGCTGCATCGGGCCAGCCAGCCTGCTCTGCCCGTTGATCAGCTGGACATTCTCCTGTCAACAGCTCATCTCTGTGTCAGTCAGACCGTCTGTCACCGAGTGCTCGTCCCCCGAGCCCCATTGCCCCACTGTCAGTCCGACTGTCCGTCATCGAGGGCTCGTTCCCCGAACCTCTTCGCCAGTCAGACTGTACGTCACCAAGGGCTTGTTCCTTGACCACACTGCTCTAGTGTCAGACTGTCTATCATCCAGGGCTTGTCCCCCAAAACCCATTGCTCTAGCATCAGTCGGACTCTCCGTCACCGAGGGCTCGTCCCCCAAATCCCATTGCTCCCGCGTCAGTCGGACTGTCTGTCACCGAGCGCTGAGATTACTATTACACTCTAGATCTGTTTACATAATTTCACTCGTTCCCTGTTTCGGTGGGAGCAGCAGCAGGGAGCTCTATTGCCATGGATAGGTATTATTTACGTGTGTGCGCGTAGGGGTGGGGTGCCAAAGAGCCCATCTCAATATTAATTCACTGCAGTTAACATCTCCCTTCCTGCTTCCTGCCGGCTGCGCGCCTTGCCCGCTACCGCTCACGGAGAGTCAGCCAGGTCGCACCGGAGAGTACTTCAGACGGCCCCGAGATGTCTTCATACAGGACAGGGAGCTACGCCCCAAAACGTCAACCTTCCTCGCACCCTCCTCCTCCTCAAGGAACAGATCAGGGCAAGCGTTTCCTAACAGCTACACTTCCCAGGTGATGCAGGAATGGGGCCCCACTAGGGGAGGCAGCTGGGTGTCACCATGACAAAATTCTCTCCCCCCACCACTCAATGTCTCCCCGTTAGGAGGCTGCGTATGATTGAGAGGGACGAGGCATCAGGGAGGGAAGAAGCCGAGATTTGGTCCCATCTGGATTCCTGGGCCCCCCAGAGGAGTTCATTGCCCCTCTGCTGTGCGAGGTGGCAGGTGGCATCCATCCACCAGAAGCCAAAGCACACATCCCATTCCACCGGGCACCCCCTAAAGGAGTCGGTGGAATAGCCCCGGGCTGGACAACGAGGGTTTGTACAGACAGGCGCTCTCAGCCCTCCCTGGATCCATTTCTCCACCGCTCTCTCTAAGCTGGCTCTAAACCCCGATGCAGACCAGTGTGCAGGAACAGGATGAGACCCAAGGTCCAGCTAACCCAGTAGCCCATCTCTGACCGTGGCCAGTACCAGAGGAAGGTGCAAGATCCACAGAGTCGGCAGCTGTGGGGTAATATCTGCCCCACAAGAAGGTCTCATCCTGACCTCTGACAGAGATCAGCTGAAGCCCCCTAGCCCCACAGTTAAGATCTCTTCCAAACTTTCTGTTGTCGGCCTCCGCTGCACACAGTGGCGAGGCAGATGAGGCAGGTTAGGTGGCTGGTTTTACAGTCACTTCTCGGGAGGCAGATTTCCACTTTAAACAGCAAATCACTGCTTAAGTGTTTAGGTCCAGTACCGGATTTACAATGGCACCAGCGGCCCCATGGAGCCGGGCCCATGCTCAGAAGGGGGCCCCAGCCTGCTCTCCTTGCCCTGTGCCCTGAGACCCTGCCAGCCCACTGGATTCCCCTGCCCCACCATTTGCTCCTCTCGGCCTGCCCGCTGGCCAGCCGAGGGCTCCTCTCCACCCCCCTGGCCCCACCCCCAGCTTCTCTCTGCCCCCTGGCCGGACCCCAGGGCACCGCTGGCTCCCCACCACCTGTGGGGCCCCACCTGTCTCCCCGGAGCTGAGCCACCTGGGACTGGAGCAGAAGCCTGGCCAGTCTCGGCAGTCAGGGGCAGGGGGACAGTGTGGGGGGCTTGGCTGGGCCCCTCCAGGCAAGTGGGTCCTGAGGGAGCCCGGCCGGGGCAGACCCTCGCGCCAGACACAGTTGCCTCCCAGCAGGGCCAGTAAGTGCAGCCAGGAGGCAGGGAGTGGGTAGTCTGGGGGTGGGGGGTGCTGGGCTGTAAGGGGGCAGGGAGGATCTGGGTATGCTGGGGCACTAGGGAGTGGGGGATTTGTGGGGGGTGCTGGGCAGAGCAAGTCCAGGGGGGGCTCTGGCCATAGGGAGTCAGGAGGGTGCTGGGCTGGGCGGCTGTGTGGCGTGCCACAGGCCCACCCCCACAGGAAGGGGCACGTTGGCAGCACAGGGCCGGGCAGGACACTGTGCATCTGGCAAAAAAGTAGCGTCCTCGTACTAGGCTGGGCGGAGCGGGGCCGCTCCTGCCATATCATGCCCCTGGCCAGCCCCTGGCTCCAGGGACTGATCTCCCCACGCCCTGCGCCATTGCTCCCATGGGGGCCCACCAATATATTTGGCGCCGGGCCCACAAAAGGTTAATCTGGCCCTGTTTAGGGCAGGGTGAGACCGCACTGTGGCGAAATTTATGCCCCCCCCCACCCCAATATTCAACCGTTTCAGCTGCGGCTTTCTTTACATTCTTGCGCAGAAGTAGGCTCCTTCCGCAGCTCGGCTCTCCAGAGGTTCCAGCAACTTTCCACCAACTTGGAGGAAGGTGGGAAGACCACACAGCCCGGCCTGGAAGCTGGATGGAGATCAAAAGCCTATGCCAAGAAACCCAGGGTGGTTTGGCTTTTGCAGAATCTCACTCTGGGTTTGCAAGCCCAAAACCAAGTGGGAATTAGATCCGACTCCCATCTTCTCCGGTCCAGCCAAGACCAGGGGAATTTCTCTCTCTCTGTCCAGTTAACTCCACATCAGTAAGTATCTGAGCATCTCCCGAACCCAGATGGATCGATCCTCACAGCCCCCTTTGCAAGGTAGGGAAATATTACTAGACCTGCACAGAGATGGGGAAACTGAGGCACAGAGCGAGTAAGTGACTTGCCTTCGGTCTCACCGAGAGTCTGTGGCAGAATCTGGAGTAGAACCCATGTCTCGCCCATTGCCCGCCTGTCACAGCACACTCATCTACTCCAATCCCAGGGCACGGATGGCAGCCTGGGGGTGGAGGGAGGGTAGTTATTGAAATTCTACCTGTCTCTCTAAGGTATTTAGATGGGTCCCGGTGCCATATCATCTGCACCTCACAATCGCCACTGTACGTACCCTCATGACACTCCAGGGAGGCTGGGCACCACGGTTATTGTTTTACAGGCGAGAACCAAGGCCCAGGGAGGCTAACAGAAGTTAAGGGCTGAAATACCTTTGAGGATCTGGGCCCAAGGCTGTAATGGAACAGGAATCTGGGTCTCCCAAGTCCTAGGCTAGGGCCCACTGGCCCATCCTCGCTCTCTGGTCAGTTATATTTGCACGGGTGCCGGCGACGTACGGCATTTAATATCCTAGATGTGTGTGTGCGTGTCTTTCAATTACACCCTGGCTATGTACCACATGTGCTGCCTGGTGTCGATTTGTTTCTCTTTACCACACAGCTGCCAAACAAGAGACAGACGGAGAAAGGGTTGATAATAGCTGCTGGTGGGGGAGGGAGGGAGAGGAACCCGTTTCCAGCTGAGATGCAGAGTCAAGGGGGCTGGGAGATACTGGGACGGCTTGCACTGCGTTGGAGAAGGGTCTCAGACCCGCCCTGCTGGAGCAAGGGGAAAGAAGCCAGAGGGATTAAGTGACTTGTCCAAGGTCCAACAGGGAGGCTGTGGCAGAGCCTGGAATAGACACCCCCCCACACAGACACACACACACACACATCTGCGGTATGAATTTAAACCTTCCCAGAGCACCGGGACTGCGAGGGTGGAAAGCAGCCAAGCTGAGTTAGCTCTGAGTCAGAGCTGGCTGCCTGAGATGGAAGAGGTGAGCCCTTCCCCCGCTCACCCACCTGCCGTTCCCTTTCCTGGGCGAGTCCCGGCAGGTCCATGGTGCATATGGGGCTGCGGACTTGCCAGAAGGCACAGGCAGATAGCAGCGGCCTGCTTATCGAGTGACTCAGGTGCCCACGGCTCAGGAGGGGAAATATTTTCCTGACAAGTCACTCCACTTCCAGCTTCACTCACACAGGATGCCAGGGTCAGAGGGGAGTGAGTCAGCTTCCCTGTGCCAGGGCCTCATGCCAACGGGGAGTGCAAAGGCAAGGGGCGGGGGCATCCAGGGGCAACGGAGTCTTTTCAAATCAGCAGCAGAGAGCCATTTAAGGAAGGTGCCCAGGACCCCAGCTGCAGGGGAAATTGACAATCATGGGGGAGCGGCCAGTTCCGAGTCCAGAATGAATTCGTCCCAAGATGCACCAGGGCAGACCTTGCTTTATTTTCCCCAAGCTGGGTACTTTAGCACAATATTTGGTACCTGCGCCTGGGAAGGGTCTGTCGGAGCGCTGAGGTGGCCTCCCCAAGAGAGCGAGGTATTGTAGGAGGGATTCGGGACGGGCCTGAATCACCCACCCCTGCCAAAGGTGAATTTCAGATCCCAAACTCAACTTTGCAAGCTCAGGCAGAGCAGGGCGATTCCGAATCAACGGCCAGGAGACAGGCCCACGAACACGGACCCTGCCACCGGACAGCAGCAGGCAAGCTGGGTTCTCCACAGAGATCAGCCCTCCTGGCAGGACAAGTCCATATGCCCGATGCTCTTGGCAGTTACAGGAAACATGCTGCCATTCAGGGCGAGGAGCTCTAGCCCCAGCTACAAAGGGTTAAACGACCCATCACTTCCCCAGCAGATTCATGTCCCACATAGGTAGCTGACTGCTCCCGTCTGATGGCTCTTGGGTGATAGGAGCTTGGGGGTTCTCAGTCCAACCCATGCTGGGCCAGTGCCCACATGCACATGCCTCCCCGCCACTGCAGCTGGGATTAATTGCTCCCGGGGAGTCAGGCCCAGGGGAGAGGGCTGAATGGGCTGGGAAACTGAGCCCCGCGTCTTGTCCCTGTGGGTTGGGATGAGACATGCTGGTGAAACAAGGGTTGAGGACAGATTTCCCCGAGACGGACCGAGAAACAACTCAGGTGCAAAAGGCAAACAGCTGCAGAGAACGGCTACTAGGGCCATCGAAGGAACGGAGAACCAGCCTTACAAGAGGAGACTTAAGGAGCTTGGCATAACAACACACAGGCTGAGAGGGATCTGATCGCTCTCTATAAATACATCAGAGGGATAAACACCAGGGAGGGAGAGGAGTTATTTAAGTTAAGGACCATGGCTGGCACAAGAACAAATGGATACAAACTGGCCATCAATAAGTTTAGGCTTAAAATTAGACCAAGGTTTCTGAGCATCAGAGGAGTGAAGTTCTGGAACAGCCTTTCAAGGGGAGCAGTGGGGGCAAAAAAACAAACAAACAAACAAAAAAACCCTAATTTGTTTCAAGATGGAGCTTGATAAGTTTATGGAGGGGACGGTGTACAGAAGTTGCCTACAATGGTATTCAGCCCATCCATGACTGCTAGTAGCCAATGTGCCATCACTGGCCATTGGACATACTAGACGGGGAAGGTTCTGAGTTACTACCGCCAATTCTTCCCCGGGTGTCTGGCTGGTGGGTCTCGCCCAGGTGCTCAGGGTCTAACTGATTGCCCTATTTCAGATCGGGACGGAATTTTCCCCCAGGTCAGATTGGCAGAGACCCTGGGGAGGTTTCGCCTTCTTCTGTGGCATGGGGCCCAGGTCACCTGCTGGTTTGAACCAGAGTAACGGGAAGTCTCTTGGTCATGATTTGAGGAGGTCAGCAACTCAGCCTACCGCAGGATTGAGCGGGTGAGGGGCTACGGCCTGCAACATGCAAGGGTCAGACTAGATGACGACGATGCGCCGTGCTGGCCTTCAAGTCTCTGAGTGGTCTGTGTTTGCGCCCCAGGGCGGCATCCGCAGTGAACCCGCGAACGCCAGACCCCGCGTCCTTGGTGCGTGGAGCACAGGGGAGAGGGCTGGAAGGAGCCACAGCCTGGGCTTCCTGCCCACTGCGGCCAGGGCCGAAACCAAAGGGAGCCCGCTCGGAGCTGAGAGCGGCCCGGGCACCAGCGCCGTGACCTTGACGCAGGGAGGGGCCCTGCGGGTAAGTGGTTTCTGGCATGCCCAGGAAGGAAGCCCTGGCTGCTGGACGGCGGTGGGACCGCAGCGCTCAGGGATCGCACCGTCAGATTCCGTCACGCGCCCCCAGCCGGGGCTTGGCCCATCTCAAGGCATCCGGGGAACCTCCCGGCAGGAGGAGCCCATCCCATCACAGAAGTCAGACTCCCCTTCCCTGTCTGGAGGCTCAGCCCAGGCCAGGTGGGCCCAGAAGTGCACCGCCTCTTTCTCTACCTATCAACCCCCAAGCAGATTCTCTCTGCCTCTTCTCTGCCCCTCTCCACGGGAATCAGTGCCAGGCTGGCCTGGACCCTAGGGGGAGGCGGGGAGGGGTTTGCGGGAAGGGGGCTGCAGTCATGGAAGAGCAGGCCGGGGGAGCGGCTCTGCCAAAGGGCAAGTGGCCTGGCGCAGGGCAAGCAGGACCAAGCAGCCAGGAGGTGCCTGGGCCAAAGTACCTGGGCCAGGGGCCCACGCAGAGCCTTCATCGCCCGAGGGAAGCCATCCCACGTGCCAGCTGCCCCCCAGAGCGGGAGAAGCGGGTTGAGTGGGAACCAGCCTGCAGGAGTCAGGGGGTCCCTCCTGCGCAGCAAGAAGAAAACCCGGCTCCAAGGCAACTGCTCGGCAGAGCCGGGCTGAAAAAGCTGCCCTGTGCCAGCTAAGCCAAGAGCGAGCTGTTCAAATAAAGCCCTGGAGCCGGGCCAAGCCCTTGGCACGGAGAGAGGAGCTGGGCCGAAGCCTCACCCCAGCAGTCAGTAGTTAACAGCACATCGGCTTGCAGATCGGCCCCACATCTGCTGGGCAAGAGGTGCCACCCACCCCCTTCCTGGGGCGAGATGGGAAGTGGCAGCCGGGGAGGCGAGAGGGCAGTTTGTCCATCTCCAGCTACTTCCAGACCAGGATCGCCTTTGCCACCATTAAGGAATTCAGCTTCACACACACTCCTCCTTTGTGGGAATTAAGTCATTATTATCCCCATTTTACGGAAAGGGAAACTGAGGCACAGAGAGGGGAAAGGACTCACCCAAGGTCACACAACCAGTCAGTGGCGGAGCTGGGACTAGAATCCAGGGTCCTGGAGTCCCCTGCTTTAACCACTAGACAACGGCCCCTCCCAGAGCCAAAAGCAGAACCCAAGAGTGCAGGGTCCTAGTTACCTGCTCTAACCACTAGCCCCACGTCGGGGCATCGAGGACACGAACATCATCACCACAAGCAGATGGCGGGGCATTTGTCAGCAGAAGGAGCCGCGGGGCCTAGAGAGCAGCAGCCATGATGTCAGAGGGGATGGGCGCCATCCACGCAGGAACTTGTGGGCACACGTCTGGCAGGGCAAGATAAAGCAAATCCCTTCCTCCTAGGGCTCATCCACCCGCACCCGGCAAAGGACAATAACAACTCCAAACAGGGAATGGGGGCGTGCACATCCCTCAGGCAGCTGAGAGACCAAGAAGGAGGTGGTGTAGGATCCCGGGGGGAGCACAGAATGGGGGGGGGCTTTCCAGAGCAGGGACTAGATCCCCTAGGGAAGTGGGGTAGAGAGACAATGCCAATCAAGCCCAAATGCACGTGTATTGCTTCCCGTCCCCAGGAGAAGGTGGCAAGGGTGGAGTTCGGGGATGAGATGGGCTGCAGAAACAGGGATTAAACTAACCCTCAACAGAAAGCAACTGAAGGAGCAAGGATGGTCCAGTGGTTAGAGCACTAGCCTGGGACTCAGGAGGTCTGGCGTCAATTCCCGGCTCTGCCACAGCCACCCAGTTTGACCTTGGGCAAGTTACTCAGTCTCTCTGTCCTCAGCTCCCATCTGTGACATGGGGGGGATGATACCAGCTTTGCCCTGCCCCACAAAGTGGGCTGGGGGATAAATACGTGAAAACTGGATGGTTTGATGGAGGCCCTAGAATATTGCAGAATAGGGTGACCAGAGGTCCCAATTGTATAGGGACAGCCCCGATATTTGGGGCTTTGTCTTATATGGGTGCCTATTACTCCCCACCCCCCTGATTTTTCACACTTGCTGTCTGGTCCCCCTACTTCAGAAGAGCCTTTTCATCTTCCCGCAGAGGAAGACAAAACTGAATGCACGTGGATTGCCTCCCAGCCCCAGGAGCAGGGGGCCAGGGTGGAGCTGGGGGTGTCCATCCGTGAAGCAAGGCAAAGGTAACCTAGGCAGCAGGGTGATCTGGGACCACTACTGACTCATTGTTTCCTTGTGCTCCTTGATCTGGTTTCAGCCATCTCTGGCGCTGGATCCTTGGGGCAGGGGCTGGCTTTTTGTACAGCGCCTAACACAGCGGGGGCCTGGCCGAGGACGGAGGCTCCCACATAAGCCTCAAAAGGTCACAGAGAACAAATTCTTCTCCTGCAGAAGGGGTGGGGGGGGGGCGGCTAGTGAGGAGGAATCTCCAGGTTGCGCAAAGGCAGGGACTGACTTCCCCTCGTACCCCGAAGTGGGTGGTCCTGGCTCGGCAGAGAGAGGGTTGGGGGGGGGGGCAGGGAATCTAGCACTAAAGCTGCGTGAATCCCGGCGTGGAGCGAACGCATTCCACCCCGCTGCAGGGCTATCATTCACTCTTCTCCCCATTATAAACACATCCCCTGGCCCGCCGGGACGCCGGCAGCGGGAGCAACCACCTGATCCTTGCCACTGCCGCACGGCCTTCAGGAGAGAGAACTATCCCCTTGCTGCTCCGAGGCCGGCTTCCCTGCCTGCTAGGCCACCTGCTGCCGCAGAACTGCAGCCCAGACGCCGGACAAGGGGCTGAGCCCCGTACGGCACATCGACGCTCACCAGCGCTGGGAGGAAGGGGAGGTTTGCTCAGCCAAACTAGCAACCTCCACAGAGCACTCTGAGGGTGGATGTGGGCAGTTCGCCCCCACTTCCCCTTTCAGCACCGCTTCTAGCCTCAGGCTTCCCCCTGCCAAGGGAGGCCTGGAGATGCTCTTCCCCTCTGGTCCCGGTGAGGCCGTTCTGGGAAAAATGCAGCCGCCTTTCCTTAGGACAGGTGGTTAAAGCTTTGTCCTCCCACCTGCCCCAACCCCAGACGTTTGTAGGTCTCCTTCCAGGAATGCGGAAGCCTCAGCTGCAGAGTGGGGGTGCAGAGGAAGTGGACGGCAGGGAAATGTAAGCAGATGACAAGCCCTGATGTAGGGGAGAGCCCCCTTCAACCTCTGGACCCCAAGTTCAGAGTTAGGGGTTTCGTTTGATTTCTTCCAAGCAGAAGACTATGAGCCAGGAGAGCTGGGCTCTGTTCCTGGCTGTGGGAGGGGAGTGGGGTCTAGTGGCTAGAGCAGTGGGGACAGAAGCCAGGACGCCTGGGTTCTATTCCTGGCTCTGGAGGTGCGGGACCAATTGAAGAGTTTGGACCCATATCCAAATCATTCCAAAAAGCCTCCGATACTTGGGGCGGGGAGGGGGACGAAAGTTTGTTTCAGTTAGGGTCACCCCCACCGTTCTGGATCCCTGCTCCCCAGGAATTAAAAGACCACCTAAAGTGGGCAGGATTCCTGCATGAGCTGCTTTCCCAGGGCGGGTGACGCAGCTCGGAATCCCTCCGGCACCGAGGGACATCAGGGCAGACAAAGCTGGTGGCTTTGTCAGGGTAAACACAGATCCCTCAGGCAGGGGATAATCCTCCTGGAGGAAGGCGCCCATTCGGGGAGGCTGCAGAAGGATTCACTGGCCAGGGGAGAAGGGGGGTTGCCCACACCCTGAAGCAGGCACGGCTGCAGCATACTGGAAGCGGGGGGCGGGGAAGGGAGCAGGCAGGAATGCGAGAGGTCGCCCCCACCCCCCCCCGCTGCCCTGGATCCAGTGTTGACTGGTACGGCAGGGACCGGTGGTGACTCCCCCACAGGCCCTGGCTGGGGGAGGGGAGCAAGGTGGGGAGCGGATGCAGGCAGAGAGGCTCCCATCTGGCCCCAGCCCCTGGAATTCTCTCCCATCTCTTGCTCAAGGCACAGGCTGGGCGCTGCCCCTGCTCGCCTGGCAGGCCAGCACACGCTTCGACCGCTGACATTCCCCCTAGCTCCCGGCTATAAAAAAATCCCAAATACCTGGCAGCGTCGGGAGCGCCAGACAAGCCAGGAGCACGTGGGCGCTGGAGCAGCCAAAGGGGCGTGGATCGTGCCGGCTGTACCGGCCTAGCTCCTGCAGAAGGACAATGGGCTGGACGCAAGGCACGGCTCTCCTCGGCCAGGCGGTTGTCATGCCCTGGGCTCTCAGCAGAGCCAGCCGCCTCCACCCAAGGGACCAAGCGCTCCCTGCTAATGCTAAGATCCAACCCCCCCAGGGCACCTTTCACCCCGATGCACTTTACAAACAGCAATCCCGCCACCAAGATGCAGCCACCTCTGGGGTGGGACGTGGCAGCTTCTTTCGCCAGCATGCAGCTATGCTGCACTACATTTTGGGCCGGTGCTATATTCACTCAGAATGACTGGGGAGGGTGGCGGCAAGTGAACCAGCCGGGATTTGGCCTGGACACCCTGATCTGTGCTTTAACTTGTCTTGCTCTCTCTCTCCTTATCATCTCCAGCTCCTCTGGGCTGCTAGCCCAGCATCTGCCCACCTGGCAAGAGCCCGGGCCCGGAGGAAAGAGGAAGTGGAGACCGTGCACATGACACAATCCCTGCACTGTGCAGCTTTCACCCTCCAAGCACAAGCCAGAGCAAAGCAACCCCTGGTGTCCTTGGCAGACACCCGGTGCAGGGAAGCACCGCGCACAGCCTCAGCTCCCGCCGGCAGGAAGCCATGGGGCTGAGTGCACAATGGGGCAGGGGGGCCCCCCAAGAATCCCTGCCATCCCCATGCAGTAGGCCCCGATGGCCCTGCTCTAGCAGCCGTCTGGGCAATTTTCAGTCCCCGTTTGAAGAGGCCTCCAGCTACTCTGGACTCTGCCCCCTGCAACCCCGGGTCCAGGTGATGACAGACCTATGTGACATGTCTCAACAGCTCCCCTTTGCCAAGGAGGCAGAACAGGAATGGGAAGCGGCCCCACTCCGAGCCTCCTTTATCTTTAGTGCCTGCCCATCAAACAGCGCTCAGCTCCCCTTCAGCTCCCAGGATGCAACAGACCTGACCGCACAGGGCAATGAGACAGGCCCTAAATCAGTTTGGATATAGGCTTCCCCCAGCGTTGGCCTGGGATCAGATCCAGAGGTCTTAACTTGGGCCCAGCACCCCGTCAGGATCGGGACCTTGCTGAGCAAATACACACGGGGTCCCTGCCCCATGGGGCTGTCAAGCCAACGCAAAACTTCATGCGTGCACACACGTTTCTCTTACGTTTGGAACCGGTGCAGATTTACAAGCAGTCTCTGTCCTTCCTGATCCATCCCGGCCGCTCCCCCATGGTCCCCAGCCCAACTGCTCAGATGAATGGTGCTTCATGGAACCCACCCAGAATCTTGCGTGATTCACCCCGCACCCTGGTTCGTTTTCGCCGCTTCGCGTCTGCCCTCCTGTCACTTTCTAAGGGCTGGTCTACACTTAAAACACTACAGCGGCCCACTTCCATCAACGTAGATAAGTTCCTGGAGGATAGGTCCGTCAAGGGCTATTAGCCAGGATGGGCAGGGATGCAACCCCATACTCTGAGTGTCCCTAGCCTCTATTTGCCAGAAGCTGGGAGTGGATAACAGGGGATGGATCACTTGATGATGACCTGGTCTGTTCATTCCCTCTGGGGCACCTGGCATTGGCCACTGTCGGAAGACAGGACACTGGGCTGGGCTGTCTGACCCACTATGGCCATTCCTATGTTCTAACCAAGCGATGTCTACACCGTTCAGGGCTGTGGATTGTTCCCCCTCGTGAGCATTGTAGTTATGACCACCTAATCTTCTAGCGTAGACCAGGCCTTAGTCTCACCATCCTCGTGCATTAGGACTCTGTAGCTATCACCCTTCTGGTCCCTGTTATCACAGCACCCTGAGCAGTCCAGGGCTGCTTTACCTATAGAGTTTGGCATTTTAGCTTCTCAATTCTTTTTCCTCTCTTACCTGCTGTCCAGACAGTAAATCCAGACCAACCCCCTCATCCCCAACCCGCACTCTCTTCCTCCTCCCTGAAAGCTGTGGCAGACCCGTCCCTGTATTGCAGGGCTTTATTTGGGGCTTTTTACCATCGATCCCGTTAAAGAAACGAACGGATCCACGCTCCTCTAAAAGGGAAAGCATCTTCCTGGAAGCTCGCCATCCCTTGTCACTATCCCAGAGCAACGATAAAGAGAGTGAATCAGTTTATAGGCTTTGTAATTACTGGAAAGAGCCAGGAGATGGCTGGAAGGCAGGCGATGGGCAGGTTTTTAAGCACCTAGTGATTTTAGGAAGGGCTCCAGCCCAAGAAGAGGTGGGAAGGGGCAGAGGGAGAGTGAGAAGTGGCAGCTAATGACTGACAGCAGCATGAATTCTGGCTATTTGCAAAAGGCTTGTAAAAGAATTTCCTGAATTAGCAAAATCCTCTTTGGGGGAGGGGGGATACCAGAGAAGTTAAACAATTGCTGCTACTCCAGATACAAAAAACGAACATCTGAGACGACCAGACACTGCGTCCTCATGCCCACTTTTATTATTTACATTACAGTATCCAGCAGAGAGCGGGGCCCCAGCTTGCCAGGTGCCATACAGAGCCAGAGAAAGAGATGGCCCTGAAGAGCTCACAGGCTGGTGGCTTCCACTTCTGGGCATCCGTTCTGAGACACCTCATGGTCAAGGCAAGAGGGGGGAGAGCATAGGCACAGAGAGGACAAATGAGTTGTCCAGTGTCTCTCAGCAGAGCCAGGTCTCCTCCACCCCACTGTCTTACCCACTGGGTTACATCGTCTTGCCAGAAGGAGCTAATGTCTAAGAGCTTAGCTATTGGACTGGACCAGAGAACTCCACAGCTACTATTAAATTGGGTGTCAATCCTCATGCTTCAGGGCATGGAGTCAGGCAGGAATCCCCCCGGCGCCCCCTCCCCCCGATGCATTGTACAGGCCAGGCATGCTAGGGTTTGTGGTTTCTTTGGTGCACCTTCCTTTGTAGCCTCCAGTGTTGGAGACAGGCTGGGATGGATCAGTTGGGCAATTCCTGGATTTCCTTCCCCCCGCCCCAATCCACAGGCGTAATTTCTCACAGCTTTGTGGTAACAGAGCCAATGCACCCTCCGGATACCAGCCAGGCATCCGCCATGGATAGGGAGTCTCTCCCCTGCATAGGCTGTCATTGCCTTGAGCACCAGGAATGCCAAGAGAGCATCTTTAGGCCCTGCTGTCCAGATACGCATTCCCTGAGAGACAGGCCCTTCCCCACACATTACTGGCCTAGCGCTCACAGGAGCAACCCCCCTGTATCCTATGCAGCTGGGTACAGGGAAGGACCTACCCTTGCTGCTGCCCAATCTAGTCTTTCAAGGCAGGGCTTGAGGCACGCTCAGGGTCAGTGAGACACCCCCCACTCTGGGCAGGGGAAACAAGGGCCTGATTTGCTGAAGTAGCCTCTTACCTCTGGGCGCCCAGCTTGGGATGCTTAAGGCCTGATCTCCAGAGCGGCTCAGCTCCTGGAGCTCCCGTTGACTTCAGCTGCAACTGGGGGTGCCCAGCACCTCTGAAAATCCAGCTCTTAAATGTCTCAGAGCGGGCGCCCAGAAGTGGACACAACCAGACTTGGTGAACACGCTTGCAAACACAGGCCGAGGTGAGTTACCTAGGGTCACCCAGCAGCTCGGTAGCACGGTTAGAAAGAGAACCGAGGAGTCCTGGATGCCAGCCCAGTGCTTTAACCACAAGGCGACTCAGAAACCAAAGCGGTCCAGCGATAGGCAGCTGAACTGGTCAAAGAAGAGACTGAAAAGGTGAAAAGTAACATTTTCCAGAGTGCCTGAAGTGACTTGGGCCCTTGGGGAACAAACATTTAACAACGGGCTCTGCACTCCAGCAGAGAAAGGTACAACACACCAGTGACTGGAAGCTGAAGCTAGACAAATTCAGACTGGAAATAAGGCATAATTAAGTGAGAGCAATTAGCCACTGGAACAACTTACCCAGGGTCAGCCATGGTAGATTCTCCATCACTGACCATTTTTAAATCCAGATTGGATGTTTTTCCTCAAAGATCTGCTGTAGGAATGATTTTGGGAAAGTTCTCCGGCCTGTGCTCTACAGGTGGTCAGCCGATGATCACACTGGTCCATCCTGGCCTTGGAATCTATGAAAGTCCCTTTCAAAAGTGAGCTTACCGCTGCACTCACAGGGTCAGTGAAACATCAGGGTTCTAAACACCAATGTCCCTTTTAAAATTAGTTCCCAAGTTACTTGGGCGCTTTGGAAAAGTTTCCCCGAGAGCTATTTAATGTGGGAATAGAAGAGACATGGCAGCAGCGTCAAAAATAATGCCTGCTGCAGAAAATGCCTGTCAGTTCTCCTTTCCCTCTTCCCCAACAAAAGGAAGAGAGGACAGCAGATGAAATTCAAGAGATGAAATGCAAGTGGATGAAAGCACATCTTAGTACAGGCCCCAATCCAGCAAACCACTTAAAACACAGGTGAAACGTTAAGTAACGCGAGTTGTCTCATTGACATGAGTTGAGCTAAGAAGCATACATATGTTTAAGTGTTTTGCTGGATCAGAGCCATAATACTCACGCTTCAAGGCATAAGCTGGCTGCAAACTGACAGGGGTCAGGAAGAAACTTCCCTTATGGACAGGTTGTTCCATAATTATCCATTATACTGTTTCATCCTCTGAAGCAGCAGCAGGTGCTAACCATGGTCAGAGACAGATAATTGGACTAGGTGGACCACTGGTCTGATCTGGCCTGGTGATTGTATGTTCCTGCTGAGCACATGACTTGGAAATCCAGCTCCTTAATGATTCAGATAGCCAGTGCGCTCTCTCCCACCTTGCTCTCCTGGCAGCCCAGCCCCACCAGCTGCAGAACCAGCTGTCCCTTCCATGCCCACTGAATCCAAGCCAGGATTTCAAGAGACCCTCTGTGGTGCCATTGGGCAGTGCAGGCTGGGAGCCAGAGAGACCCACAGGGTCTGTCTGTATCCAAGCATTAGGGAAGAGGACCCAGGTGGCCCGTTTGCTTCTTCACGTAAAGGGGGAAGTGCGTTCGTGTCAGACGACCAACGCAGCTAGGCCAGTGGAGCGTGGTTGACACCAGACGCGTCACAGGAAAGCAGCCTGCACTCACAAATCCCTCGCTAAGTGTGCAATGCAGCAGATGGGGTGCAAACAGCCACCACTGGCCCGCCCCTTCTGCATCCCAAGCACGTCCTCTAGCCTGCAGTCTGCTCAGTCTTGTTATCCCAAAGCTAACACAGGTGAGACAGAAAAGCTCAGCCCCAGGGTCAGGGTTGCAAAAGCAGCTGTTGCCCTTCGGACTTTTCCTTGCTGCCTTTCTCTGGAGAGCCCCAGTTACAACACCTCTGTCCTTCCAGAGCCCTCAGTGCCCACTCCCATGGGACCTTCCGGGAGCAGAACGTGGAGAAGGCTCCGGTGTCCACCTTCCAAATCCTCACCCTGGGTGAGCCACGTAAAGGGGGCTGCTTTGGAATCTGGCTTCGGTGCATCACTTTATCCGCAAAAAGGCCCGAGTCACCAAGGTTTGGGTGTGGCTGAGGATTTGGGGTGATGGAATCATGGGCAGCATATGGACTCCTAGAGGGATAGAGGCAGAGAAGAACCTCGCAAGAGTCTGGATTTTAGCTCCGCTCTCGATCCCTCTGGGCTTTTAGCTGTTTCTCAGTACTCCCCTGCCCCCACCCCCTCGCAGTCCTTAATGGATTTCTTCTCCCAGCACCCTGGTGAGGCAGGGCAGGGATCAGTGTCCTGAGCGGCGAAGGCCCAGATCCACAACAGAGCGAGGTGACTAAATACCTTTGTGGAGCTAGACCTCAGCGACTCACCCAGTGCCACCTAGGCAAGTCTGTGGCGGAGCAGGGAATTGAATCCACCTCTCCCAAGTCATAGGCTAGGGCCCCAACCACCGGGACAGCCTTCCTCTCTAACAACCCCTCCCAAGCGGGGTAGATCCCAGCAATCACCAGGCTTCCCCAACACACTTTGTGAGCCAACATTTCCCAGCACGGAGCCCGCAACCCGTGCACTCCTCCTCCCCAGCAGCTGTTCTTGAGAGAGAGAAAAAAAACCATTTCACTCCCCCTTTAAAAAAAAAATAAAAATCCCACACTTCATCAAGAGCATTTCCAATGAATCTTTGGAATGCACAGCGGATGCCTGCAGCCCATGCAGCTGCTGCAGTGAGAGCTCTCCGCAGGGCACCCAATCCCCGCTTGGTGCAATGGAAACAGACCCTTCAGCTGGCTCCCAACTTCAAAAGCCAGGGGAACCTGACTCCTCGCTGCCCCGCACCTCCTGCCGACATCTACACCGGCGCAAAAAGACCCTGCCACGTTACGGAATCAGGGGAGCATTTTGCACTGGTGTCGATGACAGCATAAGGCCACCAGGAGAGTTCAAGGGTGGAGGGGACCCGACTGGGTCATCTAGCCTGACCTCCTGTCTGCCACAGGCCACCACCACCTGGCATCCACGCCCCAAACCCAACCACTGAAGATAGTCCAAGGGATAGCTCAGTGATTTGAGCATTGGCCTGCTAAACCCAGGGTTGTGAGCTCAACCCTTGAGGAGGCCATTTAGGTATATGGGGCAAAAATCGGTTGGATGATTTAATTGGGAATTGGTCCTGCTTTGAGCAGGGGGTTGGACTAGATGACCTCCTGAGGTCCCTTCCAACCCTGATATTCTATGATACAGGAGCCTAGACTGTTATGTACGACAGGCAGAGATTAGGAAGGAGAGAGGGGCACCAGCGCCAGAGGCCCCCATAACGGCAGGGAATTGATGAAGTGAGATACACCCAGAAATCCTGGCGAGCGAGCGTCACCCACACGCTGAAGAGGAAGGTGACCCCCCCTCCCAAGGTGCAGGCAGGGGTGCTGGAACAGTTTGTGCTGAGAGCCATTGAACCAAACTGTAAACCCTGTATATAACAGAAACCACTTCAAGCCGGGAGTGTGACAGCAGTTCCAGCACCCATGGGTGCAGGGCAATCAAGCGGCCACGACTGTACAAAAATACTACAGCTAGATTCTCCCACGACCCCGACTCACAGACTCTAATCAGCCAGTCCTGATTTACACAGGGATAAGGGAGTCAGGCCTTTGAGAGCACGAAATAGAGCTCTCCGAAATAGCTGGGGGTCCAGGGTAAGGGGGGAGCTAGTTAATCAAGAGAGAATCCACTGACTGAAAGGCTCTTTTGCAAGGGTTTAGTAAAGCATCACAGGAATGTTCAACAGGTCCCTGGGAAAATTTCCTCCCCTCGCCACCAGCCTCTCACCCATTCATCCATCTCCAGAGACGCTGGAGGGATTTTTCAGGGTTCATGGCGCTGCAGTTACACTCCAGGGCAAGGACCACAGAGGAAACCATTAAAAAGCTCTATCCACCCTCCCTCTGCCGAGAGATCCGGGACGAACACGGTAAAGGCCCAGGGCTGCTCCCATGGCAGCCTGGGTTAAAATGGGAACGTGTCAAGATTAGCCGGAGAGCTCTTATTCACCCTCTCGGGCTAGGAGGGTGCAGGTTGGACTTCAGCTCCTGTTCATTGCCTTACCCCTGGGAAAAGCTTTCTGGAGGGCCAAGCTGACTGTGTCACACAGGAACAGGGTCCGGTCTGCATCGGCAGCTGGCCTCCAGGGATGCCCCTGCAGCCAGCTCGCTAAGGCTGATCCTGCAAACCTTACCCAGGTGTGTAAACTTTATTCATGGTGACCCAGGGATTTCAATGAGGAGTGAGTCAAGTTAGCCCCCCCCTGCTTTGCAAGATTGGGCCCTAGGGCAGCCCCATGCACCCACAGGCTGGAGGAGGCGTGGGGGGTGTGTGTGTGCAAATGGCAAATAAATAAATAATAATAAAGTCGTGCAGTTACAAAGTTGGCACCCCCTCTCCCCTCCACCCCCCAAAACGCTGCGGATCGCCTTTCAGCCGAGACTTCAAGTTCACAGCCCACCCCCCGCCCTCTCCTCCCAAGCAAAGCCAGGGCGGGCAAGCAAAGCAGGCTGAAGGGGGGCTGCACCCACCACAGCAGCTGCTCGAATGCGACCCCCCAGCAACGATCCCCGGCTGCGAATGACCCGGGGGGGGGAGCTGATCCCACCAACGCCTTTCCCCTAAGCTGGGGGGGGGGATCCCCATGAGCTAGGATCGGGGGCAGGCTTGCCGGCTGGGTACTCACAGGTATCTGTCCAGCCCGTCCGTCTGGTGGTGCAGCGCCACCGAGAAGCCAAAGAAGCTGCCTTCGGTCGCCCCCCGCTTCAGGACCAAGAATTTGGTGTCCAGGTTGAAGGCGGAGCCGCCCGGGCTGCAGAGAGCCCCCCAGACCAGGCAGAGCCGCACCAGCCGGCGCCCCCAGGGCGGCGGCTGCTGGCGGGGCCCGGGGCCAGCCCTGCTGCGGCGGCAAAGCTGCAGGTCCCCCGGAGCCATGGCGGGCTCGTCCCCGGCTTTTCCCGGCCGGTCCCCCCCGGGGCGAGGTCCGCAGCAGCAGCCTCCGGTCGCCCCTGCGCTGGGCGCTGAGCGCGTCCCCGGGCTCCAGCCGGCGGGGGCGGGGGCCGAGCGAGCCACCTCCTCCGTCCCCACCTTGCGCGGCCCTTTTCTTCCGGGGAACACACGATCGCGGCGGCCCAAGAGTTTAATTCTTAAAGGAGCCGTGCCGCGGGGGAGGGGCGCTGGTTCCTAGGTGGGAGGGGAGGGCCGGAGGGGTGGGGGGGGGGCTGGTGTGTGTCCCCCCTCCCCCCCATGCTCAGGGCGTTTTGCAGGCGGATACAGGCGTTTGGACACAAGCTTTCAGCCCTGGGTGGCCATTGCAAGCGCCTCCTGCTCCATCCCACCACCTGGAGGGATGCCTTGCCCCCCCCCCCCGCCCCGGAGTAAAGCCCCCAGCCCCCTCGCCCCGCCAGGGAAAAGGAAGTCGCCCCCTGCGGTTAGTCCAACTCTGCTGTGCCTGGGTTTTGTGGCGAAAGCCGGAGGACGCAGAATTATTGGAACCCCGGACATTTTATCTTGGCCTGGCGGCCTTGGGGTCAGGTTCACAGCCCCGGAGACACCGAGAATAAATAGGGCTCAGAGACCAAGCGATCTGCACGCAATTTCCAACAACATGCACCCAAGCCTGGCTTAACAGGCTAGCCCCTGGGGGGCAGGAAGGGAGGTTTGGTCCCATTCAGCCCTCGGCCTAGTGCAGGCCTCTGTGGGGTGGGCTAATCGAAGCCAGATGTACTGGTGTTTGTGAGAAGAAAGCTGCTGTGCTGAAGATTGAACTGAAACCCACCCAGTCCCTCTCCCCTACACCATGGAACAGCCCTCAGATGGCAAAAAAAGTTTAAAAAAAAGAACTAGATAAGTTCCTGGAGGATAGATCCATCAATGGCTATTAGCCAGGGTGGGAGGGATGGTGTCCCTAGCCTGTGTTTGCCATAAGCTGGGAATGAGCGACAGGGGATGGATCACTTGATGGTTCCCTGTTCTGTTCATTCCCTCCGGGGCACCTGGCATTGGCCACTGTCGGAAGACAGGACACTGGGCCGGATGGACCTTTGGTCGGACCCAATATGGCTGCTCTTCTGTTAATAACGTTCCATCCGTACTGACCTGAATTCAAACTGGCAGCCTATCAGGGAAAGTCCCCCAAGTTCATCTCCCACCCTGCTGAGCTGGGTGGGAAGCAGTTTTCCAGTCCTGGGAAAAGTTTAAGATTTCAGAAAACGTTTCCCATCCCAACTCAAGATGAAAAGTCAAAAATCTCAAAACCATTTGCAAAAATCTTGGCAGGGTAGGGGGGGAGGATTGGTTTGTGTCAATCAATGTTTCATTTAGATAATTGCCACACATTTCATTTTGATTTTGACCCCCTTTTAAATATTGTACTAAAATTCGCTGACATGTCTAAGTAAAAAAACATTTAAAACCAGAAAACCAAAACGTTTCATTCAGAAAATGTAGCCACGGGCCGTTCTGTTGGTTTTTTCCTTTCACTTTTCCTTTTTTTTTCTTTTTTTTCGAGTTGAGAAATGTGTCAAAACCAATGCTTTCCCGCAAAAAGTCTCAGTTCTCATGAATCAGTGGTTCTGGATGGAAAACATTTCTCCAAACAGAAAAGGAGGACTTGTGGCACCTTAGAGACTAACAAATTGATTTGAGCATAAGCTTTCGTGAGCTACAGCCCACTTCATCGGATGCTTCACGGCTGCTTCTCTGAAACCTGTCATTTCATCAAACAATTCCCAACTTACTCTACAGGTTCGGCAGTTTTGAAAATCTCCCTGGGCAGCTGCCTGCAGCTGAGATCTTTGAAAATCAGACCCCTGAGTCCCGTGAGCAGCCTGCCAAGCCATGCAGCTTGTTTTGTAATATACCCTATACATGTACAGCGCTGCATTGAACGCTGATTAATAAATATTAAGTAAGGCAAATTAATGCAAAATTGCATACAAAAGTAGCTCCTCTGTCAACGGATTTCGGGAGACCATTAAGCATGCAAAGTTAATTGCTCAACAAAGCCAGGAAACACCAAGGCTAAAGTTGCTCACATAACCTTAACTGCACCCCCTGGTGTGTATGCATTATACTACAGTCTTTAATTGAATGATCGCATACAATTATTTCCACAGGACCCCAGCCTCCTCCAGTATCCAGGTGGGAGGGTGTGTAGTGAATGGAGCCCCTCCTCAGCCCATCTGCCTCAGCCCCCAGGACCAACACTGAACCCCAAGTAGTTTAAACACACCCTCTTTGACCACCACCCAAAGGCATGAGCATTCTGGGTCACAGTTCAGCTTTCTCCCAAGGCACGTGGTAGGCGTAACACGTAACACACTGCGGCATGGCACACAGAATGCTGGAAGTGCTCTTTATTTCCTCACACACGAAGTGCACAGACCCAAATCAAAATAAACCCTACACCCATTGCCTTTCACTCCATCTCACCCATTCCTCGGGGCAGCTCCTTGTATGCTGTTGAAAAAAAGGCCAAGGTAGAGAAGCAGCAGCTTCCACCCTTTACAGCCTTCCAGTTCCTCTGTCAGCCTCAGCAGGTTTTGCCAGCTGATCTTGTTGTTAGGTGACCAACCAGTTCCTCTGAGCAGGGGCTTTTTTCTAAAGCCATTTACATTCCAGTGGATGAGCACTTAAACCCAGCGACCCTTTCCTGTTAGCCCCTTGCCACCCACTTACACATGGAGGAGGCAAATGGGAGTTTGCAGCTTGGGAAAGACAGACACAGACAGAGAGTTCACCATCTCGCACAGACCTCTTCGGTTGCATGGACTCCCAAATGGTCACTGTGGGTGCACGAGTGGCCCAGCGTTGACCAAAAGAATGATATGCAAACAATTGTTTCTATTTATGAAAAGTCATCAGGAGGGAATTTAATTTCCACAGAATTGATTCTTTCGTACATGGTGGGTAGCGAGACCGCAATCACACTGCGGGCATCTGCCTTCCTCCCTGCTGTTCTACCTCATTCACACCCCTGGCTCATTCAAAGCACCAGGGGAGCTGAAATCTAGCAGTATGTCACGTGGTTAGAAACTTGCCCACACACAAGGGGCAGAGTTAAGGGTAAACAGGCAGCATGCCTTGGCTTTTGAATGGTTCACTGTGCTGCTTTAGGGCAAGAGTGTGTTTAACAGCAAGCTTTGAGGAAAGGGCGGCGTGTAGTTTTGCCAGGTTAGGGGAAGCACACGGGGAAAAATTTGTGTTTGGGTGTTTGCCTAGAGACTGTAACTGCACACTGTGAGGGCATCACCACAGTACCCTCCTTAGCCCTGAGATGTGACGGCATCTCCTCCACGATAACGCAGCTTCTTTGAGTCTCCGGCATTCAGACACGACTGTGTTACCTCTCGTATATTTGCATGCAGCATCCTTGAACAGCCGGCTCCAAGGTACAATTGCATCACATCTGCTCTGCTCCAGACGAGCACATGGGCAGAGAGTCTTGCTCCACTGAACCGTGCAGTTTGATTGTACAAGTCGATGCATATTGTTTCAGTGACAGGGATAAAAGGTGAAGTCATGTTTAGTTTGTCATCCCCCCCCCACTTCCTCCTGCCCTCGCCCTCTGACCTGTCTCTTGTAACCAAAACAGCAGCAGCTACATGGAACGGGACCCAGGAGGGTCTGGTGCTCATGAGAATCCTTCCTGGACCTTGGCCTGGCCACTTCGTTCTCCGTCTCCCTCAAATCACTGCTGCAAGGCAGCTTTTCTATGACCTGGAAGGACCCAAGATTGGGTTTGTACAGAACCTAGCACAAAGGGGGTCTGGTCCACTACGAGGGCTCGAGGCACTATGCTAATACAAATAATACATCATAATATTTTGCTAGGAAAAGGGAGCCACATGGGCACAGCTGATGTGTCCTTAATAGTAAGCTAGGCCTGAAACAGAAACGGGGCAAGTTTGGAGCTGAACTTTGCAATCAAGGCCAATCTCTAATAACAGTAACACTGGCTATGGTGTATATGCTTCCACTGCCCTCCACTGGATAGATTCAGAACTGCTTGACTGTGTATCATATGCCCTATATTGACAGACGTTGATGGAGATTCTCCTTGAGCTCCAGTGATTCGGGGCTCATGCTTTCGGAGCTGAGTTCTACTTCCACTATAGCTCTGAATGTTGTGCCGCGACATGTGTCACGTCCTAGATGACCAGGGCTTTGGCTAACCTCTCTAGCCCATTTCATCCAAGGATTTTAAAGCATTTTGCACCTACCAGTCACGTTTCACAATGTCCTGTGTTGCAGGTGGGAAAACTGAGGCACAGAAGTTAAATAACTTGCCTGAAGCCACTGGTGACAGAGGTCGCACAGACCACAGGAGCTGCAGGCTCCAAGCCCCATTCTTTCATTCACTCTTCCCTCCTTCTCTTTGGAGCCACCGCATGGTGTTTCATACACCCGGCCCAACCCTTCGAGTCTCCTCATTAGGGGACGGCTGGAGACTTTGCATTTCCAGCCACAGCCGCGAGAGCCCTTTAGGGCTATGTCTTTATTAACTCTTCCCCGCTTTTCCAAATATTTGTCCATGCCGTTGGGTGTGGGAGGGCTGGCTGGTTGGCCCCACCTTTGTGGATTTAAAGCATTGCCCTTGCTTGAATTATGGAGCAAAGAAGGAAGGAAATGTGTGAAGGGGAAGGCGATCGAGCCCCAAGGAAGTGAGGCCTGATTCTCAGAAGTACCAAGCTCCTGCAATTCAGCTGGACTTAGGACTCGGCCCCGCTGGGCAGCAGGTCCCTGGGATGATTCCCCAGCACCCTGTGCCTTGTTCAGTCATCTAAGCCTGTGCAAAGAGCACCTGGCCGTGAACTCACTCTGAACTGGTGTAAATGAGGAGCTGGGCAATGCAGCATCTGCTCTGGCCTGCAGGCAGCAGCTTTCTGCCTTCCCAAGTTCAGGCACTGTGGGAATGGCCACAGAGCGTGTCAGCAAGGCAGTGGCCCCCCGAGTCCCACACGGCAAAAAAAATCACAGGCAGGTAAAGATGCCTCAAAGCCTTTGGCCTTGGGATCCTTCCAGGGCTCTAGCAGGAGGCTTAATAGCCAATCAAAGCAGGCTTGAACGCTACGGCAGGTATGCTGCGACGTGCCAATATAAATAGGCACACTGCCCATTTAATATCCTGCCAGATACCTCGGTGCCCCACCCTGCAACGAATCCGTTTCCTCTCCGGCTGCCTAGAAAAGGAAAGTGACGATGCCCAGCATTCCTGGGCCTGTAACAAAGTGACTCACTTCCCCCACGATGTAGCCGGCACCACTCCATCCACACATCCCCCTTGGAAAGGGCAGGCCTGTAATTGCCTGGCAGTGGCTCCCCCCCTCCCCCACCTGCACACAAAGCCCACCGCCCCCACCCCCCAGCAAACTCCTGGATGACTTCATGCCCCAGGAAAGAGATGCCCTTCCTGAAATGCATGAGCACCGTGCACCAAGGCTGGGTCTTGAATGGGGTGGGGTGCTGAGATTAAGGTGGGGGCCTGTGTGTCAAGTGCCAGGGAACAAGGGGACCTCCATGGAAGCTGGTGCTTGGGATTCTGGTCCTGTAGTCAATGGGGACCTGAGTGGCGTGGGAGGGAGACGAGAGTCCTGGTTTCCCTTGGGTGAACGCAGCCCAGACCCTGCAGGATTTGCCATGCAGGGTCTGGGCTGTTGATCTATCCAGCCCTGCCTCTCCCCATCTGCCACCCCTATAAGAGGGCTGGGTCTAGTGCCCAAAAAACAATCCCTGGAATTTCTGGCTCAGGTGAGCCTCACATCTTGGGGAGCAAGTTGGGAAAAGGCAGCGATTCCAAACAGGGCTAAACTGTCCCCAGCCAACATCAGCCGGGAGGCGCTGGAATGGGGACGTGTGCTGGGATCTGCTTTGTGGTGCAGGAGCAAAAGCAACGGCTATTTGGGGGTGGCAAAGGCTCCCTTAATGGCAGCTGGCAAGGGCGGGAGGGCGGGGGGAGGGTGTCACAGGACTGTCCTGATTCTGGCACGTACATTCTGGCTCAGCCAAGAATGTCATCTCAGGTCTTAAATGAAAGCTGAGGTCACACCGGTCATTAATGTCATTGTGAAGTCTATGTACCGAAACTATGTAAGAAGTTATGTATATATAGTTGGAAAGCCTGCAAAAAAAGTCATTGACAAGATGGTTTTCTTTCAAACAGGAGACATTTATTTACCTGTCCCCCTCTGTTGGATGTAAATTAAGCATTGCAAGTTAACACAATGGGGGTCCATTTACACACGACGTCAAATGGTCACAAGGAGGTGAGAAGTCAACAGAGGAGCAGCACACAGAGAAACAAGCCGTGTGGCGATGGGGGGGGGGGCGGCTATCCCATTTTTGAGCTGAGACAACAAGACGGTGGGGGCAGAAGACAAAGAAGACACCCCTCCTTCTCTACCGAGGAAGTAAATAGGGAGTGCGTTTTCATTCATGAGAACAAAACCTTTGCTTGAAACACAGCGGAAGATGTTGGGGGTGAGATAAAACTTCTTTAGATGGGAGGTTAGTCTACGTTCCGTTTAAGGTGCTAGAAAGCGTGTTACGATTTTGTTTTATATGGAACCTTTTGTTTCCAAGAGCCTCACTCACTCCCCCTTCGAGCTTGAATCTTTGGGACTAAACTTATCCTTGTTTTCACTATCTGAATCTATCGCTGAATCTTCCACGCTCCCGTGTTTACTGTCCCATTGGAGACAGGAGGCATGACTGTGAGTAGCCAGTGACAGGGGCGGGATATCAGAGGAACTCGGGGACTGGGGTGCACCTATTGTTAAGCGACAAGGCAAAGTAAGGGCTGGCATAGCCCCGCGGAGAGTGCTGGGGTGGCTGCCAGGCAACAGGTGTCCGGGAGCCGTCTCCCAACTAAGCACAAGTAGGACTCCCTCACGGTGAAGACGGGGCATAACAAGGTGACTCTCAGTCCTGGCTACCCTGAGAAAGAGTCACAGGGGGTCTTTGTTATAATCAGCTGCAGGAGGAGATTGCCCTGGGAGAGGCTGGTGGAAGAAATGTGCCCAGGGACTGGTAGGACAAAGAACTGAAAAGAACAAGGGTTCTGTAACTCCATCTGTGAAGCAGGTGCTAGCACAGGGGTGGGCAAACTATGGCCCGTGGGCCGCGTCTGGCCCATCAGATGTTTTAATCCAGCCCTCAAGCTCCAGCGGGGAGCAGGGTCGGGGGCTTGCCCTGCTCCGTGCATGCCGTGGCTCCGTGCGTCTCCTGGAAGCAGCGGCAGCATGTCCCCCTTCTGGCTCCTATGCGTAGGGGCAGCCAGGGGGCTCTGCACGCTGCCCCCACCCCAACTGCTGCCCCCACAACTCTCATTGGCCAAGAACCACAGCCAATGGGAGCTGCAGGGGCGGTGCCTGCAGACGGGGCAGCCGCAGAGCCACCTGGCCGTGCCTCCATGTAGGAGCTGGAAGAGAACATGCCGCTGCTTCCGGGAGTTGCTTGAGGTAAGCACTGCCCGAAGCCTGCACCCTGACCTCCTCCCGTGCCCCAGGGGCTGATCCCCCTCCCCCCCTCCAAACCCCTTGGTCCCAGCCCGGAGCACCCTAATGCACCCCACACCTCCTATCCCCAGCCCCACCCCAGAACATGTACCCCCAGCCAGAGCCCTCCCCCTGCACCTCAAACCCCTGTCCCAGCCCGGAGCCCCCTCCCGCACCCTGAACTCCTCATTTCTGGCCCCAATCCAGAGCCCGCACCCCCTCCTGCACCCCAACCTCCGATTTTGTGAGCATTCATGGCCCACCATACAATTTCCATACCCAGACGTGGCCCTTGGGCCAAAAATTTGCCCACCCCTGTGCTCGCACCCCAAGCGTCCAACTCCAGCAGCCCCGGGGATGCCCTTTTGGACCATCATTGTCTTCTTGGCCTTGAATGCTAAAGAAATCAGGTTGTACCCTTTGAGCTCCCCTCCCCCTCCTTTGTCCATGGACCATCTGGTGCTAGCGAAGACCCCAGCCACCCATCCTCTCCAGACAGCCTGGAAGCAGAATCGCACCTGCCCCAAAGCTCCGGAGAAGCCCTGGCTGCGGGGCAGAGAGATGCATCACCCCGGGGCCAAAGCATTAAAGGGCCGCTTTATAGCTGGTGGATCAACCTTTGTACAAAGTTTTTCAGCAGCCCAGGGGGACTGCAAAATGGCCAGCAACCAGGCTGCAGTCCCACCGGGATAAACCAGGCTTCCCGGATACCTCTCACTTCCTTGGCATGGGAGCTGGGAATTGACAGATCTTCCCCGCCTATTGGGAATCATCCTCAGTGCCCTGTCCTGGCATCACTCCCAGCTCCTGTTTCTTATCCTGGGCTCATCTGCAAAGGATATTTACAGTAACAGCCTCTCCGGGCTGTGTTTATGGAGCGTTCCTGGATGTTACTGCGAATGACAGGAGGGCATGGGACTGGCTGGCGATGGAAAAGATGAGCTAGTTTCCCTTCGGGGTGGGGGTGCAGGATGCGAGGAAGACGGGGATGGGCTGTGGGAAACACCGAGGGGACGAGGCAATGAAAACCAGCACCGCAATGTCGCTGTAGCATTAAATAGCTACCTGCCAGACCCCCCATTTAGGGAGTGCCCAGTGCACTCTTGTGAACGTTGTGGCCACACCTGTGGCGTGAGGCTCTCCTTTAGCTCAGTGGGCAAGGCCTCGGGCTGCAGAGCAGAAGGACAAGGGGCCCAGCTCCGCTGGTGTATAATTCCCGGCAGAGTTAAGGTTGCACCAAGAGTCCGCTATGAGGCAGATTTTGATCCCTCATGTAAGAGCAGAGAGAGAGAGAGAACGGGTCGGGGAAGGAAAGGAACGAAAGACCCTCCCCCTGGGAAATTCCCAGGGCTGGATCCAACGGTGGCTGGGACAGTTGGAGTAAGCTAAGCGAGAGCTTGCTGAAATTCGGGGCCCAATTCTTACCTGCACAGCTGCTGGGGAAGGGCTGGAGGGGACGGCGAAGGCGGCTTTCAGCCAACTTTGTGCTCACAAGGCATGTCAGGGCCCTGCAGAGAACAGCCATAGTTCAGTGCACCCAAGACACACCCCCTGGCCTCCAGCAGGGCCAATGCAGAGCCCTCCTGCTGACTTGGGGGCCCCAGGCCCTTTGTGCAGCCAGAGTGGATTAAAAGGGCCTGAGAGTAACAGAACTGGGGGGAAGGGAGGTGGGGGGATTTCAAAATGGATCCTGTTTCTCGCCACCCCAGTGATGGAATACTTCAGCCGCAGCCTCCCGGATCATGCCGGGAGTCGGGCACCAGAGGACAATGAAAGCCTCTCACCTGCTTCTTGCTGCTGAACTGGTCGGGCTGGTTAGGCCAGCCACTAGCCTGCAGAGTTGGTTGTCTGTCACCTCCCTGCCCCGTGCTGGTGCTCAGGCCCCTATGCTAGAAGACAGCCTCCGTGCCCCGTGCTTGCCTGGGGGCCCTCCACTGAGCTGAGCCTGCCTGGCATCCAGTCCTGAGTCACCTGGAGATTGGGGCAGCTGGGCACAGAGCTGCCTGGAAAAACAGGGCTGGGACGTGTCACACGGGGCTGGGGGGAGGAGGATGGCTGTTACCTGGAGGAGGCAGAGGGAGAGAAGGCGAGAGGTAGAAGGGAGTGCTGGGGGGGATCCCCCTTCTGAGATGGGGAGACACGGGGGTCCCCCAAAACAGCACAGTGGGGACAGATTCCTGTCTTCTTCCACCGCCTCTGTGCATCCCTCCTCTCTCGCGCTTGTCTTCCCTTTCGAGGCCCTTCAAGGCCTGTCCCCAACCCCACTGACCATACCCATAACAATCAGCTGGAGGCCCTTGAGATTGCACAGTGGGGGGGGGGGGAGATCCCTGAGATGGTACCACCGGGGAGTGGGGTGGGGGAGCCCCAGGATTGCAGCGCGGCAGGATGCCTGGCTCATCTCTCCTACCCCTCCAGAGAAGGAACCGAAGCCCTGGCTGCTGATTAGCTAGGCTGCGGCTGTGTCAACAAGGCATCCTACAGGAACGACCCTGAGCTATTGAGTCACCCAGAGGCAGGTTTTGTTTTCACCTGCTGCCAGGGCTGGGACCCAGTCCCAAAGTGAGTCAGAGCTGAGGGGGGGGTTGGCATTTCTCAGCCAGGACAGGAAGGGAAGCAGCAGCCGCAGCCATCAGAGCCAGGATGCAGCCCGCCACCTCTGCTCTGACCTGCTCGCTTGATTTCTTTCCTGTGCACTGTATGATCAAACAAATCCCTCTATGCCAGGGCCCAGAAACGCCCCTCCCTGGCCTGGTATAAACTAACGGGCCGCAGGCTGCGGGGGTTCAGCGCTGAGGTTCTGGTGTGCTCCATCCCTTCCGTAAAGGTCTCGGGCCCAATTCTCTTTGGGGTGATGGCATGGCCTTCCCCTGCAGCTGTTCTGATTTGGGACCCGATCCCAAGCCCGCTGGACTCCCTGGGAATCTGTCCACTGGCTTCCATGGGCTTTGGAGCCAGCCCTTGACGCTGACCCGAGGGAGAGCAGAATCAGGCCCACACAGCCCGACTCAGCTAGTTAGTGGCAGTTTGTTCTCCCCCCCCCCTCTGCCCACCCCCCAGGAAACAGCTCATCTCGCCCCCACTCCAGACGTGTCGGGGCACGGGAGGAGCTGGCAGGCCCCGTCCTGCAGAACAAGCCGGGAGTGCCGAGATCTTTGACAAGGGGGAGCGCAGCGGGATCTGCAAAGGGCAAGCTGCAGCGCTGAGGGGGGGGCATGGCGCCGGGCTTGTTGCACCAGCCGGCACACCAAGCTGCCCTGTAGCCCCTCCAGCCCTCGCGCTGTTTGACTAACACGCGTCCGCCTTCTCCGTCGCCCCCCTCCCGGCGCCTGAAGGTGACATGGCAAGTCGATGGTGCGGAGCTGGAGAGACAGCAGAGGGACCATCTTATCCCTACGCGTGTGCCCAGCATCTGGCATCGCAAGGTCCTGATCCCCCGGCTGGGGCCTCGAGGCATTACCACGATGCAATTCACAAACTCAAACCCCGGTTCCTGCTCCCTACACCCTTCCCAGCCAGGGATACAGCAGAGATGCTCGCTGGTGCACAGAGGCCTGGGACGCTAAATATTAACTGAGAACGCAAAGGAATAAACACTGATTTTAACTCCGCTTTGGGAGGCATTTCCTCTTGAGACGAAATTCTCCAGCAGCCTGGAAGGCAGAAGAGAGGCAGCCCCAGGCAGTGCAGGGGGATGGGGATTTAAGTGCCTGCCCTATGAGGCTCCCAGCTTTTGACACCGACCAAAAGAAGACCCAGGACGCTGTTCACACCCGGCTCGCTAGCGGAGACTATGATTTACAGAAGCGATTAATGACTCAGGGGGCCCAATCGGCCCTGCTTTTCAGGGAGCGGGCACTCAGCCCCCTATACGAGACGAGACACCTCTCCAGCTCCCCCCCCCCTCCCCAAACCGAGTCACCCCCCAAATCATGACAGGTCTCGGCCGCAGCGCGCAGGGCTTGCCGTGCAGAGCGGCGTTTGTGCACTGGGGAGGGCCGCGGGCATGGCCTTATGGGGCGGGAGAGCCATGACCCGACATCACAGGATATTAAAGAGCCTTTAAAAATACACCCGAAGCTGGCGCCTCCCTTCCCCTGCCCAGGGAGGAACGTCAGGAATGCGATGGGTTGATAAGGCCCACTCCCATCCCACCTGGCGGGAGGCTGTGCAACTGCCCCTCCCACCTGATGCCACCTGGTACTAGGCAAGGTGGTGATGCCCCCCCTCCCCGTCCCGCCCCCCCGCCGCTTAGCTCTGGTTGAAGGGGAGGTTGCACGGAGCTCGGGTGACAGGGCAGGGATGAGGAAGGGGATGGTTACACAGCAGCCAAGGGGCATTCACCCAAGCCTAGGGGCCAAAAGGGACCCATGCCCAGACTGAAGGCACTAGCCTTTGCGATGTCCAGCCTCTCCGCACCTGTTTGGCCCCAGCTTTTTTTAAGCAGAGACCCAGCCATGCCCAGTTAGCTGCCAGCTTATTACTGATGAGCCTGGTGTGACAAGCTGGGACAGGCCCAATCCTGCAGCCCCGAGCCCCGGAAGCTATCAAATCCAGGGATGCTACCTGTACAGCGGAAGGCTGCAGGATCAGGCCCAAATGCTGCGAGAGGAGCTCCCTGCTGGCTGCCGGAGAGCCGGTGTGTTGCTTCCACAGCGGACAGAGGGCACAGCGGGGGTGGAGTGGCTCCTAGGGGAACTCCCCAGTGCAGGGCAGGCCCGGCATCAGATATTCAGCTCTGCACTGCTGCCCTTGGTGTGAGGGGGAATGGCTGGTGCGCCCTGGGCTGCAGAGCTGGCCAAGACCATTGTAAATTGGAGCAGCCTCGGGGCGGGTGTATCCTGCGAGATACACGTCAGACTAGACTATCTGATGGTCTCTTCCGGCCTCCAAATCTACGACCAGCTCTGGAGCAGCTCAGCATCCAGGGGGCACTCAGGTGATTTAAAGCCACCTTTACCCTCCCCCCTTCCCTGGGCTGTGATTTCTGCGCGGCACCTGGCCCAGGAACTCACAGCTCCGGGGCTGAGAATGAGGCTGGCTGCAGGAGCCTAGAGCCAAAGGCTGGGATCCCACCTGCAGGGGTAGTTATGTTACTGGTTCCAGGACTGGCCAGCCACACAAAGAGCTGAGCGTGGAAAGCCTTGTCAATCCATCAGCTCCAGACCACTGAGAGCTGCAGGGCTGGGGCCCAGCCCGCAGCAGGCTCGCCACATATGCTATTATTCCACGCAGCATCCTGGATTCTGCTTGGGAGGGGTGGGGTCAGCGGGGGTGTCTGTGAAGGGCAGAGGGGAAGCCCAGAGACAGACCCTTCCCAGGGGGTAAGGTCAGCCAAGCTGAAAACTGCCTTCACTCTGCACAGCAGCTGATCCAGGAGTCAAAGTTATGTTGCAACTAGAAAGGGACCTGGCCTGGGATCCAGTCCCAACCACAATCATATTTGCATCCTGGAATAAACTCATTGTCCTGCAAGCTGATGGGCTCACAAGCGAGGCTGCAATAGCTCCTGGCCTCGAAGCTTTCAGGTCTGAGTCCCTGCTCTGGGTCGCTAGAGAGCTGGCTGTTCACAGCATCCTCTACCTCCTTGTGACCCCAGCTGGCTCCAGGAAACCTATCCCACGATGCAGGACATTCTGTGCCCTAGTCCATGCTGAAGGATCTGTTAACTGCACAGCAGATCCCCAGGGCACATCCTGCTCTCCTTCCCCGTTGACGTCACCTCTTGGCCTAGGCGTCCCTCCGCGAAGGAGGCTGCATCCCAGAGGCAGGAAGTCTTAGCAAGAAGCATTTACAACAATGCAGCCTTTTGGCATGGCTGGAGACAATGACTTCATGGGACAAATGGCGTGAGCACCTGACCCAGCAACTGGGACAGTCACCGGCTCAGAGATCTCTGTTGATCAAAGAAGATCAAAATGTTGGCAGAGGCAACCCCACCTGGTCTACACTGCATGTTCGTCCTAAGTGTTCCCACAGCCGATTCTTGCAGCTCTCCCATGCCAAGTCAGGAAGGAGCCGCCCCCTGGCCAAGGAGGAAGGTGTGGAACTGGTCCCCGCAGAGTTCTTCCCCCCTCCAGCCAAGCCATCCGGAGCTGTGCTGAGCCAGTCTCAGTTTGAGTCATTTCCTCCAAGACAATCAGGACGACTGTAAGTTTCCCAGTGGCTTGGCCAGTCTCACCTGGAAGTGGCTCCCAATAGCTCTTACAGGTGACCCGGGCCTCTGATCTGAATGAATGTGTAAAAGGGAGAAATCGAGTCAAGATATAAATCCAGTCTGAGCAGAAGGGCCCTTTGTTGCACAGTTATCAAGTGACATTTGGCGGTGGGTGTAAGCGTCAGTTACAATATTGAGGCTTGTTTTCTGGTTGTCACTTGGTTCCCTGGAGGAATATAAAGCAGGATGATGAGTTTCACTTTCCATTTCTAGTCAGTTTCATTTTCCACTTCTCCTCCTTGGACTCAAGGTGGTCTGTCTCCCTGCAGGGTCAAGGGTGGGGGTAGGTAGGAGGGGGATGTTTAGATCCAAACTGATTTTACTAGAATCATGGAAACATTTATAGCTGTTCTTAAGGATGGTTTTACCAAATGTCCCTTAAAATTAAATGGGGTGATCCTCAAGGTAGGGACTGTGTGTTTATGCTGCACCTGACACAAAGGGATCCCTGATCCTGTGTAAGGCCAGGACATGCTATTGTAATACAAGTAAACGTGATTAACGAGAATACTGCCTGCCTTTATGGAGTGCTTTTCCTCAGTAGCTATCAATGTGCTTTATGAAGATGGGCAGTGTCCTTATCCGGGGTTTACAGATGGGGAAACTGACGCATGGGGAGGTGAAGCGACTTGCCAAAGGTCACCCAGTAGACTCGTGGCAGAGCCAGGATTGGAACTTGATCGCCAGCCTCCTGCTTTATTCACTAGGCCATGCAGCCTCAATTAAATAATAAATCAACCCGACACTTTCCCTTTAACTTTCTCTCCCCTCCAACACTGCCACTAAGAGACTTTTCTTGACCCTTTGTTATCGCTCCATCCTTCCCAGCTGCCTTTTTAATCCTCTCTCCTTTTCTCTCTGCTGGTTGAGAAAGGATGATTTTGTGATTAAATCACTGAACGAGGAGTCAGGACTCCTGGCTTCTAATCCCTGCTTTGCTGCTAACTTGCTGTGTTACCGTGGGCAAGCCACTTCCCCTCTCTGTGCTGCCCCATCTGTAAAATCCTAACCCGCTGCATGAGGACAGCTGGATGATTAGAGTCTATAAAAGTCTTTCAGATCCTTGGATGATTTATTGAAGTGCAAAGCGTTCTTTCTACCGCCCCCTCGTGGCTGCTGTGCTTTCCTACCGATAAATACGCCATAGCTTCCTAAAGACAGTACAGTAGTGGATTAATTTAAGAACATAAGAACGGCCACACTGGGTCAGACCAAGGGTCCATCTAGCCCCGTCTCCTGTCTTCCGACAGTGGCCAGTGCCAGGCGCCCCAGAGGGAATGAACAGACCAGGGAATCATCAAGTGATCCATCCCCTGTCGCCCATTCCCCGCTTCTGGCAAACAAATTTAGTCCCAGACAGCCTGAAGTTCTCGGTGGCGATGGCATATTGGGTATGTGAACTTTGAGTTGTCACTGTCCCACTCTTAGAGCTCATGGAAAAACGGGTAAAAAATTCTGGGGCAAGTTTCGATATGTTGACATGGTCCTTTTGCAGAGTTTGAGAGTGACCGATCGTTTGTCTCCCTCCAAGACCATTCTCATTTCTTTTTTTCTATCTTTTCTTGGTCTTTTTCCACACACACACACACTCCCCTCACTCCCCTTTTAAGTTTAGAAGAAAAAAAATGATTGTCAAAGAATGAATAAGAAAAAAAGAAAAACAAGGGATGGAAAAAGAACAGGAGGACTTGTGGCACCTTAGAGACTAACAAATTTATTAGAGCATAAGCTTTTGTGAGCTATCGCTCATTTCATCGGATGCATGTAGTGGAAAATACAGTGGGGAGATTTTATATACACAGAGAACATGAAACAATGGGCGTTACCATACAGACTGTAACAAGAGTGACCAGGAAAGGTGAGCTATTACCAGCAGGAGAGCGGGGGGTGGGGGACACACAGACCTTTTGTAGTGATAATCAAGGCGGGCCATTTCCAGCACTTTACAAGAACAGCAGAAGGGGAAATAAACATGGGGAAATAGTTTTACTTTGTGTAATGACACATTCGCTCCCAGTCTTTATTCAAGCCTAAATTAATTGTATCCAGTTACCTTTGTTTTTTTAAAAAAAACACAAGATGTTTTGTGAATGGACAATTTTTCATGGTTTGTTTAAAAGACCCCCCCAAAAAAACCCACAAAAACTATTGATTTTTTTAATTAAAACCAGCTCTACCCTTTATATTCCTCCAGCCACTTAACTCACTCTCTGTCTCATCTGTTTGTGTCAATCACCCATTACGTCTCACTCTTGGTTTCCTGACTCTTTCCCTTTTCCTTTACCCCAAACTGCCCCTCTAAAAATATACAAAACCCCTAAAACTAAGTGTTTGTGATTTCACTAAAACAAATCTAGAGCGAGAGAGGGAGATGGGGCTAACATGTCAGCAGCCCACCACCCTCTTGATTCCTTTGGGCCTTAGCTTATGATACACTGAGCATCCTCTATTCCACTGATTCCTATGAACCTACAGGGCACTCAGCACTATGCATGATCAGGCCCTTTGCTTGTATGTTGTATTCTCACACACACACCCTTTGTCTGTTTATACCGTGAGCTCTTTGAGGTAGGGGCTGTCTCTTTCCCCAGCTTAGTTTGATGGGGCCCCTGTCTGCCTTATCCAGCTTTTCGGAGTGACACCCATTAGTGTAGTATCCTGGTACGCAGATACCACCTGTAAGAATGCGACTAGAGCAAGAGAGACTAGAATGGCTGGGGCCTTTGGGGCATTACTGCCATAAAGGAATCACCATCAGGCCCAGCTCTAATCGCAATGGAAAAACCGGGCCTTTTGAGGAGATTAAAACCCAGTCTGGATGATGGGCCCAAACTCAAACCAGAGCCCAAACTCCCTGGGCGCCCTGATCAGTTTAAAATACCCTCTCTCTCCCCCTGCCCTCTTGACAACCAATTCCTCAAGCTGCTTCTGAGCCCCCAGCTCCCACCCTAGGTCTGGAGCAGCGAGACGCTCTGAGAAAGGCTATTTCCAGCCCAGCCTACAGCAGGGAATGCCACAGACTGTGCAAACAGCCTGCTTGTGGGACAATCCCGGTCTGATTTTGCAGGCCCCGGAGGCTCAGAGCAAGGATGAGCCCAAGCCACAGAGCTAGGAGGTGAGGTTCTGGTCTGATTTTCCTGCTAGTCCTGAGAGGCACCCCCATGCCTCTCCCGTCGCTCGCCGCAAGTGGGCAGCTCTCAGCGAAGGGGGCCGATGAGGAGCTGTCCCTGGCTTGTGTGGCACCAAAGAGGACACTAGATGGAGCTGGTTCCCCGAGCAACACACAAAAGTCAGACAGAGGGATGCAGTCCCACTGGCCCCGAACCTGCCAGGTCCTGCCCATCCTCCAGGGATTCCCCACGATCCACAGGCACAAAACTTGCCAGAAGGCAGGATCCCAAGAAAGGCAGATGAGTGTCGGGAATTCCTGCTGGCATCCTATCTGCTCTGGCCCACGGGGACTTGCTCATGGGCGTCTGGCAGCTGGGTCGCTGGTGGGAGAGTTACTGAGCTGAGAGATCCCTTTCCACCGCAGGGACAGAGAAACAAACGGAGCAGCAGCTGCTGGGACAGAGGGACACAGGGGAAAATCTTGGGCCAGATCCTCAGCTGGTGAAATCACCGTGGCTCCACTGAAGTCAATGGGGCTGGATCCCAGCTGGTATAAATCAGCCATAGCGCCAATGAAGTCCTAGGGTATGTCTACACTACGGAATAAGGTCGAATTTATAGAAGTCGTTTTTTTAGAAATCGGTTTTATATATTCGAGCGTGTGTCCCCCCACAGAAAATGCTCTAAGTGCATTAAGTGCATTAACTCGGCGGAGCGCTTCCACAGTACCGAGGCTAGAGTCGGCTTCCGGAGCGTTGCACTGTGGGTAGCTATTCCACAGTTCCCGCAGTCTCCTCTGCCCACTGGAATTCTGGGTTGAGATCCCAACGCCTGATGGGGCTAAAACATTGTCGCGGGTGGTTCTGGGTACATATCGTCAGGCCCCCGTTCCCTCCCTCCCTCCGTGAAAGCAAGGGCAGACAATCGCTTCGTGCCTTTTTTCCTGAGTTACCTGTGCAGACGCCATACCACGGCAAGCATGGAGCCCGCTCAGGTAACCGTCACCGTATGTCTCCTGGGTGCTGGCAGACGTGGTACGGCATTGCTACACAGCAGCAGCAACCCATTGCCTTCTGGCAGCAGACGGTACAGTACGACTGGTAGCCGCCATCGTCATGTCCGAGGTGCTCCTGGCCACGTAGGCTGGGAGCACCTGGGCAGACATGGGCGCAGGGACTAAATTTGGAGTGACTTGACCAGGTCATTCTCTTTAGTCCTGCAATCAGTCCTATTGAACCGTCTTATGGTGAGCAGGCAGGCGATACGGACTGCTAGCAGTCGTACTGTACCATCTTCTGCCGAGCAGCCATGAGATGTGGATGGCATGCAGTCCTTCTGCACCCTCTGCTGCCAACCAAAGATGTAAAAGATAGGTGGAGTGGATCAAAACAAGAAATAGACCAGATTTGTTTTGTACTCATTTCCTTCCTCCCCTCCCCCGTCTAGGGGACTCATTCCTCTAGGTCACACTGCAGTCACTCACAGAGAAGGTGCAGCGAGGTAAATCTAGCCATGTATCAATCAGAGGCCAGACTAACCTCCTTGTTCCAATAAGAACGATAACTTAGGTGCACCATTTCTTATTGAAACCCTCCGTGAAGTCCTGCCTGAAATACTCCTTGATGTAAAGACACCCCCTTTGTTGATTTTAGCTCCCTGAAGCCAACCCTGTCAGCCGTGTCGTCAGTCACCCCTCCCTCCGTCAGAGCAACGGCAGACAATCGTTCCGCGCCTTTTTTCTGTGCGGACGCCATACCAAGGCAAGCATGGAGGCCACTCAGCTCACTTTGGCAATTAGGAGCACATTAAACACCACACGCATTATCCAGCAGTGTATGAAGCACCAGAACCTGGCAGAGCGATACCGAGCAAGGAGGCGACGTCAGCGCGGTCACGTGAATGATCAGGACATGGACACAGATTTCTCTCAAAGCATGAGCCCTGCCAATGCATGCATCATGGTGCTAATGGGGCAGGTTCATGCTGTGGAACGCCGATTCTGGGCTCGGGAAACAAGCACAGACTGGTGGGACCGCATAGTGTTGCAGGTCTGGGAAAATTCCCAGTGGCTGCGAAACTTTTGCATGCATAAGGGCACTTTCATGGAACTTTGTGACTTGCTTTCCCCTGCCCTGAAGCGCATGAATACCAAGATGAGAGCAGCCCTCACAGTTGAGAAGCGAGTGGCGATAGCCCTGTGGAAGCTTGCAACGCCAGACAGCTACCGGTCAGTTGGGAATCAATTTGGAGTGGGCAAATCTACTGTGGGGGCTGCTGTGATGCAAGTAGCCCACGCAATCAAAGATCTGCTGATATCAAGGGTAGTGACCCTGGGAAATGTGCAGGTCATAGTGGATGGCTTTGCTGCAATGGGATTCCCTAACTGTGGTGGGGCCATAGACGGAACCCATATCCCTATCTTGGCACCGGAGCACCAAGCCGGCGAGTACATAAACCGCAAGGGGTACTTTTCGATAGTGCTGCAAGCTCTGGTGGATCACAAGGGACGTTTCACCAACATCAATGTGGGATGGCCGGGAAAGGTACATGACGCTCGCATCTTCAGGAACTCTAGTCTGTTTCAAAAGCTGCAGGAAGGGCCTTTATTCCCAGACCAGAAAATAACTGTTGGGGATGTTGAAATGCCTATATGTATCCTTGGGGACCCAGCCTACCCCTTAATGCCATGGCTCATGAAGCCGTACACAGGCAGCCTGGACAGTAGTCAGGAGCTGTTCAACTACAGGCTGAGCAAGTGCAGAATGGTGGTAGAATGTGCACTTGGACGTTTAAAGGTGCGCTGGCGCAGTTTACTGACTTGCTTAGACCTCAGCGAAACCAATATTCCCACTGTTATTACTGCTTGCTGTGTGCTCCACAATATCTGTGAGAGTAAGGGGCAGACGTTTATGGTGGGGTGGGAGGTTGAGGCAAATCGCCTGGCTGCTGGTTACGTGCAGCAAGACACCAGGGCGGTTAGAAGAGCACAAGAGGGCGCGGTACGCATCAGAGAAGCTTTGAAAACCAGTTTCATGACTGGCCAGGCTACGGTGTGGAAGTTCTGTTTGTTTCTCCTTGATGAAACCCCCCACCCCTTGGTTCACTCTACTTACCTGTAAGCTAACCACCTTCCCCCTCCTCCCTTTGATCACCGCTTGCAGAGGCAATAAAGTCATTGTTGCTTCACATTCATGCATTCTTTATTCATTCATCACACAAATAGGGGGATGACTACCAAGGTAGCCCAGGAGGGGTGGTGGAGGAGGGAAGGAAAATGCTACACAGCACTTTAAAAGTTTACAACTTTAAAATTTATTGAATGCCAGCCTTCTTTTTTTTGGGCAATCCTCTGTGGCGGAGTGGCTGGTTGGCCGGTGGCCCCCCCACCGCGTTCTTGGGCGTCTGGGTGTGGAGGCTTTGGAACTTGGGGAGGAGGGCGGTTGGTTACACAGGGGCTGTAGTGGCAGTCTGTGCTCCAGCTGCCTTTGCTGCAGCTCAACCATACACTGGAGCATACTGGTTTGATCCTCCAGCAGCCTCAGCATTGAATCCTGCCTCCTCTCATCACGCTGCCGCCACATTTGAGCTTCAGCCCTGTCTTCAGCCTGCCACTTACTCTCTTCAGCCCGTCACCTCTCCTCCCGGTCATTTTGTGCTTTCCTGCACTCTGACATTATTTGCCTCCACGCATTCGTCTGTGCTCTGTCAGCGTGGGAGGACAGCATGAGCTCAGAGAACATTTCATCACGAGTGCGTTTTTTTTTCTTTCTAATCTTCACTAGCCTCTGGGAAGGAGAAGATCCTGTGATCATTGAAACACATGCAACTGGTGGAGAAAAAAAAAGGGACAGCGGTATTTAAAAAGACACATTTTATAAAACAGTGGCTACACTCTTTCAGGGTAAACCTTGCTGTTAACATTACATACATAGCACATGTGCTTTCATTACAAGGTCGCATTTTGCCTCCCCCCACCACGTGGTTCCCCCCTCAACCCTCCCCCCTTCCCGTGGCTAACAGCGGGGAACATTTCAGTTTAGCCACAGGCAAACAGCCCAGCAGGAACGGGCTCCTCTGAGTGTCCCCTGAAGAAAAGCACCCTATTTCAACCAGGTGACCATGAATGATATCTCACTCTCCTGAGGATAACACAGAGAGATAAAGAACGGATGTTGTTTGAACGCCAGCAAACATACACTGCAATGCTTTGTTGTACAATGATTCCCGAGTATGTGTTACTGGCCTGGAGTGGTAAAGTGTCCTACCATGAAGGACGCAATAAGGCTGCCCTCCCCAGAAACCTTTTGCAAAGGCTTTGGGAGTACATCCAGGAGAGCCGCGAATGCCAGGGCAAAGTAATCCTTTCACATGCTTGCTTTTAAACCATGTATAGTATTTTAAAAGGTACACTCACCAGAGGTCCCTTCTCCACCTGCCGGGTCCAGGAAGCAGCCTTGGGTGGGTTCGGGGGGTACTGGCTCCAGGTCCAGGGTGAGAAACAGTTCCTGGCTGTCGGGAAAACCGGTTTCTCCGCTTGCTTGCTGTGAGCTATCTACAACCTCATCATCATCATCATCTTCTTCGTCCCCAAAACCTGCTTCCGTGTTGCCTCCATCTCCATTGAAGGATCAAACAACACGGCTGGGGTAGTGGTGGCTGAACCCCCTAAAATGGCATGCAGCTCATCATAGAAGCGGCATGTTTGGGGGTCTGACCGGAGCGGCCGTTCGCCTCTCTGGTTTTCTGGTAGGCTTGCCTCAGCTCCTTAAGTTTCACTCGGCACTGCTTCGGGTCCCTGTTATGGCCTCTGTCCTTCATGCCCTGGGAGATTTTGACAAAGGTTTTGGCATTTCGAAAACTGGAACGGAGTTCTGAAAGCACGGATTCCTCTCCCCATACAGCGATCAGATCCCGTACCTCCCGATCAGTCCATGCTGGAGCTCTTTTGCGATTCTGGGACTCCATCATGGTCACCTCTGCTGATGAGCTCTGCATGGTCACCTGCAGCTTGCCACGCTGGCCAAACAGGAAATGAGATTCAAAAGTTCGCGGTTCTTTTCCTATCTACCTGGCCAGTGCATCTGAGTTGAGAGTGCTGTCCAGAGCGGTCACAATGGAGCACTCTGGGATATCTCCCGGAGGCCAATACCGTCGAATTGTGTCCACAGTACCCCAAATTCGAGCCGGCAAGGCCGATTTAAGCGCTAATCCACTTGTCAGGGGTGGAGTAAGGAAATCGATTTTAAGAGCCCTTTAAGTCAAAATAAAGGGCTTCATCGTGTGGACGGGTGCAGGTTTACATCGATTTAACGCTGCTAAATTCGACCTAAAGTCCTAGGGTAGACCAGGACATAGAGATCTGCTGGTTTACTTTAGCTGAGGACCTGGCTGCTGCCCCTTCGCACAGGGCTCTGGCAGGGTGGTTCTTGCTTTGACCGTACCAATAATTGACACTAGGGTAAGTGGCGTTACGTTCCCATTTTATAAATTACACGGGTACCTGTGTTCTGTCCTACGGGAATTCAGGCTTGTAGTCAAGGGCCACCGGATCCATCCTGTGCTCCTTTCAAACCTGGATTACGGGACACTCCTTGGCACATGGATTCGCTGCTCCATGCCCTTTAAACTCCGGCTTGGCGTTGGAGCTCATGAGAGTGGGGAAGTGGAAGCAACAGTGAAAGCCAGTCTTAGTTCGCGTGTGTGCTGGATAATAGACTTCAGCCCTAACCTGCAACCCCACTGCTGTTCTGGTCCAGGGCTGCTCCTCTCCTGGGCTCTCCCCCGCCCCGGCCACAGCTCAGATGAGGCACGTCTCAACCCGTAGCCCCAGCCGGAGGCAGACAATGCCAGGAGACTGGGAGATGCAGAGACCCAATCCCAAATCCGTTCCTATTGTACACGGAGAAGGCTCTACATACCTTTGCGCATCATTGTGAAGTGGCCCATTCATCTCTATGAGAGATTGTCCCCTGACTGAGGACACTTCGTGGAGCTGATAATAGTTCCAAGAAGCTTGGACTTCTCTGTCCATCTCAGGGGGTGAACTCACTTCCCCTTCCCCCAGCCATGATTACAGCACCTGTGGGCTTGTGCCATGCACTGAGTTTGCCCGTGCTCGTCTCCTCCCTCTTGTCTCAGCACTGTGTGCTTGGTGCATGCTTTTAGGGTACCTGTTCTCAGCTGCCAGCTACGATCCGAGTGCTCTGTACTGTGCCAGGCAGGGAGCATGCCTATTCCCAGCTCCTCACCCTGGTCTCTGCATTGTAGGTCTGTGGCATGCAACGAGCATGCACCTTCTCAGCTCCCCACCCCCTCTTGGCATTGTGTGCTCGGGCCATGTGATACACACCTGGCTGAGTTCCTCTAGTGGACAGTCACCAGTCTGTTGAAATTGGACCCACCTTGGAGCTCACATGCTTCCAAGCCAGCCGGGTCTGAGCAGCTCCAAACATTGTAACTCTGGGCCTCTACGGCACATTTCTGGGGGGCAGACCACCTGTCTGGCCCCTTTCCTTGACCAGCTGTCCTAGGCCCTGAAACCATGGCTTGAACCTCCCAAGACCCCCTAGTCACTTCTGCATGATCCCCCCGGCGTCCCTGCTCTGGTTAATAACTTCACCCTTTGGTGACCACATAGCAGGCCAGGTAAGGAACACCAGGTTCCTAAAACCACAGGCACTTTGCCTCTCAGAGCGTACACAGGAGTTACACATCTTTAGGTAAAACATCAAAGGCCCCATGTGCTCTGCCCCCTGAGGGAGAAACTACTCACCCCTTCTGCTGAGGAGTTCTGGCCAAGTGTCAGGTGGGAAGCCAGTCCTGCTTCTATCATTGGCTGATGGTTGGCCCTTGAGAGGCAGTGAAGCAGAACGGGCCCTTAAATAAAGTTTCAGTCCCCTCTGTCATGTGACATCATTGGTCAGCTTCAGAACCCCAATCAGGTGGTTTAGCTGGGGGGTGGGTCCCTACTCCCCACCATACTCCCCTCCCCCAACCCCAGACCAAACTGGGAAGTCCAGTTCCCTGCACTGACCATTCCCTGTAGCAGACCCATTGTTCTGAGGATGGATCCCTTTGAATAGATTGTGCATTAGTCCCGCCAGGCTGGCATCTAGCATTACAATGAGCTGCCCCATGGCATCTCTAGGTAGTCACAGTTACATATACGGTTGCCACCTGGCCAGTTTTTAACTGGCCTGGCTGGACTTTTTTTTACTGCCTTGCTAGTCAAAAGATGTAACATGCCGGGTGTTTTTTTGCTGTGCACACAGGTGACTACACATGCCGCAGTCTTGTAACTACTGGCCACGCACATCATGACAGCCCCTGGGCCAGAAAACAGAATTCCTGCTCTCCTATGAGAATGTCTGACTTTTTGAAATGTGTTTCCCTTGTACTCCCCAATCTGTTTGTATCCACCTGTTGTCTCTTGTCTTATACTTAGATCGTTCGCGCTCTGGAGCAGGGACCATGTCTTTGTTCTGCGTTTGTACAGCACCAAGCGCAGGGAGCACCTGGGCCATGACTCGGGCTCCGGGGTGTTACTGCCATACAGAGAGTAAAAACTGGAATACAAAGTAGGGGAAAGTGCTTCTGATCCCAACTAGATGTATTTATCGATGGGCCCATTGTATAGTCTCACCTTCTGCATAACAAGCCAGAGAATCTCACCCGGTAATTCCTGCATCAAGTCCCTAACTTCCATTTGACCTATAGCATATCGCTAGGCTTGGAGGGATTCGATTTGTATCCGTAAAAGTCACTGTACACGCACACAAACTGATGAATTTTTTTCCCCATCAATAATCATTTAAAAGTACAGACAGGCAAAGTAAGCAAAATGCTTCCTAAGAAGTTATTAGGGATTAAAGGATATTTACTTTGTATATTTTGATGCTGTTTTAATGGTTACAAAGCTTTAACTTTCTGAATCTCTGCTACAATAATTATTGTTCCCCCCACCCCCGCCATTGTCTGACCCCCTCCACCTTTGGTAATTACCGGCGACTGTGAACATTTAAATTGGCCAGAAAAATGCTTAAACCCCATAATTTCTCACAGCTGTGAAAATGTAACTAGATCAAAATAAAAAAAGGCTTAAAAATAACCATTGGTATCAGCCGTCAAAGCTATAAAAAAACAAAACCTGAATTCTGCCAAGCCTCCATATTGTTTAGAAAGAGCTCCTGGCTTTCTTTAAATCCCCCATGTCCCTAGACAAGTTGTTCCAGTGGTTAATTACGACGTTAAAAACATGCACTTTATTTCTAGTTGGAATTTGTCTAGCTTCACCTTCCAGCCATAGGCTCTCCTTGTGGCTTTTTCTGCTATTCTCTGTAATCTCTTCCCCGGGGAGTTAGCTGTAGACCAGTGGTTCTCAACAAGGGGGTCTGGGGCCCCCCCAGAGGGCCAGGAGCAGGTTTCAGGGGGTCCGCCAACCAGAGAGGGGCCGGCCTTAGACTCACTGGGGCAGAAAGGCAAAGCCTGAGCCCCACCAACCGGGGCTGAAGCCTGAGTAATGTGGCTTCGTGGGGCCCCCTGTGGCGTGGGACCCTGGGCAACTGCCCTGCGTGCTACCCCCTAGTGCCAGGTGTAGCCGTGGAATTTTTACAGCACGTTGGGGGCAGTGGGAGGGTCGGAAAGAGAAAGGTTGAGGACCCCCTCCCCCCGCTATAGACCTCAGTCACATCACCTCTTAACTTTCCCTTGGATCAGCTAAATACGCCAAGCCCCGGTTTCCGTGATCATTTGAAGCTCTTATTTATTCCCATCTCTCCGTTTATTCAATACCTGAAACGGGGGTGGTACCTATTGATTTTGTGATGAGAGAGAACAAAAATCCTACGTCCCTGCTAGATTCTTCCTCTGCTGTTTCCTGGTTGTGCTCCTCGCCTGGAGCCTGTTTGTAAAAAGCCAGGACAAAACGTGGGTGGGTTTTGAATGGAGGGGGGTACTGTGCCTCCCTCCTTCCCAGGTGGGTGCGACCTGTTGAGAACACAGGTTCGGCAGTGCCCCCGAGTGCCCAGCAGGTGGCGGAATTGCACTGTGCATCCTGTATCTTGCAGGGCCAATCCTCACCAGGAGAGTTTTAGGGAAGGGAAAGACAGGATGCATCCGATGAAGTGAGCTGTAGCCCACGAAAGCTTCGGCTGAAATAAATTGGTTAGTCTCTAAGGTGCCACAAGTCCTCCTGTTCTTTTTGCAAATACAGACTAACACGGCTGCTGCTCTGAAACAGGTAGAGACTGAAGGTCTGCGTGTGATCGGATGGGAATAGAGAGAAGGACTTTAAAGAGAAAAAAAAAAAACGGGGAGATCTCTCTGGAAAGAGAAATAAAATGGACCACGAGTGAGTGTCCGAACCGGCCTCCCCCCAGGGCCATTCAGAGTCCACATGACGAAACAAGGACATGAATTAACAGAGAAACACATTCATTATGCCCCCTCCCCTTTTTAAGAGACGGGGGGATGCAAGGATTTCCCCAAGAGTTCCGACTGCAAAACGAACGTGCCCTTAGCAAGCCAGGGCGTTATAGGAGGAGTACGGCCCATTCAAAGCAGGGCATAAGGAAGGCCGTAGTGAAGCCCACTAGCTCTAGTTTATCTGATTTTGGAGGGGAAAATGAAAGTTCAGGTGCCAGATTGGTGGTGGGGAGAGACCAAAGGATCCCCAGTACTGGGAGCGGCAGGACAAGGAGCTTTGCCCTTGAAGGATGCTGCAGGGCTTGCAGCAGGGCCAGGCCGGCCTGGGTGAAAGGACTCCAGGAGCAGATGTTCTCATGAGAGGAACAAACAGGAGCGAGGGGCAAACCCACAGCGGGGCCCAGAAGTGCAGTGGCCAGGCTGGCAAGGGGCCACCTGCCTGGGCTGCTGCTGTTGGAAACTTGGGCACATTTTGCGGGGGGGGGGGGGTGTTAGAGGGTAGGGACAAAGCCTCCCAGAGCTTTAACTACTGGCATCCCATGGAGGTGGTTACCCTCACCCACCCCAGCACACACCCTCCCCCAAAACACCCGCCAGACCTAGACATAGCCCTACAGACACCCCCGCAGACCCCTATAGACATATTCACCCCTCACAGACCTACACAGACCCCTACAGACACCCCCACAGACCCCTATAGACATACCCCCCACAGACCTACACAGACCCCCATTGACCTACGCAAACACCCCACAGACCTACACAGACCCCTACAGACACCCTCACAGACCCCTATAGATATACTCACCTCCCACAGACCTACACAGACCCCTACAGACACTCCCACAGACCCCTATAGACACCCCCCACTGACTTACAGACCCCTATAGACATACTCAGATCTAGACAAACCCCTACAGTCTAAGCTCCCACAGAATTACACAGACCCCTGCAGACACCCCCCCCATCTACACAGACCCCCTATAGACATATGTACATCCCACAGACCTCTCTAGACGCTCCCCAGAGTCCTACACAGACAGACCCCCACAGACCTACCCAGATGGCTTTAGACATACTCCCCCGCCCCCCACAGACCTACCCGGAGCCCTAGCCACAAAAACCTCTCCTCGAAAAACACCCCCCCAGATCCGCACACACATGCTCTTAGGGACACCCAAAGGACACCCCCCCCCCCCGCCACACACACACACACCCATCTCCATATATCCCTCTGGACCCCCAGGCACTTATACCCCTATAGACACTCTCCCCCTCTAGCCCCAGATCTGGAGCTGTGGCCCAGCAGCTGCCCCCTGCCTCCCTGCAGGGGTTCGGCCGACAGGGCGGCTGGGAGCTTGGATTTTTTTTTTTTCACCCACTCTTTGTTGTTGCAAAAAGAAAAGGAAAAAAAAAAAAAGAGTCAGTTTTGCCTCCCAGGCAATATGTCTGGAGCCAATCGGCGCGCAGCATCCACCCTGCCCTGCACCATAATTAAAGGCTTGAAGCAGGCTGGCTGGGCTGGGGAGTTTTGCTTCGTCGCCTCGCAGCAGCCGCCGCCCGCGGAGCTCTCAGCGGCTGGCCTGCAGGAGGAATGCTCGCCTGACCCCTTCGGGGAGCGACAGAGACCCACGCACGCACGCCGCAGCGGATCTGGTGCTTGTCCAGCGGCTCTGGCCCGGGGAAGGGAGCGGATCCCACCTGCCCCTGCCTCCTGCCGCACCATGAGTGGCTCCTTTGATAAGAAGATCACCAGCATCCTGACCGACCTCTCCAGCTCCCTGAGCTGCTCCAAGGATTCCCCCACCTTGCCCGAGTCCTCGGTCACTGACCTGGGCTACTACAGCGCCCCCCACAGCCAGCACGACTATTACCCCAGCCAGCCCTACAGCCAGCCCGTCAACCACTACTCCTACCACCACCAGTTCGGCCTCAACGGGCTCGCGGGGGCTGGGACTTACCCCACCAAGGCCGAGTACCCCTACAGCCCCTCCTACAGGCAGTATGGGCATTTCAGGGAGCAGCAGCTGCCGGTCCAGGAAGCAGGTAAGGAGCCCCCCGACCCTAGTGATCCAGGGGCATGGGGGTGGGGTGGGTGGATGTCCGGAGATGGGGGGGTGGTATGGAAAGGAGTCACTTCTTGGAGTCAGCAACAGCTCTTCCTTCCTCCCCCCCCCGCCGCCCCTCCGCCTGTGTATTCGAATGAGAGGAGAGTTGTCAATATCACACACACACAGGAGACTGCCTCTTGAATCACACAAAAGTGGGGTGGTGAGAGGAAGGGAGTTGCTGAAGGTGGGGGGCTTGTTTGCTAGATCCAGGTTCAGACGCACAACTTTCTGAACTCCGGCTCCGATTTAAAAGATTACTTTTCCCAGCCACCCACACACTCTCCCTCCTTTTGTCTCTGGCAAATTCCTGACCTTTATTTTCTGTGCCACCAGTCAGGGTGGCTATTTACCCTTCCCAATCTCCACCCCCCACAGCTATCTCCCACTCACCTTTGCCCCTGAAATCTTAAGAAACTTCAGGACAACTCAGGTTAGTTGATGGAAAAGGAGAACCATGGGAGGGGGGAGTGCGGGGGGGGGGGGGGGGGGATAGGTTGTCTCTCTTTCCAGCCCAGGCTGCTGGGGTAGAGAGAATGACCCATGCCATGACTGGACAGGAAGATGATGGTTAGGTAGCAGCTCTGGGGGAGGGGAATATGGGTGGGAAAGTGTTTTATTTGTGAATAATCTTGTGGTTTTTAAAGCGAGTCTGAGGTGCTGGGGGATGATAGGAAAGTAGGAAGATCAGAGAAGCCTAGAGTCTGCTGCCCTAAAAGAAAGGGACGTGGGGAAAGGGAGAAATCGATCCTGCCCTGATTTCCACTTACTGAACAATTCTACCCCCACCCCTCAAAAATAAAGCTTGGGAAACATCCAAGCAGCTGGGACCTGAGGCTGCTTTAGAGACAGGCTTGTCACAACCCACCCCATGGGCTGGGAGAGGAAGAGAGGGGCCAACTCTGAGAACCAGTTGGTTTCCAGCAGATCAGAACCAGGTGGGGAGCCCCTGGGCAGAGAAACAGGCAGGCTGGGGTGAGCTGGGAGTTTGGGGAGCTAGTGAAATGGAGCCACAGGAAGAGATGGCCAGGGACAGGAGAGGGAAAAGGCAAGACAGAATGTACCAAAAGAAGAGAGAGGGAGAGAGAAAGGAAGAGAAAAACCCACCAAAGAGAGAGACAGAAAAAACCACAAAGGGGGAGGGCGAGAAATGAAAGACCTTGTGTGCTAAAGAACAACTCCCCAAATACTCCTTTCTTGCTGTGCTTCTGAAAGCTTTTACCTGGAGTCTGTACAGCGATTTCTCCAAGTAATCAGCCCTTAACTCCTCTACAATTGTTCTCACTCGCCATACGTACAGTTCAGGTTCCTGGGTCACTTCTCACGCCACAGCCTTGGGGTTCTGCATCTGGGAGGTGAGGTTTTCTAGACGGAGGCTTAAATCTAGGGTGACCAAACAGCAAAGATGAAAAATCGGGACAGGGGATGGGGGTAATAGGAGCCTATATAAGAAAAAAAATCCCCAAAATCGGAACTGTCCTTATAAAATTGGGACAGCTGGTCACCCTTAAATCCCACCCCACCCTCCTCGTCTCTTCCCAGCAGGGATAAGGGTCGGAAACCACCCTCCAAAGACTGGGGTTGTTTTTTACAACATTCTGGGTGGGGGCAAGTCAGCTGCTGAGATTCCGACATGTTCCCTTTTCACTTCCAGTCTCGGTGAAGGAAGAACCAGAACCGGAGGTGAGGATGGTCAACGGGAAACCCAAAAAGATCCGAAAGCCCAGAACCATTTACTCCAGCTACCAGCTGGCGGCTCTGCAGAGGAGGTTCCAAAAGGCTCAGTACCTGGCTCTGCCCGAGAGAGCCGAGCTGGCTGCTCAGTTGGGGCTGACTCAGACACAGGTAACTTCAAAAAGAATTAAAAAAAACCTTTCCCCTCTGCGTGGGGGGGAGCAAGAGAGAGTGCACTTGTTGCCAACTCTGTACAGCCCTTGGGTTTAGTGGGCTTAGATTAAAGCACTTACGCAATCAGACAGGGACCCATTGTGGAGGAGCCGGCTTTCTGAGACAGTGGGAACAAAAAGGTGGGTTTTCTCTAGGTATTTGGATACATTTCCTACCGCTGTGCTCAATCATGTGGGCGAAGAGAGGCCCAACCCTCTTTGCGCTCACCTGTGTCAATGCATTGATTCCTGACTTACCCCAGCCATCCCAGTCGGGCCCAGATAAATGAAAATGGATTGGCTTTGTTTTCCCCCCCGATGGGGGAGATTTTTCCCCCTCCCCAAAGATGATCAGTGCTTAAAGGTTCAGGGCCCATTCTATAGCTCACTGATTCGGATCAAGTGCAGAGAACCAACTTCAATTCGGCGTTCCTTCCCCTTCGTGTCGACTCACTGGATTCCCGGCACAGTTTGGCGAAGTGGGCCGAAGAGTCTAGCTCAGTGGTTCTCAACCTTCTTTCGTTTGCGGACCCCTACAAAATTTCAAGCGGAGGTGCGGCCCCACTTTGGAAATCTTAGACGTAGTCGGAGGACCCCCCAGGGCTCATAGCGACAACCTTTTGTGGACCCCCTAGACATCTGCGGGCGACAGGTTGAGAACCACTGGTCTAGAAAACCAGGAAGAAGTATCCCTTCCTCTCTTTGGGCAGTGACGGATCTTTGGGTCCTGTCTGGATTTTTTTTTCTTTTTTTTTTTTACGTCTCTTCAGAATTCAACCATTAATTTATACCAGAGCAGCCCTTGGGCTGGAATGGGTAGGACCATATCTGTGGATGCTAACACCACTTGGGTAAGTGGGGTTTTAGTTAGGGGTAATCTAGTGTAGACCCTGGAGTCAGGGGTTCCAGAACTCATTTCTTTGTGTGCGTGTTGCACTTGTGAATATGCTCAAGCTCTTGCAGGTGAGGGGTTGTTTTTTTTTTAAAAGAGTCTTTTAATATATTAGGCCCAGAACCTCAAAGGTATTTAGGGTCCTCAGTTCCATTGATAGAACGTTTAAGCCTGAAATAGTGGAATCCAAAAGAGATTATACCCAACCCCTCTATCCTTACTTCACCATCACATTAGACCGCTACAGTATCTGTGGGCGGGGGGGGGGGGGGCGTTGTGACCACGAGTGGCTGCTCTTTGTAAAGGGAAAGATTAATAGAAAGGAGTCTGAACAGCTTCCCCCCACCTCCAGATCGGAGATGAGTGAATCCCCCTCATCCCTCACCCGAAAATTGGAACACCTCCAAACTCTGAGGAGGGTCACATCCAGCCCCACCCATAACAAGGGGCAATCTGCTTCTGCTGTCCCTTACAGGCCGGGCTTCTGCGGATGTCAACAGGAGCATCGCTGGAGTTAGGAATGCAGGGCTGGTCATAGATGGTGACAACAGGCTCACTTTTAATTGCCCAGATCTAAATAAAGTTCCAGGTCAGCGTGTTTCCGTGGGCTGTTAGCCCAAGAGCAGATGTTCTGTGCCATAAGGGCCTTACACCCTCTGAGTGATTGCGACATGATAGGGAGCTGTTTCTTTTTGATTCCCTTCTTTAAAAGGGGTTTGATTTGTTAGGGGTTTTTTGTGGTTGTTGTTGGTTTGTTTATTTTAATGTGGTTGGGGATTCTGCACTGCAAGCTGTATCGTGCATGAAAGATCCCCTTAAATTGAAGCTGAGTGCCCCATGTATGGCATAAGGCGTGGATACTCCCTATACAGCATAAATGCTACAGTAGTGCTAACCCCCAGTGTTCAGAAACCACGAGCCAGGCCTCCCCCCAAAATCACAAGATCCTCTTAAAACTCATGAGATTTCTCATAAGCATTATTTCGGGGGGGGGTTGAGCCTGTCGTGAACAGTCAGGTCATGTTGTCAGGCTTTTCTCTGCCGTCTTGAGGGCTAGAAACTTTCTTTTTAAATGAGAGCGGAGGTGCTCACCTAATCACAGGATGCGAGGAGCTGGGGCTTTACGGAAACACCAGATATTGTGAAATTTGGCAACACTGACTCTATGCTCCTTTGGCTCTTTGTTGGCTGTTCTATCTTCTCCTTCCTGGTTCTCCCTGTCACATTGGATACATCTGCCTTTCCCGTCTCACCCGCCTTCTTCCTCACCACCCTTCAATTTCTCTCTTTGTCTCCTCCTCTCCCCGGCGGCTCGTTAAGTGGAACAGGAACCCGCTCAAGTATTTGAAATGAACCCCATCAGGTTTGCCCTAGTCCCGGTTTCATCACTGTCCTGCCCGGCCTGGTGACTTTTGTAGCAACAGGGCCACTTATAAATGTCCAAAGGAACTCGTCATTAGCTGTCAAAGCAACAACCTGTTTTGGGGACAAACCCCTCCCTGCACCTTAGGCTAAACAGAGAAGCAAATCTGCCCACGCTGTGACATTTCTGTTCACGCGCCACTCCATTTGTCCCCCGTCCCCTCTGCCTCCCTTCGGTGGTGTATTGACCATGTACGTAAAAGGGACCCAGAAAGTCACACTTCCCTCCCTTCCTTCCTTCTCTAGGTGAAAATCTGGTTCCAGAACCGGAGATCCAAGTTCAAGAAGCTCTACAAAAACGGGGAAGTACCCTTGGAACACAGCCCCAATAACAGCGACTCCATGGCCTGCAATTCTCCGCCTTCTCCTGCCCTCTGGGACAGTAACTCTCACAGCAACCCCTCCAGCAGGAACCAGCTCCCCCAGCAGCTCCCCTACAGCTCTTCCCCAAGCTACATGGAGGAGCAGCACAACCCCTGGTACCATCACCAGAACCTCAGTGGACCTCACTTACCGCATCAAGCTTTGCCCACTAACACCATGCATCATACACCCCCCGGGCCGCCTCCCAATCCGGGGGCCGTGTACTAACCTCCAGCCTCCTTGGACCAGGGGAGCAAGAGAGGAAATTGTCACCGTCGCGGCCAGACCCTTTTTAAAACGTGGGTTTGTTTCCAGGACAAAGGCAGACACACGCAAACATCCCAGCCCGTCTCAGGACCCGCAGAGCTGCAAAGGGTTAAAACGATCAGAGGACGATCCACAAGCGAGGCAGGAGTGGTGGCGGGCAGGCAAGGGTGGGGCAGGGTTGGGGAAGAGGTTTTGGATTTTTATTTTTTGGAAAAGATTCAGAATTGCCAATTCCTTTTCACCCCACCCCTACTTTCTACGGGGTCCCCGGCCCCCCTGCACCACCATCCCACCCACCACCACCAGGCACAGTGAATGGGAAGATTCTTCCACCTGGAGATCTGTGCCAGAGACTCACCTCTCATCTGGACAGAGGCCAAGAGACACCGCACGTCTCCAAGCGTTCGAAAACAGCACGACTGGTTTTTTTACCTTCCCGGGTGAGCTGTTTGTGGGGTGTCTCCTTGAGGACTCTGGAAGAACATCTCAGCTGGCGGGACTTCAAAAAACCACTTGGCTTCATCCACATCAGGGTAGGATTTTTCATCACGCCCAGATGATAGAGAAGGGAAAGTAATTGTCTCTGCGTCTTCCCTCTCATCCACCCTTGCAAGGGTCAGACTGGAGATGAAAGCACCATTTAAGCTAAAAAGAAAAATGCAATAAGAGGTACCACACTTTGTAGTCTTTTAAAAAAAATTCTATATATTCTAAATAAATAAAGTCAATTTTTAGATATGTCTATTGTACAGAACTGGACACTATAGAAACATTTAATAACATTATTGAAGGGACCATGGTTAGAGAGGACCAAAAGCCCAGCCGTGGGGAAGGGCTAAATTCTGATCTCATTTACACCAGTGTAAATCTTGCTCTAAACCAGTGTTACTCCAGATTTACAGAGAAGAATTTTGGCTGGTGCAAACTGGAGTGCCAAAATCTCCGTACTGGATGAGGGCCAGATTCTGATCTCAGTAACACCAGTGTAAATCCAGAGTTACTGCAAGATTAGAGGGGAATTTTGCCCTTCCGGGCCAGATTCCCTACTGGCATAAATCTGCATTGATCTCAATGGAAGTCACACTGATTTACGCCAGTTGAGAATCTGACCTTCTGTTAGGAGTCTCAGAAAATACATAGAAGGGTTGTTTTAAAAAAATGCAAAAAATTATTTAAAGTGTTTCAGGAACGATTTAAGTTATTTTGAACAGGGAAATGAGCCTGTTAATGGTTTAAGTTTTCTCCGCACGTCAGTTAAGCTCCTGTCAAAGTAGAATGTCTATTTTTTTGACAAAACAACAACCAAAAAGGGGGAAAAAAAAATCTCGGATATTTTTTAAAAAAATAATTGTATTTTTTTTTAAAAGCTGCCGTTTTAAGAAGCGTTCTCGTGTGTTCCTATTTATGTTGCCTTGTATAAATAAGGGCAGATGAGGGGAAAAGAACATGTACAGAAGGTTCATTTGTATAAAGTTGACCAAAACAAGAGTTTTCGTTGGGGGTGGGGGGAGAAGAGAGCTCCCTCTAAAGTCAGGGCTTTGTTCCAACGGCCTTTCTGCTTTGTTAGTGGACAAAACTGTATATATCATGTTAATAAAAATACTTTGAATTTAAGATGGTCCAATTTGGTTTTTTAATCTCTGTGAAAAGGAGATTGAAAAAAATAAAGTTCTGGCCTCTAGAAAGAGTTCTCAGAGCTGTGAAGTGTAGGTTTGGATAATACCCTCCTTAGGGGACCCATAATATAATTTGGTTTGGAAGAGGATGAGGTCGGGAGTCCAATCCACGTGCTGCTGAAAGTCTATCACCAGTTATTAAGCTCAATACAGGAGGAACTGAGTAAACATCTTCAGTCCATGTTACACAGGAGATCAGACCAGACGATTTAATGGTCCCCTTCTGGCTTTTAAAACTCTGTAAATCTATTGAATTTGGCCCTGATCCTCCAAACACATAAGTAAGTGCTTAACTTTACGCATGTGCCTGGTCCCCGATTGACTTTAATGAGCTTCTCCTGTGTTTAAAATGAAACATGTATGCCGGATCGGGGCCTTTAACAAAGTTGGAGCAACTCCTAAATGAACAAAAGCTGATTTCCCCCCTCTGCCCCTCTCCTGGAGAAGGTGACCTCTTCAGGGCACAGATGCAGTCAGTCAAAGTCAGCAAGAGTGGGGAAGTGTTCAGGAGTGAATGGTCATTGAAAACATGCCCCCCCGCCACACACATATACTCTCTCTCTCTCTCTCTCTCCCTCTGTCCCCATGGGACCTCTCTGCAGGCAGATCTGAGCACTCATTGGTAATAGGGAGTGAAAGCCAGGATTGAATAATCATATGTAGACAAACTGAGAGCAAGTTGATGGACCCGCACCATTTGGCCTGGAGACCAAGAACCTGATACTCCCTGGCCTTGCAACTTGTGTTATCCAAGCTCCCACTTCACACAGGTGTATATGACTGCACCAGATACAAACCAGTGAAGGATCAGGCCCAGAACCCACTCTCCCCAGGTCAGAGATGGGTGTTTCCTTGGTGAACTACTTGCATACATTGTTCCAAGCCAACCTGAATTCAGTTCCTTCTTCCCTTAGGAGCTCACGGCCTCCTTTGGCCAAGGGAAGGGTCAATTGGTTGTTAAATAACTCAGGGTGATTTGGTAACTTCTGCTGATCATGCTGGCCAGGAGTTTCAAACGATTCCAGCACCTGTGGCTTTCCCATGCTCTCAGTACCCCAACGTGCTGGACTCTTTGGCAAATGGACATATAAGAGCCCCAATGGGAGCTGAGCCCTTCTAAAGGTCTGGCTTCAGCGGTGGGTGAGGAGCCCTTGAAAATGTGGCCCTGAGCTCTTTTGAAAGTTTGACCCATTGTGTCCCGGCAGAAACTCTTTGGAGATGGTAAGTTTCTCTCAACCCATTTTTCGGGGGTGTGGGAGTGCGTGTAAAGTAATCAAAGCAGATTGCATTAAACAACAAATCTGCAAAAGGCAGCTACGTTCTCGTGTGCTCAGAATTGCTCGGTTCTCCCTGTATTTTCTTCTCAGCGAATTCCAGCCAGGAGAGACAGTAGACGCCTCAACAGCAGCCGTGCCTCCGGCTGGAATCCTGCCACACTGAAGGAAGCTGTAGATAATATCTATGGCTGGTAAGGAGGGATCTGTGTCTCTAGTGATGAGAGGAGAAGGCTGGGAATCACAGCTCTGACATCGACTCGCTGCGACCTTGGGTAAGGCGTTTCGCCTCTCTGTGCATCAGTCCTCACATCTGTAAAATGGGGGCGGGGGGACAGTCGACTGGGACTCTACATGTGTGCGTAACGCCACACGTGTCAAAAGTCCCACTGAGCTCCGCGGGAACTGGCATGGATTTAAAGGCACGCAAGTGTTTGCAGAATCAGGGCTTTAGGTTGTAAAGCCCACTGAGCGTTGGTAACGGGCCTGGGATGGGATCGTGCGAGGAGAGCTGCTTTTCAAAAAGGCACCCAACAATTTAATAATGTCGTCAGCGGCACTGAGCTACAGATCCCCAGCAAAAGGCAAACAAAAAAGCTTCATAAGAACATAAGAACGGCCATACTGAGTGAGACCAAAGGTCCACCTAGCCCAGTGTCCTGTCTTCCAACAGTGGCCAATGCCAGGTGTCCCAGAGGGAATGAACAGAACAGGTCATCATCAAGTGGTCCATCCCCTGTCACCCATTCCCAGCTTCCGGCACACAGAGGTTAGGGACACCATCCTGGCGAATAGCCATTGATGGACCTATCCTCCATGAACTTATCTCGTTCTTTTTTGAACCCTGTTATAGTCTTGGATTTCACAACATCCTCTGGCAATGAGTTCCACAGGTTGACTGTGTGTTGTGTGAAGAAATACTTCCTTTTGTTTGTTTTAAACCTGCTGCCTATTCATTTAATTTGGTGGCCCCTAGTTCTTGTGTTATGAGAAGGAGTAAATAACACGTCCTTATTGTTGCTTTACCTATTACGCCACTGTACCTATTGCACCTTGCTTCCAAAGACACTGAAGCACTTTGCAAGAGATGATCTCTGATTTGCAGAGGTGGAGGCCCAAATATTCCAAAGCAGTTTCCGGTTTTGGAAGCACTCCATTTTTCACGTCCCCACCCCAAGCCACCTACGGCCTGATTGTCAGAGGTACTGAACACCCTTTACACCAGTGATAGCCAATGGGAGCTCTGGCTGCTTTGCTCAGCCTATCTGGAAAGGCCAGAGCCTTCCGCAGTGTGTTACCAAATCGTGTGATTTTTAGCACGCTGTTCAGTGTTTGTCTTAAAGCCCCAGCTGCCGGATTCATGTGATGATGGGACAATCTCGACTTTCATGAAATAACAATAACAGTTTCTAGCCCTGATGGCAGCAGAGAAAAACTGGGAACCCTAATCCCTGACGACTCCCACAGCAGATGGCAAATAAAGGAACCTCCCCCCCACATGCATTCATTTTAAAATCTCATGATATTTGGGGGGGCTAACTCATGATTTCTGAATGTTTGGGGCTGGCAGTACTGCTTCATTATTTTATTCTCTTTCCCAACCAGCAGCACTGATATGAGTAATTGCGTCGGGGAATTAAAGCTAGTGCTGATCCATATGGGACACTAGCGGGGTTAGTGGGATCTGGACATCTTGAGTTTGCCTGAGGCCTTGAGGACATGTATAGGCATTTTGGCCAATCAGAAGGGTTTTTATTCCCTCCACTGCCATCTTTTAACTAGAGAAAGACATTTTAAAAGTTATATTCCTTGTTTAAAATGTTACGCCTGAGTTTGACTAATGTTCCAGCTTCCCTTGGGGACGGGAAATCAGCCACAATGCAGAGATTCTGTTTTGCTTGCCTCTCTTCCCCCAAACCCATGTGTCACATACTGGCCATACTTTGTGGCTTGGAGTCCTGTCGTGATGTGTCCCTTTAGGGCCACGCTGGTGTGCTGGCAAAACCTCCAGCGGCTCTGGACATTAGCCTGGTGCATGAGTTGCTGGCAGGCAGGGCAGGAAGCTGGAGCTCTGCTGATCAAATCGGGTTTCATCTCCCGAGGTGGGTGTGCCTGAAATTAGATGCTACAAGTCCCACACAGAGTTGAGCCCCACCGAGAGGTGGCCAGAGCCATTTCCAGAATGGAAAGCAGTGATGCGTCGCCCTGCCCCTCTAAGGTGTTTGTAACAACTAAACTCTTTATAATTAGCATTATAATCTAGTACTTTTCATCAGTGGCTCGCAAAGCACTTTCCAAAGGCCTTTTGCAGATGGGGAAACTAAAGCACAGAGCAGCAAAGTCACTTGTGCAACACCACCCAGCCGGCCAGGAACAGAACCCAGGTCCCCAGAGTCCCAGTCCAGCCCTTGAACCAATAGGCCCCACTTCTCTGAAGAACACCTGGAGGTTTTGTTGCATGTTTGTACAGCGCCTCCTACCGCGGGGCTTGATTTTTGACTCGGTGCTGCTCTAACCCCCTCATCCGCCCAGATGGTGCAGGCATCCTTGATGCTGGCTCCCTCTAACCTCACTCCCACTGGTTTCCCGGCGTACTCTGACTCCCTCTTAAAGCAGCAGATCTCAAGCAAGAATCAGAACTCGTGCACTGCATACATTAAATGAACTTGTCAGGGGTGTAGCTATGAGCCAGTAGGCCAGGGAGCTCCGAAATCCCCATGACAAGCTGCTGAACGTGCCTGGCGGCCGGGTTGTCACGTGATTCACGCACTGGGAGCCATCCATACGTGGTTTATGAAAAGCTTTTCTTTTGTTTTTTTTTTAAATTGCACCCTGAAGACCGAACCCTCCTCCTTTCTCCGGTCAATTTCTCCCTTGCCCCCAGATTTCCATGCATGTTGCTTTAGTGGCAATGCTGACTGATGGGCCCATTTCAGGCCCCGGCCAGCTCCGGCTGAAGCTCGCGGGAGCTTTCCCAGCACCTGTGAGCAGAATCGGGCCCCTCTGCCTTTGAGGCCACGCCAGGCCAAAGCAGCTTGACGTCAGTATGACTGACGTGACACAAACAAGCTACATAACATCTAGAGGTGGACCTGGCCTCCTGTTTGTCCTCCAAGCCGGAGGAGGGCTGGGGCCATGACTCATGGCTGGGGCAAGCACCTTGCCCCATGGGACTGAGTGCCGCTCACCCCAGCCTACCGCTGCTCCCGGCAGAGAGTCAGGCCCTGGGGCAGCTCAGGAAGGGGAAGACCAACAACAGAGACACAGCAGGGGAGAGACGCCCCACAGAACGAGAGACACTCAAAGATAGCCAGGCGACCGTGAGGCTTAGGGAGTCAGTCACCTCCTCCCTTCCGCCCATTCATCCTTCAGCAGCCGAACAGAGATCGGGGCCCCTTCGTGCAGGGCACTGTACTGGGAAGCAGGGAGCTTGCCAGCTCGCTAGGGTTGGGCGCGAAGGGAAGCAGGGGGACAGAGCTGGGGAGTGACTTGCTCAAGCGCATCCTGTAAATAGGACTCCTGACTCCCAGTCCACCTCCTGACCCACTAGGCCGCACTGCCTCGCAGCCTTTGCACTTCGCTGCTCACTTGGCCCGTCCTTCCAGCCCTGACAGAGCCGACCCCTCTGCTTTTCCCCCCTCCTGACTGACGTGTGGCCTTGCTTGAATAACTGCACAGTTTGCGTTGCTGGCCCCCCAGCTGCATTACTGCTCCCTGGCTAATTAGTTTCTAGGCCAAGGGAATGGGGAGCTGGCATTTCTGAAAATCCTCAGTGCTTTTGAAAATCCTGGTGCATCCCCCTCGCCACCTGCATCTGCCGGGCTCCTGTCTGAGTCAGAGCACCGTCCAGGACTGCTTCATCTCTCCCCAGCAAGCTGGGTGTCTCTTCCAGAGACGATTGCTGTTCCTCCCGCCGCGTTGCTGACCCTGGCTTGCAGGTAGCTGGAAACACAACCAGAAGGGAACCCCTGCAGAGCGGACAAGCACATCTGCAGTGCCGCAGGCTTTATAGGTGAGGCTCCATCTGCCGAAGCACGCAGTCGCACGGCTTTGGCACGCACTTGTCTGCCCAAGTCCGTGGCCTGCATCCCCTCCACTGGATTTCAGGGCTCCCTTATGCTCTTATTATCTGCGCGCATGAGAACCATCAGCTGCCTCACCTAGCTTCCCCAGCTAAAATGATGGCGAAGACTATGTTGAGTAACCTGGTGTGTGCTGGAATTATAAAGAAGGGGATTCCCCCAGCATTTGGGATAAGCCTCACCACTTCCTCATAAAGGGGCCACCCCCCCCCCGTCAAAACCGCCCCCGCTGGTGGCTGATCGCAGATCTGATGGGACATTAAGAGGTCGTTTCTGCCTCGCGTCTATTTCCCAGGCCGGAGGCCAGTCTGGCCTCGAGAAGAAGCCGGCTGGAGGAGTAGGAAAATCAGAATGGCACGGGACACGCACACGCTGCCATCGTCTCTGCTTCTTGAAAAAAAACCCACCCGGCCCTCTCATGGCAGAGCCGCACGCGCTTAGATCCGTCTTTCCACTGCCAGAAGCAACACGCTTCCTAACTGTATCGCGTCCCCTTCCTGCAGAGGCCCAGCACCTGCCCCAGCCCAGGAAGGGGCGGGCTACAAAGGGTTAAGCCGAGACGCGAGCCTCTTGGGTTCGCCAGAGCAGCACGGTTTGAGGGCTGCGTGCAAATGGGATCTGTGTGCTGGCAGGCGGGCAGACAGAGTGGAGACACTGCGTTTTATGAGGGCCCGGCTGCCAGCAAAAGCGAGCGAGAGGCAGGGAGGGAGGGGTGAGCGAGGCGGGAGCCCAAGCAGCGTTGCCCGAAGTGAAACCCGTGTCGTAAGCGCAGCCCCCGCAGCCCACCACCCTGGGTGCAGGGGCTGCGTGTGGAAAGGGAAGGCCTGCTCCTGCCGCAGACCTGCTTAGCTGGCAGTTCCGCAGAGCAGCCGGGGTTCTGCAGCTTCCCTTCGCGGCCCACTCCTCCTGCCCTAGCCCGCGGGCCCAGACGCCACGGGGACGGGCGCAGGGGGGGTACGAACCTGAACGGAAGGGCTTCAAAGCTGCTCCTGCCACCTGCCCACTTGTTTAATGCACAGCTCCCCCCCACACGCACACAACTCCCTGCTGCTTTGGCCAAGCCCAGGGCTGGGGATCGGGCCTGGGGGATCTGGGCCACCAGCTAACCTGGCCGGTTGCTCAGCTCAGGCCCGTGTCGAGAAAAGCTCCCCAACTGGTTCCACTGCCTAGGACGGACACAGGGCCTGTCCCGCAGAGGGTGGTGGCTGCGATCCTGGAGTCCCCAAGCCGGAGGGTTGGGCCAGCAGCTCTTTGGGACGGTTCCTCCCTTCTCGGCCCTGCTGCACCCCTTTCTCTCCCCGCCCCCCATCCCTGTGTGGACACGATGTCATCTGACAAGCCCTTGAATTGGTTGGAAAGCCCGTTCAGCCTACACGGCCATCACCGTCTCCAGCTCACATTCGCCTCCGCAGCCAGCTAGGTCCCCCGGGGTCTGTCAGTGCAGCCCCTACTCAGCCCTGCCCCGCTCTCATCTCTGGCCTCTCCAAGGCCCAGCTCACCAAGGCCTGATCCCCTCCCTCAGCCAGAGGAGTGGGAGCCCATTCATTCGCTCCCACAACCCAATGCCGCCTCCATCCGGACTCTCCAGCCTCTCACCCCTGGCTTCTTCCTTTCCTTTCCCCTCCCCTGCTCTGTGTTCAGCCCTCTTTGCAGATGGGCTGCGACGGGAGAGGAGGGGGGTCTAGGGCTCTCTGAGGGCTCCCCACACGGAAGACAGAAGAGGAGGAGAAAAACCCAGGTGCCATGCATGGCCATGTTGCCTCTGACACAAGCGGGAGAGGGGAGGATGGATGGACGCAGCCTGCATCTCCGGTGAACGGGAGCGCTGGGTTCTCAGCTCTTCCTAGGGCATCGGGGCACATCCCACTTCCTAGGGCACTTTGGGCATATCCCAGGGATTGTGGCAGATACGAGGGCACCAGGGTGAGCATCAGCTATTGTGCAAGGAGCCCCGCAAAGCGGCAAAGCTAGAAGCAGGACTGTATAGAAAGGGCCTGCATGAGATTTCCCAACCAGCTGATGATCCACTGCAATCCTGATCCACAGCAGATCCGGTTCTAGCCCTGGGCTCCCCACCACTGCTCTGCCCAGGCCCCTCACTCCCAACCCACAGCCCCCTGCTATTCCAGCCCTGGGTCCCCACACCCAGCTCTGCCAACGCCCTTCACTCCTGGCCTGCAGCCCTGCTATTTTGGTCTTAACCCAAGAGAGACACTTGCAAGAAGACAGGACAAACCTCTTCCCCATGTGGCTTCCCCCTTATCTGAGCCAAGCTATTCATCAGGGAGAGGCTGCGGGATACCCACCATCTCTAGCACCGGGGACAAGATAATGCCTCTGATGGGGGCCTACTCTGGATTCCACCTGTTCTAACCGTGTTGCACGGGGGCCGCAGATGGCAAAGCTCAGACTCTCCGTGGTACTGGGAGGAGATGGGGCTTTTCTGTGTCCCCGGCTTCACCCCACCCCCAACCATCAAGATTAGAGTGGACCATTCACTACCCCAGAACTTCGTCATCGGCAATCGCCACCTGCTTATTGCAGCCCAGGACTTTTGGGCTGCTTACCCAGCTGCCTCAGGGGACCCCAGCTCAGAAATAAAGATCGCCATGTCACACCCGTTAAAGGCAGCCTTTGCTCTCTTGCCTGTTTGTTCTGGTCGGCAGCATGGTCTAGTGGGTAGGGCACTGGGCTGGGACTCAGGAGACCTGAGTTCAATTCTCTGTTCTGCTGGGTGACTTTGGACAAGTCACAGCGTGCCCCTTGCCTCAGTTTCCCCATCTGTACAAGGGGGGATAGTGATCTCCTTGTAAAGTCCTTCGAGATCTGCTCTATCCTGGCTCAGAGCCCTATTGTGCTAGGTGCTGCACAGGCAGATAGTAGGAGACAGCCCTGCCCCCACAGAGCATATAGTCTAGACAGACCAAGGGAGGGAAAAGAGGCACAGAGGGGAAATGACTTGCCTGAGCTCAGTGGCAGAACCAGGAATAGAACTTGGGTCTTCTGGCTCCCCCCGCTCTGGGCTTTAGGCCGCTCTGCTTCCAATACATCATGGAGTTTTGGCGGGACAAGGGTTGGGCCAATGCCCACATACAAGGAGAGGGGAGAAACCGAGCCCCTCTCCTCGACGTTCACCAACCTGCATACACATATCATTGACAGAGGTACTTAGGTTACCAGGAGGCAGACGACTCCTGGCCAAAGCCATGGAATGGGGGAAGCTCCCGTTTGTTTGGAGCTGAGAATGTGTGAAGCTGTTGCCCTGTGTGTGTCACACCATATGACATTCCTCTGTGGAGTGACTTTGCTAGGAGACTGTGCATTTCCTGCACCGTTGCATCACGCCAAAGCCAGCTGCTTGTGTCATGCTGCCACGGGCAATGTGTGTGGGCTACCCATCCCCTGCCCTTCCCCTGTGTTTTCCTAGTTAATTGCAATGTCTCAATCAGCCTAACAAGCTGTTTACTACGGCTGTCGGGGACCCAGCTGCTCGCTGAGTCCAGTCCGTCATGAAAGAAAGCTCCTAGAGTTTGTGAGATGACGTACAGAAGCGAACAATGCCTTTGGAGTTCTGGTCCCCATGCGGGAAATCCAAGGACAGCTTCGTAGCAAGGAAGTCACCCCAACCAGGGGAGATTCGCAGCGTGAAAGGAATTGCACAGGTCTGAGTGGGTACAGCTAAGAGTAGTGGGATGAATGGGGAACCAATGTCCACAAAGACATGCTCCCAGCAAGATCAGATGGGCTGAGGACAGGTGTCTGAAACCATCCCAGAACACTCAGCCTCCCACCCACCCCAGATTCAGATCCCCACTTGGCTCAGCACCCCGGTGCATCTTCTCAAGGCAACTAACAGAACGCCATGGCCATTCAGCTCTCTGCACCTCTGGCAGGTGAGCTAACGCCCCCAAGACCCTACCTGCTCTGCATGGACAGCAGCGATCCCCTGGCACTGAGACAAGGCGAGGTTTCCCCTCTACTTCTTGCCCACAGTTGTCATTCCTCACGCCACTGAGAGAGAGACAGACAGAGACAGACACCCCAGTCCCGGAGGGAGGCATGCTGCTAGGGCTGGATGGAAGGCCATTATGGATGGGCCCCCTGTGATCCATTAAGCTGCAAACCAATACACCTGTGACTCCTTGAACTCTGTAGACTTTCTAGGCTGTGCACCCTTCACTGTGGCCACAGACCCTTCTGCCGTGGGTGGGGAAGGGGAGACATGAGTCAAGAACCCCAGAAGGCAACCTTCAGCGTCCCCCCAACTCGTTTTGCCCCCTTCCCTGGGTTTTTCCAGTCGGAGGGGAACACTCAGGCCAAACCCCTTGGAACATACTCCGGACGGATGGATAGGTTTTCAGAAGATAAAGGAGAACCCTGCAGATAGACCCCACTCCTCCAGGGGAAACTCATCTGTGTCGTCCGAAGATTCTGCAAGGCCCCCGTAGCCTGGCCACTGGAAGGGATCTCGCAACGCGCACCAGGCAGCTCCAGGCCGAAGAGCATCAGGGTTCAACCAAACCACACAAGCGATGGAGCGTCTCAAACCCTCCGGAGCGAACCTGCGGAGCATCGCAGCCGGCGGGGAGAGCCAGCCTTGTCTGGAGTGTAAAAAAAGCACTTAATGCCTTACAGAGTTCAGAGCCGGGGACAATATTACAGGCCTCAAACCACAGCATTGCATACAAATGGGAACAATGTGTAGGCAAGTCGCTAGGGGGAACATTCGTTGGTTTAGCAAGTTAAAGCGAAGCTGTGGCTTGAAGGCAGAACTTTCCGACAGCCGTGGAGGGGATTGAGACAGCCAGTTCCCATTAAAGTGCGTGGGAGTGATGGGTCTGCGTTCCCCTCGGTGGGGTGGGAAAGTTCAACCTAGGTGAGCAGCAAGTGAGGGCTGGAATCCCAGCTCCCACAGGGAGGGAGGCTGGGGCAGTGGATCTGGTGCGAAACTGGGGAGGCCTAGTTTCAAGTCCCTGCAACGCCACAGATGCCCTGGGTGAATCACTTAGGCCTAGATCCTCCAAGGGGTTTAGGTGCCTAACTCCCACTGGAATCATTTTGATTTGATACATGTTGGTAGGTGCCTCAGTCCCTTGGGGGAGCCAGGCCTTCGTCTCTCTAAGCCTACACTCACGGCGGCGTGTAGAATACATGCAGCTACACGCTGCAGTGAAACCCCCGGGCAGCTCTATGGCCCTGCTGCCAGAATCTTTCCCAGGCTGCCTCCCGCATGCCCCCATTTCACCGCAGCTGGGAGGCGGCAGGACTCCACACTGTGTCGATGTGGGGGGCACCGCCTGGGCCTGTCGAGAGCCCATGTAGGGGTCCACACACCTGGGGTTCAGGGCACCCTATTCTATTCTACCCACCTAAGACGTGCATCACCATCTATGTTGCTGCTGATGCCCAGGCGAGCTGGGCGTGCGGCGTGTACACCCTCTGCGTCCTTCCAGCGTGAGATACGACTTGCTTACCTTCCGGGGGTGTGGAAGATGAACTCACTAATGTTTGCAAGGCCCCCCAGACACTACACAGACAGGGACAAGGTAAGATCTCTTGGCCCATTTGCTCCAAATAAGAACAGGCTGCGACAAATGCTAGCACTGTGAGCGCAATAGGAGACCCGGAAAACCGGAACGGTGCCAGGGAATTCACCATGCTCTATGCCTGCCCGTTCCCAGATTCCAATAGATCCTTTCCTTCCTGAGTGTGGCGGGGGGGACAGTCTACCAAAACATCCTTCGTCTGCTTCCACTTTTAAACCCTAAGCTCCAAAATCCGCCGCTGGGAGCGCAAATCAGGGTCTCTCTCGGTACACGAGAAGTCAAAGCTCAAAAAGTGGTTTCCTAAACTCAAACTATTTCACAAGCATTATACAATGACACTGGAGGGAGGTGGAAGCTAGGAGGGACCAAGCTCCTGGGTACATTCTTGAAAGGGCTCAAAACCCATGTGGGAGGGCGGACTCGACAGCTACGCTACAAAGAAAAGCTGAGTGAGTGGTCACTCAAAGCCTGGGGAAAGCACCTTGCTCCAAAGAACCTGAGCTCTTCCCCCTCTCCCACCACCTCTGCCCGGTGCAGATTGTTCCCTGTGCATGATGTTCTCTGGCGCTTTGTCCCATAATAAACGACTTCTTGAGGGAAGCTTCAGCCATTACCCTTTAGAACTGATGCCACAGCCCCTTTAGGAAAAGATGCCCTGCTTTCTGCAGAGCATAGATAAGTAAAGTCTCTTGATAAAGCATTAGATTATCAGAATGGTGGTGCCCTTGGGCCCCTCACCCTGGATATAAGAGACGCCCACACCATAACTTGGTGGATAGGCTGCTTACCTGGGAGCTGGAAGTCCCTAGTCCAAATTAGGCAAACCAGAGACTTTAACACAGGTCTTCCACGGCCTGGAGAAGTGCCCTAACCACTAGGTCATTCTGTTCCAAGAAGGAACAAAAACAAAGGTCAAAACCTCAACACTGCTTTTTGCAAAACACTCTGTGGGCACCAGAGTTGAAGCACCTCAGTGAGGGGATGTGTCCAGGCGTTGCGGGGAGGGGGGGAAGAGAATGATATTTCTGTGTCTGGCTGTACTTTTGTGCAGCACCAAACACAATGAGGCCCCAATCCTGACTGCAGCCTTCGTATGCTACCATAATACAAATTGTCAGTTGGCATCTACCCATATGAATGCAGCTAACCAATGGCTCAGCTTACTGGTCATCTCAACAGTGCTCAAAGGCTAAGTGGGCCCTAGAGATGGACACTCTGAGGAATTCAGGCATCATCTTCTGCATGGACTAAATTCATACACCCAAGGGTACTGTGGGGAGGGTGGAAAGCAAATATATTAAAGCACTAATCAAAGCCGCTTCCTGGCATGCTCCATGGGGTTATTTTCCAAGGTGAGTTTAGGGACTTGGGCCCAGATCCTCAAAAGTATTTAGGCATCTCTGAGCAGGGCTTAATTTGTACTGAAAGAGATGCCGGGGCTCAAACAATTTTTCTTTTTTTACATTCATAAGGATGCAGCAAACCCAGAAGTGCCGGGGCTATGAATTACCAGCCCAGAGGTGCCAGGACTCAGCCCTGGCAAACTCTGGCACAAATTGAGCCCTGCCTTTGAGGTTATAGGCTCTGGGGCCTGATTCTCAAGTCCATTGAGTTCAATGGGCAGCCTCAGACTTCATTCAGTGGATTTGAAATCAGGGCCCTAGGCAGGGTTTTAGACTCTCTTATAAATATAAGACACCCACTCACGTTTATCCTAGCTATGGACCAAACCCAAATCCCGGATCTAGACAGACCTGAACATTGGGGTGTCGGAAACTGGAATCCAAATGTGTTTCAGTTTGGTCCAGTCTCTATTTACACAGAAATTTACTTGAGGATTTGTGTGTGCAAAAGCCATTTGCCAAACTCTGCAAAGACAGAGGAAGAGATAGAAGAGGAAGACAGAAAGTGTTTTGCATAAATATAATTCAATAGCTAACCAGGTTTTCTTACCTTGAACTTCCACCAATGCAGAATCCAAGCTCCTTGGAGAAATAACTTCTTCCTCTGCCTGCAAGATGGGACCTTCAACCGGGCAGCTAGCACCTTGGCACCAGATCCCTGGCACCTAGCATCAGATCCATCACTAAATCCAAGACAGATGGGCCATGTGCCTTTTTTCTGCTTTCATTCATGATGTTCCTGAAGAGCAGAAACTGGAGGAAAACTAGCCGCCTTACAGTGAGGAGGAAAAAATTCACCTCTGTGCACAGAGAGGCAGTGTGAGGTCTACGCAGTTCTGCAGTGAGGGTTGCCAAGTGTTCAAAAATTATTACCCCATTCCTCCCACCCCACCTATGAGATTATCTTAAAAAGAATTAGGTTTTTAAAAAGACATTGTAGGGTCTTTTTCTTTGCCTTCTGGATTCTGATCCTTTAGGGTGCACTCAAGTCAGGTTTTCAAGCTTTTTCTCTGAACCCATGAGGGTGAGAAACTTACTTTATTTTTTAAATGAACAATGTGATCCCAGGACTCCAGGAACTGGGGCTTTAAGACAACCACCAAATAATGTGCAGAGTTGGCACCATGGGAAGCCCCACTTACAACCGCCAAAGCCCTCAGCACAGGGATGAAGAGAATTTCCTACCAAGTTCTATGCTAGAGACTCTGTAGAAGAAATTCTCATTTACACCAATGTAAATCTGCAGTAACCCCACTGCCCTCAGTAGAAATATTCTGTATACAGTTAGGTGTAAGAGAGCAGATTTTGGCTTCCTTCCTCAGACAGGCTCTTGGCGGGGGCAGGAAATGAGTCTTCCTCCACGACTTTGCTCCTACATGCTTACATTTGTCATTGGTCCTACTGAAGCCGTGGGCCTAAGTCTCGTGTTCTACATTTACAACACTACATCACATGTAAATAAGATCATATTCAAGTCCATGAGCAGATCCATCTTTGTGGGCCAGAGAATGCGCGTCAGTAACACACATCTAGGCCCGGATCCGTATCTCCTATGGAAAGAAGAAAAATCTGCAAATTGCAGAAGGGTTCTGGTTGTGAAGACACAATGCAAGGTGTGAACCTTATTTTTCCCCACCTCTAGGAAGCTGCTGGTTCCCCTTAACACGAGGAGCACTCTAGGAACGACAGTTGAGTCAGGTTGCTTTTTGTTTTTAAACTGAAGTTCAATGTGGTTTCAGGTTTTGACAGCTGCCCCCCATGCCTCTGCCAGTATTCATGGTTTTACAGCCATATTTTCCTATTTTAAAGCTCCCATTTGCCTCTCCCCTGTTGCCCGGTGAAAGACCCACGGAAAGAGTGTCTTGTTCCAGTTTAGCTATGTCTACACTACAGCAGCCCAGCTGTGCCCCTGTAATGCTGTACCATAGACACTTCCTACATGGACAGAAGGGGCTTCTCCGTCAAGGTAGTTAATCCACCTCTCTGAAAGGTGGTAGCTAGGCTGATGATCAATTGATGATTCCTTGGTCTGTTCATTCCCACTGGGGCACCTGGCATTGGCTGCTGTTGGAAGACAGGACACTGGGCTAGATGGACCTTTGGTCTGACCCAATCTGGCCTTTCTTAGGTTCTTATGATGGAAGAATTCTTCTGTTTAGGTCCATCTAACTCCAGTGCTCAGGGTGTGAAATTTTTCACTGCCTTCAGCAACTTAGCCAATGCATACGCCTAGATGAGGCCTACAGAGCTTATGCTGGCCTAGCCTACTAGTATAGACACAGCCTGCTGCAACACACGTGTTTGTCGGTGCAAGGATTCCACCTCCCTGAACGACAGAAGCCCTCTTCCATCCACATAGCTGTGTCTACACTGGGTTTTCAGAAGTAGCTCTGCACTTTACATTCACGCCTTCCCTTAATCCAAATTAACTTTCAAAAGTAAATAAGCCTTAAAGCACATTTATACAGAGTTAAGCGTATCCCCAACAGGGATTGTACGGATACAGCTATTTTCATTTTAAAAGCCTCACACCCCAGTACAAAACCTGTGTCAAGGCCAGGCCTTGGGGCGGCGTCCATGGGAAATGTACAGGAGCACACGGGGCTGTGAAAGAATTTTGGGGATCATGAAAAAATAAACGTGATCCCTGTTTCAGGCTCCCAAATTGTTCTTTGCTTGTATGTTGGGGTAGCCTCTGACTGGCAAAGAGCTCCAGCCAGGGACCACCGCAGGGATTTCTGGATGTAGAAGGCAACATAAGGAGACTGGTTTTCTGGACACGTCAAACACACGCCGATCAACATGTCCTGGGATCAGGGTAGTTTGAAAGGTTGGGGGCGGGGGGGGGGAATCCAAGGGAAGGAAAATGTAGGGTTTCACTTTCCTCCTCACAGCAAAACCCTGAGCTTGTTCTTGAAGTTGGCTTTTTAATTGCCATGTTAAACAGAAACCCTGGGGATCTACTGCCAATTAATCTCAGGATGGGGGCCCAGTAAACAATGCCCCCTCCCCCTTTGCAGGGAGAAAATTAATTTTCAGCAAGCAAGGGGGCGGGGGGAGAGAGGGAGGATCAAATTAATGAACTGAGAAATTTTCCCTCCCCACTTTAAACCTAGCAGAAAAATAACCAGCAAATAACATGCTTGGAGTCAAAGGGGGAGGGGAGGGTCCCTCTGTGCCCGTTTGTAACGAGAGCCGGTGGCTCTTGGTCTTAAGGGCAGACTGGTGAGCTCGGGTCCCCTTGAAATAGTCTCTGACAATTACAACTACAGATTTTAAACGATTTTGTTTTACCCTTTTGTATTTTATTCTTAGCACCCCTTTGGGCCGGTCCTTGAGAGATCAAAGCAAACCGCTGGGCATTTCCAAGGGGAAGTAAAGGGGAATCGCGGGGGAAAGAGTCCAAAAGATACATACGGATGTTCTCCGGGAGTCCCTAGTCCGGCAAAGACTGAGCTACGCGTTTAACGAGAGGCGTGGGGGTGGGTTTTGGTTTTGTGGCCCCGTCTAGACTCGGAAAACGAGGCCAATTTCGTACCTGCCCCCGTGCGAACTGACACGTCTTTAAACTTCACTCCGCCCAGTCGCCCGGGGAGAATCCAGCACCTGCCTGAAGCTTGGCAGACGCTCGGAAACTTAACGCGGGGGGCGTTTCCAGGGAGCTCCCGCGCCCTGCTTTGCCCAGCTGCCCCCCTCCCCAAACCCTTGAGATGTCGCTTAATACCCGAACAATAGCCAGGAAACCCGGCGCAGGGACTCTTGCCTCTGGGTCGGGTTTCCACCCCCGCCTCCCCTGCTCAGGAGAGATTGAGACATGGGGGGGGAGGAGAAATTCGTACTCGGAGATGGGGGGGGTGTCTCCTTAGAACAAACACCCCAGCTTGGAACTGATCCCCCGATTTTAAAAGGCACCCCCCCCCCGCCAAACGCTGCCTCAGTGCGCGGGCAACAGAGCCCCCCCCCGCCGCCAGCCTTTCCCACTCATCAGACTCCCCCCCGGGTAATTACGCCGGTAGGAGACGGGCACGTCGGCTGCCCAGACTGGGCTGCTTTTACTATTAATTAGCATTAATTATGATTAGCAGCTCGGCGCCCTTTACCGAGACTAGCTCGCTCTCTGGCCACAACCCGCGTGTGAACACGGGCAGCCGCTGGGAGCCAGGGCCGCCTCGTGGGAGATCAGCGCTGGGCCGCGCTTCTGTTTCTCTGCGGCCCTACCAAAACAAGACGCTGGGCCCAGCCGGTCCCCACCCCGGCTCTGCCTCCCCCCGCCTCCAAGCTGCCGGAGGTAAGTGGAGACAGAACCGCTCCCTTAACCCTTTCCTAGCCGCCCCCGCCTATTAACCTTTCGATCGCCGGCACCCTAAAAAGCCAGGCGTTTCGTTTTGCCCCCTTTCCCCGGCGTGTGGGTTTTTTTTTTTAAATAGATACTATTTAAAAAGGCAGGCACCTCAATACCTCGGGGGCCATTTTTAAAACGGAGTATTTGTCCTGCGTTGCGTTTTGAACCATCCCTTGCAAGATGCCAGGGAGTTGGTCGGCCAGCCTAGGGGAGGGTAAAGGGGGACCTTTGGCCCGTTTGATGTCAGTGTGGATGCTTACACACGAGCTGCTTCCGTTAAGAGGAGGGGGGACCCCATGTCAGGCTCTTCTGCCAGCTGGTTCGGGCTGTTAGCCCCGAGCTGGGCTTGACACCGCCAGAAAAGGAGGTTTTATTATTTTTTCGCCCCCCCCCCCAGCACACTAAACGGAGAGCCAAACTGGGAACGCTTTGCACAGGGGCCGGGAGTTTTAGGGTTAAACTTTGCCCGCTTGAGAGCGCGGCTGGATTTCCCCCGCCGTTAGGACAAGCTCTGGGGAAGGTCCCTCTGGCGCAGGGCATCGCCCCAGGCCAGGGGGAGGGCGAGGGCGAGGTCTGTGGTGTCTGGTTGGAACGGGATCTATTCGCGTTTACACACGCAAGCTGCCGTCTCGGGTCGGGTGATCCCAGCCAAGCCTCTGTAATATTTTAAAAAGTCCCAAGTCGTCTTCAGAAGAAAAGCCGGATTGAACTCCAGGGTCTGGGGCAAGGGGGGGTTAAGGCAGCGTGCGTAACCCAGCCAGGAGGTCTTTGGGGGGCAGGAGGAAAAGGGCGGGAGGAACCCGCTTTAGCTCTGCCCTGGGAGTTCGAGCCCCCCTTGCTCCCCAAAAAGCCCCTCTCGTAATTTGCGTTTGGTGGCCAGTATTTTAAACGGGTCCCTTAAGGCGCGACAGAGCAAGCTAAAGCGATCTGCTATTTGAAGCCAGACGTGTCAAGAAGTCTTTGTTTTACGCCGTATCCTCTTTGTTCCGCAAGAACCCCGGGGTTTTCCCACTGACTTGAAAGGGGAACGCTGGGGGGGGGGGGGGGGGAGGCGTTTAAAATGAAAGAATCTGAATCAATTTCTATTTAGAGACACCCCTTCTTGTAGCTCGATTTGCCTCTGTAATGCGGAGCAGGTCCTAAGAAGGAGGAGCGGGGAAGCAATTAGACATCACGGCAAAATCTGGACAAAAACCAACAGGATTTTTAAAGCGTCGTTTTCAGTGCAAAACAAAAAAGCAAGCTTCTAAACGCTTCCCGTTTGTTGAGCTGCTACCGTTCAGAGGAGAAGGGAACCGATTTAGGAGTTTAATCGTTCTCAACGACCACGGCTTAAAAAGAGCCAGTTCCCTCCGTTTCCAGGGGCCGGGGTTTCAAACCCTCCGCGCCCCGCCTTGGGATTCGATCCCAGCGGGTGCTGAGCGCTTTAAACCATCTGCCCCCTTCGGGCGCCTTGCAGGGACGGGAGAGCTGGGGGGGGGGGGCTGCCAAACTTTGCCCTTCACCTGCCGTTTCTCCCCTGCCTTGTGATCAGGGCAGAGCCCCCCGGGGTTTCTATTTTGATTTCTCCCTCACTTAATGTCCACCAGCGCTGGGCCCCGCCGTTGGCTTTCCCCGCGGTCTGAATATCCCGCACCTGCGAGTCATTTCCCGAAATGGCCAGGCGACCTACTGCTCAAAATTCCCCAGTGGGAGCATCTGCCCCTCAATTGCATGCTCCCCTCCTCCGTCTCCCTCCTCTTTAACCCCCCACCCCCCCTTCTCTTCGCTTATTAACCGAGACATTTTCAACGGCTGCAAATTGCTCGCAATTACCCCAATTGAAAGGGGGTGGCGGGGCGGGGGGAGCCTGAATTTAGCAGCCTCGGTCCAAAATTACCATAATTGCCCCTTCATTTCAGAGGAACCGGCGACTGTCTTCAAACAGCAGCGGGGTTTGTTTGTGCAGATGTTAAGGGAGACGGGGGAGGTTGGGAGGTCTAGACCCCTTCTTCCCCACGGGTCTCCTGAACCAGAAAACCCCAAACCACCAACAAGATCTGGGTGCTCGCGTTGCTGGGCCCGGGTCGGCCGCGGGTTTGGCGGCTCTGTAGTTACGCCGCGGTGCGTTTCCCTCTCCTGGCCGCCGGGTTTCGCTGCTTCTGGACCAACGCGCGGCGAACCAAACGGGTTTTTCGCGTCCTCGCTCCCTCCTAAGGCGAAAGAGAGAAAGTGGCTTCGGGAGCCGCTTTCCCCCGGAGCCGGGGGACCAGGATCGAAGTTTCTACAGCGGCAGCGGCCGGCGCTTTAAACACACGCGATGTCTAAGCGCTTGAATCCAGTCATAACCCCCCCATCGCCTTGTCCTAACAAACCCACTGAGCCGCCCCAGAGAAACCAGCCCGGACCAAGAGGTTGCAATCGACTTGCTCCTTCACCGCACACCCCGCTCTGGGTTTTTAATGACCTGACTGGCGCTGGGATGTCCAGGAATCTCCGCTCCGAGCCCCGATCTGATCTGTTGATGTGCACGGCTATATCTTCCCCTGCGGGCGGGGGTGGGGGGGTTAAAGAAGTAAATGGTGTTATCATGCAAAGGCTTTGACAGGTGCGAAAAGGGGGGTTTCCTGTAAGTACGAGAGGCGGGCTAATTGGCAACTCCACGCAGGTGGGCTTGTCAAGGCGTTTGGTAAAGGACGCCGGGGTGTGCTCCAGCTACATCTTTGGCTGTTAATAAAATATGTCTCCATGCTGGACCGCATTTCCCCCTGTCGCTGCAGGGCCTGGGGGATAGAGCATTGCTCCGGTCACTCGGCACGCTTTGCCCCAGGGGTGCGGGGCTGGCTTGGCAAAGCGGGCCGGGACCCGAACCGAGAAAGCCAGCTTCCACTGTTCCACCTTTGCGCGTCTTCATGGTAGCGGAGGCTGCGCAGGGCGCCGGCTTAGGAAACTTATTGGGGTTTATTTTTCGGGGGTGGAAGAACCAACGAAATCCTCCCCCCCCCCCCCAGCGCAGCTAATCCTTGATCTAACCGCTTAGCAGCGCGACCAATTCGTGCATTCCCGCTTATATTTTTGCCTGATCATTTGCAGGCAGATATTAGGACGAACCAGAGACCGGAGGCTTCCAGGGTCTTTGTGCGGCTTTCCCAGCAACACGAACAAATAAATCCGTGCCACTGGGGTCGTACCTGGGGAGAAGGACTGCTGTGACTAGGACAGTGTTTCATCGCCCCCCCCCATCCGTCACGTCCAGGGTTTGGAGTGTCTGTCAGATTCTTTCCTCCCACCCCTGTTTTTGCCAACACTCCCTTTCAGATATGACAGGTTTCAGAGTAACAGCCGTGTTAGTCTGTATCCGCAAAAAGAACAGGAGGACTTGTGGCACCTTAGAGACTAACCAATTTATTTGAGCATGAGCTTTCGTGAGCTACAGCCCACTTCATCCGATGCATTCAGTGCATTCATTCAAATATGTTCTCCCTAGTAGGGGAACCCCACAGACATTACAGCACCCAGTTCCAGCAACCGCATGTCTCCGCGAAACCCCCCCCCCCCCAACCAATCCAGACATGAAAGTTGTCTAAACTATCGGGAATCGACAGAAGGTAGAATTCAGCTGACAATCAAATTCCTTCCTTTGGTTTAAGAGGGACTCTTCTAAGTAGACCTGGCCCCCAAATGTAGTGGGAGGCGGGGGGGGGGAGGGTCAGGCATTTTTGCAAACTTTAGAATCAATGAAATACGCCCCTTGAAAAGGCCAGTGACATCAGCGTTAAAACCAACTCGCACCTCCTCTGTCTGCATCCCGAAGCTGGCCTGGGAACAACAATGTGAAACTGACCAGAAAGTGACCCTCGAGTCACGTGAAATTTACCCGTCTGTTCGCGCTGTGAGGAACGAAAAGCTGTGTTGGTTGATACAGCACCGAGCACCATGGGGCCCTGGTCCACCACCCGGGCTCGTAGTCGCGATGGTAATAATAATCCATAATGGTGAACGGTTATACAGGGGCCATTACCTTGGGCACTTATGCACATCCGTGCAGCGTGGTTTAAAAGCTACCAAATGGGTGTGGGTCGCATTTTACATCCGTTTTGAGCTGGTGCAGACGTACAGGAGGCCAGATTAAAGGATCTCCTCTGGCCTTAACCTGTACACACGACCCCGCAGGGTGCAGAACCAATGCGAATCGGGGCCCCGGCCTTTTACCGGCTTCTCCTTTTACCTAGGAAGTTCTCAGCCGCACAGGTAAAGACATCCGCATTTGTAGCCTGCGGTTTTGTTTCTCGGCTTGTCTCCCACTGCTGTGCAATGCCGGGGGCTGACACCACTTCGTGATCCGGGTTAGTTTAAAACAAGGAAGGATTGCATGAGCGTGGGACGCTAAAAAGAGGGGTACCCAAAGCTCAGCCTCCCCGGGCATCGATCTGCGTCGTAAAGGCAGGATTTTTACATCTACCTGTCTCCATACACCCCATCTATCCGTCTATCTCCATTCACCCCATTATCCGTCCATTCACCCCATCTATCCGTCATCTCCATACACCCCATCTATCCGTCCATACACCCTATTATCCGTCCATACACCCCATCTATCCGTCCATCTCCATACACCCCATCTATCCGTCCATACACCCCATCTATCCGTCCATCTCCATACACCCCATTATCCGTCCATACACCCCATCTATCCGTCCATCTCCATACACCCCATCTATCCGTCCATACACCCCATTATCCGTCCATACACCCCATCTATCCGTCCATCTCCATACACCCCATTATCCGTCCATTCACCCCATCTATCCGTCCATCTCCATACACCCCATCTATCCGTCATCTCCATACACCCCATCTATCCGTCTATCTCCATACACCCCATTATCCGTCCATACACCCCATCTATCCGTCTATCTCGTGCAGATCATGCCTTCAAGATACATATGAAATCGATAGTGTCTTTGTGTGTGTCTGAGCTGCTCGAGTCAAAGATTCTCCTTCGTTCATAGAAATACTTGGAGCCCTTGTTAATGTGGCCTCGCTCGGAAATTGCGGAGGCCAAGAGGAATGAAAGAGAAATCGAAACCGAGCCTGGGGGATAAAGGTTCTTTTTATTCCCAGAGACTATAACAAAGCGGGGTGGCGGGGGGGGGGGGATCTAATGACCTGGGCGAGATTTAATGGGCGCTAATTACACCCCAGCGATAATTTGGAGGTGTTTACACCGACCCTTGAATGGTGAAGGGAGCAGAGCCCTAGGCCAGCCTCCCCCTTAAAGGACAGCTGGCAAAATCGCGCCCCTCCCCCCACTTATCCTGCTGGGAGATTCCCTCCAACTGGATGCGGGGTCGCACCCACAGCTTCAGCCGCCGCCACTCCCCTTTCCACAGCAGGACCCTCGGAGCGGAGATACCCCCCCCCCCCACTCCCCGCCCCAGCGGAAGGCTCGATCCTGCGCCTTGAAAGGGCGCCCAGGGCCCGCAGCTGCTCCGAGTGCCGCCGCGGTCAATCCGGAGCCACTGGACGGGGGGTTACTCCGGATTTACACCTCAGAGCAAAATCTGGTCCCGCCTAATAATGCGGCGGGATCCTGTTCCTGGAATTCTTAAAAGCCGCTAGAGGTAGGTATGATTAGTATTATTAATAAGTGTGATGATTATTTTCCTCTCTCGGAAATAATGTCCCGGTATTTCCTCCTCCGCACCAGCCTGACGATTGAGCTAATTTTTGCGGGTGCCCAGCGGCGGGCGACGAGCCTCTCTGAAAATGGGGCCTTACAGGTGTTGGACCCTGAAGCCCCAGTCTCCAGCACCCTCCTCTCATCCCCAGCTGCGCAAAGTACTTGGGATCTGGTAGCATGTCACCTCCAAGATGCAAGGCTGGTCCTGACTGGCCAGGGCTCTTTTGTGATGTTGGCAACCCGGACATTTGGTGGGTATGGGAAAGCCAGCAAGAGACGATGGGGGGGGGGGGGGTTGCTTCTTAAACAATTATATTTGAAAGGAGGGATCCATTTCTCTTCACAGGAGATTAACTTTAAAAAAGTAAGCCCCGCTCCTGTAATCTGGAAATCAAAGGGACTTTTGGCCATTAACTAACCTGGAAGCAACATCAGGGCCTAGAATCCTGTTGCCTTTTGTTTGCCTGGGGGAGGGAGTCACTCCTTTCATGGGAGAAAGCTTCCCTTGCATCCGATGAAGTGAGCTGTAGCTCGCCAAAGCTTATGCTCAAATCAATGTGTTTGTCTCTAAGGTGCCCCAAGTCCTCCTTTTCTCCTTGGAGAAAGGCTTCCCTTTGCCCTGTACTCCTCGGCACAGCTGGAGAGCTAAATAATAAACCAGTAATAACCCCCCAACCGGAATTTTCTCATAGCATAAAACACAAATGCACTTCGCTTGCATTGTCCGCATGGGAAATTCTAGCCCTGCCCTAGGTCCCTCAAAAAGCTTCCCAGGAGCTTTGGATCGGGCCCCTAGGGAAATAAAACGCTCATTCTGCGCCCCCCGAGCTTGTTCAGCCTGGAGCTCAGTGCTCCCTGATTCTACTTTGCAGATCTCGGTCCCTTGCTGCCTACATTTTACTACCCGTAGTAAAGTCAAGCGCCCGCGCAAACGTCCTCAGCCAGCGGGCCCTTGTCCCAAGCAATCAGAACAAAAATCCAAGCAAGTATTCATAGAATATCAGGGTTGGAAGGGACCTTAGGAGGTCATCTAGTCCAACCCCCTGCTCAAAGCAGGACCAAGCCCCATTTTTGCCCCAAATGGCCCCCTTGATCATTGAACTCACAACCCTGGGTTTAGCAGGCCAATGCTCAAACCACTGGGCTATCCTACCCCCCACTGGATTCTTTTTACTGGGAAAACATGGAAACAATTCTTGTTAAAGAAAACATTTCTCCTCAACGTTTTCCTGTAGTGACCAGGGGAAAACCTATTCCCCCTCCTTAGACCAGAGTTAAAAAATTGCATTAGAAATGGGTATTATAAAATGTGGGGGGAGGGTTGGGAGGGGCAAAAACCGATGGAAGGAAAGACATTTACTATACAGCTTTACATCCTATTTATAAAGAGAAACAACATCATAACAAAATGTTATTTATAAATAAATCTTTGCCAGACAGGAGGGGAGAAACCATGGCTTCAGGTGGGCGGGTACAGGAGGGGATTAGAGATCGAATGAATGTGGAGAATGTGTGTTAAATCGAATCACAAATTCTTCCAGAAAGAAATCCCCACTGTTTGGTGGATAAAACTGAACGCGAACAAGTTCTCTCTCTGCCTTTCAGTGGGGGGGGGGGGGTGTGCTTTATAAAAGGCCTGGAGGGAAATTACATTCCTCAAACTCTTCTGAGTCACTGTCTGTAAACACAATCCTGGTATTAAAGCACTTTAAAAATATTAACAGCAGGACACTCAAATGTGGAGTGAGCATTTGCTTTGCAGTATGGAAGAGTTTATAGAGAGATTTATATACACATATATATAGTTTTCCAAGTAGAAATCTGTCGATGTGTATAGAATGGGCTACCTACAGCACAAAAAAGGAGGAGGGTAATATTGTATAGTCGATAAAGTCTTTATCCAAGAGAGGGAGGGATTTCGGGGGGGGGGGGTAGATTGTCAGATGATGTAAATTGCCCGAGTTCCATTGACTTGGCACCAGTTAACGCCCATTGAGGATCATCTCCTCCCTCTTTACATTTCTGAGGAGCAGAGGAGAAAAAAAGCCAGTCTCTGAACAGGTCCCCAGACTTGTGAACAATTTCTTTGTAGGTTTTCTTTATTCCTGGCAGGGATAACATCATTGCCTTTGCTCTCCTCTGCTCTATGCAAATGTCAGCATCAACTCCTCACAGAGGTTCCACGTTCTCAGGAGAAGGCCTGGAGAATTTTCCCATGTGGCCGGCGGAACTCCCGGAGACTTGATGGTTTCATAAGTTCCTCAAAGAGCTGAGGGCTTGTGTTTCTTTTTCTGGGGGTGGGTGGGGAGGAGGGATCAAGGCAGAGCCCAGTGTCACATCATATGTGGTCTTGGCATGGCATCTTGCTGGTGTGGCTGATACCAAGGTCCAAAACTGTTGATGTAGCTGCTAGGAGGGATCGGGGCTCCTTTGCCAGCCATGGAAACGTCCCAGAGAGGGGGTATGTTGGGTGAGCAGGGGGACAAGGATGCAGAGTTGTGGAGGTGCTCCCCTTCCTGAACGCTGGAGCCCTGCTTCGCGATCTTCTTGTACTTGGAGCGTTTGTTCTGAAACCAGATCTTGACCTAGGACAAGGAGAGGAAAGAGTCACCTAACTACAAAGATGCATCCGATGAAGTGAGCTGTAGCTCACGAAAGCTCATGCTCAAATAAATTGGTTCGTCTCTAAGGTGCCACAAGTCCTCCTTTTCTTTTTGCGAACTACAAAGGTGTGTGTGTGTGTGGGGGGGGTGCTGTATACTCAATTAGCAGCTAGAATGGGGGGGGGGGTGTCCTGGAGTGCGTGTGGATTCCCTGCCACTATCTCTCCGGCTTGTCACTCCCCACCCCCGAAATAGGAGAGAGAATATACATAGGTTGCAAGGCAAAATAAATCCCCCCCCCCCCCCGCAGCTCTTTCCCGGTCTGGTCTTACAAACCAGCCCCAAAGCCCTGAATCGCCTGAGCTGGGGCCCAGGGGCGGGGTGGGGAGATGAGTTGGCAGCCGGTTTCCCGACCTGCCTCCGCTCGCAGGCCTGCCGCTGAATGCACTGTGCTGACTGACCCCCCCAGCCCCCCCAGCCCCTTCCACCTCCCGCCAACGCCTCGGCACCCTTGGGTTCAGGTGGAACGCGCGCCCCAAAGTCTCAAGCGTCCGCTCTCAGCTGGGCCCCGTGGGGGCCACTTCAGTGGGGGCCGGGGAGCAGACTCTGGTCTGGAGAGGAAAGATTTTTAATTGATTTCTGCTTCCAAACGGAGGGGGCCAGCGCGCACCAGGGAGTTTGCTGGTTTATTGTAAAGCGCAGATTCCCAGGAGCTAGAGAGAAATGACGGGGTGCGGGGGGGGGGGGCTGTAGTAGCTGATTCAGTGCGGGGGGGGCTAATTGCGAAGGGTAGGGGGGGGCCCCGTGGAGCGCCCCGGCTGTGAGATTTCTGGCGTACAAAGCAGCAGCTGGGCGTGGAGTCTGCCGCGGACGGGGCTTCCCGAGCTCAGGTCCTTTCTCCGTGAATCGGTGCCGACTACCCCGGCTACCGACCGGCCTCCCTCGGGGTGCCCCCGGGCGGGCCGCCAGCCATAAGGCCCGCCCGACTTGGGGGAAACTAACGCACCCTGGCTCCGCTCCAGCTGGCGTGGAAGCCCACAGGGGGGTGGGAGTGCTGGCTTCGGAGTGAAATAGGAGCCGGATCGGGCCCATCCTCAGGAACAGGTGACTACGCGAGAGGCGCATCTTAGGCGGCGTCTCTGCGCAGCGCCTCGGGCTGGTCCGCTCCTGGAGCCCGAGCCTGTGTCCGGGGCGATGCTTGGGAAAGTGCCTTAAAATATCCGGGCGCCACTGAAGACAATGGCAAAACTCCCGGGGGGGGGGGGGACTACAGGATCCCCCTGTGGGGGGGGGCTTCTGCTTTGACTGTGAGAGGACTGCGCCTAGGGCAGACACCGGGGTGGATGGCAGAGGAGAGAGGGAGCGCAAAGGAGGCTGGGCTGGGGGGAACCGCGCTGCGGTTCTGGGGGGGGGGGTCAGCCCCATTTCGTAACGCCGCGCAGCGCGCAGCTGACTGGCTCTTTTGACAGGGCGCTGCTTTGCAGGTCCTCACTTGCCTCCTTTGTTTTTTTATGGTGATGATGATTATTAAATCTCGTTGCCCGTGGCTGTGGACTGATCCCTCGCGCCTGCCTGTCTGCATCTCTCTCTTCAAAGCCGTTCACCCGTCTCTCTTTGCTCCTGCCCCGCGTTCCCATCCAGCTGTGCGGAGCCACGGCCCAGCTGAGGCTCGGGCCCCAAGATGGGGACAGGATTTACTCAATCAGCCGATTGCCTCCCCCAAGCCCCTGCTTGCTCATTTCTCCGGGGTTTCCTCTACACTATTTTTAAGCCAGGCGGCCAAGAGTTTGCTCTCAAATTCCATCCCTGTAAATCCGGAGTCACTCCGCTGCAAAGGAGCGAGTCCGAATTCACACGGCTGAGAGCCAGCATTCGGTCCAATCTCATTGTTGGGGCTAGTTTCTGGTCTTTGTTTTTGTTTACGTGTGCCGGGGACCACTGGGCTTCCCGAGCGAGGCTTCACGGTTGTCTGATTTGTTTCTTCTGCACGTAAATGAAATTGAAACGAAACCAGCCGAGCTCCGGGTTTCCTTGGGGACAGAGCTGAGCAGCCGCTCAAAGGGGGGCTGTTTCTCCCTGGCAGGCAGTATCCCCCCCCCCGCCCACCCTGCAGAACAGTTTGTCAACCTCAGATAGACAAACATCCCCATCCTCGCTGAGAAATAACAGAACAATTAAAGGAAATGCCTCTCAGCTCGGGAGCAATTCCACAGGGCTTTGAAGACAGAGAAAGAGGGCGAATGGGAACCACATGCGGCAGAAGGGGGCCGAGGCGAAGGCGCCGGAATTAAGGACAAATCATCTCTCACAGAGAGAGAGAGAGAGAGAGAGAGACGGTGCAGAACCAAATCCAGCCCAGAGTTACCCCAGGGAAGCCAGAGGGAGAGCGGGACAGAACTGAGCTCCATCCATCCGGTGATTTGGCCTTGTTCTCTGAATCGCAGGGCTCCTAGGGTTTTCCTCGAGCCAAATCCTTCTCTCAGTTACACCCCTACAACTGCAGAGTCAATCCAGATTTACTTCTGAGCAGAATTTGGAATGATCTATTTACAAAGATGTGGCGATGTGTGAGAGAAGGCAGGGCGGGATTCTGGTCTAAACAAGTATGAATCCGAACTAACTGTTGATGTACAGGGATGGAACAGAGGCTGGAAGTGGCCCAATGAAAGCAAACGGAAGGAACTGCATGCATTGTTATTTCTTACACACTAGAGAGATGGAGCCAGATTCTGCTCTACACAGGGTTAAATCCGAATTAGCTCTGAACTTTCATGGCTGTAACTGAGAGCAAGATGTGACTTAATGAAACCAAACGCAACTCTGCCTACTATTTTGTTGTACGTTAGAGAGACAGGACCAGACCCTGCTTCCAGTCACACCCCCGCAAATTCAGAGTCAATCCGGATTCGCTCCAGTGTAGAGCAGAATCTGGCCCCGTGGCTAAAGTCCAGCTGTTGCCAAGGGCTCAGTAGGGGTTGGATTGGATCTCAGCCCATTCCCTCTGGCTCTCCCCAGCCGGTACCTGCGTCTGGGTCAGTCCCAGCTGCGCTGCCAGTTCCGCTCTTTCAGGGAGGGCCAGATACTGGGTCTGCTGGAAGCGCTGGTTGAGAGCCTGGAGCTGCAGGCTGGAGTAGATGGTGCGGGGCTTGCGGATTTTCTTCCCTTTGCCGTTGATGCGGATCTCGCCGTTCTCGATCACGGTGGTTTTCTCGTGCTCTGGAAAAAAAAAAAAATAAATAAATTAAATGACGGGTGGATGAAAAGCCTCGATAAAGCGAGAGCGACTGGCAGCCTCCGGAGTGGGGGGAGGGGAGCCTGGCGCAGAGAGGCCAGAAAGGGGTGATAAGCGGATCCCGGAGATCCAACACCCCCCCCGAATCCACAGGGAAGAACAAAGGGAGGGAAGCATCCCGGGGCTGAGCCACCCCCATATGGCGTGGGACGCTGTTTAAATGCCAGAGGTTGGTTCCCACACACTTCGTTGACGCCAAAAGACGCTCTTGGCCCAGGATCGGGTCCCCTAATCACCCTTATAAACGCTGAAAAATGACCTTAAAACAACGAAAAGAGGTTTCGTCTCTTTCTGTGTGTGTGATTTTTCCTAGGCCTGGGAAGAAGGAAGCGGGGGGGGGGGGCAAAAATTTGTATAAATTCTGCAGTTGGAGGGGAGTAATTGACAGCATGATCTGGCTCGGGGGAAGCCCTCGGAGCCCCGTGGTCTATTGGTCACCTATCGGAGAACAAGGCCAAATCCGCTCCACCGCTCAGAATCGCCCCTTATTCCGGATTGACAGCTCAATCGGGCCTAAGGGGAGCAAAGGAAGCGCTGTGTCTTCTTGTTGGTCTTTATTGATTTACAGCTCCGGGAAGTTTAAGCTTGGGGGCGCATCGAGGTGTCAGCCTTATTGTATCAGTCCCAAGTAATGCTCCTGAACGGTCTCACAGCCGACCCTTCCCCCGGAGAAGGTGGTGGGCTGGCTGGGGCTTGGTGCAGCCCGTCCGCAGGCTGCCCCCAATTCTACAGGAAGATCCTTCAATCAAAGGCTTGTCTCGGGGGGTCCGGGGGGTTGTGTGTGTAAAATACTGCTTAAATTCTCCCAACAATGTGTATTTTAAAAATCCCAATCGATCGGACAGGGCAGGGAAACAGGGGGGGAAAACGGACAGGACCGTGACCTCCCCCCCTCCGCCCACTCCTCCCCCCCCCCCCCACAACAGCTATAAAATAGATCCTGTAAATAAGTGGCATATTATATCAAGTATTATAGGGTAAATCTAAGCCACTTAGCCATATATCCTATTCAGAAACCTCTTTCTTCCCTGCAACGGAGCAGACCCTCCGCCACGTGACAGTCCCTTAATTAGCAGTAATGAGGAGACATTTATTAGTTCTGCACAAAGTAGAGGCGTCTCCCTATCCGAGTTTGCTGATTATGAATTCTGCTGGTGTCGCACGTACCCGCTCTGCGCTTTTCATTTTTAGGTGTCTGTCGCCCCCCCCCCCCCCCCCCCGGCCATTCCCCCTTGAGCAGGTGGCGGAGAATATCCCAAAGCCATATAGCGCGTCGTCTGGGGTTCCTTCCCGGTTTAGACTCTTCGAAAGTGAAGCCCCTCTCCTGCAAAGTTTTAAGCCCCTGCTTAACTTTATTAACTCAGCTACCCTGCATTGTAATAACTCCCTAATGAGGGCTGACAGTTCCCATCAGCTAAAGAGCTGCCCCAGAACTGGTCCCCATGGATCTTGGTCTATGTGTTTGTTGCTTCCTTTTGTTAATTCGGCTTCATCTCTCAGGCCGTTTATACTTTATAATCAAGTTCTGGAGACACCCCTGCCAACGTCACTTCGGTCTTTTAACAGCGCTGCATTGTTAGATTATATAACTTAGATTAGTTTATGTTAGATTATATAACTTGCAAACTGTAGAGACGGTCTTTATACACGCAAAATTCAAGCCACTGGGAAGTTTGAATAGAAAGAATTCAGGGCAGGGCACTTTGCTCTGTTAAGTTTATGTGGGTAACATCAAAGCAGGGTATAAATTTGTTATAAAATAATGAGCTACTTATTCACTTCTCATTCTCCAGCCAGCTTCGAAACGCTGCTCCACACTGTAATTAATTTTGATGGCAATTTTCTTTTTCAATCGACAAGATCGTTATGAGATTTGTACGTGCAAATGGAAAGCGTGAGGGCGCATTGAGTCAACAGAAGAGTAAAGTATAATTTTTAAAAAAACCCTCAAGGAATCATTTAATTTCAAAACAAAAGAACTTGCCGTAAAATCTCATATATAAAATCTCAACGCTAATTAGCAAATTCCTGTTAGCCCATTGCACAATTCCTGTTAGCCCATTTTCCCTTTCTCCGGTGGTTTTGTTAACGTCCTGTCGAATTCATTTTAAAGCCGATTTGCCAATGAGTTGCATGGATATTTCGTTTACTAGTTTGTTTCTTTCTTTCAGTGAACAACTCGCTTGCAGGGTAGAAATCAAAAGCTTGAAAATCGTGCTATTGTGAAAGGGCCAGATGCTGGTCTAAATGACATTGATTTAAACCCGGAGTAATTCAGGTGAATTCACCCAGGCGGCAGTGGAGTAAATCCGGATTTGCACTAGAATAATTTAGCATCAGAAAATGTTTCGCCAATCGATTTGTGTTCTCTCTCTCTTTGGACCAATGGATCTGAATTTAAAATGAAAGATTCTTGTTTCCCCACGAGATGAAGCCTAACCTGTGAAAAGATTCAATAATTTTTAATAGATGTCAGTTTCATAATTCCTCCTTAAATCTGGACGGCAATAAATTAACTGGGCGGGTGTATAGATACACACACGTTCCTAATATATTAACGACCCGTGACTTGTTCTGCGTATCGAATTAGTATTCTGGGAAGTGAGCAGAACATTTAAAAGGAACTCAAATGGAAACCCATGAGCTGCGGAGGAAATTTGAGTCCAAATAGAGGCAGAATTTGAATGGAGCCTGGGATTTCCCTTGTTAGGTGCAATCAGAAATAGCATGCATCTGAAGAAGTGGGGGGTTTTACCCACCGAAGCATATGCCCAAATAAATCGGTTAGTCTTTAAGGTGCCCCCAGACTCCTCCTTGTTTTTGTGGCTACAGACAAACACGGCTACCCCCTGAGACTTGGTATAACACTGGCAAATAAATGCGGGTTCTCTTCTTTGCAAAGGGAATACTGAAATAAATAAGGACATATCTCATTAGCCAGGGTTACACAAGCCGCCAACCCCCTGCCACAATTCCAAAGCGGCCGGGAGAAGTTTTCGTGATTCAAAGTTAGCTTCTCTCCGGCTCCCCGAAATTTATTGGCAACTGATTCATCTAAATTTGTTTCCGCGGTCCGCCGCCCTCAGTCCTTCATTTGTTCCTGGGAGCTTTCGAAGAAAGTAGAAAGGGTTAGAGAGAGTCACTTCAGTTCTAGATTTGAACGCTTCACGAGAAGAGAGCTTGAATTTTAACCCAACCCGGGGAAAATACTACTACTAATTAATAATTAACCCAATTAATAATTAAAACCCTCCGGAAGGGTTTCTGTCCCGCAGGGAGATTCTCTGCTGTTCTGGTTGGCAGTACGGTCTCAGCAGTGACTAACAGGCTCAGTTCGGAATGTGTTAATCTGTTACACGACGGCCCAAATTCTGCTCTCAGTGAAATTGGTGTAAATCCGGAGTCACTCCAGGAAGGGAGGAGCAGAATTTGGCCTCCTCGATCTCTACGGTCTGCAGACACTTAGGACCGTATCCTGCTGCGAAGGAACATTGGGCAGTTAAACCTGGATGAACGCAGGGGCAGGACGGGGCCTTGCCTAGGTTTAGCGAAATGCACTTCCATTTGAGAAGGTTCTCCCCTGGTGCACGGATCACTTTAATGACTAACTTTTTGTTACAGGGGCTCTTAAAAGCCCAGGAAAAATCGCTAAGGCAACTGCCCACATTGTTTCCGTTACCAAAGAATCCGTTCCGATAGTCACTCCAAAATCTTTTGTTTTATTTTTACAACTAGGACTTTTCTTTTTTAAATGAGGACTATATCACTGCCAGCTCTTTGCTCTCTGTGGCATCTCTATGCAGTCCTTTGCTTCTAGCCTATGCCCCGTGATTAAATATTTTGGCATTTTACCCTCACGTAATACATATGTAATTCGTTTTTAAAACGACTTCCCCCCTGAGCGTTCCAAGAACTTCGCTGCCCGCACGAAATAGCTCCAAACGGGCGGTGTAAACATATTCGTTTTAGAAAGCGATGTGCCCAAAGAACAATGGACTGTTTAAGCGGCTTCTTTACGGCAAGTTTCCTAATGCGGCTGATCTGCCATGAACCCGGTTTGTATCGCCCCTGGAATCTTGACAGGTGCCAATTAAAGGATATTGGCATTAAATAATATAAATACACGAAATGGAAAGGATTGGTTGTGTATGCCTTTCCCAAACATCCAGCCCGTGTTGTATTAAAATTAAACATTGCTAAGTGTATTTTATGGCGGATGCAGGCCTCGCCTCTGCAGCCAGGCGATGAAAGATATTAACAAGGTGCCATACAGTCTAATTGTTACAAAATAAACAATTGCATTCTTCTTCCTTCTGTACGTCAGCCTCCAATTCTGGGCCATTGCAGATAAATCTGACAGATACACCAGGGTAACTGACAGGTCATTCTGGGTGTGCGCAAAATTCTGGAGGGAAATCCCAGGCCCATTAAACTCAATGACATCCACTGGCTTCCATGGGGCCAGAATTTTACCCCTGGAGCATAGGAAAACGGAGACGGGTTTTCTTCCTTGCTAAAAGGGAGGGATATTATTTTTCAGAAAATCGCTTCCATGGCAGATCTAGAATAAAATGCAGAAACAAATAGGAGACGTTTTCTGGTAAAGGGGCATATGTTTCCAATCTAACAGCGAAGAGAGGTTTTCGGGATATTTTAGCCAGTGCGTATTTTTTAAAGAAAATGTCCCAAAGTAAACAAAAACAAAACAAAAAAACCCACAGCCCTCGTCAACCCAGAGTCTCAGGAGAGATGCCCAGGCCCCTGCAATCCAACGCACAGTTCCTTTGCTGGCGAGAGACGTTTTTAAGTGGGGGAAAATACAGTTGTCCTAAAAATTCGTGTTTGCATTGCGAGCGTACCAAGTTAACAGAAACATAATGTTTTTCATAAACGGGGAGAGAACTTAAGACAGTTTTCCTATAAAAGGATTTCCATTGAGCTTGTAATTCTTTTGTTTGTTTGTGGGGGGGGGGGGGAGGTAAGCATCTCGGTTTTGTCAAAATTATTATTTTGTTCCCTTATGGAGGGGGGAGCTTTGGAAAACTCGCAAAAGGAAGCTGTAGCAGGTCTAGCCTAAACCCCTAGCTAAAGAGAGGGCTAAACCAGGTGCTCTGAGACAAGCCAAGCGGGGGGTCAGAAGTCTCCTGCGCCAGGAGAAGGCTACTTTCAACTCCAAACTCTGAGCAGAGATTCGCCTCTCGGTCTGATGCTTGGGTCGGAGGAACTGCCAGATACTTTCTGTTTGTAGCAGCGGGGGGAAAGAACTCTTCCTGCAAAGGGCTGGATTATAGACTGAGCCAGAGAGAACCGGGGCCCGGGGGGTGGACAGCGGAAGGGCACTTGCAAGGGGCTAGAGGGCACAGAGAGGGGGCTACACGAGTGGACCGGCGCTGGAGGCTAGCAGGACCCCCCCCCCCCCCCCAGAGGGACTGGGCTGGAATAGAGTATGCCCAACACACAGGCACAGACCCACACCCCCTTACCTGTCTCCTCTAGTCTGCCCCGGTGCCCCAGGGCGCTGGCCGGCTGCTGGTAGGACAGGTACGGGCTGCCGTGGAGATGGTGCGGGTGGTGGGTGCCGCCAGCCGAGCCGGGGTACGGGTAAGCCACGGACCGTCCGTAGGGTGCAAAGGGGCCCCCCTCGTGCAAGCCGTGGAGGGGGTAGTGGCCGTGGGCCAGGCTGGGGGAGGGCGGCGGCTGGGGCGAGGGCGGGTGGCCGTGCCCGAACTCCAGGAACGCGGATTTGGAGGGGTCCGGCCCCAGCAGGCTCTCGGCCAGGGAGCTCATAGTCATCGCGGAGCCCAGGCCCGGGCGCGCAACCCGACCGGCACGGGGCTAGCAACCGGACGGGCGGCGGCGGCGGCTGCTAGGGCGAGCCATGGCTGGGGCAGGGCACAGCCCCGCTGCTCCCGCTGCGCTTCGCCCCTCTCCCGCCCCGGCCCGGGCTGCAGGGAGCTCTCCGCGCAGACCCCCCCCCCCCGCCGGCTACATCCAGGCTCCGCAGCGCAACCTCCTGCTCAGAGCTCGCCCCGGGGGTTCCCCCTGCGCCCTCCCCGCCCCGCCCCGGGCCTCCCCGATTGGCCCAGGCGGCCAGTGACGTCACGGAGCCCTGAGGGCAGCCCCTCATCACGGTAATTAACAAGCAGGCCGGCTAATGGCAGCTGCCTTCCTGCAAGCCAGGCCGTGGGACGGGGGGGAGGGGAGGCACCGGAGCAACAGGTCTGGGCTATTTTTTTGGGGGGGGGAGAAGTTTAGCATAAATGTTTGTCGACAGGAGCTCACGCTGGCTTTCCACCCGGGTCCCTCCCCCACGGGCTTGAATGGATTTTGCTCCGGGGGCAAGTGAGGGCAGACTCAGCCCCCTGAGCTCATTGGCAGAGTAAGAAATTTGTTTATCTGAGTTGGTTTTATTTTAAGAGGTTTAAAAAGTCCAAATATTTTACTTTTCCCACCCCACCCACCCCAAATTTCATTGAAAGTTGAAAAAAATGTCAGCCAGCTCCAATTAAAAACAAAACAGCAAATCAAAAGGGGGAGGGGGAATAGGACACCCTCCCCCCAGCACCGCCTCCACCCAAAACAGGCAGAAGAAGGAGGCTGGGGCCCTTATTAAACCAGCACTGGCGTGGATCAGTTCATCAGAGCTGTCCAACCAATTCTGACAGGAAAAGCGGCCGGAGCTGAGAGGAGATTTGAAAGGGGATTTTCCTGGAGGAGTCTGACACAGTCTTCCACTGACAGGAGGGGTGTGAATTCCACTGACCAGTTTAAGGACCTTTGACGCAGCCAGAGAGGTGTAAAGGGCCAGTCAGTCCACCCTCAATTCTCCATTACTGAGGGACAAGCCACACTCCTTGCGATATTTGTTTTCCACAAGCTACTCTGAGTCTAACCTCCTAGGAGTGATGGACCCGAATATTTGGGTGCTAAGAGCTACGCTCTATTCTTACATTTATCAACCCAAACTTGGCATATTGCCGATTATGTCCTATATGTATTTTATGACTTTTAAACCAAACTTTAGTACTTGTGGGTAATTTAAGCTTTATACCTAGAGGTATAGACACTTTTTCCTTAACCTGTGCAGTAGATAATTTTAACATTAGCTTTCATAAAACATTTTAAATCTGTTTTTAATTATAGCACTGAGGAGCCCCCATCAAGGAGCAGGACCCATGATGCTCGGAGATGTACAAACAGAGCAAAAAGTCAGTCCCGGTTTCACAGAGCTCACCCTCTAAGTACAAAGACAAGAGATGAATACTGACGGGGGGGGGAGACAAGGAAAGGAGGGTACACTGTTGGCTAGCCATCGTCTGAGAACACCCGCTCTGAGAATCAGGCGTCACTCCTGCTGGAAACCACCCCGCGCTCGGCGCTCTCTGCGCGCAGGTGTGACCGCCCAGGCGCGCTGCAGAGCAATGAGGGATCGGGCCCGGGCTCTAGCGGGCACTCAGGCCGGCGGAAAGGGTGTTTGCTGACCTCTGCAAAGTGGGACCCGTTCCCACTCTCTTTAGAGCCAAAAAGTACCAGCGAAACTGGCAGCGATGTTGCCCCATCCGTCGCTGAAATGAACACGGATTGCGAATCAGGGGGGTTAATCTTGGAGCTTCCAAGCTGTTTCTTCCAAAAGCCTTTGTTTTTCTTTCAAGCTTTTATTTCTGGAAGAAGTTTCCTTCAAAAGAACACCCCCCCCACCCCCCATTAACCCTCCTCCCCTCTCGGGCTGTGGTGCAGGGTTCGTTTTTCTTTCTCCTGGTGCATCCTCAGTCTTGCAAGTAGGAACGGGGGCCGATGCAAACATTATTCCCCGCTCGTAACATGTCTAGCTCCCCTGAGCTGGTGTTTAATGAGGGGATTTGTATGGCAGACAGCGGGAACCCCTACCACTGTTACATGGCCCAGGTAAATCCGCACCTTACGACTCCAGGCCCTGCTGAAGCTGGTTTGAAGCGCAAGAGTTTCAGAGAGATTCGGCATCCTCTTAACCCATCCATGGCAGCAAGAGCCCATCACTCCCAGAGGAAGGCTTTGGGGATGCTCAGTTGGTAGGTTTCATGGGGCGAGGGGGATCTGACCATCCATTTTCAATTGTAACAAAAACAGGTTCCAGCAAATTGTCTCCAAAACCGATCAGAGAAAAGTGGAGCCTTTGCACCTTTTGGTATAAGGCCCTTGGGTGGGACTTACCAGAGGCCTGTTAATTGCTGTATTACATTGTTCTTCTTGATTATTGGCATGGCGCTCGCGGCTCGGAGTCCAAGTCCAGGATCAGGACCCCGTTGTGATAGGCCGTATACAGAACATTAATTCCTTCAGGCGGCTCTACCGGCATCCCTGCATTGCATGGGGCAGGCAAGCTCTTTGATAAACATCCAAGGATGGAGATGGGAATTGGAGCCCTTGGAACCCGACCGCTTCCCCATCGGTAGCCGGGCGTTCATTATAATCCTCCAGGGGGGTCCTTACCCCCAGACCAAGCCATGTGCAGGATTTCCTTCCTGGGCAGTGCAATGTCCTGTCAGGGGGGCTTCAGCCTTTAGGAGGAAGGGGATGTGGCCCAGGGAGCCAGATCATTGAGCTACAAATACTTCCTCTTTTAAAATCTATGGGGCGAGAAGAAAATAAAAACAGCACCTCTGAAGCCCTGCTAGGATCGGATCCTCATTTCATCTTGGTGCATGGCAGGGTTTACCTGTATCTTCTAAGTCAGAGGAATCTCCCATAGGTCATCGATTGCAGGACTGGGTCCTGGGTCACCTGTAATGAACAAGCCGCTAGCCATAACAGACACCCAAGAGCTGGATCGAGGTCTAGACAGCAGCACGCGTTCCTCTTTTTCTCTCTCTCTCCTGTGTCTAAACGGGGCTGATCCGAATTCACCCGAGCTGGATTGCTTCCAAGCTGCCTCGCTAAGCATTCTCCTGCGGCATTCAGTGCACCTCGCCGGCTTTGTGGATTCTTTTGCCTAATTTGATTAATTGGGCTGCGCCGTGTTATTATTGCTTGACACCCCCCCCCCCCTGTTTTGTTTGATCCCTTCCCTCTTGGCATTCCGGAAGTGAAACGTCCGCGGTATCTTAAATGTGGAGTTTAATTACATAAATACACCTCTCTCCAGGCTAATAACATGCAAATTCAATCCTGAGGTGCCCGTCTTGCCACCAGGCATCCGTGTGGATTTCTCTGCCCCCCTCCCCAATTAAATCGGTGGAAAACCGCGCCCCTTGTTACCATTAAACACAAGCAAATATGTTTTGTTTTGTGACGGGACCCCCGTTTGCAAGGCACTTTGAGCCCTTCGCTTTTTTGAGCAAGGTTTTAAAATACAAGTTTTCATCCTTTCCAAATGTTCTTCCCCCTCCGCCCCGAGTTTGAAGCAGAGATTCCCCCCCACACACACACACACACACCTGCACCTCTGAGGGGCAGAAACTCGGTGGGGTTCGTAGGAAACGCACAGAAACGGAGCCGATCCATCACAAAAGCAAACCCTGCAATCTCGGACCGGTGCGATCGCCTCTGGAACAGGCCGTGTGGACACACGCGCGCTGTTTATACACGAGATTTCTGCCCACACACAGGACCCACTCTAGTAACCCAGTCCCGCTGCCTACACGCCGTCTAAACTAGGGACTAAAAGATTCTCCCCCCCCGCCCCCCACTCTTCCCACCTTGTCTGATAGCGTAAAACCCCATTTATCCTGGAACCGGATTCTTTTCTGTCTTATCCCAGCTCTGGCACACCACGGAATTGGAACCCAAATGAAGAAGACGGAAGTACATTTTTCCTGAAGAGAAGAAGTGTATAAACTGGCGTTTGACACGGGGGGAGGGTCTTAAGCCTGTATTCCTGTTCCCCCCAAACTGTCCCCTCCCTGGGAGATCAGAGGGGGTTCCCCTCAGTGCAGGAGGGATAAGATTTTAGGCACAGGGAGATTTTCAGGGTCCCATCCAGCTTCCATTAAAGCCATGTGGCTGGTTGTCCCCCCCCCCCACCCCCAGTGCAGGCAGGATCGGGCCCTGTGTAGTCTGTGAGGTGGGTTAATTTCATTTGCAGGCCTGTTGTCCCATCAGGTCTGCTGCATTGTCCTTTCAAGAGATGACCCACCCCTCCTTTCATGGGGGAACAGATTCCACTTTGCAAAGTGAGAGAAGTATCAACAACCAAGCAAACTGTCCAAGGGATAACAAAGTGTCTGGCCTTTCCCACCAGCCTCAGCTCTTTGGGGTCCCTTCTGTGTTTGTACAGCACCTTGTACCATGTCTGGGGTTTTTAGGTGCTCTGGGGATACAAATAGTAATAAAAAACCTTCCATAATTCCTCCCCCGCACTCACTTCCTCCTCATTTATGGTGTCGACCCCCTATCTTTTACTCATCCAAACATAAAAAGCAGGCCCTCGGTGGTGAGACTACCTGGGGGCTCTATTTGAATTTGATTTATATCATTATTTCAGTAGTGATTTAGAGTCACTTGTTATTAGTAGGGCACGAGGAGGGAGGGAAACAACACTTTGCTAGGATAGGGCAAATATTTCATTCTAGAGGTCATCTGCGGTACTGAAATAAATGCCATAACAGTGGTGAAAGGAAAAGAGGATGGCGGTAACGTGAATATTTTTTAAAATTTCTCAGAATTTTATTTTTCATATATAGATACACAGGTGACGGATGCCTTAAATGATGCCTAACAAGGAGCAAAACAGCCGAGAGTTGGCAAAGTGAAGGAGGCTGCATTTACAGAGCGGGAAGATCTGTACAGTTGGGCCCTATCCTGTGATCAAATCTATTGTCCCAAACTCATTGCTCCTTTCCCCAGAAAACAGGCATTTGCACCCCCAAGAGGGGCTGAATAAATTAATATGCACATGTGGCCATTAAGGATAAGTAGTTTTACTGAAATAAAAAAAATAGTGTAAATTTTGTAAGGGGAAATGACATTTTAGCAGCTGGCAAACAACCAAGGGAACATTTCTCTTGTATTTCATATTCCAATGCAGAGACAAACCAAAATGGCCATTTTGACGTAAAGAAAAAAAAAGGCTGCCCCCAGTGCTAAGCAGCATTTCAGTGTGAAAATTCAGAGGGTGGCCTTAATCCTGGAAAGATTCACAGGCATGCTAATCTTTAGCACAGAGGAGCCCCATAGAGGTCAGTGGAACTACACCCAGGCCCTGCATACAGCAAAGCATTTAAGCACATGCTTAATAATAGTATCTAGCTCTTACCTAGTGTTTTCCATCAGTCGAATGCACTTTACAAAGGAGGTCAGGATCATTAACCCCACTTTACAGACAGGAAAACTGAGGTATGGGCCAGTGACATCACTTGTCCAAGGTCATCCAGCAGGGCAGTGCAGCCAAGCACATGCTTAGGTCCTCTTGACTTAAGCACATGCCTAAAATTAGGCCTAGGTTCAAGTGTTTTGCCTAATAGGGATGGACCGCTGAAGGGAAGGACATCGTGCATAAAGTTAAGCATGTGGGCTAATCTTTGCAGCATCAGGGCCTATGTATTTGTTACATTGCTCAGCCATGAAATCTTGTTAGTCTCTAAGGTGCCACAAGTACTCCTTTTCTTTTTTCATGAAACCTCAGTTTCAGATGTAACCAAACTTAATCCTGGAATAGAAACAAAAATTCTAAAAAACTCTTGCTCTATATGGAGTGAAATCAATTGTCCTACAGTGCAGCCTAGGATTAAATGTGAGTTGCCAATGTGAGCTAAAAGCTGATTTGCTGTTTTCACTGCTATTTTAACACCTGGGTTAAGAACACCCTTTTTATTTGGTAGCGTGGGCAGACCCTCAGACAGACAGTGCTCGGGGCTTGTGGGAAAAAAACACAATTTAGCCTATTATAAGCAAAGAAACTCCCTCTGATTCCACTGGTGAAGGACGGTGGAGTGGACAGTGTTTATTTAGGACCAACTCGTTTTTAAGAGGAAAAGGATCTGGTGTCTTTTTTCCTCCATTTTATATATGAAAACACAAGACAACTGTTGTGTAGACAACTCATCTCTCCCTCTAGCATGAATATAAAACCGTAATAAAGCTGAAACTGTTGCTTTTTAGAGGAGCCATCATTTCCCCAAAGGAGTTTGGCAGTTCTACACAGAGAAAGCTGTGATCCTGGATACTGAATACCATGACCGGCAGGTAGCTTATAAAACACATAACAACAACCTGACAAACCTACTTCTAAAGAGATGACAGAATCAAACAGTTGGGATCGGAGGTAGATTCCAAGCAATTTCAGCTACAAGGAGCTAAATCTGCCAAAATACGCCATAGCATTATGAAAGCAAGTCCTTTCACAATGCAAATAGGCAACGCTTTGCAATTGCTACAGGCTGCAGCTCAAACCGGGAGATGCCATTTCCCCTGCATGGAGGGAAAAGAGATTTATTTTCCACCCTCTCCCCCTACTCTGGCTATGCCAAATTACCAGCCAAGGATCTGGCCCGCAGTTTCTGCGTGGGGCTGGCCTCCTGGATGAATGATCTCAGGACCGGAAGACTCCAGTGCCTGTTGCAATCTTTGAATGGAAGTTGAACATGCTCCAAATTGCCTGGGTGGTAATTTACCATTGCCAGAAGATGTGCTTCTCTTGAGGTGCAGCGATGTCTTGGAATCAGGGAATGAACATTGCACCACATTTGGTTCGGAATCGGGACGATGACCCTTTGCCTTCATCTTGATTTTTGCCTTTGGGACATAACCAAGTTTTCCCAGAACATGACCTGACGGTTGTAGTCTAATTTTAATTTCACACATACTGCCTGAAATCCTGGGAACTGGGAGAAGAGAACACACAGTGAAAACTCCCACCCAGAGTTTTCTCTCAGTTCAGCCCCCCAATTAATTGGGGCTAATTCATTTCACACTCCCACAACAAACCACCGGATCCTAAAGTCCTTCCTCAGGGGCCTGAACTGCCTATGCCTGGCTGGGGAAGGAAAACAGAAGTGGAGAGCTCAGAGGATGGAAAACACATTGAGGCTTCCTGACCCCACCCGTTCTTCACATCTCCCCTTCCCCCCCTCTTGCCACAGATGAGTTGGGGGGCAGGTGCTCAGCCCTCAGAACCCACAGATCCCATGAGATCCATGCCAATGATGGGGGATCAGAGCCACCTGGCTGAGGTCCTGGGGCTGATTCCCCACAGCTGCCCTTGACCATTGGGTGGTCATTTATGCCAGCACAAAGCAGGGTGGAATGGGGAGTCTTCATTTGGGGGTGTTTTGCACCCACTTTGCCCAGGCATGAAGGAGGATGCCAGACAAAGGTAGATTGGGCCCCCTGCATTGACTCTGCTGGCCTGGCCCAATAGCAATCCCCTGGGAAGAAACCACACTGCCCCTAGGGAGAAAGATGGGGAAGGAAATTCCCCCATCTGGAGAATCCCCCTTGAGCTTCGCAGTGACTAGAAAGCGGGGGGGAGGGATGATGCACATCCAGCCATACCCCCGCCCCCTTCGTTCTCTCTCTCTCTGGCTAAAAGTTACAAGGTGACAACACCACTATCTCCTCTCATCTTGTGGGGAACAACCCAGGCGCCCCATTCAGTCGCATAAGCCATGTCTAAACTGCCCAGCCATTCCCACTCATGGATCGGTTAGCAAAGCTAGGTGTCTCCCTGATGCCCGGATCTAGGCACCTATCTTTGAGAGGGGTAGGGGGCTCAGCACTCCCCCCGGCCCCACCACTGGCTTCTCCCATTGGCTAGCTGAGGCTGCTCCCTGCTCAGCATGCTGGGTTTTGTGGATCAGATTGCAAGGCCCGCTCTCTCTCCCCATTCACTGTAGAGGAGCCTCAGACTCAGACTCAGGCAATGAGACTCCTGTGATTTTCCCAGAAGCTGTGATGCTCAGCGTTGCAATGTGTATGTCCCTTGGTGGAGCTGGGCCTTAGTCTTTACTCAGGGGAAATATCCATTGGCGTCACTCGGTGCTTCACCAGACTAACAACTTCAGGCATGGGCCCTTCATTTCTAGGCTGGGGCGGAGGGGGTTCATGACAGTTGCTGGAGAAATTAAGGGCCTGCTAGGTACACATTGGCTTAGCCTCATTGCTCTGCTGATTTATACCCTGCTGAGGAGCTGGGCTTCATTTTAACACCTGAGTGGATGAGAGGCAGAAGTTGAGCCCTGGGCTTCAGCACCAGGTCACCTGGAATGATTCCAAGTCAGGGAGTCAGCAGCGGAAAGCCTAGAACCCAGGCATCCTGCCGCCCTGCTCTGACCACGAGACCATCTGATGATTTCATTCTAGAGCCCAGCATTTACTGAAAAGTTTTGAGCATAAGAGACTGTGGAGATTAAATCTTTGGACAGTTATTTAAATTTGGCTCAGTGTATTTGGATGTGCATTTGCTGCTCGGAAGATTACACAGGGCACGTAGATAGGTATGCTAGATTATTACATCTCTACTACATAATCAGGCAATTAACTTAAACATACAGTGTACAAATAGGAAACACTTTCCATGAAAAAAAAAAAAAAAGGTTTGGGTGGGACTGCAACCGCTGCAGCTATTAACTATTTGATGGTATTATATTTCGTGGGCATCTTGGCCATCGGTTCTCCAAAGGCAAACAAGGGAGCGACTGCTATATGATGTGGTAATCGCTCCAAAAACTAGCTTGGAAAGGAAAATCCAAGCAGTGGCTTGTCATCAGCCCTCCCTGGGAGAAGAAACTGCACCTGCCCTTGGAGCAAAATACACAGTTTATGGTTCATGACAAAATGCATTCCACTGAGGATCTCGGAAGACTGCAAGGCAAGGGATTTTGCAACTTACATCTTGCAACAAACATGTTGTTCTGACTCCTGCTTTGCATTTCTCTGGCACTTACATTTCTGTCCGAGACTCTTCCCAACTCAGAACACCCAGGAGCGATGGAGACTTATCATCCCTATTCTATAGAAATGGAAATGGAGGCACAGACAGTTCTATTCAGTTTCTGCCTCCAAGAGCTTCCCGTCTTCTTGTTATGTGGCCCTACAGCACCTAGTACAATGGGGTCCTGGTCCCAGATTGCGGCCTGTAGGGGGCTCCTGAATGACAAGTCAGAAATACCAGTGAGGCTAAGTGGTATCCGATTTTGGGGGTGCCTCAGTTTGTGGGTGTCCAACGCAAGACAGATGTTAGTCCTGTTGCTCAATGCACTGCTGGAAGGCACTACCGTGATGAACTCTGTATAAGAAGTAACATCAAAGACAACATCTAGAATAGAAATGGGGGCCTGCTTTTCTTGGGGTGCCCAGCTGCAGTAAATCAGCATTGCTCCACTGAAGTCAATTGGCTGGATCTACTGGCTAAAGCACCTCAGCATAGCTCCACCGATGCTGTCGTTTTGCACCGGCGGAGGATCTAGCTGTGGATCTTATTTTTCTTCTCCAGTTTTCTCAGACATTCAGAAGCTGGAAGAGTAGATTGTTGCAAAACATTTCCTCCCATTGGAAGGCACTAATTTGCACCAGGATCCCCGTTGAAGGTTGTGGAACTACTTGTGTAAGTGTCCACCAGTGGAAGGGCTATACAATCCAACCCTGGGTGAGCTACTTAATCTAAGCCAAGACTAAATTCAGCCCCAGTGTAAAAGGGTGTGAATTCCATTGATGTCAGTGGAGCTGCACCCACCGACACCGGGGGCTTGAATTCCACCCCAAGAGCCAGTCAGATCTCATTTTTCACTTCCTGCGGTTGTGTTTGTTCAGGAGGAGCCAACCCTGTCACCAGCAGAGGGACATTCTGCAGAAGATGTTGTCTGGAAGGACGCACGCCCCCGGATTAGACCATCTTCCAAACATGTTTCCATCTCGACATTGCTTGGAAAGAGTCTGAGTCATTCCTGAACATGGTCTAAATGCCCCTGATATAAATAGCAATGAAAATACTGCTAACCCTGCAGCCCTGGGACACACTGGGTAATTTTTCCTATCCTACTAACAAACAAACAATAAAAACGCAACCTTCTTCTACGTATATATTGACCCATTTGGGGTTGATTTATAAAAAGTACTTTCAAAATCCACTCCCCACCGTATTTGGATGCAGATCTTCATTAGCCACAAATGAACTGCCCAATGAGGATTTTCAACATGGCAAGATCGACAAATCGGCACCTCTGCTCAAGGTTTTTCCTACAGCTTCACAAGACTTTCCAAAAGCAACATTATGCTTCACAGTAGACACTATTTCACTCAGCACTGCAGCTGTGCCCCACAGCACATACCCTTTCCAGTCCAGCTGAGCTTATCAAGAAGTAATGTCCCGTCATAGAGTGTCCCTAGCCTCTGTTTGCCAGAAGCTGGGAATGGGCAACAGGGGATGGATCACTTGATGGTTACCTGTTCTGTTCATTCCCTCTGGGGCACCTGGCACTGGCCACTGTCAGGATACTAGGCTAGATGGACCTTTGGTCTGACCCAGTATAGCCATTCTTATGTTCTAGAGCTGGCTGAACTATTCTTTATGGGCAAAATTCACCCCAACACAAGGTCCAAATCCCACTGATGCCCTTAAACTAGCAATTAGATGGGATGTAAGGGGCACATAGTCCTAGCAGCAGGCCTCGGCATATGTGTGAATTTCACCCTATGAATAATATTCCTTAGTAGTGCCATTTTTTGGCTACTAAGTCAATCATGAAGCAACCCTGGTATTCACTGAATGGATTCACAAGTATTTGCCAGAGAGCATAGGTCAATGGTTCCCAGCTCTTTCCATGCTTGGATCCCCTTTTGCTTATAGAGTGTGTCTACACTACATGATATACGTGAGCTCTGACATATGTTTAAGCCCACCTACACCCCCCCGACAGTCCACGCACAAAGCTCCCTGACATGCACCGTTACCCCCTCAAAACATGGACTGCAAGGCTCACCCAAGACTCTGGGTACACGCCTGTGTGCCGATGTAACATACCACCAAGCCTGCCCATCTGGCACTGAGGACATGCCTGGCAACATGAGCTTCAGCTTAGTGTCTGGGGAGTCCACTGTTGCTATCCCACAATTCCCTGGACCTGTCTGTTCTGACCCTTCTATCTTGGCCACTTTCCACTTGCCTCCCATGACCCAGCAGCTTCCCCATTGAGTTCTACTTCCATCTAGCCAGGATCTAACCAGAGCACCCCCGCATGTCAAAGATATGAGAAGGGCAGGATGGTCTTCATCTCCCCAACACCTGTTTACAATACTCTGGTTAAGAACCATTGGCTCAGTTGAATAATTGTCGGATTATGTGTTGTTTGAGGATTGTTCTCCTTGACCATTCACTATATATCATTTGTGATGTTGTGTGGTTGGCCACCCACGTCACATGGTATTGTAGTTGCTCTCTGATTGGATGAGCAAAGGCACTGAACAGGAGAGCAATGAGCGACACACTCACAGCCAGAATTTGATCATCTGTGTTACGATCTGAGAGACACCTGGGGTTTGAAAATGGTTTCACAAACACCCCACGGTTAACCAGATGCTTGCAAATAATTACAACCCCCTACATCACAACACCCCCAACTCCCTGCTTTTTTGGTTTTGCACCAGTAGGACCATAGGGCTGGAAGCGACTAGGGTGACCAGATGTCCCGATTTTATAGGAACAGTCCTGATTTTTGGGTCTCTCTCTTATATAGGCTCCTATTACCCCCCACCCCATCTCGGTTTTTCACATTTGCTGTCTGGTCACCCTAGAAGTCACCTTGTGAGGTCATCTAATCCAACAACACCCCCCCCCCCCAGGATATAAGCACACCTCTCAGCGATGGTCTAGGTGTTTGGCCAACCTGTTCTTTAAAACCTCCGATGACAGGGAATCCATACCCCCCCCTCCCCCCGTGCCCCATAAGCTATTCCAGTGCTTACCTATATTTAGAGTTAGAAAGTTTCTCATGTCTAACCTACCCAGGTTCTCTCAATCTGCTTTTTTTAAGCCATTCACCCAGCTCTGCTAATGAAAGTCCTTTCTGAATGTACACCAGGGAGGAGGCAGGGGACGGACATGACTGCAATCCTTCTTTTGCTCTCTTCAAATAATATCCAAAAATAGACTCTTCCTCTGGTTTCCCCCAAGAGCCTGAGTTTCAGAGCTGCTGCACCCACAGCTCCCACTGACTTGAGCTGGAGCTCTGGGCGTTGAGCACTTCTGATCCAGAGTGCCTAGAGATTTGGTCCCCACCTCCCATTGTACTAGGCACTGTCCAGACACATAGCCAGGAAGCACCGGCCCCACAGAGCTTACCCTTAAAAGTCAGACAAAGGCTGAGAGGGCTGGGAAAAACAGAGATGAAGGGACTTGAGCAAGGTCATCGGCAGAATAGGGAATAGAAGCTCAATCTGCTGAGTCCCCATCCAATGCTCTACCCACTAGACCACACTGCCTCTCAAGAATAGAACCCAGGTTTCTTAGCCTGTCCCACTAGATGGCAGGGGCTGGCAGATAGGGCACTGGGCTATCTGTTGCTCTGTACCTTATACAGTTATGTACCCAGTAAAAAGTTTTATACCGACTTTCCACGAGTGGAAATGCCTGTGCAAGATGCTGCATAACAGAGCACCCGGCCTCTAGTGTGGACAAAGCCACAGGCCTGACTGGATCACTTCAGAACCACCCGGCTTGTCTACAACCATATGTAAAGCTCAGTCACTCTGACTGTTAAGACAAAGCTTTAATGGACACGTATTTATCCTACTTCCTCACTTGCCGTACTCCCATGATTCCGCGGTTTCTAGCTCTAGGGAACAGGACCCAGCATGCCACAATCAGCCACCAGTGAGCCTGCTCCCCAATGCATCCCGGCTCATCCTACTTACTAAGAGCTCTGTCCAGAAAGGTAGAGCCACGACCCATGTGGGGGAAATGCGGCAAGACACAATCCATCCAGCTGAGAATGGCAAAGCCCTTTAACTGGCGTCAGAAAGGAAGTGGGAGATAACATAGGAAGGATTCACTAGAGGATGGCACCAGGACTCAGGAACTTAACTCCTGACTCAGCTGCAGGCTTCTTATGGGACCTTGGATAAGTCACCTAACATCTTTTTTACACTGGAATATTCAGGCATATTCATCCAATTTAATTGTTCAAATGGACTGGTTAAACCACATTAAAACCCTGTGTGGACATTCTTATTCAGAATGAAAGTGGTTTCATTTGATTTAGCTTAGGTCACTTTGGAAATAATTCACTACCAAAACAAAAGCCACAAGCTAAATTGAATGAAGATCAACTTTAATTCTGAATCAGAATGTCCACACTGGGATTTAAGATGGTTTAGCTAATCCACTTTACCTGTTCATTCAGATTAGTTTTCCTGAGACAAACCCCTACTGCCCCCATCTGTAAAATGTGGAGAATACTTCACAAGGGCTTATTAGGATACAGGCCATGAATAATTGAGAGATCCCCACGTACTGGGGCAATGAAGGCCGTATACATAGCTAGCTAACTAGGCTGGGCACACTGTGGGGAGGTGCCTGTGTTTTACTATGGGCCCCATGCAGCTCAGTTTATACCAAAACCCAACTGTGGCACGTGGCCCAGACCAGAGAGATTCATTGCACCTGAGGGATCAGAGAGGTTTGTGCTACTGTTCACCTGTACATGGTCCCAGTGAGGAGAGAACAAACAGCACAGCTGTTCTGGGTTACAATGGAGAACTGGGCAGTACCAGAGCTCTCCCAAGCAGAGAGTTTGCACAGATAGATCACAATCATTTTCCTGTCTAGAAATCTACCTATCTTAGGATTTTATCCTGCTTCCCTTCACTCTAATATCCTCTATGTCAAATCCCTGGTGGCCTTAATGGTGTCTCTGCCACTTCCTCCTTTTCAGGGTCAAAACTTTGCTTGGAGGAGGGTTTTTAAGATTTTGTTAATTTCCTCCTTTTTCCCCCTCAGGGGTTTTGAGACAGGAGGGGGTGTGAGTGTTGGGGTTTAGATCTGGGGGGGGTCTCCGTGTTGGGGTTTGGAGTGGGGGGGTCTCAGTGCTACAAGTGTCGGTTTTCTGGTGGAAAGGCTTTTTTGGAAAGGATCCTCTTCTGGCGTAAATTTCACTTTAACAGAGCCATCCTGGTTTACACCAGCTGAGGATTTGGTCCCAGAGCATTCATAAGCCGGAGATTGTAGGGAGCAAATGAAGAAGGTGAAAAATACATTCACCCGCTAGGTGGGCTGGAGCCCAGTCCCATGCAAGGCACCTGGCGTGACAGCATGCAGGCCATGGGAGGGCCAGATGATCAGCTGATACCCAGCCCCGCCCCCTCCGGAAAGGAGTCCATCAGGACAGAGGTGGCTACTAGAGCCTTTGAGAGCTGGAGAGGGGTTGGAAGTGGAGGGGAAGGATTCCTTACTCCACTTCCAACCCACGTCCTGCCCAGCTCCCAGCCCAGTTACTAGGTTTGGGCACTGGGCAGGGAGGCGTTCACCTTCCAAAGCGCATCAGGGATGGGCCACTGGTGGAGGCAACATGACAGATTTAGGGCCCCATTCTGCGTCCTTCCCTCAGGTGACTCACAGATGCCATGTGCACATGAGTTGGGGGGTGCAGAAGAAGGCTCTCGCTACACAGTGTTCTGCGTAGCTGCGGCCCAGCCTGTGCTCCCAGGGAAAGCACGAGCCCATCAGTTGTGGAGCTGCAGGGGCCCTGCAGGGGCTGGGTTTGTCTGGGTATTTTTTGCTTTACAGGCACGTAGGAAAGAAAGAGGCAGCAAAACCTTCAGGCAATAAAGATGCATGGCCCATCCACTTCAGCAGGGATTCAGGTCTAAGTAGCACCCGTAGCCACATCCACTGGTCCCTGGCACTGTCCAAAGGGGAATAAAACCATCTGGTGCTTTTCACGCTGACATTGCCCCAGCACAAGGGCCAGGCCCTGCTTAGGGACAGATTTTCAAGGGCTTAGCACCCAGCAACATCCATTCTGACACCGATGGGTGGATTCTCCAAAAGAGCTCAGCACCCAGCCTGCATCCAGCATGCTGAACTCTTAGGAAAAATCTGGCCACTTATTCATGCACCTAACTGGGAGCAGAGAGCTTTGGAAAAATTCTGACCTTAAGAACATGTGAATGGCTACACTGGGTCAGACCAATGGTCCGTCTAGCCCTGTGTCCCGTTTTCCGACGGTGGCCAATACCAGGGGATTCAGAGGGAATGAACAGAACAGGCAACCTCTGTCGTCCACTCAACCTTAACTTCCATTTTGAGGGCTTGCGCGGAATTTAAGTAGTTCATAGGCCCTGCACTCGCCCTCTGCACAGGGGAGAATTTCACCGTCTTTAGTACATCCTGCCTTCTAGATCAAATGCTCCTCTGGCCTGGGACCGACTCCATGGTGTGTCTTACACATGGCAGGGCACGTTGGCACTTAATAAATAATACCACGTCTTAATATTCCTCCAAGCCACTTGCTTTTTAGATCTGAACAGGACAAGCTCTCGATCCAAGGCATTCTGTCTAGCAGAGGGTTGGGTGGCTTTATGAAAAAAGATACAATAAAGAGTCCAAGGAAATATTTGAAGCCAAATAAAGGGATGAGCCTTGGAGGAGCTAATTCGCTTTGAAATCCAAATATTAACAGGTGAATGACCTTGTAAAAGAAGCTTTGTTTAACAGGAAGGCAGCAGGTGGCAGACTTTTGAATTTAGGGCTCGTAAGCAGACAATATGCCAGATTCCCCATTCACCCCAGTGTAACTCAGCTGAATTCAATGGAGTTACTCTTAAGTTACAGCCGTGGAAACGGGAGGAGAGGTAGGGAGTCCTATAGGTCAGATGAGAGTCGGAAGGGTTAAGGAATGGGAAAGAAGGAGCATGTGCCAGGTAACAAGCCAATAGCCCCTCTAAGATAAAGGAAGGTCCCGACAGTTGTAATTATGCATTAGAGGTGGAACAGCCAGGGGAAAGCCTGAAGCCAAGTGCAGAAACTCTGGATTAATGGAAGCCCAAGGAGAAGTTAATAACAAGACTAGCGAACTGTCAGCAGACAGCCTGGCGTCTGCCCTCCCACGCTCTACCACAGTCATATTAACTGAACAATAATACTATCTAGCAACCGTGTGCTGAGCACATGAATAATAAATTGGGGCTGGGAGAAGAACCCAGGGTGCATTTGCAAATAAGAAGCATGTTTCTTTCTTTTCTTTTTTTTAAAGTTGCTTTTTTATTGCACAAGATAAAGGAGAAAGAGAGCAGCTGTAAAATCACCCTCAGTAGGTGTGTGTGTGTTGGGGTGGGGGGGGGAGGAGTTGGCAGAACCCTTTTCTGGATATAGTTTGGAAATATACATGGGGCAAAAGCACAGGAAGAGTTTAAGTAATGTTTCTGCCAGCAGCCATAACAGGTGTTCAGGTTGTATGAAATATCTGCAAGAGATTCTGAGCGGTAGCTGCTCACCTGATGTCAATTGTCATCACCCCACAGAAGCCTTTGCAACTCTAACAATTCACACCAGCTGGGGATATGCCCCATCTTATTTGTAAATATGTCTGTCTAGAAACATTTTTAATAGACAGACATATAAATAGGGGCTTAGATTTTATAATTAGCTACACAGATTAAGTATATATGACATGTACACAGTTCATACATACATATGAAGTTATTTAATATGTATACAAGAGAAACTAGCTAGCTAGCTAAAAAAATATGGGCCCTGATCCTGTGAAGACCTATGCATATAGGGCTTGATTGTGCATCACTGAAGTCATTGTGAGTTTAAGCCATTCACTTCAATGGGAGCAGGATCAGACCCATACTTCACTTTACTCCCTCAAGTCTTCCTTCTGAAGACTACCCATCTGTGTTAATGTAAGCACATGCACAGCAGGATCTGAGGTCATACACTGATTACGTAGCTATAATGATATGTGGACTGTATATGTAAATGCAGAGATTTAATATATAATATTTATGGCAGAGTTTATCTAGAGATATTGAGTGTTATAGCAGATCGCAAATGAACTCTGGGGCGGGGGGAAATTGTCAGCATTCTGAGGTTCTTTTTGTTTTGTAGGGTTCAAGGTTTTTTGGGTTTTTTTTGGTAAAATTGGTGTTATAACCATTTTGATAAGAAGAATCAATATTATTCATTTTCAGTAGGCAAAAAGTACCTAGAACCATTTCAAGCAAAAAGAGATAATGAAAAAGCTTCACAAAACCTTCAAAGATTTTGACAATTTTTCATGAAAGCTGCATTTTCTCACAATAGACCAATTTCCATTAGCAGAAGGCATCAACCTGGGGTTTTACCAGGTCTCTTCTGCAACTTACCTTTCGTAGGCTTCACTAATTCCGTTTGTCAGATCACTCCTTCTCTTCATGTGCCAATCGCCAGCTGGTATAAATGAACGGGCTAGATCCCCCAGATAGCATAAAGCAGCATAGCTCCTTTGACTCCAGAACTTACCCCCATACACCTGCGGTTTGTTTAAACAGATATACATTTCAGTTGCTATTTTGTGTTTCTCAGGTAAAGTCAATTGGGGACTTCAATGGGGCTAAGATGCCCCCCTAATTTTGTTTACCTGTTACTGGACCCATCAGTGATTATTAATTCTGAATGTTTTCAGTATATATCATTTAATCTTTTTTATTTTTTGTGCTAAAAAATTAAGCAAGCATGTTGATTTGTTAACTGAAAATCTTGTCTAGAATCTCAATCCAGTGTGCGTTCGATTTTTCACAGGGATGATTGTCAACTGAAAATCATCAGCATAAATGCTAGATTTTCCACTGGTGTTAACTGAAGTCAATGGGCCAGATCCATAGCTTGTGTAAATCAGCACTCACTCAGTGCAGCACCACTGATTTACACTAGGCCCGTGCGCTTATCTGGATTTAAGGGTAAGAAGTACAGAAAAACAGTTCCATCTTCAAATATTATGCTTAGTGGGAAACATTCTTTTCTATTTTAACTGACGCAGCTTTTACTGTCCGATAAACAGGTGGCTCTTAGCCTTTCCAGACTACTGGACCCCCTTTCAGGAGTCTGATTGGTCTTGCATACCCCAAGTTTCACCTCACTTAAAAACAACTTGCTTACAAAATCAGACATAAAAATACAAAAGTGTCCCAGCCCACAGTTATTGAACAATTGCTGACTTTCTTCTTTTTACCATAGAATTATCAAATAAATCCATTGGAATATAAATACTGTCATTACATTTCTGTGTATAGTCTATAGAGCAGTATAAACAAGTCATTGTCCGTATGGAATTTTAGTTTGTACGGACTTTGCTAGTGCTTTCTTAATGTAGCCTGTTGCAAAACGAGGCAACTATCTAGCTGAGTTGATGTACCCCCTGGAAGACCTTTGCGTACCTCTCGGGGTCTGTGCGCTCTGATTGAGAACCGCTGCTATAAAATACACAGGGCCTGATTCTTTTCTCACTCGCATCAAGTTTACACAAGTGTAACTCAGCTAGCTTTGAAGGAGTTACTCCCGCGTTACGGGTGTGAGCGGGAGAGTGGAATCAGGCCACTGTGAGTGCATACAGGGTTTTTCCTCTTTTCCTGCTGTTCTTTCTCGCTTTTATTAAGTGCCTGGAACTAATTGTGGTAGCAATTTTCTGCTGGCTAAATTCTCAGTGTCACTGTTATTCCCCTTTTGCCCTGACATGTGAAGCCAGTTTGGAGGCTAATTATGCCCCATCTGGAAACCTTTGGGGAAGGTGTGAACCTGTTAGTGAAAAATGTGACATATTTAATCAATTATTCCATTCATTAGCCCCAGCCTCAATGCCTTACCCTATTAATTTGACAAGAGAGCCAGTTAAAGGGGCTTTTTAACCTTTGTTTATTTCACATTGCAATTAACAGAGAGAGAGAGAGAGAGAGAGAGAGAGAGAGAGAGAGAAAGCACCAAACTGAACTTACCATGTATATATAAAATGCATAGATCTATTTTCTCTTTCAGATCTGCCTTTTACACATTACCTGCAGCCCTGAGTTGATCACATTTTACATCTTTTTTTAACTCTGCTCTTGGTGTAATTAACCACACATAGTTCAGGATACAGAGGAGTGAGTCCCTGCCTTATATTTAAATAATGCAATTAATAAAACTTTGCACATGTAGAGCTAACTTCAACGAGCATGTAACAAACATCCACTTTGCTAATGGAAAAACCTGGGGTAGCCCTTTTAGTTGTTTGTATTAATCACCTGTTTAAACTTTAAGGAAACAAAACTGGTTTACATTTACCTCTTTCTCATTCCATTTTTAAAAACATCCCTTAGATAGAGAGAGCTAACGACTACTTAGGGCCCTGATCCTGCTACCCCTTAGACACCTGTTTAACATTGTGTAATGCCACTGAAGAAACCATCTCACGTGCATAAAGATGAGCATATGCGTAAGGTTTTCCAGGATCAGACTCTAAGACCATCTAACAATTTCCAGTGCTGGGAAGGAAAAAAATAATCTTTTCATGTCAGTTTCACTTACATGACATTTCTAAAAAGAAAAGGAGTACTTGTGGCACCTTAGAGACTAACCAATTTATTTGAGCATAAGCTTTCGTGAGCTACAGTCACTTCATCGGATGCATACTGTGGAAACTGCAGAAGACATTATATACACAGAGACCATGAAACTCTCTGTGTATATAATGTCTTCTGCAGTTTCCACAGTATGCATCCGATGAAGTGAGCTGTAGCTCAAGAAAGCTTATGCTCAAATAAATTGGTTAGTCTCTAAGGTGCCACAAGTACTCCTTTTCTTTTTGCGAATACAGACTAACACGGCTGTTACTCTGAAACATGACATTTCTAAGCAACCTATCACTGATGTAAGAGTTAGGACTGGGTCCTGCAACTGGATCAGTATGGGCTGATCCACTGCACAAGTGAGGTTCCTGGGGAATGGGTGACGGTAGCCCTGGGCTCAGGGCCATATTTATCACTCTGCTACCCAATTGGCTTATTGATTGCTTTTTACATAGAGGCACATTTATGCAAAATAGGTCCACACCCAAACCAATGGGAGCTTTTTCATTGACTTCAATGGGCTTGGGCTCAGGCTGACCTCACTGCAGCCAATAAGAGTTTTGCCATTGTCTTCCAAGAGGTCAAACTCTCACCCTTCCTTTCTAATTTGATGCTATGCCATTATTTTCCTTTCCCTGCCTCAGTTACATTACTGGAGCAGATAAAAGGAATAAGTCATATTTACTGTGTAGTACACAGTGCTCTTAATTAGTGAAAAATACTGTCCCAGCTTCTTATAGATCACTGGGCACAGACGCTGATTCCCCCCCCAGGGTGAACTTTAAAATAAGCTCAATTAATATTTAATCCCCCCCCCCTTTTTTTTGGTATACTTCCAAGGGATTGTATCCTCTCTCTATTTCCTATCCGACAGACTTTTTCATTTGAGAAGCTATTGTTTTCCCCTTTAGTGGGATCCATTCAGGGTTTGTAACTTTAACAACATAACAAGGCAGATTGTGATAACTAGAAGCAGAATTTTTTTTTATGATCATTGAGAGTGCTGGCCTCTGAGCAGGGAGTTTGATCCAAAAAAACACGGATAAATTTCTTTCAGAATAATTTCCTACAGGCACATGTCTCCCCTAAATGTAAACTTTGGCTTGAGGACCAAAACGGGAGGTAGCTGTTTTATTGCTTTAAGAGCGGGGAGATCAGTGGTAGTTGGTTTTACATGCCACTGTGCTAAGAACAATAATTCACGGGATGATGTGCTCTCCTTGTTAGCCAGTCGTGGTTTGGGCAGGATTTTAATATGACATTTTTAGAGATCTATGCTGGATTTAGCACTAGTCTATGCTCTGAGATTCTTTCTGTGTGCTCTCTACAGCCCTAATTCAGGAAATCCTTTTGGCGCAGATCCTCAAAAGTATTTAGGTACCTAACGTCCATTGAAATCCATGGGAGTTAGGCACCTAAATGCCTGTGAGGATCGGAGACTTCATCACTTAAGTCTGTCCCTATTCAGGACAGCATGTAAGCATGGGCTCACCCCCGTAAGTATGGACTTAAGTCCCACAGGTGTCAGCCTGTGGTGTCCTGAACAGGAGCTTAACAGAGGGCTTCATGTAAAACCTTAAATCTACTACCTATAGAACCAAGAGCTGAAGTGGACAATTGAAAATCTGTCCCCTTGTTGATCAGACCCACTCTGAGCAGGGTTACATGACATCAGGCTTGATCCTGTCCCCATTGAAATAAGCTGCAAAGCTCCCGTTGACTTCTATGATTTAGGGTCAGTCTACGGGTGTTTCAAATGACAGCAGATGATGGGTTGTCTATTAAAGGATTCCCAGTGTTGCTAACACTGGTGAAGATGAACCAATGTTAGCAACACAGAGGTATTTGTGTAATAGTTCCCTGGCGCCCCCAGATTACTGGTTAATTACCACCTAGAACCTAGCACTGGATGGCATTGAGGACAAAGGGAGATTTGTGTGTATGACAATCACAGGACCATCTAGATCCAGAGCACTGCTCAGCACATGGGCCCAAATTTTCCAGAGAGCTCAGGGCCGGATTTCTAAAGGCTCGGCCTTCTCCATTGGGGCCAGATTTTCCAAAGAGCTCAACTTTCTTTTAGACTTCTAAATACAGATCAGATTTTCTAAAGACCTCAGCACTAGCACGGGTCACAATTTTTCAAACAATAACTTTTTTTGTGTGGCCCTAACCCTGACTGAACCATGGCATGAATCCATGTCCATTTTGCCAAATTGTTTCAGTCAGACCCCTCCCACCCCCTCCCCCCTGCAGAAAAACAACCCACCACACAGACACACACACAAATAGAAAAAGGAAACATTTTGTATAGACATTTTCACAACTACACGTTTAGATTTTTCAATTGGAAACAACTTTTTGTTCTGAATTTTAATTTTATTAAAGGAACAAAGCCCTCAAAAATGAAATGAAATGTTTTGTTTGAGCCAACACAATTGTTTCTCTCTCTCTCTCTCTCTTTTTTTTTTTTTTTTGGTTTGCATTCTTCCACCGAACTACCTGCGTCCACACTGAGGGTTAGGTCAGCATAGCTACCGGGGTGTGAATTTCTCACATCCCCAAGTGCTGTAACTACATTGACCTACATTTTAAGTGTAGACCAGGCCTGAATCAAAGGAGGATGAGGTGCTGCCCAGCCAGGGTCACCTCCATTGGAAGGAACAACCTCCTGAGAACTTTTCTCTTCTCTGTCTTCTGTGTGCAGGGAAACACCATGAACAATGGGCCGTGTATCAAGTATTCCTGAGAGAGAGCCCTAGAGCTAGCTGGAGCTTTGGCTTGTGGTCGAGGCACAGGACTAGCAGGCAGGTCCTTATGGGTATGTCTACACTGCAGCTAGCCTGCTAAAGAGAGTGGTGTGGATGTTGCAGCCACCCCAGCTCACGCCTAGGAGGTTGGGTGGGCCTCAGCTCAGATGGCTAGCGGCAGTGTAGACATATGCCTAAGGTCTGTTCCACTCTCTGTTCCAGGCTCATTGGGCTTTGCCTTTCAGTTTCCCAACCTATCATATCAGGTAATACTGATCCTCATTTACTGGCGATTCTGATTGGTGCCTTTGTCTCGGCTAGGTTGGTACAAAGGGGCTGCTGAACTGGCATAACCCCGGTGTTGAAACCCTTCCCCAGTGTGGAGCTCTCAGTACCTCCAAGAGAACCTTGGGGTGTTAGTGTTACTCTACATCGGTGGTTTGGGGCACATCCCTGCAAAGCACCAGAGAACTGGCCCTTCTCACCAGCGCAGGGAGGAACCGGCCCTTAGAGACTCTGGGCCAAATTCACTGTTGGCATGCACTCATTTACACCAGCACGCAGCGAATGTGAACTAGGTGCCGGTGTGATTGGGTAGCGGTTTTGTCTGGTTTGTATTGGTGCGAAGAACGAGATATGGTGCAGAAGAGCGGAGAATCCAGCCTTATGGAGAGCAGTGCAGGAAAAAGGAGAACAGGCTAGAGTCTGCTCTCATTTACGCTGGTGTCAATCCAGATTTACATGGGGGTAAACCAACAGTAGGATCTAGCCATTCACCGGAGAGCGACAAAGGGTGGATGTCCCACTAGATTTGGCCTTCCTCAGTGGTTCCATAACAGGAAACCCTTTTCCACCTTCCTCCCCCTGAAACCTGCTCCTCTCTAACTGGGACCCCTCTTCCCACTTAGCAGGGGAAGCGTAGAGTGGTTGCAGCCCTCCAGTTGAGGCCCGATGGCCCAGTCCAATCATATTTACTAACAGCGCACCAGGAGGGGCACATCTGCAGGGCCAAGCCTCCTGACAGCTGGCTCTGCTGCTGGGATGAGTTGCGAAGAGGACCCAAGCAGGGGGGATAGGAATAAATTAGCTTAACACATCCCAGAACTCCTGCTGGGTCTCTTCAGTGCATTTTTATCTGTACTGCCCAGACTAGTGCGCTGGATGTGTCAGAGCTTGCAGGCTTGGGAAAGAATTTGCCAAGCATTTAAAGAGCCGACAGGAAGGGCTCAAGCTCGCGGCTGACAGCACATTCAGTCCTCATTTGTGAACACTTTGCCTGCTGATGACAGAAAATTGCTTTGTTGCCCAGGCTCTGGAGGAATGAGTGACGGGAGAACTGCAGAGTTCACACTAATTGGCAAAGTGGAATCCTTGGGAAAGGGGGGGAATAACCCCCCCCCCCAACAGACACACCTACTCTTTCTGCTGAAAATAGACAAGCAATTTAATCCCCCCTCCTGAATTATATTCCATCAGAAAGTGCATTTAGCAAACGCCATGTGTTAGACTGAGGCTGACTCCCAGCTCCTGGCTTTGGGAGAGCCTTTCTGCTTAGCCAGCGGGAGCTAGTCATAAAGACAAAGTAGCCCACTGGCAAAGATACACCTGGAGGTGGAGAGCACAAAATTTTCTCCTCAAAACTTTTTGTTTGTTTGTTTATTTGTTTTGGATGGAAAACATCTTTTCAACCAATTGCAGCAGAAAAAGTTCATTTTGGTCAGCGTTCTTCAATGTTTGTCAACAAACCAAAGATTTCACCAAAACCCAACTCTTTTGACCCAAAATGGGTTTTCAAAATAATTTAGTTTCTTTTGTGTGTGTGTGTGTGTGTGTGTGTGTGTGTGTGTGTGAGAGAGAGAGAGAGAGAGAGAGAGAGAGAGAGAGAAAAACCAAAAAATTTTTTGCAGGAATTGTTTTTATTTGGGGTGGGGAGGAGAGAAAAAGAAAAAAAAAGTTTGAAATTTCTTGTGAAAAATAACAGGCATTTTTTGACCAATCCTAGTGATTAGTTCACAGGCACGTAATGCCAGAGAAGATGCGTTGCCCCAGCGTGAGCAGGAATGACTGAGAAAACTTTCACTCCTTTCCTTCAGCCTGGAAAGAAGTGTTAGAGGGACAGGTGGAAGGTTTTTGGATCGGATCCATTTTATTTCAGGCGCTGTGTTAACAACCCCGGGGATTAAAGGACAGTATTCTCAAAAGTACTCAGTGTTGGTCTGATTCTGCCCTGGTTGATATCACTGGCAAATTTCAGTGGAAGCAAATCTTCCATGTACCCATAAGACAGGCAACAGCAGTGTGGAATTAACACCACAGCTTTACCCTATGCATCCTACTGGTGTTTTAAAGCCAAGATTTCCTCTTATGTCCTCTGACTCTGGTGACATTATAAATCTTGAAAATGTGACATCACACAGTGACCCCTGTGATGTCACAAATACAAAACTGTGACATCATCACAGTGTCCCAAGCAGGAAAATATGGGTTAGGAAATAGAAAGGATAAAAACTTCCAATTGACTGCCCAAATCTTTGCGAATTATCAGCAGCAGAGCATCAATAAGTGAAAACGCAAGTTGCTTTTTTGGTGTCACTTCCTCCCCTCCCCCCTCCATCTCCCTGTTTGTGCTGATGTCACAGTCCCTCTTTAAAATGAGCCTACTTAAGCCTATAGGACCAAATCCTGCAGTCCTGACTCAAGCAAAACACTTGTTGAAATCAACGTGACTTTTGCTCGCATGAAGGCATCTTTCCCAGGAGAAGATGGGGCAGTGGATCCGAAAGCAGAATTGGGGTTCATTGTAGACTCTGGTTCAAAACAGATCAAGCCAAACGTGTACTGGTTTACACACTCAGTGGGACTGTGGCCGTGTAAGTGCAGAATTAGGCCCATGATCTGAATTCAAAATGGGACCCTCTAGGGTTCACAGACTGTAAAATCGCCTCCAGCCCTGGCTAAGTGCTTTACTGGAGTGTGAAAGTGATAAAGATATTTTTAAAAAGTGACCATACTTGCTTCACAGAAGTTATAGGACAGACACCAAGATGGGTTTGGTCAGGAAAGTGCGAGAGAACAGACACTTGCTAGGCTGAGCTGCAGCCCTTCACATCATTCTCTGGTTCAAATCCAGTAGTGTCTGAAAGTAGCGGCTAGCCCCAATCCTATGGCACAGTTCCCACCTCTCAGAGCTGGGAACACCAGACAGCAGTCACAGCAAAGAGGGCTGAATAAACAAAGGGGCCAGTCGATCTAATGTGCAACCATCCTACAGAACAAGCCTAGAGACTGAATTTCCCCAAGAGAGGATGGTCTCGTGGGGAAGGGAGAAGGTGCATTAGCAGAACCTAAGGGAAATATACTCCCATAGGCAGGGCATTAGCCTGGGACTCTAGAACTGGCTCTGCTGTGCGTACTGGGACAAGTCACCGGGCTTCTGTTTCTCGTGTCTGTTTAGACTGCAAGCTCTTTGGGGCAGGAACTGTCTCTGACTACGTGCGTGCCCAGCCCCTATCTGTACGTCACTCTGGTCGCTCGAGTGGGGCCTATAGCTGCTATGATAACAGCAGCATGGGTCCCCGGGCACTTGATGGACGTCTACACTGCAAGAACAGGCCAGCGAGTCGCAGAACCTAGGTCTAGAGACTCAGTGCTCAAAAGAGCAGAGTAGACTTTCCCACTCAGGCTCGGAGACCCAGCCCCCTTGCTGGGTTTCAGAACCTGAGCTCTACGTCGAATAGGAATGTCTACACGGCTACTTCAAGCACCAAAGCGGGTGCCCCGGGCGCCGGAGGCTGTAGAGCTGGAATCAGACGCGCTGCCAGGGCTTTATTTCTTTATCTTGTAGCCATACCCTTAGTGAGCATGGAGCCTGAATTCCCTTCGGGGTTCAGAGCCGTCCCTCCTAGTCAGCTGCACTTTCCAATGCAGCTCGAAGCAACCCCACGCCCTGCTGCCAGGGCAGCGTGACAGACACCTCGCTCGGTCAGGGGGAAAATCAGCCAGTAGTGGTGTCATCCAGCCATGGCCCTACCCCAACTAAAAATTCTCCCTCCCCCCCACAACCTGCAGGAGGTCATTAACCGGTGCTGATGATGCTGGGCTCCCTGCCGCCTGAGCTCTATATTTACATATCTGGGGAAGCCTGAGCTTCAGGGGGAAAAAAAGGGTGATGGTAGATGTATAATTAAAGTACAATTAAGAGGCGCCTCGGAGTCTCTTAGCAAGCAGGGCGGACAGACTATGGCCGTATTTCAGATCTGCTGCTTTACCAACCAGCTCTCTGCACAGTGATCAGCTGGTCCGTGCAGCCGAGGTGTCTCCAGTGCTGGTGGGCTGATGACAGCTCACACGCAGAAGGGAATGGGGGTGCTTTGCTCCTCATGCTGGCAACAGCGTAAAGGGCTCAAGAGCTATGAAGTTATTGCTCCAGCAGCCATCTCTCCTGGGCTGTGGTTCCTGGGCCAGATCCTGATCGGGATGGGGCCCTCAGCCCCTCACAGGATTGGCCTCCTGGGGTAAAGCTGCTCTGGTCCTCAAAGGCTTTACGCAAACTGGTGATTCTAGGTCCAATCACTACAAACATGCCTGGGGTTATTCTTCAGCAAGGTGAGCACGAAATTTATTACCTTAGGCCCAGATCAATGGGAATTAGGTGCTTAAAATACCTTTGAGGATCGGGCCCCTAGCAGCCTGCTATGGCCTCAGCAGCACATGCAGGAACCCACCTTCCCCTCTGCAGTGATGGGACCTGCTGGGAGGGACAAGAGGTGGCCTAGATGCCTCATGCAAACCCCTCCTAGGGGAAGACATTCTGGGAGGGCCTCGAGTGACCATATCCCCTTCCCCCCCACCATGGAACCACCCCCGGGGGGGACCAATCCATGGGGGAGCTGGGAAACACAGCCTGACCCCCACAACTCCAACCACCCCAGAGAGACAGCTAGGAGAATCCCTTCTTGTCCAGCTCAAACCATCCACAAGGGGACCCCAAAAGGGATCAATTTTCCCTTCCCCCAAATCCCACCGGCTCCAGGAGGAGAAAGTCCAAAGAGTCTCTCTTAGCCTCTGCCTAGCCCCCCGCCCCCTTCCCCCAAAATAAAACCATCCCCCATGAGGGGGAAACATAAGCCCACCAAGATTATATCATCTGCTGGCGGATACCAGGAAGAACCTGTGGAAGCTGATGTGGGTGTGAGAAGAATCGGGTCCTTTCCTCTTTACTGAGTACTGCTCCTCTTTCATGCTGTCCCCAGAACTCTGTCCACACTGACGCGGCTCAAGGCCCATCACCCTAACATCTGACGGCCACCTCTCAGCAAGCCCTAATCCCACCCCGCTCTCCCACAGAGCCGGTCTTCCCCAGCCACTTCCTGTTTTTCTCTCCATGCGCCAGTCCCTTCTCTCTACTATGTCCTCATCTCTGCGTTCTTCCCCCTTTAACTCAATTTTCTCACCTTCCCTGCTTCCCAAACCCCCTCACCAAGAAGAAAAGTTCACTCCCGTTCCATGTGACGGAGCCCGCCAACTGCCTTTGCAGTGTGATTCCCCCCCCATACACACACACCTCCTCCTTGAGAGTTAGCTCAGAAATTCAGCGGTACCTGGCAATATTTTTCCTTCCACTGAAAGTGTCCTAACTGTCAAGGTGACATCTGAAGCTCCCGCATCAATTTCTGCCGCCAGATGCCAATGTGACTGTAGCTCAAAAGTTGCGTCTTCATTCAGGGCTTTCCTCAGCCACTCCTGCTAAGATAAATACAATGCTGCTGGGCTTGACAGCAAATCACCCTTTTTGCTCACTGCCTGCTGGATGCCAGCAACCCAGGGCAACAGCTGGTTAGGATCCACCTATTTGAATGGAAAAGCCACCTGCAGAAGACACCCATCTCTCCTGCCACTTTCTCTCCATTCCCACAACAGCTCACGGCTTCCTCATTAGCTCTGGTTCACCAGGCCTTGAATGGGGACTGGAATTCTTTAATCCACCTGTGACCTGAAGTGGAACTTTCAACTCCTGAGCCATGTAACCCGATCCAACTCAGTACAATGGCTGGAAGACATCTCTCATATCGACCATCCATTCACGTTTCACCTCCTTCTGGTCATACAGGTCTGGGGAGTGGGGAAGCAGTGGGAGTAACTTTGCTTTCAATACCAACTGACAGATTCTCTAAAGCGAACGCTGATCCTTTGTCTCGTCATCTGTTTGGAAAATCCCAGCTTGTCAATCGGCGTGTTTTCCAAGCCACTTGTGGTGAAGCGGTATTTGTCTGGCTGGGTTGCACAGGAGTCCTTCCTGCTAGCAACACAGTGTTACCAGCCAGCTGGTAGTCTTGCCGAGTCCAGCTGCCAGACCATCATGAGCTGAGATCTTATCAGCTTCTTTAAGTTAAGCAGGTGTGAACATTTGAAGAGGAGCCATACAAAGAAAACCCAGATTGTTGCAAGAGTTGTGGGTCCAGTTATGCCATTGCTTCCCCCCACCCTAGCTGCGGTATGGAAGGTCATTGTGAGGACATAACAGCAGTGAAAATGGACATCTTTCCATGGCAAGCAACTGTCATTGCAGGTGACTTTCTATGCCCCTTCAGCCCCATGGGGTCATCAGGGCATCTCTGCCTGTGCCCCCCCAAGGGAGGAGGCTAAACTCAATGATGGGGAGGAAAATAAGTAGGAAAACAATATCATTAAACTTCTTGCTTGCAATGAGATAGAGCCTGCTGGTTTCCAGGACAAATGAAAACTTGCCTTTGAGTTAACATGAAAGACTGAGTCGTGGTCTTGAAGTGTGCAAGTTCTCTCCACAATTGCACAGCTCCCAGGAACAGACCTTCAGCATCTTCTCCTTACCCCCATGTAAATGTCTGATCCTGCACCATGATGAGTGACCTCAACTCCCACTAGAGTCAACGGGCCAGAGTCTCAGCTGGTGCAAACTGGCATAGCTCCATTGTGATCGTTCCCCTCTATTTGACATTGGTGAGGCCTCATCTGGAGTATTGTGGCCAATTTTGGGCCCCACACTACAAGAAAGATGTGGAAAAATTGGAAAGTGTCCAGCGGAGGGCAACAAAAATGATTAGAGGATTGGAACACATGACTTATAAGGAGAGGCTGAGGGAACTGGGATTGTTTAGTCTGCGGAAGAGAAGAATGAGGGGGGATTTGATAGCTGCTTTCAACTACCTGAAAGGAGGTTCCAAAGAGGCTGGATCTAGACTGTTCTCAGTGGTAGCAGATGACAGAACAAGGAGTAATGGTCTCAAGTTGCAGTGGGGGAGGTTTAGGTTGCCTATTAGGAAAAACTTTTTCACTCAGAGGGTGGGGAAGCACTGGAATGTGTTACCTAGGGAGGTGGTGGAATCTCCTTCCTTTGAGGTTTTTAAGGTCAGGCTTGACAAAGCCCTGGCTGGGATGATTTAATTGGGGATTGGTCCTGCTTTGAGCAGGGGGTTGGACTAGATGACCTCCTGAGGTCCCTTCCAACCCTGAGATTCTATGGTTGGAGTCAGAGTACCAGATCCCCTAGCAGGGATAAGTCACCATAGTTCAAGTGACTTCATCTGAGCTTCCCCACTTCGCACCAGCTGAGAATCTGGCTCCATGAGACTGGAGGCCTCTCAGTGCTAGAGCTGGGCCAAAAAGTATTTTGTTCTTCCAGGAAAAATGTTAAAAAAAAGAAAATTTGGGGGGAATTCTGTGGCATTTTCATAAAAAAATTGGCATTCTGGTCAGAATTCCGCTCTGCCCCCCCATCAAAGTTTCAACCAGCCCAAAACAACACCTCACAAGATTAGGCTGAAAGTGACATTTCATGACAGTTTTCCTAATGGATGGGGTTCCTTGAATTAGCAACAGGAATAAATTGAAGGACATGCAATTTCTTGGGCCTGATCTGCCATTCCTGGGCACCTTGGAGAGGGTGTGATGTGGGTAAATTCCTCCATGCTTGTGAGATCCTCACATACCATGGAGATGGGGGAAGGCATGGAGGTACCGAGAGAGAATAGAAGCTTCTTTTGGAAATCATCGATTCCAAGGCCAGAAGGGACCATTGCGATCATCTAGTCTGACCTCCTGCAGAACACAGGCCAGAGACCTGCCCCAAAATAATTCTTGTTTGAACTAGAGCAAGTCTTTTAGAAAGACCGCCTGTCTTTAATTGAAATGTACATTCACAGAAGTGTGTTTGCCCCACCGGTCCTTCAGCTGTAGAGTCTGGGGCCCTTCTGAGGCCAGGGCATCACCCACCATTTTCCTGCTTAGCGCCCCATCAATGAAAGGAGCAAGGTTATCTCCAGTGTTTTCCAGCCTTTATCATCAGGTACCAAAATGTGCAAAGCACCTTTTAAGCCACTGAGGGTCAACAGAACAGTGCAGGAAGGAGATGGAGTGCGGAGCAGTCACTTGGTGTTGGGACAAAGCTGTGGATTCGGTCTCTACCTGGGCCAGATGTGGTCTCGTGCCTGGATCTATTCCTTATCCCTTCGCTGAAAGACGGAGCACAATGTAACTATGGCAAGCAGACACAGGAGCAGATCATCTGAGGAGGCTGATGCGGCTCTGGAGAGGTACCTGCACGTGTGCTGGGGGAAGCCAAGGCTATTATATTAATTGAGATAGACTAAGGGGAGCCAAAGGTGTTGACCTGACCCTTTCACTGTCCAGCATTAAACAGATTTGGCCTGCAGAGACTTCCGCCGGCTTAGTTGAGGATGTTTAGAGGATGTTGTGAAGGCCAAGACCATAACAGGGTTCAAAAAAGAACTAGATAAGCTCATGGAGGATTGGTCCATCAATGGCTATTAGCCAGGATAGGCAGGGACAATGTCCCTAGCCTCTGTTTGCCAGAAGCTGGGAATGGGTGACAGGGGATGGATCACTTGATGATTCCCTGGTCTGTTCATTCCCTCTGGGGCACCTGGCACTGGCCACTGTCAGAAGATAGGACACTGGGCTAGATGGACCTTTGGTCTGACCCAGTATGGCCGTTCTTATGTTATGTCCCGTGGCAAACACACCATTAAAAATCCTCTAAACTTTCTATTAAAGATACAGAAAATAAACAACATCAGTTAAAGCATTTGAAAGATAAGGTTGTAGGTACTGGTTTCATTTTAACAGCTTCCCTTGTTCCCTTCAGCGAGAGAGAGTCTTTAGAAGCCCACCCCCCACCCCTTGGTTGTCACCTTTTCAATGGTAATAAAGATGGTAATAACTATCCTTTTAGGGGAAAGAGCACTTAGCTCCAGCCCCTCTGAATTCTCATTGTTGCTGTTGTTGTTAAAGTCTGAGCCCGTCTTCTAAAAATCGAAAGACAAACACACCCAGCAGGGGAAAGAAAAGAGCAGCAAGATGGAAAATGCAGCTTCCGTCTCTGGTGTTGACTCTCACTTGCAACCTGGCTGCTGGAAACACACAGGCCCAGCAAACGGTCTGATCAGTTGCTCCGAGACCTGGTAAGCTTGTCCCAACATTGGGCTGTTTAAAGCATTGCATTTAGCTGCCTTTCCGGTCAAAAGGGGGAAGGCAGTGTTGCAAAATCTGCAGCCTTGGCCAGCTAAGCCAGCGAGTCTTACTGAACAGAAGGACAAAGGAGAGGGATAGGCTAGAGAAGGAATAAGGCAGGGAATGAAAAGGACACATTTGGAGGGGGGGTGGGAATGAAGTCTCACATCCCAAGTGATGATGTTGGTGCCATCTGGGCCCCTCTCTCACACCCAGTCTGGTCAGAATGTCTCTCAGGATTAGGACAGAGAAGATCCAGGGACCTAGGATATTATGGGGATGGCAGCCATGGTGGTGAAGCTGGCTCCTTCCTCCTCTTTCAGTCAGCCAGCATTGTGGTGACCTCATCCCTCCACCTCCCCTCCCACCAGGTTTTTTAAAGGATCCCCCAAAAAGGAGCGATGGGCGGAACTGCCCATCCCCTCATTATTTTGTCCACCAATCAGTTCTAATTTCCAGCACACCAATTTTGGTTCATTGATTTCTGGTCTCACACTTCTCTCGTTTAACAGGCACGGTCCTTGTATTATGCCAGGAGGCCTTTCTGTTTGGATTAATTCAGTCTGATCCTGTTTGAATCTTTTCCCATCACCATGTGCTGGGACAGGCAATGGTGACACTTCGTGAACTATCACTCACTTTTCAAAGTGCAGCTCACAAGAAGCGTAAATTTGTAGACCTCATTATCACAACAGGGGCAAACAAAATATCATCCCAGCTCCTGGGGTTGACTTTGTATCCGGTTCTTCCTGGAAAACACCACACCGCGGCAGGCTTTATATCTCCTTGTGTTTGCCTACCCTGCTGTCAAATACTTTCCATGAACTCAGAGGCCAAGTGTCAAAAAGCATCAGACAATCACTTGAGCCCATCTGGCATGCTGGGAGGAGAAGAGCAAGACATTCAGCAAGGAGAGAAATCAGCTCACCTCACAGACTCTGTTGACAAAAATCCCAGGAGGATGGAGTGAAAAAGTGAGTCAATGGTAAAACAGCTGGGCTCCCCATCTGGATTTTCAGATCAATCCACATGCTCAGTTGCCTGCAAGAAGGCTGAGGTTTCTCGACGCAAACTGAAGTCAGCATTAGAGCTGGCTGAAGTTTTCCACATGGAGATTTTTCACTGAAAAAAATGGCCTCTCTTAAAAATAAATAAAATAACCTTTTGCCAAAAGTTGTCGACATTCACCAAATTTTCCCTTTCCCTTTTCTGAGGCGTTGTTAGTCAACATTTTGATCAAAAGTTCTCCATTTATCAAAAACCTGCCAGTAAGAAAATGGTTTATGGTAAAAAAAAAAAGTTTTATAAACAACATTTTCCGTTAAAAATAGCAGAAACATGGAAAGGGGGCTCATTTTGATGCCCGGGAAATCAAAACACTGAAATAATCCAGTCCTATTTTCAGGCCAGTTCTACTCAAAATTAAGAGTGTCAAATATCTGCAAATTTCTCTCTCTGTGGTATTTACGTGGCCCAATTCCGACAGTATATGAGAGCCTTACAATCTTTTAAAATGTTTTATATGCTCACAACACCCCTGTAAGGCAAGGCTCTGATATTATCCCCATTGTAAAGAATAGACGAGGGACAGAGAGGTTAAGTGGCTTGCAAAGCTTACACAGGAAGTCAATGGCGGAACAAGGAACTGAACCCAGGGCTCCCAAATCCAAAACCAGTGTCCTAACCACTAGATGGCACTGCCTCTAAAACCAAGGCTTTGTTTGTTTGTTCGCAAAAGCTACTGATCCCGCTATGAAAGTGGAAACTCGTCCAATACAGAGCTCCAGCCAGGGAGAGTTCATTGGCTAGGCATGGAAATCCGATCTAGTGTAAACAGGATTAGACTCATTCTGAACAGGGATGTTGCACCATTGCTGGTAAACCCCTAGTGTCATCAGGCAAAGCTGGTATAAAGCACTATGAGCCCCCCAGCCCGACTGTGCCCCCTATGCCAGGGGATGCAACAGGAGCAAATGCAGAGCTCGTCTCCTGTCTGCAGTGTTGCAACCACTTGCCATTTATCGAGAGTCTTGCAATATTCACTGTTTTCTTTACAGCCCCAGCTCCTGGAGTCCTGGAATCTCAGCTTCCTTTAAAGAAACAAGCCAGTAAGTTTCTAGCCCTTGGGGTGGCAGAGAAAAGTTTGAAAACATGGCCACATTTCCTCTAACGACTCAGAAATAAGAAGGGAAATGCAAACAACCTACATTAAAAAATCCAACAAGCATGATTTTTGAACCCTTGAGGGTAGCAAGACTGCCAGGCCAGCGAGAGCTCCCGTGTGGCAGGGCCGTTCCCCAGAAAAGGGAGAACCCTGTAAGGCCCAGGAACACAAAGAGGCCTTAAGGCATTGGTGAATACAAGGGGGAATGACCCATTTAGGGACAGCTGCTGGCATGTTTCCTCCACATTGTCCTTCACCTGATCCTCTACCGTCTCCATGTGTGTCATGTGTGGATGCCGGTCGGGATGTGTCATGGTGAGGGCAGGCGTGTGTGAGCAAGTGCATTTGGATAGGATGGTTGTCATCATGTGTGCCTGGGGACGTGCATTTGTAGGAGTGCCTTTGTCCATCACTTTGTGCGTGCCTGTGTCTGAGTGTGTTTGAGTGAGTGTGGCCGTGTGTGTCTGCCGGTTGGAGGAAAGGAGAGGGCCAGGGAAAAATTGTACCAGGGCTCCCCCAAAACATCTGTAAGTGAAATGGGAAGGCGTTGGGCCCCAGTGAATATGACGTACTGCGCCCCCAAATGTCTCTCGATGGCCGTGCCTGGGTACATGTCAGGGTGTATACACACGTTCTCTTTCATGGAAGTGGCTTCACAGCATGTGGCTGAGTGCTGTCCAAGCTGCCCACGTATCTAGTGTTTGCATTTGAAGCCAGCTGCTCTCTGAGTGCACACCCAAAGCCATGCTCTGCAACCACCCCCCATGAACACACGCTCGGGTTACAGCCCATATTGCTGAGCCTTGGACACGCGTAGGCGATCTTGGCCATCTGCATAAGATCAACTCTGAATGTGACGAAGTGAAGACAGGGCAGGAGGCGAGTGCCCAGTTTCCACTAACTCGAATTTTCCATCGCCCTCCTTCCCCCACCACATCATCCCCATGAGTAATCGGGCAGGGCAATGTCTGTCTGGGCAAACTGCAGCACCAGGGGTCTGCCTGGCCAGAATGCAGCAAGGGGGACAGGGACCTCTTGGCTTTCCCGGTCCTTTTTGGCTCCTTGGGGTCTGATGCGCTCGATTGTTATTCCCAATGAACTACTGGGGAAGCGGGCCCTCATTAGAGTTTTTAAGAGAGTGAAAGAAACACAGCACTGCAGTGGACCTGCCAACTTTGCCTTCAGGCAATAAACCTCTCCAGCCCTCTTATTATTTACTGTAGGCCAGGCCTCCACTGTGTTAGGTGCTGTACAAACACAGAACAGAAGACAGTCCCTGCCCCAAAGAACTAGCACCCTAAAAAGCTGGCTCCTCCTTCCTTGAAGATAGAGACCATAGTGGCAGAGGCAGGAACAGAGAAATCCTGTCTCCTATGCTTTAACCACTACGTCATCCAGAGAGTCCAGTCTGTGGGCAATGGACATGCACGCTGTCTGGTCTCTCAGGTACCCTGGGTTTTCCCACCAGTGCTCTGAGATGCGGTATTTCTTGGAGGGTGAGAAGCAGGAATCCAAAGCATCCTCCTCGGCATTTCCTCTCTGCCCCTCGTCATACAGTCGGAAAGTAGGGCCGGAGGAGAGCCATGACATTGCAAAAGCAGCTCTAAAACACATCAGACAGACTTCCTGTCTGCATGGGAGCAAAGCTATGACCTGGGGGAGGGGGATTCTTGGCTTTGCATGGGAGGGGGGGATGAATCTAGTAGGCAGCTCAGCAGATACCACATGGACCTTTGACTTCAGAGAACGCCGCTCAAGTCTGACCCATGAGAGCCTTGGAGAACGGAACTGCGACATGTCAACACAGCTCCCTACTCTAATGGATTCATGCCACCAAGATCTCCCAGCGAGAGACACCCACAGTAAAAGAGGCAGAGAAAGGAGACTGGCTCCCTATGAGCAAAAGTGCCCCAGGCCCAGGAGCTGCACTGAGGTCAGCCCCCAGCGCAGATGGGATGCTGCTGTGCAAGCCCCATTTTGCACTGGTGTGATACAAACTGGTCCATACCCATATGGAGTCCCAAGGAGGTCAGACTCTGAACCTCAGAAGCCACTCTACAGGGACCTCAATAGCCTGGCAGAGAATTCTCCCAGTGCAGGGGTGTAGGGCCAGCATAAGCAGCCCTGAGCTGTCCTTCCTTGCAGCCCCCTGACATCGGGGGTGTGCCACGGCTGAGCACGCAATGCTGCAGCCCTGAGGCAGCTATGGAGGAGCTGGTCGAAGTGAAGGCAGCTGCTGGGGGCTGCCACTCCTCATTGTGGGGTGCACCCTGGGTGCTGCTACTGCTCAGGAGGCACGAGGGTTGTTAAACGGACGGGGGGAGGGCTGGGCGAGGCCTGAGCAAGAGGGCAGAGCACTTCTGTCACAAGAGAGTGTGACATCAGTGTAAAAATCTGGTTTATGTGGCTTCTGGAATGCAGGTGATTTTGCAACCAACATCTGGTTTCCAAATGCACAGTGTTAAAATTCAGAGTGTCCGTGGGAGGACACTGAGGAGGGGGTGGATCGCCATGGACAGGAAGAAAAATAATAAAGCCTGGAGGAAATATCAGAGACAGAAGAGGGATCAGGGCTGAGGATTCTGTAATCCCTGGGTTCTCCCGCTGCGGGGGATCACAGCCACCCTGCTTTTCTTTATGGCTTGACTAGATGGTTCCTAGACATTTGTGTTAACACGGGGTTTCTGGATGGAGAAGGTGGAGCGACACTATTTTAAACCTTGCTTTGTATTAATCTTCCCACATACCCAGCCCAAAAGATAACCCCAAATAAGGTCATTATTCCAGTTCTGCATAGGAATGCCAGTGACAAACTTCACTCAGGAGTTATATCACACTCCTCAAAGAACTTAAAATAGTAAATTAAGTAAATAGCATTTATCAGGTGAGGAAACTGAGGCACACAAAGGTGAACCTTGCTTAAAAAAGAAAAATCACAGAGTTGGTCAGAAATGGAACACACACACTTCCTGTATCCCCAGTGCAGCACCCTCCTCTTTGGTTGACACTTCCACTGGGCACAAGAGTCTCTCAATGTCCTTTCAACTTTACATGCCTCTTAAAGACAGAGGGTGGGGCCCACCAGCAAGGTCAAGAGCGGGACTTGGAACTCTTGCATTGTATTCCTGGCTCTCCTGCCAACTCGCCCTGTGACTTTGTGTAAATCATTTCTCTACAGTATCTCACCTGGGTAACACAGCAAAGCAAGGAAAGGCCAGACGGCTTGATGGGGTGGGGAGGTTACACACAGCCCTTTATTTCTAGGCTCTCTGGTTCAAATCCAGCCCACGTCAGCCCATGACATCAGATGGCTGTTCAGTCTCCAATTTAGGAGTTTCTGGTCTCAGGCCGGTTCAGGATGCGAGTCACTAAAACCACATCTGGCACTGACAGGTCACCTTTTGTTAGCCATCTCTGCAGAGAGACCAGGCACTGCATGGGCTACAGAGACAAAATTGTCCTCTGCTCCCTTGTGGGCATCCGTCAAGGTCCGGGTTAAGCCACGTTTGCATGAGGGAACGTGGGGATGAGCTGAGAGGTTCTCAGGACAAACAGAGGGTTTCAGTCTCTAGGGCTGGCAGCCCAGCACCTCGTAGATATTGTCACCCCCCCTGCCAGCAGTGTCAGATTTCAGGTCACTTTCCTGTTGGAGGAGAAGTCAGCGACATGGCTTCTGTAGTAGAACTTGTTTTATTTACATACATGCACCCGTCCTGGACCAGAGGCAGTCACACAAACAGCACACCCCTTTCAAAACTCTCAGCCCAAACACCAACGCCCAGTTCCAAAGAAGCCACCCAGGCCCAAGAGCGGATTCTACCATGAGAGATTAAGGGAGAGAGCAAACCCTGCTGCTGCTTGCGACAACACCCCACGAAAGAAACATCACAAAACTAACAATGCAGCATTTCTTCATATACTGCTCACCGGCTGGAAATAACTGGTAAGACGGCATGTAACAGTGCCACGTGGTGACTTCATTTCTCTTTCCATACCATAGGAAACCATATCTTTCCTGTCACCTTGGAAAGAGGTAGGAGACTCATCCCGAACAGCACTGGGCACATGTCCAGCACTAAAAGGAGGAGGAATCCATGTAGCAGTAGAGCTCCTCCCCTAATGCTTATGAAGCTTATTTCTTCTCCAACATAAAGATTAAGGGCACCAGAAAGATCAATGGTAGCTGCTCAACTAGTCAGTTAAAAAACACCTCTTGTGGACAGTCCAAAGTCTATGGATTACCCATCGCCAGGGCAGAGGTATGTATGGGGCCTTAAGCTCTTACACACCTTGCCTGGAGGAACTGCCTGTGTTTTAAAGGCCTGAGAAGGAGGAGTCTGCCCTGTTTTAAGCTGGCAACACCCTGGCTCCCAGAATTCAAGGTCACGTTAAGGGTTTGGTCAGTGCCAATGCAGCCACCTGTGGATCAGCACTTGATGAGTGAGATTTTTGCACCTTTCTTGACAGGGCTTGAGATCAAAAACAAATATGGGCCAGGGTGCGGGTGTTTCCACAGCAACAGGCTGTATGGGAACCGAACACAAAATGGCAGATGCTTTCAGCAGATCCGTTCCTGGAAATAGAAAGCTGCAGTGCACAGAACACTCCACAACTACTTATAATACAAGATGCCTTTTTTTTTTTTTTTTTTAAAAAGAGAGAGACCTTTCCAAGACTCCATCAGCAGGCCAGGTACTGGAACCAGGCACAGACAGTGCAATCTAATCAGAGAATGTAATGTTCTTGAGTACCTAATCATGTTCTTGAGTACCTAATTTCCTCTTTCCCATAATGTGGAGCCAGTGGCGAGCCAGGACACTATCAGTAAGGCATGCGATTCTACACTTGCACGCATGGGGTGACCACACACGGATGTTTTTTTCCTACCCCCCCCCCCCAGATGTTCTGGTTTAACTTGGATTTAAACCTGAAGAGTGGTCAGTTTAGATGAGCTATTACCAGCAGGAGAGTGAGTTTGTGTGTGTATGGGGGTGGGGGGGATGTGAGAAAACCTTGATCTATGCAGGAAATAGCCCGACTTGATTATGTAAAGAGTTGTCACTTTGGCTGGGCTAGCACCAGCAGGAGAGTAAATTTGTGTGGGGGGGTGGAGGGTGAGAAAACCTGGATTTGTGCTGGAAATGGCCCACCTGTTGATCACTTTAGATAAGCTATTACCAGCAGGACAGTGGGGTGGGAGGAGGTATTGTTTCATATTCTCTGTGTGTATATAAAGTCTGCTGCAGTTTCCACGGTAAACATCTGATGAAGTGAGCTGTAGCTCACAAAAGCTCATGCTCAAATAAATTGGTTAGTCTCTAAGGTGCCACAAGTACTCCTTTTCTTTTTGCGAATACAGACTAACACGGCTGTTCCTCTGAAACCTGTCACACACGGATGGTACATGTGAGGTCAAGCACTGCAAAGGACGACATTTTTTTCTGCATGCACGTTGGGGGCCAGACGAAGTTGTCATAGAATCATAGAATAACAGAGTTGGAAGGGACCTCTGGAGGCCATCTAGTCCAACCCCCTGCCCAGAGCAGGACCAATCCCAACTAAATCATCCCAGCCAGGGCTTTGTCAAGCCTGACCTTAAAAACTTCTAAGGAAGGGGATTCCACCACCTCCCTAGGTAACGCATTCCAGTGTTTCACCACCCTCCTAGTGAAAAAGTTTTTCCTAATATCCAACCTAAACCTCCCCCACTGCAACTTGAGACCATTACTCCTTGTCCTGTCTTCTGCTATCACTGAGAATAGTCTAGATCCATCCTCTTTGGATCCACTTTTCAGGTAGTTAAAAGCAGCTATCAAATCCCCCCTCATTCTTCTCTTCTGTAGACTAAACAATCCCAGTTCCCTCAGCCTCTCCTCATAACTCATGTGTTCTAGTCCCCTAATCATTTTTGTTGCCCTTCGCTGGACTCTCTCCAATTTATCCACATCCTTCTTGTAGTGTGGGGCCCAAAACTGGACACAGTACTCCAGATGAGGCCTCACCAATGTCGAATAGAGGGGAATGATCACGTCCCTTGATCTGCTGGCAATGCCCCTACTTATACACCCCAAAATGCCATTGGCCTTCTTGGCAACAAGGGCACACTGTTGACTCAGATCCAGCTTCTCGTCCACTGTCACCCCTACGTCCTTCTCTGCAGAACTGCTGCCTAGCCTTTCGGTCCCTAGTCTGTAGCGGTGCATTGGATTCTTCCGTCCTAAGTGCAGGACTCTGCACTTGTCCTTGTTGAACCTTATCAGATTTCTTTTGGCCCAATCCTCCAATTTGTCTAGGTCCCTCTGTATCCTATCCCTACACTCCAGGGTATCTACCACTCCTCCCAGTTTAGTGTCATCCGCAAACTTGCTGACGGTGCAATCCACACCATCCTCCAGATCATTAATGAAGATATTGAACAAAACCGGCCCCAGGACCGACCCTGGGGCACTCCGCTAGATACCGGCTGCCAACTAGACATGGAGCCATTGATCACTACCCGTTGAGCCTGACAATCTAGCCAACTTTCTACCCACCTTGTAGTGCATCCATCCAGCCCATACTTCTTTAACTTGCTGACAAGAATACTGTGGGAGACCGTGTCAAAAGCTTTGCTAAAGTCGAGGAGTCCCGTGGTCACAGCTCGCCCTGTGGCATGCATTGCATCCACTGACGGCGCTTCACTGCTGAGAACATAACTAGCCATTGCACAGAGTTGAGTAAATGCATTGATCACTAAATCCCCCACAGTCCCATTCCAGGGACCAAACCTGCCACTAAAACTAATAACTATAGCATCATAGAATGATAGAATATCAGGGTGGGAAGGGACCTCAGGAGGTCATCTAGTCCAACCCCTGCTCAAAGCAGGACCGATCCCCAATTAAATCATCCCAGCCAGGGCTTTGTCAAGCCTGACCTTAAAAATATCTATAGAAATTACCTTTTATACCATGCTTTTCATCCATAGATTTGAAAACACATTACAAAAGGGGGTTACGCATCATTATCACAATTGTACAGATAGGAAAACAGGCAGGGAGGGGGAAGCGATTTCCTCAAGACAGCCTGCCAGAGCAGGGAGTAGAGCTCAGTTCTCCTGCTTCCTAGTCCAACACACAGGCCGATGGTGCCTCCTGAGCCACCCGTCTGTGGTAGTCTCTAAGCTAAGCACTAACCAGCCCTGAGCCTGCTTACCTTGTGAGCTCTGACACATCCAGGGGGGTATGGCCGTTCCTTCACAGCCAACTGTGTAGTCCACAGAGTATGTCTCTGTATCAGAAACAGCAGGCTACGAAAGAGCAGGAGCTGATTTTTCAGATAAATCTTTTCACTTGACAGTCAAAAATGATTTGGTATTTAGGGTTTTTTTTGTGATCTCAATGCACAGAGATTTATGAGCACATCCCCCATAAACACATTGAGAGATCACCTTGGAAAGAGACGGGAGAGTCACTGATATAGGTTTATAGCATCAGAGAAATGTAGGGCTGGAAAAGACCTTGAGAGGTCATCTAGTTCATCGCGGGACCAAATAAACCTAGACCATCCCTGACAGGTGTTTGTTCCTTATACCCTTATTATCCTCTAAGTGCTCACAAACTGATTGTTTAATCATTTGTTCCAGTATCTTTCCAGCTATCAAAAGTGGGCTGACTGTCTATAATTCCCCAGGTCCTCTTTGTTCCCCTTTTTAAAGATAGGTACTATGTTTGCCTTCTCCTGTCATCTGGGACCTCACCTGTTTCTCCCATGAGTTCTCAAAGATAATTGCTAACGGTTCTGAGATTGCTTCAGCTCGTTCCTTATGTACCCTAGGATGAATTTCATCAGGTCCTGGCAACTTCAATACATCTAACTTATCTAAATATTATTCCACCTGTTCTTTCCCTATTTTGGCTTGTGTTCCTTCCCCCTTGTTGTTAATATTAATTGTGTTGAGTATCTGGTCACCATTAACCTTTTTAGTGAAGACTGAAGCAAAACAGGCCTTAAACACCTCAGCCTTCTTGATGTCACCAGTTACTAGCTCTCTTTCCCCACTAAGTAGAGGACCTCCGACACTTCCCTATATCTTTCTCTTGCTCATAATGTATTTAAAGAACCTCTTCTTATTACCTTTCATGTCCCTTGCTAGGCGTAACTCATTATGTGCCTTAGCTTTCTTGAATTTTGTTCCTAAATGCCTGTGCTATTCTTTTGAACTCACCCTTAGCAATTTGTCCATGTCTCCAGTTTTTGCTTTTCAGGTCAGAAAGAGCTCCCGATGGATCCATATTGGCCTCTTACACGTCTTACCTTTCCTTCCCATCAGGATATTGTGCAGTGGTGTCTTTAATATTGTCTCCTTCAGAAACTGCCAACTCTCCCAAACTCCTTTTTCCCTTAGATTTTCTTCCCATGGGACCTTACCTACTTCTTCTCTAAGTGTGTTAAAAGTCTGCTTTTTTCACGTCCATTGTCCTTGTTCTGCTGATCTCACACCTTCCTTTCCTTAGAATCATGAAATCTGTCATTTCTTGATCATTCTCATCCAAATTGCCTTCTACCTTCAGAGTCGCTGCCAATTCCTCCCGTTGGTCAGAATCAAGTCTAAAATGGCTGTTACTTCCTCCACCTTCTGGAACAAAAAGCTGTCCCCAGTGCATTCCCGGAACTTTTGGAAATTTTGTGTTTTGCTGTATTACTTTTCCTACAGAGGCCTAGGTAGATTAGAGGACTGGAACACATGAGTTATGAGGAGAGGCTGAAGGAACTGGGATTGTTTAGTCTACGGAAGAAAAGAATGAGGGGGGATTTGATAGCTGCTTTTAACGACCTGAAAGGTGGATCCAAAGAGGATGGATCTAGACTATTCTCAGTGATAGCAGATGACAGGACAAGGAGTAATGGTCTCAAGTTGCAGTGGGGGAGGTTTAGGTTGGATATTAGGAAAAACTTTTTCACTAGGAGGGTGGTGAAACACTGGAATGCGTTACCTAGGGAGGTGGTGGAATCCCCTTCCTTAGAAGTTTTAAGGTCAGGCTTGACAAAGCCCTGGCTGGGATGATTTAGTTGGGATTGGTCCTGCTCTGGGCAGGGGGTTGGACTAGATGGCCTCCAGAGGTCCCTTCCAACTCTGTTATTCTATGATTCATTACTACCAGGTCATGTGTTTTGGATATTTCTGTTATTCATTTCAGATATGCCTCATCTACCTCCTCTTCCTGACTTGGTGGTTGAGGGTAGACCTTGGCAATGACCTGCCTCTTACAGGCCCTTGCTGCTTCCTGCCTTGGCTTGTCTGCAGACGCTTCTCCTAGGACTACATCTTCAAGCCTCTCTTTCTCTCAAAAAATCTGACTCCTTTTCAGAGTAGCAGCCATATTAGTCTGTGTTCGCAAAAAGAAAAGGAGGACTTGTGGCACCTTAGAGACTACTCCTTTTGTGGCTTCTTCCAAATCTGTTCCTGAGGAGCCTCTTCTTGGCAATTCCCAGCCTCTCTGGCAGTGACCCTGAACCGCTTTACCCCTGCTCCCCTCTCCCATCAGGACCAAGATACAGATTCCCTATTGCAGCTCTTCTCTCTTGCTGGCTCTGCAGTCCTTGATAAGGAACCACTCAGCCTGTTCTCCCCAGCTGGGTCTAATCTTTAATTACTTATCTCCCCTCCAGCTGCCACAGAATGCACTAACTGGGCTCTCTGGCTCCCCTTAGCCCTGACACAGCCAGTGTGGGGGTTTATAACCTCTGCCACTGATCTGCTGCGTGATCTTGGGAAAGTCACTTCACCTCCCCGTACCACCCTGTCAACTTAGACTTTGGGGGCAGAGGGTATGGTGATGCAATGTTCAGCATAAGGAGGCCATGCTCTCTCCCCGGACCTAGAGGCTCTGTTGCAATACAAATACCATAACAACAACAAGGGAAGTTTGTAAAGGTGAGTCCGTAGCTCTCTGGCCATTAATCTGTCTGGAACCAAAATCCCAACCCAAATCCCACCAAGATTCATAGACTTTAAGGCCAGAAGGAACCATTCTGATCCTCTCATCTGAGCACAGGCCAGAGTTTCACCCACAAAAACCTGCTGTGGAGAGAAGTTTTCTTCCCTACTATGCATTTACAAGGGACGAAGGCCGTGGCAGTGTCAGATTTCACAACTGGGGGATGATGGGTCATTGGCGAGGGACTGCAGAGCAAGCCTGCCCCATAGTAACCCAAACGCGGCGGCTCCAGTCCCATGGAGCTGGGCCCGGCTCCCCATTCTGGGCTCTGCGACTCAGCACTTGGGGCTGCAAAGCCATTCAGGTTTGGCCCAACTGTCCCACAGTCACATGGGACAGGAGCTGCCGTTGCTGGCAGAGTGTGAAAGGCTCCACACATACACCTCAATGTCACCGGGGCGGGGAGCACTTGCCCCCCCCATTAGCTCCGACACTGGATTGGGGAGGAACGTGGTTCAGGAGCAGAGGAAATATGGGTGTGGGGAGGAGATGGTAGCCAGGTGACAGACAGGGTGAGGCTGGGACTGCTGGCTAGGGAGAGAGATTGCCAAGCACTACAGGAAGGGCTTCTCTGCATCAGGCTGTAGTATTACCAGTCAGCACTGACCGGCCCAGTGCTGCCATAGTGGAGCAGTGACCAGGTGATGTTCAGTAATCAAGAAGCCCCAGCCCCTATGCTCAACACTGCACAAATGACTGTTCGAATTAGGCGTATGCGGGTTTTTATCCAGCACACTCTGATACAAGAAGCCTTAGCCATCGTTAACAGCGGGATAATGGAGCTGATGCAGTTTGGTAGGAGCTGGGATACTAGTCTGACAGAGCCTCTATTTCTGAATGTCCTAGATTCCCAAGAACACCGTTTCATGGGAACACAGGCATGGCCACAGTGAATCAGGCCATGGTTCACCTAGCTTGGTGTGTTGTCTTTGACAGTGGCCAGCGCCAGCTGCTTCAGAAGAAGGTGCAAGAACCCTGCAGAAGACAGCAATGGGATAACTTGTTCCCACCTTCCTGTCCCCAGAAACAGCACCCACCACAAGCTGGGCCAGAGATCTGCAATGGCTTCAACTCTCTCAAACTGCTCAGGGTCAGCAGGTGCAGTGGAGGTGGTGACTTGCTGTTAGACTTCATCCAGTTCTTTATGGTGTTTCCTCCCACCTGAATGCTGCATCCCTTCTTTGTAGAGCTGGGCTAAATTTTACTGGATGCCTCCTCTTCAAGCACTGACCAGGCTGAACACTGCTTAGCGTTTTTTATTTGACCCTGCGTCTCCAACTCGCAAGAAGACTAGTTATTATATTACCAGGCCAGATAACATCCCTGGTTTGATGGCATTCTGCACGAAATCAACAGGCTCCGCAGTTCCTCCTTCTGCGGTGCCCCCATGGTGGGAAAGATTTGCACTAGACTCTACCTGCTCGTGCTCCTTCGAACGAGCATAGCTACAGGACAGGGCATAAGAGTCCTTGCAGAATCCTACTAGACATGAGTTTTGCAAGGTTTGGGGCCGACTTCTCTGCAAACCTGGATTTCAAGGTATGTCTATACTGTAATCAGGGTGTATGACTGCAGCTCATGTCCAAGCTAGCTGTAATCTAGCTAGTTTGGGTGCTGAAGCGGTGAAGCTGCGGCACGCTATACAAAGCCCACCTGGAATCCTGGGTAATTACTGGGGTGGCCATAGGTGCTGGAACTTGGAGTGCTGGGGGTGTGACAGCGCCCCCTGGATTCAAATGATTTCCATCATCTACAAGATTTGCAGTTTGGTTCAATGGCTCCTAGCACCCCCACTGTACACATTGTTCCAGCCCCCCTGCACAGAAGCCCAGGTGCTCCTGGCTTCACTACTCCAGTCCTGGAGCTATGTCGGCTAAAGCTAGCCCATAGCTCTCTGACTGCAGTGTATACATGCCCTCAGTTACACTAAGACCTCTTTGTCACAGTGCGGGGAAATACCCCCATGTGCAAGGGGACAACCTGCAACTACACAGCTAGTGTCTCTGACCCTACGCCCCACCCTGACTGTAGGGATGGATCAGGGAATGGCTGGAGTTGCTATTCCATAGAGCAAACTGGGAATTTTTCAACAAAATGGGTTTTTTTCATTGAAAAATGCTGATCCAGCAAAACCAAAATGGCAGGAAATGATCAGTTTGGACCAATGTCCAGTTTAAAAACATTCACAACAAAAGGAATTGTTTAAAAATCCCCAACCAGAGGGAAAAATTCCCCGATTCTCACTTTGATCTGAAAAGCATGTTTTTTCTCTGCGGGACTATAACCCGATCTGAACACAGGTGTTGTGTTCGCTTTTATCTCACAAGTTCAAGATTTCTACTAAATAAAATGTTGAAAGTAAAAGAGCGGTATTTAGGTTAAATGCCTCATTTCCAGCTCTCCTGGGATTACTCAGACTGCAGTGATGTTTATGATCCTTTTGCATTTTCATGAGCTCCTTCACACGCAGATCAACCAATTACGAATGAACGCTCTGCTCTTGTTTTGATGGAGGTAAAGAAAAGATGCTGCAGTCCTCGGCTACAACATAACACAACACACACACACACACGCCACAATCAATCCAAACCAGAAAAGCCCAGAAGGACCTAATTTCACCTGTTTGCAGTTTTGTCGTAGCCATGAGAGAAACAAGGTGGGAGAGGTAGTATTCTTTTCTGGATCATCCTGTGTTGGTGAAAGAGACAAGCCTGAAAGATATTACCTTGTCCACCTTGTCTATCTAATTTCACCTAGCCAGTTTCAGCCCCAGTCTATATGGGAGTGAGTGCTGAAGCTAACAAAGTTGTCCCTGCTTAAACCAGGTCTCAATTTGGCTTCTGATTCTCATTCTTTAAGAACATAAGAAAGACCATACTGGGTCAGACCAAAGGTCCATCTAGCCCAGTGCCCTGTCTTCTGACAGTGTGCTTCAAAGGGAATGAAAAGAACAGGTAATCACCAAGTGATCCATCCCCTGTTGTCCATTCCCAGCTTCTGGCAAACAGGCTAGGGACACCATCCCTGTCCATCCTGGCTAATAGCCATTGATGGACTTATCCTCCATGAACTTATCTAGTTCTTTTTTAACCCTGTTATAGTCTTGGCCTTCACAGCATCCTCTGGCAAGGAGTTCCACACATTGACTGTGTGTTGTGTGAAAATGACAATGAGTTCTTTGATGGTGCAAATAAATAAAACCATGAAAAACTTGTCTCTAGCAGCTCAGAGCTGTGAGCAACACCTAGACAGTCCCAGCACTTCACCAGTTGGTGACCAAATTAGACTGTAAACTCTTTGGGTTATTATTCTCCTTCAAATCTCTCCTTAAAACTCCTTTTCCATGGTGCCTACAAAAACTGGACAACAGTTAGACTGCAGGCATGCTGACATCACTGCCTGTCCTACCGACCAACACTGTCTTCTTGTTTCTTTGTATTCCTCCTGTCTGTATTCACCTGTTGTCTCTTCTCTTGTACTTAGATTGTAAAATTTTTAAGGCAAGGACCCTCCTTTTGTTCTGTGTTTGCAGACCACCTAGTACAAGGAGTCCTGGTCCAGACTAGCTCCTAGATGTTCCTGCTATATAAAATATAAATAAATAAATGCAGCATTTCCCACTGTGAGTTTATACAGTGCCTAGCACGATGGGGGACCAAGATCTCGGCTGTGTATTGTAAAAATTTCAGTGGTGAATCCATGAAGGGGCAATGCAAGGGAAGGCAGCCAAGTTTCCTTTTGGGGTAAGTTAACCCAAACAGCACCTGTCTGGAACACGTCTCAGCCATGCAGATGCATCACTTACGCCGGCCTGTGGGGGAAGAGTGCAGCGAGCCACTCAGCCTTCGATCTGAGGCTTGAAGATTGGAAGCGTATTTATTTTGGCATAGCTCAAGGGGAGGTGGCAGTGGGGGTGGGTGGAAAGTCAACCCTTTTAGCAAGCACGTTATACAACTCACCCCAATGGACCTTGAGCAACACCTGTGAAAGGACAAGATCTCTCTCTCTCCCACACACACACACCCCCATTAGAAGAAAGGTTTGTTCCAGTGAATTCCCCTTTAACTAAAGGGAGGCAGTGTGGACTAATGGATAGAGCACAAGCCTGGGACACAGGATTTCTATTCCTACCTCTGCTGGTGGGCTGCTGTGTGGCCTTGGGAAAGTCTCTTCATGTCCCTGTGCCTCAGTGTCCCCATGTCTACTCCTAAGCATTCCCCAGGGTGACTCCTGCTGGGAGAGCCTGGATGTGGCCTAGGTATGAGACTCCTTATGGCTAACATGGTAATATCACTCCTGCTGGGGAAACTCCTCTGAAAAGGGAATTGAGTGATGAGAACACACGAGCCCCCCAGAGCCCAGGTGGGATGTCATCTTCATAGAGCTGGAGTTTATGACAAACAAAATACTCACTGACATCTAGAACTACTGGCTGCCTCTCCGTGACTAGTATGGCTTTCTGGTAAGGCAACTCCGTCAGGGAGCCCAGTGCCACTGTGCTGATGAAATATAGTTCAGGACGCCTCTGTCTATCCTTAAACAATCAGGAAATCTCCAGTGATGTTAAACACAGGGTACTGTTCCCTTCTGATCCTAGGTCCCAGACAGAGAAAGACGAGATCCTGAAACCCACCCAAAAGATTCTGAGAGCTGAAGTGCTTGCTGTCTATCCATCCCCAATAATGAACGATGCTCAGAGCTCAAAGAGATGGGGGTGAGCCAGAAGGCTGAATCCAAACCCTGGGTTCTGATCAGAGGCTGCATCTCAGTTCCCTCCAATGGGCCAAATGTCAACACTCCAAGATTTGGGAGAATTCAGTTGCAAATTTCAAACCCACATTCAGATAAATGTTTCAAACCTGGGAGTTCTTTTTGGCTTGTTATTATGGAGGCATAGGTAGCAAGTCCATGGTTAAGATTGTGTTGAGAAAAAACAGCTAAAGTAGGATTTTGCTGCAGTTTGTAGGGATATGAAGTTGGATCCAGCCTTATTTTTGGAGTTCAGGGTCCTATTTGGGTTTGTATCTGGCAGTCTCTGGCTGCTTATTGGAAGCTGGAATATCCCAGTTTTTTTGTTGTGTTGTTGTAGCCATGTTAGTCCTCTCTGAATATCCCAGAACAGACTCACATGAGCATCCTCATCTCAACCAAAGAAACAGGGAGAACATCTGTCTTGGTCAACAATGGAACTTCTAGAACTTGTCCCTGCTAGAATCCAGAGTGCACAGGCTGCAGAAAGAAAGAAAGAAAGAAAGAAAGAAAGAAAGAAAGAAAGAAAGAAAGAAAGAAAGAAAGAAAGAAAGAATCAGGTATATTTCAGAGCTCTCCAAAACATCTGAGTTCTAAGGATAGGCCCAAGACTCAAGGTGGGTTCTTGACTCCCATCCTTCTGACCCCAAACCTGTCCCTCCCTATGACCAATTCCCAATAGTGACAAAAGGGGTAGAAAGATCCTTATCTAGCAATCTGAGGGAGCTGGGATTTCTTTTGCCAAGTATGATGGTTTAATCAGACATTCAGCATCTCTGATTAGGCACAATCCCACATTCTGGCTGGTTGAAAGTTCTCCATCAAAATTGCTTTGCGATGAAAAATTAGGTTTCTGACAAAAAAAAACATTTTTTCCCCACAAAAGATGTCTGCTTTCTGCAGAAAATGTTGATTTTTCATAGAAAAACCATACGTCTGAAAACCAAATTATTTTGGCCAAAACCTGAAAACTGTCAATATTCAAATTTCTGGCCAAAAAAAGAGAACATTTTCCATGAAAAAAAATACAATTTTTGCAACCAACTCTATAGAGGGTGTTTTGCAGCCACCAGAACGATGCCCTTTAATAAAAGTTTCATAAGAATGATGAATCCTCAATGACATTGCAGGATCACATGGGAGGGCAAGGGAGGACAGATGTATTGTTCCAGCCGCCCGCCCACCTCTGCCTCTCAGTGGGCTCTAAAATCATTCCTTTCACCAGCAAACTCCAGCTGACTCTCCAAAAGTATCCCAGGATTGTTCCCGTTCCACAGAAGTCCTGCGTGACGATGATGACTCATTCCTCCATGAGACTAAATCAGCTCCTGTCTCCCGAGACGACATTGTTTATAAGCAGGGATGGCGCTAAGTAGTCAGAATAATTTAATTTACCCTCCCCCTGGCCCATTCCAAGCCTTTGTCTGTTTCCAGAATGGAGCTGTATGATTCCACAATAGTTAGACGCCCTCTTATTTTAAACATGCTTCCAGCTTCCATCCAGGGCCAGCAGGAAACATGCTGAAAACCCATGAGAAAGCGTCTTCATGTGGTTATTGCGGGCCCTACGCAGAAACAGAAGTGGCAGGTTCCTCCTGGGATGAGTCAGTTAGAGACCTCTCCTGCCTCCCCTTGCCAGCCGGAGAGGGCTGGATTGGTCAAATGAGCTTATGGATGCTCCAGGTGAACCATAAACCTTCAGTTGAACTGTGACATGTGGATGTAATCTGAATGTTACCATGATCGGCAGCCACATGTCCAAGGCCGTCTCATTAGTATCCAGGGCAAGGGAGGACCCACCAATCACTGACCCACCCAGTCCTAGTATCTGAAACTTGAAAGATCTTCATTTCCCTAGAGGGACAAACATCGAGTCCTCAAGGTGATCGAGTCAGCACGGGACCGACAAACAGATGATGGGTGGTGGGAACGGTGGGACTGGAGGAAGAAGTGCTGCTATGGGTCAATTTTTACATTTTGTCTCCAAAATTCTTGTGTATCAAGGGCACCCACAGCTTTGGAGGGGCCCCCGTGAGAGCAGAGGTGGTGTACGATTGAAACTGAAATCCATCAATTACTGACAAGAGCTGCTTGCAGCACGGGCAGCATCTCCAGGGACTACTTCTCCCCACGCTAAAGGCGGGGGATGGGGGGAGAGAGAAGATGAGTATTCTGCATATGTGCTATCTCAGTGTCCATGTCTTTCCTTCTCACCACCCCGCTCTACAAGTGCCAGCACTCAAATTCCTCCCTGGATGCTCATTTCCTAAAGAGGATGGTGGTGACACTAGATATTTGCCCACTGGGCATCTCTCCAGCACTTGGGCTCTTCTCAGCCTTCTGCCACCAGCTCCAACCTCCTAACCCTCTGCTGCCCCTCCCCACTTAATGACTTTAGACGAAGAAGACCTCAGATCTTCACCCTTCCCCTCGACCCCCACTCCAATCATCTTATTCAATCCCCTACATCAAACAGATTGGGGAAATGAAGATACTGCTATGCTGATTGCCCTAGAAATACATGACAGAGAGAGGCAAAAGTCTTGTGGGCAGGACCAAGGGCCCAATATTGTGCCTAGAGCAACAGAACTGCCAACCCTCTTGGCATTTCTCATTCAAAACAATGTGTCATTTCTGTAGCAAAGGAAGGCCCAGCCTTAAATGACTTGTCATTTGCTCCACTGCTGGAGGCAAAGGTGTAACCACTGCTCATCCATCCATCCCTCTGCTTCCTGTTTTCCCTGGTTTTCCACACATGCACCCGGTGAACACCCTTGCTCATGACTGGTGCTCTCTGCCTTCCCTTGCACCAATGTGCGTGGTTTATTTGAAACAGGTCACCCGGACACGATGCCAGATCAAAGCAAGAAGAATCCTACGCCGATGACATACCAACCTGCTTAGATGATTGTAGCTTTCTACTAGCTACAGCCCAACACGACCAATGCCTAGGTCAAGTAGTATTTTTAGAGAGAGTCGCCCTGGGAGAACTTCACAGAGCATGGTAGGAAAGCAAACTGAGCTGCTGCTGAATAAAAATAAGGACTTGGACTGAGGGTTTAATAATAACCACCGCCAACCCCAGAATCCAAACTTTTGCCCAACTCAGAGAGTCGCTCTGCCCAACGGTGCTGAGACATTCAGGTCTCCGAGTAACAGCCGTGTTAGTCTGTATTCGCAAAAAGAAAAGGACGACTTGTGGCACCTTAGAGACTAACCAATTTATCTGAGCATAAGCTTTCGATGAAGTGAGCTGTAGCTCACGAAAGCTTATGCTCAAATAAATTGGTTAGTCTCTAAGGTGCCACAAGTCGTCCTTTTCTTATTAAGGTCTCCGTCATTTGTACAACTTTCCGGGTGTATTTCTATGGGCATGGGCCAAAACAGAAGGGGCAGCACAGGCCAGTCAACGAGGCACTGGGCTGGGAGTCAGGAAACCTGGGCTCTATTCATGGCTCTCTCACTGTGTGACCTTGTGTAAATCATTTGCCTTCTCTATTCAAATGGCAAGCTCTTTGGGCAGGTACGGTCTTCCACTGTATGCCTGTACAGCGCTCAACTCAATGGGGCTTCTAGGTACTACAGTAACAGCAATGAGAAGTGAACTAGCTTAGGGCTCTAAATTCACCTGTCACTAACTTCCTTGTGTGACCCCCTCCTTTGTCTGAATATTGTGGGACAAGTAATGAACAAAAGAGAGACAAAACCCATCAGACCCTTCGTAATTTGGATCCGCTCATCCAGTCTCCTCTAATTTTACTCTTTCCCAGGCCAACCCTACACAGCCATAGTACTTACTTTAATTACTTGGCTTTCCACAGTCATCTGCCAGCAGCCCATAAATACAAGCAGAGCCCGGAGCTCCAGTTAGCAGTCACTAGGGATTTAAAATGTGCTATCAGATCACTTAAGACAAGGAATGCCAGCACTCTCGCGACATAAGCTATTGCCTAGTTTTCTCCTCTTCTCTGCTAGACGCATTGATTCTAAGGCCAGAGGGGACCATCAGATCCTGTTGTCTGACCTCCTGTAAAACACAGGTCATTACATGTCACCTGCTTACTGAATTGAGCCCAATAACGTATTTGGCTAAAGCAGCCAGTTTCAACTTGAAGATGTCACGAGATGAAGACTCCACCGCTTCCCTCAGGAGTTTGTTCCAGTGGCTAAATTATCCTCACCATTAAATGGTGTGTGCCAACTGGATTGATCTAGCTTCAGCTTCCAGCCACTGGTTCCTGTTCTGTCTGTCTCCCCTCATTTAAAGAGTCCTTTACTAGCTGGTATTTTCTCCCGGTGAAGGTTCTCACACACAGCAACCAAGTCACCTTTTAATCGTCTCTTTAACAAGCTAAACAGATTGTGATTGTAAGTTCTCTGGGGCAGGGACCATCTTTTTGTTCTGGGTTTGTCCGGCACCTGGCACAAAAGGGCCCTGGTCCATGACTGGCATTCCTATGTGCTATGGTAATACATCCATTTCCCAGATTTATTGTTAGGTAGCTGAAAGGGTAAAGACCTCCTGCCTGGAGAGAGAAGGAAATTAGGCATATGCCAAGGAAAGAGAGAAGCTGCATATTTCAGACTGGACTAGATTCAGTGAGGACCTAGCAAAGGTAAAGTTATATGAAAGTGATAAAGCAACATAGCTTGCATCTGACGTTCACTATGGGTGCAAAAGAAAGGGAGACTTCTTAGTTGTATTACAGTGCTGTCCAGAGGCCCCAGCTGAGATCGGGGCCCAGCATGTTTGTTGCTGTACAAACACACTGTATGCCCCGAAGAGCTTGCAATCTAAACAGACAAAGGGTGAGAGGGGAAGTGACTTGCCCAAGTGACTTGCCCACACAGCAGGTCAGTGGCAGAGCTGGGAATGGAAGCCAGGTCTGGTGAGTCCCACTCCAATGCCCTACCCACTAGGCCACACTGCCTCTCAGTATACACTAAGCAGGCAGAAAGTTGGTGCGGGATATAGTAGAAAAAGCAGCTAACAGGTGAGTATAAGATAAGGCAGGGGGTGGTTTTTTATTAAAACCCTCCTGTTTCTTTCTACATCCCCTCTTCTCCCCCCTCAGTGGGTCAGCTACACTTATTTAGCTCAGCTGATGCTGTTCACACCTGCGACAAAGCAATGTAACTTGCATCGCTGTCGGCCACACATCACGGAGACCTCCACACACCAATACTGAGACTGGCCCCTAAACATTTCTGCCACAGGGGCCTGCTCAGGTGAATAAGATGAGCAGGAGCTGATGCATCAGATCCTGATCTCAGAGACACAGGTGCAAATCTGGAGTAACTACATTGGCTTTTCAATGTAGCTTAAATACTAAGAGCTCCATGGCATGCTTGATGGCATTGATGTGGCATGGGATCCTCCCCTTTCTAGCTTGGCTTGGGCAGCGGAGTTATTTAGACATATTAGAGATTGGTCAACCCTATTTGTCAATCTCATTGTGAGGAGGTGGGGTGTTCCTGAACCCAGAGGAAGCTGTCTTGCTGCTCCCCCAGGGCAGCTTGTGCCTATCAACTCGTTGCTTTGAGTCTGCCAGGCCTGCTCCTCCCCAGAGAAGGATGCCCTTGGGAGCGAGCAATGGAAGTCATTTTGCAAAGTAATACACATTGGAAAACATAATCCCAACTATACATATAAAATAATGGGGTCTAAATTAGCTGTTACCACGCAAAAAAGAGATCTTGGAGTCATTGTGGATAGCTCTCTGAAAACATCCACTCAATGTGCAGCAGCCATCAAAGAAGCTAACAGAATGTTGGGAATCATTAGGAAAGGGATAGATAATCAGACAGAAAATATCATATTGTCTCTATATAAATCCATGATACGCCCACATCTTGAATACTGCGTGCAGGTGTGGTCGCCCCAGCTCAAAAAAGATCTATTGGAATTGGAAAAGGTTCAGAAAAGGGCAACAAAAATGATTAGGGGTATGGAACGGCTTCCATATGAGGAGAGATTAATAAGACTAGGATTTTTCAGTTTGGAAAAGAGATGACTAAGGGGGGATATGACAGAGGTCTACAAAATCACGACTGGTGCGGAGAAAGTAAATAAGGAAGTGTTATTTACTCCTTCTCATAACACAAGAACTAGGGGGCACCAAATGAAATTAATAGGCGGCAGGTTTAAAACAAACAAAAGGAAGTATTTCTTCACACAACACACAGTCAACCTGTGGATCTCCTTGCCAGAGGATGTTGTGAAGGCCAAGACCACAACAAGGTTCTTAAAAAAAGAACCAGATAAATTCATGGAGGATAAGTCCATCAATGGCTATTAGCCAGGATGGACAGGGATGGTGTCCCTAGCCTGTTTGCCAGAAGCTGGGAATGGACAATAGGGGATGGATCACTTGATGATGACCTGTTCTGTTCATTCTCTCTGAAGCACCTGGCGTTGGCCACTGTCGGATGACAGAATACTGAGGTAGATGGACCTTTGGTCTGACCCAGCACGGATGTTCTTATGTCCTTATTTTGAGCCATTCTTCCCTGTGTAGAACAAATAGTCTGGCAAAGCTTATGCTCAAATAAATTGGTTAGTCTCTAAGGTGCCACAAGTCCTCCTTTTCTTTTTGCGAATACAGACTAACACGGCTGCTACTCTGAAAAATATCTGGAGAGTGACCAATCCAAGGGCAGGCGCATTCCTTTGCCCCGAGTCACCGGCAGCTCACACAATCCCACCTGGAAGAGTGCATTCTACTGCTGTGAGTGTATATGTTGGAGGGCACATTCCAGCACATTTGGATCCTGCCATGATGCAGAGCCCTCCTCTTTATGGGCATGTGTGACACACAGCACTCACCTGCAGTCACATCTTTATAATAATGAAGGAAACTAGGCAGGAAAGCACAGAAGAGCAAGGTCCTACTGCCATCTCTGCCACAGAATTCCTGTTGGACCTTGGGCAAGTCACTTACCCCCCCAGTGCTGCATGCCTCAGTTTCCCCATCTGTAAAATGAGGATGACAATATTTACTCACAGGGATGCTGAGCTGTTTGCAAATTATGTGGAGAGAAGGTGCCAGGAAATGCAAAGCCAAAACCTCCATTTCATAACGAGTGCCATCTAGTTTAACAGAAAATCTGCTTAATGGGATTCAGGAGAGGTGGAAGACAGTGCCTCGGAGACAGCAACCAGGGATTTCCAGTGGGAGTGCACCAGTGGGAGTGTGCATATCTGGGGCCAATCCCTGCCTCATCCCAAATTTGGTACAGTTCCAGGGATTTTGGCAGAGTTACTAGAGATTGACAGCAGTATGAGAAAGCAGAGTCAGGCCCACAGGTGGCTTATTTTCATGTAGTTTACTACTTCCCTTGTTCGTAACTCTGCACTTCGCCAGTCTATAGAGGATCACAGAACACTTCACAAACATTTGTGTGCTGACAGACACACTCATCCAGCTCTGCACAGACTTATCCAGGTGACCTAGAAATGCAAACCACTGACACAGGCCACCTCAGAAACTCACAACTAGCCTGCCAGCCCATCCCAGTAATCTAATGGTCACCCATTACTTGTCTTTCCAGCGGGCCTCTTTGTATTTTGCATGGCCTCATGGTCCAGAGTTTTCACAGGAGTTCAATTCCTATTTAGGCAGCTCAGTGAAGGGAGTGCATGTTGAAAACTCTGGGCATCAGTGTTACAGCGGGAACTGCTGGGGACCTGAGCACTTTGGAAAGTGGGGTCCAGTTGTGGCTGCTGCTCACCCTGGAAAATCCAGTCCTGATCTCTTTTGAGAATCTGGTCAGCAAGACAAAAATGACTTCACTTCCTTTTAGTGCTCTGCCTGGCAAGGGCCAGTCTGCCCCTGCCTTGCCCAGCCAGAATTAAGCCATCAAAGCTGATATTAAAAAAAAAAAAAAAAAGGAATTTCTAGGCTGACAGTGTGAAAATGACACTGGCGGATGATTGACAAATGTTCCAGTGGAGAGACCAGGCAGCCTTAGCTCTAACTACAGACTATCCCTCTGGCAGGACCTGTCAGATGATTCTCGGCCCCATCTCATCCCACCAAGTGTCTCCCCGTCTTTCCTTTTGCACCTCTGTGCTGAGGCTCTTTCGTCCCATCCTGGCCTGCTGGTTGCCCTGCAAGCCTTGAGGCTCTGAGTCATCCTTCATCAGGTAGGAGTCTGGTGAAAGAAACCTCTCAGTCCACCTGACACGCTTGTCATGCACTCCCTCTTGAGTTGGCAGGGAGAGAGTTTGCATCCTGGGACATGTTAGAGATCAACAGATCTCAAGGTTCCTTCATTCTCCTAGGAACTAAAAATGAGTGATGTGAGCCTGTGACTACTGGTAGAGACATCAAAGGAGGTTAGCACCTGAAATTATTCAGTGCACATGCGCAGCAGGGGTAGGATGGGTCAATATTGGGATGGAAATCTCCAAGAAGCATCTTGGTGATTCAGTAGACAGCCCCCTTCTCCTCAAGGCGTGGGTCAACCTGTGACATGTGACACAGAGCTCAGATTTTAAGTTTTGTGCAAGGCAAGACCATGACCTTGACACTTGCTGCTAACAACTCACCAAGGTGTTTTTCACTCTCCAGACTCCTCCTACTAAGGATTTTGGGTGGGGTAGTCCAAACAGGCAGTTGATGGATGAGGAAGAATTATTAAGGAGTGCTCAAAACACCAAGAGCCATTTCCTACTCCTCGCTACATCAGTATAAAGTGAAAGGAACTCCATTGAAGTGAATGGATTTACACTGGTGAAGACACAGTTCTGGGAAGTGGGAACCTCTTTGTTTCTCTACCTTTCTGATAAAGTGGAGGGCACTCAGAGAAGAGCAACCAGATGATTTTGTGGTTAAGGCACTGGCCTACGACTCAGGAGATTGGGGTTCAGTTCTGGGGTTTTCTGCAGGAGTTCTAACGAGCAGTAATGGGATTAAATTAAAGGAAGGGAAGATTTGGTTATAACAAAAAATTTCCTGACAAGCAAGATCTAGTTGTTTGTGAAGGTCTCTGAAGTAGAGAAAGTCTCCATTACTTGGGACATTTAAAGATAGCCTGGACAAGACACTGGGAATTTTTTAAGAAGGAAGAGGTGTGAGTTGGTCAGAAAAATTTTGTCAAAGCAGTTTTCTGTTGGAAAATGCTGTTTCAACTAAACCAAAAATTTTCATGCAAGCGTATCATTTTTTTGGTGAAATTTTGTTTAGGAAAAAATAATCTTTCAAGAACACTGAAATTTTGGATATTTTCAGAATGCCAAGTTCCAATATGTTGTTTCAAAACAACTCTTTGGTTTGTAGTTATTTTATATAGAAAAATGAACTCAATTTAAAATGGGTTGAAAACAAAACAAAACACTTTGACTTTATTAAATACAAACAATTCAACTGACCTGACATGGAATTTTTTCCAGAATTTCATTTTGCAATTTTTTGGGGGGGAATTTTTGGCTAATTTATCCCAATGTGAGATGCAAAAAAATTTGAAAGATCAAAAATGTTCATGGGTCACAAAATCTGCTTTCAGACCAGCTGTAATTATTGTATCTATGACAGTAGCCCCGTGAGCTCCTAACCAAATCGGGATGTTATGCCCACACTGTAAGAGTTAACTGAGTGGAATTCTGCTCATCCACCGTGGAAGGAAGAACATTTAAACTGGTAGTTCCAAGAAGTCTAGTATAGATGCTCCGAGCCTGATGCTTACAGTTCTGAGCTATCCCCTTCACCCATTATAAATCCCCAAGTCAAGAAAAGAGAGGTTTTTCTTTTTTCACTGTTCTGGCTCAGTCTTTTCTCCTTCCCATCTGGGCCAAATCCTGGTCCTGCTGAAGCGGACAGGAGTTTTGCCATGGACTTCAATGGCGCTAGGAACTGGCCAGCTATTTTTCTTTTGTTTTTCATCTCATTCTGAAAGGTCAGAGGGTCAATGGGAAACAGACCCCTCCAGCACACAGCCAAAAATAAAAATTAGAAGCACATGTCTGCTACTCCCAGAGAGGCACACGTCAGGCTAATCACTTCGAAGTGTTCGTTTACAGCTGTTTCTTTTCCTCTTAATGAAGGAAGGAACATTACATATCATTGATATTTCCCCCTCTTTCATGTCTTCCACTGGTGTCACCATTCTTGCATTTCATTCCCTTCTCCTCCCCTCTTTTGGGGCCATATTCTTAAGACAGCCAGGGTAGGTACCAAAGGTAGGTACCAAAATGAGTGGCCAGATTGCTTGAAGAGCTCTGTGCCTTGGGCACTTGGGCACTCTGTGCGATGCACTTTGGAAAATGCAGCTCTAAGGGTATGCCCGTGCTGCACTCAAATGTCCGCGGCTGGCCCGTATCAGCTGACTCGGCTTCACGGGGCCATAAAATTGTAGTGTAGACTTCCGGGCTCAGACTGAAGCCTGGGCTCTGGGACCCCATGATGGGGAGGGTCCCAGAGCCTGGGATATAACCCAGAAATCTACACTGCAATTTTATGGCCCCACAAGCCCAAGTCATGGGTCAGCCATGGGTGTTTTAGTGCAGTGTAGACACATCCAATGTATCACACCGGGAGCTGCTGGTTCTTGGACTTTTTGGAAAATTGGGCCCTTATTGAGGTCTCTAAATGGGAACTGAGCTCTTTGAGAAACAGCCCTGACTACGGGGGCTGAAAATCTCATCCTTGTTGTCTAACTAGTCTCTTATTCTGCATCAGGCCAGGGCTAGCTAAGCAAGGAGCCTGGGTTAGGCTGCCCTCCCTTTCACATTTGCTTTGGCAAACACCACCTTTACTATCAAGAACTGGGTGGGGTGGGGGGAAGCCCATATTTTGGAGAAGCATTTGGATCCTGCATGATTATTCAGCATGTGATCTAGTTCCCATTGAAGTCGATGGCAAAACTCCCACTGAGTATAATGGAAGCAGGACCAAGGCCAAAGTAACTTGTTTAGATTGACACTGTGTAGTCAGCAGTCTCTCCAATGGCTATTTTATCCTGGCATAGGGAGACCCTCTGTGGACAGTCTGCGTTGGACAGTGTGAGGAGCCGGAAGGAACCCCAGGGTCGGTCTGTGTCCAGCAGCGTCAGAGAAGAATCCCCTTTACACTCATCAGAGCAAAGCAGAGCAGGTTGGAATTTTTTTGCTGACAAAGAACGGCCTTAAAAAAAAATAAAAAAAAACAACGATGGGACCCCCCCCCAAAAAAAACTTCTGCAAAAACCAAATGAAAAATTGTAGGGGTGGAGGGGGGCAGGAAAATGACCAAAAAAGGGGAAAATTCAGTGCCTAGCATACTAACAGGTTTCAGAGTAGCAGCCGTGTTAGTCTGTATCCGCAAAAAGAAAAGGAGGATTTGTGGTCTCGAAGGTGCCACAAGTACTCCTTTTCTTTTTTTGAAGATAGAAACAGTCACCATGCAGGAAAATAGCATGACAGATACACAGGCATTAAATGTACCCAGAGTGCTCAGCGTATCCAATACCTGCCTGTCAACTGATTTAGTGGGTCAGGTGGCAGCCAAATTAGCCTCAGTTTCTCAGGCCTCCTACGATCTCCCTTCTGGTGTTTATTTCCTAAAGATCTCAGAAAGCAACATTTACAGCAAACCATGCTGGCCTTAGGCTGCCAGAAAACAGTATTGCCAACTCCAAGGATTTAAAAATCACGAGTGAGGCCTACTAAAACTCCAAGCAAACAAAGAAAAAAACATGAGATTAGATTTAAAAATTATGATTTTTAAGCCATCTACATTTGTCTTAAGCCTTTAGTGTCATGTTTTCACCCTATTATCCACAAATGAATGCTAGAAACATACTTTAGAAAAAAATTAAAAATGAATTCTGAGATTGTTACATAATCACATGACTCCTGGAGCTGGGGCTTTAAGAAAAACAATATTGGGACACTCAATAAAATTGCTAAAGTTAGGAACATTGAAAAACCAAGGAAATCCCAGTGTAGTTTACCACCACAGCCCTGCAGTAACTAGCACAGAATCTCCTTTACTCCAGGGCAACGCTAGATACACTTGTGGTATCTCCTGCCTGCCCTTTGAGAAGCTGGGGTAAATGGCAATGGTGAATCATGCCTATAAAATCTTGGACCAATACTGTGGGACAGTGTAGTTTTTTGGGTTTGTTTTTTACTATGGGCGTTTGGTCTCTTCTGACCCTCCATGATGTTTTGTCAATGAAGGCTGTCACACAGCTGAAAGGTGGAACCAGCAGTGGCAGCAGCTGATTGACCCGTATGCTGGCCTCACTCCCTGAATTCCATTTAGGAATGATGTAATCCAGCATGACAACATAATACCCGACCCATTTATCCGCAGGCCTCTCCTCATACCTGCCTTAAGAATGGGGAAGGTGTTTACCTGCATAGCTTTGGTGGTATCTGCAAAATGCATGGCCATAAACGGGCCATATCTTTACTGGAAGCATGAGTCTGTATCCGGGTGGCATTCCCTCTACTGACAGAACAGCTGCCTTGAAGAGATTGCCCAGCCATGGTGGCACCTGGGCAAATTCAATCCACTTAGGCCAGGATGGAAAGAGCCAGTGTTAGAGGCGGGCCATGCCCCGGGCAGTGCTAGAGAGGGGCCTGCTTTTTGCTCTGCTTTGCCAAGCACCGAACACTTTGCATCACTGAGGCAGCAAAGCTGTGTTTTGTTCACTGGCTGGTTGAAAACACATGCGGCAGAGAAAACGAGAGCAGGGAGTTTTCCTGGCCTCTGGGATCCCAGAACTTCCTGGGACAACTTTTTGAAAACTATAGACGGAGCCAGTCTCTGTACATCAGAACCTGATCCTAGATCCAGTGCCTGCCAATAATGGCTACTTCCGGATCATGAAGGACAAGACACACCTGTCCAAGCTGAGCATTGGTAATGAAGCTGCGCAATAGCCCCATGGCTGCAGCAGTCCCCAAGTGTGGTGTTCTCCCCTTCCCAGCAGGAGAACGGGAACAGAAGCTGCATCTGCATAATCATGAATCCACCAACCCTGCCTGCCCCCCACCAAGCCTCCACTGGCTTCTGAATTTAGGGATCCCCCCCAGCAAAAGACAGCTCCATGACATGCAGTGCATGGGAGGTCCCTAAATTCTGCACCCCATCCTCCTGTGCAGCTCCACCACATGTTGGATCTTTTGCACCCAGGTTAGCAGGTGCAAGATTTGCTCCCATTTTGAATAACACCAGCAATGCTGGATGTAGCCCACGCTTTTTGAGATGGTAACACAGTACAGCCTTCATTTCCCCTCCATTCCTCCTCTGTAAAATGGGAATAGTAATGCTTCCTTTACCTGTCTTGTCTTTGTAGATTGTAAATTCTTTGGGACAGGGACTATCACTTATTATGTGTATATACAGCACCTTGCATAACAGAGCCTTAATCTCAGTAAAAGCCTCTAATCACTATTGTTATGTTCCTGGCATAAAAACAGAAATTAGATTAAAAATATAAAATCCTCTTGTGGGGAGGTTGCAATGTAATGCAACTTTTGTTCTTAGAATTCTGAACGATAGCACACAAGAGCCAAACACCAGTAGGAGACAAAGCAGGCTGCTCCCTAAAGCAGAGAGCACAACTCACTCCACCATACTGCAGATTGGCTCTCTGCTGCTAGCCCCAGATTGCATGCTTCCCTACAGAGCTCCTTAGCCTGCAAGCAGGACCAGGAAACTGTTCTTAAATTGAAAGTGATAGATCACAGTTTTAACACAGTTTTCAATAGGTCACAGCTATTGTAACATAAATTATAAATAATAATAATAATGAGCCTGATTCTCCTCACATGCTGGAGTAATGCCATTGTCTTCAGTGGATTTGCTCCTGGTTTACATCAGTGACAGTGGACTTGTAATCAGGTCTGTGGTAAAGTAAATAGGACTCCACACCCATGGGAGTTGCACTAGGTAAAATTAAGTCAATGACTTATAAGTTTTATAAGACCGATGTGTTAACAACAAGAGTTTTGGATACACCAGTTGCGCATTCTCTATCCTTGTCCACCGCAATCAGCGCAGAAGAAAGCGTCTACTGCAGCTATAAACCTGTTTTTGATTAACACTGCTGTCCTAAGACCCTCCTTCCTCTTTGGTTATTTGTCAGAGTCCATTCAGACCCACTGGGTGGCTTCTCTATAATTTCAGTGCAGCCCATACAGTCTAAATAAGACCCCTGGCTTTCCAGACCACAAGGCCCCTGTTAAATTAAGGGTTAAAGGCAATTCCAGGCACATCTATCAATTTGACGGTGACTGTTCTGTCCTTGATGTTTTCCTGTGTGACAAGCTCTTGGCCCAGTTTCAGATTGTCATGTGGACTCTGAGTCAGTCCTTCAGTGGGACTTAAAGTTAAGCACATGTGCTTACATTCTTTGTTGAATTGGGGCCTTCAGAAACTAACTGATGAAGCTGAACTGGTTTTGAAGTATAAAGAGATAAAGGCTCCCAAATTTCAGTTTTCATTTACAGTTTTAGATGTGTTAAAAAAGTAAAACACCCCAAAGCAAATAGCAAAATTTTGCATGACCCTTGCATTCACCGGGGGCTCTGTGCATTATTATTAGTTTCAATGTCTCTTTTGAATTCTGGGTTGGCAGGAGGAGCTGCTCTGTTCGATGACTGTTCGATGCCCTGCCCCCTTAGGTGAGGGAGAAGTCACAATGCAAACAACAACTGAGTGAGGGGAAAAAATAAACAAACAGTGATGGTGGTACAGGTCATAGGGTCAAAATAAAGGCTTCAGAAGTGTGGGGGGTAGGGCAACCAGACAGCAAGTGTGAAAAATCAGAACAGGGGGTGGGGCGTAATAGGAGCCTATATAAGAAAAAGACCGAAAAATCGGGACTGACCCTATAAAATCGGGACATCTGGTCACCCTAGTTGCGGGGAAGGTGCTGGATTGATAATCCTAGACCATGGAGTCTTCTCTCTATTCACAGAGCAGGGCAAGGTTCCCCACACACATCACCCACCAGTGTGCCCCACCTTGTGGAAATGGCCTGGTGGAAATGGCTCTAGAGGAGTGAGGCTCGGGCTGCATTACAGTGCATGGAACTGGAGAAAGAGGGTCAGATTACTGGAGGGACCTAGTTTGGTGTGACACCAGTGGCTCATTTATATAATCTGGTGTCAGGCTACTATCTTAGATATAGAGGGGCTGCAAGGGACCTTGAGAAGTCATCTAGTCCAGCCCTCTGTGCTGAGACAGGACCAAATATATCTAGACAATCCCTGACAGGCGTTTGTCTAACAAATCTCCAGTGGTGGAGATTCCACAAACTCCCTCGGCAGCCTATTCCAGTGCTTGACTATCTTTATAGTTACAACGTTTTTCCTTTAACGTAACTCTCCCTTGCTGCAGATTAAGCCAATTACTTGTTGAACTACCTCTCAGACAAACACTGGCCTCTGGGCATGCTCAATAAAGATCTCCCTCTCGCAACTCTGCCTGCCCACTTCATCACTTACTGCTAACAAAACACAGTTTCCAACATCAATGCTTGGCTTCTCAGCTGCAACATTGGACAAGGTGGCCTATTGTGGTGATAGGGTTCTTTTGCAATATGGACAAGTCTACGATGAACTAAACTAGCACATTTCACATGGGACAATCAATAGCTGTGAGATGGTAACAATGTTCAGGCGCCAAAGTCACTTCACTTTAAGCATTTACATGAATCCCATTGACTTCATATGGTGTGAGCACATGGTTAAGTGCTTTGCTGAATTGGGATGATCTTAAGCATGTGTCTAAAAGTTTTTGCTGGATTCAAATTTATGACCTACATGTGAAAGGATTCAAACTAGACCTTGACTTAGAACTTACAAACACACAGAAATGTGCTTATTTCAACCAGACTTTTTAAAGTTAAGCACCTACATAAATTCTTACGGGACTGGAGCTCTCCTGTAAGATACCTGAGATAATCTTGTGGTAAAGACTTCATCTTCCAATGCCAATACTTTGATGAGAAAAGATCCGAAAACATTCATATAATAATATTTACTTACATGTACATAGCTCTTCTTACCTGAGGATTTCAAATAATTTTATGAGCATCATTTCAGCTTCACAAGGCCCTCCTGTGAGGTAGGGATGAGTAAGCATTATTATGAGAGAGGATTAAAAATGTTTGAATTCTGCTTTCATCAAAATTTTTGATGACAAACAAGAAAAAACGGAAATGTGTTCTCATTTTTCAGTCAATCCTGTAGTTGGTTAACAGTTTCCAATAAGAAAAGGAGTACTTGTGGCACCTTAGAGACTAACCAATTTATTTGAGCATTAGTCTCTAAGGTGCCACAAGTACTCCTTTTCTTTTTGCGAATACAGACTAACACGGCTGTTCCTCTGAAATCAGTTTCCAATATTACACTTTGGATAACGTTCCACATTTTAACAAGAATGTGTGTGTGTGTGTTTGTGAATCTAGAAAATCTTCCCACCTCTCATTCAGCTAACTTTAATTATCACCATTTTATAGAAGGGGAAACTACAGACAGAAGTGTTAAATGATTTGCTAATGGTCACAGAACAAGTGAGTGGCAAAACTGGAAACAGAACTGAAGAGGCCTAAATCCCTGAACCATTTCCATCCCACATAATATTTAGGTTTTTTATATTTACATTAAATAAACTCTCTCATGCTGGCTGTTTGCCTGACGTGCAGGCAGTATTAAGCATGTACAATTATTGTTAGGTAATTGTCTGTAATATTACACATGTAACAATAATAATGCATACAAAATCAGTTTAAACGATTTAAGGTCATGACACCACCCAAGACAAACTAACTATCATTCTAGGTTATAAAGTGCATGTTGTTTACACATAAATCTGTCACAATCCAGCCTAATTACCTTGCAAAATATAGTTTTCTCTTCGGGAAGCTTTGATACCATTGAAATGTTACACAGGGCTGAGAATTATGGATTTGGGGTTGGTATGTGGAGAGACAAATATTTTGCAGCCCCCTTGTAAAGCAGGATTATAACCCATACGGAGAAGATTTAGTTTCAACTGCAGTGGCAGCTAGTGACTTTTTTGACAGGTGAGGCACAGATCACAAAATAGTTATTTCCACCTCCACCTGATGCATAATTTAATAGCTATTAAAAGCTTACCTTATTTATAGCGAAAAAACATCAGGCAGATCCAGGAGCTGGAGGCCCCCCCACCCCTCACCCCCGCTACCCAGGCTGGAGCACGAGGCAGGCCAGGGGCAATAGCTCCTCACACACATGCCCGGGGCCCACCCCCTGGAGAGGGGGCCAGAGAGGCGCAGGGCCAGACCCCATCCCCGTCCCCTACAACGCAGGCTTAACAGCTGCAATCCTGCTGTGGCCTCACCAAGCCGTGGTTACCACAGCAACACCCTTATAAAGTGACTCCTGGGTGTGGCAAATTGCCATGGTAACAAGGCCGCTTCTTGAGGCCCGATTCGCTATACCAAGAGCTGAGCCTCACTCAGCACCGTTTTTGGGGGATGCGTTTCGCTCCTGGAGAGAGGGAGCCGTGACACCGGAATCACATCGCAATTTGTCCTCCAATCCAGAGATATTTATCAATTAAATCAATGAGAATATGCAGAATGTATGCCGCTTTGGGCACTTCTTGGTTAAGCTGTGCTTCCCTGGCCTGTGCTGATGAGCCTCCCCGTTCAGTTCCCAGTCTGCTACAAACCCCCTGCATGAGCTGAGGCAATCCCTCACTCAGCTTTTCAGTTCGCCCTCCAACTCTGCACTGGGGGTGGCAGTAACTCATTTGCCTGCCTTTGAGGCAAGGCCCGTCTGTCGGCAGGTAGACCTTCATTAGCTCACTCCGTGCAGACCCTTGAGTGTCCACACCTACAGTTAGGTTCAGCCTTAGTGGGGCTAAGTCCTGAGACCAAGGAACATAGCACTACGCCCAGTTCTCCAAGTGTCACCTGCATTTACTGCAGGAAAGAGAGGAGGAGGAAGAGACGGATCAAAGGACAGAAAGGAGGGGGAACAAAGTCTAACTAGACACACTCACTCCATGGGCTGCAGGAGGCCAGTCAGGCAGTGCTTAATTTGTAATGAAACAGGTGCCAGAGCTCAAGCAATTTTTTTACATTAACAGATTACATTTTTTACATTAACAGATGCAGCAAGCCCAGAGGTGTCGGGGCGATGCACTGCCAAGCCTAGCCTGGCACAAATTAAGCACTGCAGTCAGGGTCGCTGAAAACCCAAAAGATCTATCTTAACTGTACAAGAAGTAAACAAAAGCCAATAAACTCCACTGGAACAAAAGAACCACTGAGATTCGAATTATACCTCCCCGCTGCCCCTGGCTTCAGAAGCTGATGGCTGGTACTTGGCCTTGATTAGACAAAGGTGGTCAGAGGGTATGAATGCATGAGGTGCCGTTGTGGTGCCTTTGTGGACAGGATAGCCAAGCTGATGAGATATGTGGTCCCCCCTGTAAATGTTTAGTCTGTAGGTGGTCTGAAGCCGAGGCCACCCTGGAATGAATGGGCTGTTTGTTCCTGAGGTAAAAAAATGAAATGAAAGAGTGCAGAGGGGAGAGCGAGAGTGAGCTGTGATTCTCCAGGAAGGATAAAGATACCCTATGTAGCGCTGTGGGAATCAGAGGCCCTGGGGACCCTGAAATGGTGGTTGCTCATAGCCAGGGATAGAGGGAGCCATCCATAAGGCTCGCTGACTAACTTGGAGCCAGTCACCGCTACAGTTGACAAGGAAATGGCACCGAGCTGGGGACAAAATCTATTTTGGGCTGAGAATGGAGGACAGGATCTTTGCTCCCCAGAGCCCAAGCATCCCTCCTCATTGGTGCAGAAAGTCATTGCTCTCCAAAGAGCCTTTTGATGTGAAGCAGTGACCCCTGCAGCTCCAGACTCATCCTGTTCTGCTTCATCCAATACAGCCCTCAATAAACATGAGCAAGCATCTCCACAGTCAGACATCTGACTTGTAACTGAGGGCAGTGGCATCACAGGGCACAGTACGATATACAATGGCAGCAGAGAAAATTCCTCCGGTACCCGTGTACTGTCTTGGTAGCACCTCCAAGGGGACCTACCATGAAATGGCTTCCCATGTATGGAACGTCTCCGAGGCAGAGATTCGTGGAGAGTTTTGGGGAGTCTGCTCTAAGGGGTGAGCGGCCAAGACGTGGTAAAACTTCCGTCAGTCTGTGTAAAACCGAGAGACGAGCCAAAACGCTTCTGATGAGCCAGCTCCTCAACGGTTGCCCGTTCCTCCAATCAAATTAAGGGTATGTCTGTGCGGTAATCACAGGGTACGAGCACAGCTTGAGCATACCTACTCAAGCTAACGTTAATCTATCGAGTTTGGGATCCGGAGCAGGCTAATTGCAGCACAGACTCAGCCGGTGAGGCGCTGGGGCCAGCGGCTGCAGTGGGGATGGTTCCACAGGGATTGAGGGTGCGTACTGTGGGGAAAAGTTCTGGATGTGCCCCACCATTCTGCACACCCCTTCAGGATGGGAAACCATCACTGTGTAGTGTAGGGCAATCGCAATGCATTGTGGGATGCCTTTCCGGGAATTTGTATGGTTGGATCTGGCTATGATGCCTTCCACCATAACAGGCTTTAGTGGCTTCTGGCATTTTCGGCATTGTGCTAGGGTTACAGTAGAACACCCACTGGAGCTTCTGAAATGATGGTAGCAGCGGTGGGATAGTTTGGCTTCAGTTCCTAGTGTAGATACAGCCAGTGCTGTCAGCGCCAACAGAGAAGTGGGTGCCTCCTTAGAGATAAATTTCCCATGGGCTCAATACGGAGGTCACTGGTTTGTTTTTATTAACCCTCCGCCTCCCACTCTCACTTTAGTTCCTTGTTTCTCCTTTAAAAATAAAAAAAGGCGCTGAAACCCCAGCGGCATTTGTGGCAGGGAAACAGTTGCAAGGGAAGCAGATGGGGGGCGGGGTGGGAAGCCAAGATGAAAGAAGGTAAAATTTCCTCTAATGACCTTCCCCTGGAATGGAACCTTCCCTCGGGGGACTTTTTTTTTTTTTTAAACTTGTCTGAATCGGGGCAGTTGTGCTGCTGGGTTTGATTCTTCTGTTTACAACCCAGAGCCTGGCAGATAAACAGGCTGACGGCACACTGGGAAGGAGGGAAACCTCATCCGCAAACTCATTACACAACATTTTAAAAGTCGCAGGGGGCGCGGGCGGGGGAACTCCTTGGTTTGTAACATTTTCCGCCAGGTTCTGAGTGAGGCCCCGGGAAATATCGCCCAGAGCATCACTTGCGAGGGATTGTATGACCCAGGGGACTATGGTATGGAAACTCTTATAGCCTCTGCACTGAGTGGTTAGCTACCAATGCAACCACCTGGGGACTGATTCTCATTTACACTCAGGCCTATCTGCTGGCGCTCGTCCCCAGTTGGGAGGCCACTGACTTTAAAGCAGTTACTTCTTACACCGGGGAGTGGGTGTCAGGATAGCCTCAGTCCCCATGGCTTGCTGTAGAGTTTCTCAGGTGGTTGGACGCGGGCCTCAGGGGAGGGTCACAAGGCCTTGAGAACTTGATTACAAGCAAAAGCAAAGAAAATCTCATTCCCCCCCAAAAAGCCTTGCCCTTCAAGGTCAAGTGTCCCCTGTCAACCTCTCAAAACACCCCCTACTACATTATACAAGGTTAGGATGGAGACATTATTTTACTGAATAAGGGGGTCACCAACGTGAAAAGGTCAAGGACCATTGGGCTAGGGGATCTGAGGAATCAATAGCAGTGCCATAAAAGAGGGCGAGCTGCACTGCGGCTCCTTTGGGGCTTGAACCGACACATACTCACACACAGTTGAACAACCCTTCGTCCTTCCGTAACACTTTCCCTCCCAGGCTCCCAGAGCACTTTGCAAACATGAATGAACTCAGCCTCACAATCCCACTGGGAGGTCGGGTCGGTGTCATTACGTCCCGTCAGACGGGTGGGGAAACTGAGGCAATGAACGGAAAGGAAACTTTGCACAAGGGGCAGTGGCGACAGCAAGCGCGAGGCAATGGAGAATCAGGCGCCTTCGGTCCAATTGCATGTGAGTGGCTTAAAAACATGGAGTAGGGGAAAGGCAGGCAGCAGAAAGCCGGGTCCTTTTCCTGAGGGGTCCCTGATGTGCTGCTAAGTTTATTCAAGGATGCCTAGATTCCAAGGTGATGGTGTACAACACGTGTATTGATAATCACCCATAAAGAGTAGCCAAGGCCCTGAGCTTCTGCCTGTTTGATACTTAAGATCTTAAAGGTGTTGGGGGAAGAGCTGAGCTTGACTCTTGACTCCTCTTTTGCTTTGTTTTATGAGGAAAAAGGGTTTGGGGGTTGTTTTTTGGTAGGGATAAGAAAGAAAAAGTCCCACTTGCTTTTTACATTAGTCTTTGTTATTACATTGGTGCATGGAGGCCTCCAGCTGGGCTCATTGTGTTGGGCACTGTATGTAAAGAGTGAGACAGCGCCTGACCTGAACAGCTTAGTGTCTAAATAGGCCAGACAGGGAGTGTTAACATCCCCCTTGGAAAGCTGAGGCACAGAGTGAGAGACTGAGTGACTTGCCCAAGGTCACACAGGGAATCTGTGGCAGAGCCCAGAATTGAACCCAAATCCCCTAGGCTCATCTCTACAAGACAAGAGGGTCTCTCTGTATCTGGTCTCACTGTCCCTGCTGCTGCTGAAGGACCCTGGCGGGGATTTGGGAAACTAGCGGGACATTGCATCACAAGAGACAAGTCAGTGAAACTTGAGTAACTGAGCCTAGGAAGAGTTTTTACAGTTAGATTGTTTAAAACTCTGTGGGCCAGATTCTCATTGACACTAGTGTAAAGGGTCTTAAAGTGAGCATAGATGACGTATCAGTCCCCTTTATGGCCCCTTTATACTCCCAGAGTGATGTGAAAGGCCCGTAATGTAACTACCTGGAGTCCCACTCCAGGTCTCTAGTCCTCCAAGGAGACCTCCAGCAAAACCAAGTAACACAAAACTCAAGATCCCTGACGTTTCTAAAATTTAAAAGAAAAAAAAAAGGCAGAAATAAATCCCTTCAGATTTAAAACTCCATAAGCTTCACCCTTCCAGGCCTTTGTTTTATATATCATAAAGAAAAAAAGTCCATTATTACAATTCCCCCTCCCAGGCATTAAATCACCAACCACTATAAATCTCCAATTTTATACCTCACCTTCAAAGCATCCTCTAACACAGTAACCAGAGGATTTGCTCACAGGAGACAGCACCACCTCCTGGATCACCATGTCCTCACACTTCCCCCAGGAGGTCTCCCATCCAAGCACTGCCCTACACATCCCTACTTAGTTGCAGCACAAGATGATACAACTGAAGAGCCTAACATGCCCTGGGTGTTTTTACAGAGAGATAGAGAAAAAAAAAAATCCGCAAGCGGGGAAAGAGTTAACAAACAGATCAGTGCTTGTAACCAGGCCCCCTGGCTGAGCCCCAAATCTCATGTGTTGGTACCTAGGCGCCTACCTCTGTCTCTGGGGTGGAGTCGTTCTAACCACAGGGCAGCCTCACCTGCATTCCATCAACGTGAGTGACAGCTGTGTGAGTAGTTTTTTGGGCCCAGTCCTTGGCAAGATAAAGATGCCTCCTGCCGGGCCAAGTCAGCCTCGCCCTGGAAATCTCCTTAGTTAGTAGAAACAGGTTAAGAAGCCCAGAGCCAATGAATCAGGACCAGCGGGTGTTTCTTCTGCGGGATGTTTGGAAGCGCATTGCAGCTGCCAGCTTGCATCTCTTTAGATGTCAGAACAACAACCTAGCACGGCATTAAGAAAGGAATAAAGGTTTGAAAGCAGGAAAAACCCTGTCTGGATTAAGATACAGGCACCAAAGGCCCTTGCTTAAGTCCCTGCTTCACAGAATCCTGAGATGACGTCAGACTCTCATCTTTCACTTAGTAAAACAGTATCTGGCTCTACGGTTTGCAAAGAAAAGCTGGAAAGTGTGAACAGAGTGTGCAACTCTCTGGCAGCGTCTGTTCCAGAGAGCCTCCAGGGAATCATAGAATCATAGGACTGGAAGAGAACTCGGCAGGTCATCTAGTCCAATCCCCTGCACTCATGGCAGGACTCAGTATTATCTTCTAGACCATCCCTGACAGGTGTTTGTCCAACCTGCTCTTAAAAATCTCCAACGATGGAGATTTCGCAACCTCCCTGGGCAATTTATTCCAGTGCTTCACCACCCTGACAGTTAGGAAGTTTTTCCTAATGTCCAACCTAAACCACCGTTGCTGCAATTTAAGCCCATTGCTTCTTGTCCTATCCTGAGGGGTTAAGAACAACAATTTTTCTCCCTCCTCCGTGTAACAACCTGGAAGACATCCACCTCCTCACTCCCACCATAGCAGAGCATGCCCCTTGCTTGGAGGGTACCGCCCTGCTGCTGGTGAGGAGGGTAAAGGAGTGCCAGTTTTGAATGGGGCCTCGACTTTAACACAAATAAATAATAATAAAAACTCTTGTGTAGTACTTTTCATCAGCAGATCTCAAAGCACTTTACAAAGAAGGGCAGTATCGTTACCCCCATTTCACAAATGGGGAAACAGAGGCACAGAGAGAGGAAGTAAAGTGACTTTCCCAAGGTCACCCAGCAGGCTAGTAGCAGAGCTGGGAAAAGAACCAAAGTCTTCTGAGTCCCAGTCCAGCTTTCACCCCACCAGACTACACTGCCTCATGATTTAAATGTGTTGTACCTCAGTTTCCCCATCTGCAATGGGGTAGAATGATACCTGCTTTTATAAGGCGCTGTGATTTCCACAGCTCAAAAGCTAAAGTATGTTGTATGTTCCATCCCTTTCCCCTCCCCTTTGTCTGTCTCTCTTATTAGGCTGTAAACTCTTGGGGCAGGGACCATCTCTTGCTTTGTATTTGTACAACACTGAGTGCAATGTGGCCCTGATCTTGTTTGGTCACCAATTTTTTTTAAAACTCTGTTTTGCTGCAACACCCCACTGTCCTGTTTCATGGAGGTTGTTTCCCCTGGCTGATCTCCACAGCACCATCCTTCCAGAAATGTGCTATGTGATGTGTCTCACATACGCGGCAGTAAGTTTATTCAACCTTGTTAAGTATTCCCCATGCGAGGAAGAGGACAGGCAACTGTGCATTGATTTATGCCCTGGGCTGAACATTCGGATCTGACACTTCTGACTTAGCCCTGTATCACTCTGCCGACTTCAGCAGAGTTACTCCACCTTGACATCAGTGCAAGGGAGAGAAGGACCAGGGACCCACCACAGAGATCTTCTCTGGTCCATGGGAACTTTTCATAGTTAGCCCTCCCCCTACTTGGTGGAACCATTCATTCTTAGGCTTGGTCCAAACATCCAATTTATGTTGATGTAACTATGTCGCTCAGGGTGTAGAAAATACACACCCCTGAGCGATGTAGTTACACCAACCTAACCCTCGGTGCAGACAAGGGAGGGCTTCTGCTACCAACCTAACCAGCACCTCTCGGGTCTTCACCAGTGCAGTAAGTATGGACAAGCCTTTAGACGGAATATGGAGATTTAGGAAGACAAAGACGATAACTTTTCAACTCCCCCCTACTGCCTCTGGGCAAATTCCCAGCATCTCTTATGCAACAAACTCATGAGACTGACAAGGAACATTCACAAGGTTTATATGGTCAGTTCCTGCTGCTTATAAGACACAATCCTGATGTATACAAGGCAAATCCTTGATGCTCGGAGGGCAGGTTCACAGTATTGAAATGGAATTATAAAATCAGAGGAAACCCACTAAGTCGTGAGAACTGTGGCTCAGGAAGGAACTGAATTCTGTCAGGCATGATACTCAACAGGGAAAGAGGTAGAGGGAGCTGTGGGGAAAGAGGCTGGTCCATTAGGAGTGCATTGGTGGACGACTACCACGGTTCCATCCAAACAGGACAACAGCTAGATCCTAACCCTTTAAAAAAAAAAATAGAAGGAACTGATCAGCAGCCCAGACATTTAGCGGGCTAGTGAGAGAGGTCATTGTAATTCATGCTCCACTGTTAACACACACCGCTTGTTATCTCTGTCTGCACCCAGCTTCCAAAATGGTGCAGATGGCTTGTAACCCAACGTGGCCTCCTGAGGGATTTCAGAAGGACAGGGCCCTGGAGAAGATGAAACACCGGGCTCTCTACAGCTCCATCCTCAGGTGTCCAGGCAGGTTGGTAGCGGTTAGATTGATGGGGCCCACTGAGGGCAGTCGCTGGTGTATGAGATGATCTATCCATCCACCTCAATCAGCTGCAAATAGCACAGCCACGTCACCTGCCTGGCCCACTCACAGCTCAAACTATACTAAGGGCCTGTCTTGAGAGAGCTGGGCTGGGCTAGCAGTCGCCCCCAGCCACTTCAGTGGCCTCCTCTATGATTCAATCACTGACGGTGGAAACTTTATGACGAACTAACCATGCATGACAGACTCCAGTTTCACTCCCCCGGCTCTGAACAATGACACCCTCCTTCTATAGAGACCCAATTAGTTCCCTTGGTGGAACACCTTTCCCCTTGCTGCTTATCCCACAGGGATTTGTGGGAGTGGAGAATCAGTGCCTTAAATGTTGTCTTAAACCCACTAGAAAGACAAGGTGGGTGAGGTAATATCTTTTAATGGACAAACTTTTGTTGGTGAAAGAGACAAGTTTTTGAGCTTACACAGAGCTCTTCTTCACGTCTGGGAAAGGTACTCAGAGGGTCACAGCTAAATACAAGGTGGAACAGGCTGTTTAGCATAAGTATTTAACATATACTGTAAGAGATCATTCACGATGAAGTGGCCTGTTAATATCTCTGGAGTCATAGCACAAAAAAAGGAGGATTAGTGGATTACAGATGGATGTAATAAGTCATTAATCCACTGTCTTTATTAATATCCTAGGATCATGGCTACACCAAGGCAGCAAACATCAATGGTCTTAAACCCATTATCGATTGACATGAACCGCTCATTCCCTAGCTGTCTGGGGCTACCCTTCCTTTCCAGCCCGATTCATTCATGCCCAGAACACGGCAGACACTTCTTCACGGGGTCTGTACAGCAATTTTATCCAATTGCTTTTTACCTATGGTCATATTTCTGTTGCGTCTGGGTCCTATTGGGGAGGGCAGGCTGGGCTCCATTGGCTGGATAAATACATCAGGAAGTAACCCCAGGAGCACAAGCTCCTTCCCCCTTTACTTCTCTGTTCCCCATCCCAAACCAACAAGGCTACAAGGAACCTCCTGGACCGGAGCCCCACTGCACATTCCTAGCAAAGTGCAGGGACAGTGCCTACTTTCAGGGAAAAACATGCTAACTCCAGCTCCTCACACAGGAGTCAGAGCAAGTCAAAGCGGTTGCTTGAGAGACACCCTGGGGAGGGGAGAGTGGAAAGGCCGGACTGCATAGGGTTGGTGGAGTGGGTCGAACCCCCAGGTGGGGGTAGGTTTTTATTCGCTTGCCTTGTTTCACTTATTCTGGTCTCTCACTTTGAATGTGACCCCATGAGGAAACGGCATCACTGGCAGCAGGTGCATGGCTCTTCCCCTGAGTCACGCCAGCCCCGCACAAGCCCTGGGCTCAGTGGGTCAGTGGCAGTGTGCCTTGTGCTGTTGCTGATGCCTGTGGGTGCCACCCACCGCCGTTCTGAGGAAGTAACTGCTCACAGGCATCCGTGAGCACACCGAGCGCAAGGCAACAGACAATCAAACCAGAGCCCTGCTTCCACGGATGTCAGTGGCAAAACTCCCCTTAGCTTCAGTGGGGCCAGGATTTCACCCCAGGACACTACCCCTAACATCCAGCACAGCACAGAGGGCTACCAGCGTAGACTTCCTCTCTTTGAGCACCACTCAGTCTCCTCCCCAGCTGGGCTCCAGCTTCAGTTAGGCCTGACCCATTCTCCAGGTGGACCTAGGTGGGTTAATCAGCCTCTCAGGCCCACATTAACCCTTTCACTAGGGTGACCAGATGTCCCAATTTTATAGGGATAGTCCCAATTTTTGGGTCTTTTTCTTATATAGGCTCCTATTACCCCCCATGCCCTGTCCCAATTTTTCACACTTGCTGTCTGGTTACCCTATCTTTCATCATCTGTGTGGTGTAGACACCCCATCGCAAGGCCCTGTACCAGAACTCCATATCCAAACAAGCGTTTGAAAAGCGGATCCACATCCTGATCTTAATGATGGAACCCCAGGGCTGAGTTTTCCAGGATGCAGCAGAGTGGAGGGGATTGGGAATCAGAATCAGAACCTAGATCAGCGTTTGGAGGCGCAGGTTCACCGCTAACACTGACATAGAAGGGGGTGGCTGGGTATGGTCTAAGAAATCCATTATCAGGGAAGTCTTAAGTGATCCATCCCTTAAGACTTCCCTGGTAATGGATTTCTTGTCTGCTATGGGGTTACTGTTTGGAACACAAACTCCAGTTGGGTCTTCTTAGGTTCTGAGAACCTGAGAATGCAACCCTCCTTCAGTGGGATCATCCAACACTGAGCCAGAACCTGCTACCAATTTACACCAAAGTAAATCCGGAGCAACGCAGCTGACTTCAATGAAGCTGCTCCAGATTTACAACAGCATGACTGAGAGCAGAATTTGTGCCCCACCCCCGGTGCTCCCCAGTGACTGCATGATCTTACTGGCCCCTGCCTTCTCGTCTCTAGCCCCTTCCTGCATTGTCATCTCACGTTGTCCTGCTCTGAAACTAGGAGCTCTTCGGGGCAGGCAAGCCATCTTTCTCTGTATCATAAGGTGTCATAAATATGCACAGTGTTGTGTATGTACAGTAATAATAGTGTTCAGGACCTGGAAGTAATTAGGTTTAATGGATGTTCTTGCTGCTGCTTTTTATAAGGCAGATGTCGCCAGTGACAAATTATTTAGGAAGTTAATTCCTGCTGGGGTAAAATCCACATCTCATCACCATTGCTTCCCTTTCTTTGGACTTAAGAAAAAATCCAGTGACACAGTCTAAGCGTGTGGGTTACTCTATCACACAGATATTCACTCAGCACCATGCCGTTGCTATCTGTAAAGTCTCAGACACACACACACAAAACCTTTCCTCCAACAGCAAGGCTGGTTCATTGCAAACTCAGGGCTCATCAAACCAGCAAGGAAGAGACAAACTCAGCAGTATGCAAAGGAAGACACTTGCATCGCAGGTTGGCATCTGGCTCCAGTTCCCCTTAGGAGCAAGACTGACAAGGGCTGGCTGTAATTGACCCCCTATTCCTTTAAATAGCCCCAATTGCCTAGGAGATGGAAAAACAGCAGTGTCAAAATCATCTCGGAATGGACCCAGCTGTCCTGGTGACCCCTGGCCTGAGCCTCAAGCCTTCTGACCCCCTCAGCTTCTCTCGAAGACCATTAATAGAGTCTGACTTTATAGAGCATCTTCCATTCCAAGAGCTTCCATTTCAAAGCCCTGGGCCGAATTCTAAGCGATGTAAAGGAATGATACAGCAGAGGATCTCAACATAATTCAGCACCAAGGTTGGGATTTTCAAAAGGTACCTAAAAGAGTTTAGAGGCCCCTTGAAATTCACCAGGGAATGTTACCTTTTTTAAAAAAAAAAAGTCCTATTTTTTCTTTTTAAAAAGGTGAAATCGACAGCAAACTTGAGCACGTCCCTTCTGAGAGAAGATCAGCATGACGTGCATTGCTGGGTTTCCACGCTGCATGTTGTAAGTGCCAGCTAAGGGTGTCTACACTGCAATCGGACTGGTGTGACTGCAGCACACACAGGCAGACACGAGGCAGCTCTGATCCAGTTAGTTCAAATAACAATAGCCAGGCTGCACAACCCCACCCAGGACCCTAAATGTGGACAGCCTTCTTACTGCAGTGTAGACAGACCCTCAGTTATGAATCGTCCTTCTTTGTGTCGCCTTTTTCAAAGAAGCCACTAAAATGAAGCCAGCAAAATTTGCCCATATGTGACAGAGAGTAGAACTTGTCCCTTAGGCCTGGTTTACACACAGTTTTTGAACTAGTTCAGTTAGGAGTGTGATTTTTTTTTACTGATATAGTTACACCAATACCCATGCTGCCCCCTTGTGAGGTGCTCCCCATAAACACCCACAAAGCCACCTCATCATCCTCCTTCAAATCCCCTCTTTAAAACTCTCCTTTGTCAATAAACTTGACAGCGGTCACGCTGTTGATGTCTTGAGACTCCTGCCTGTCATGCTGACTCTCTGCACTCCCCATCTTTCTGTAGAAATGTCATCTCTTGTCTTATACTTGGATTTTACACTCCTTGGGACAGGGACTGTGTATTTGTACAGCGCCTAGCGCAGGGGGGTCCTAGTCCACACTTGGGGGTCCTATGTGCTACAATAATATGAATCATAAAAATAACCAGTATATAGTATGGATTCGGATATACTGGTCTAAAGGTGCCTTATGCCAATATAGCTTAGTCTCCATTCTGTATAGGAATAGCGATCCCACCTTTATACAGCTATAACTTCATCCACACTAGGAGGCTCTGTGCTGTGTTTATTATACTGGTGTAGTTAAAGTCGTAAAACTTCCTCCTGCAGATGAAATCTTAGCTTGAACCGCGGAGTGGGGGAAACTTGTTTGCTCTGATTTGGACTCAGTTTGGTCAGTCGTCTGGACCCAACCCTCGGGGGATTTGGTTCCACACCTGAGTCCACCTATTCCAAGGCCCGTTGGAAGTCTGTATGGGCCTTAGAATTGGGAGAAGGGGAACAGTGTGACACCGCTTTCCATACCACGCTTTCCACACACCATGTTAATTACACCTGACAGCAACCAAGATCACGCCAGGCCTGGGCGCCCACCCTGCGATTGTCAGCTGGATTCCACAGAACGCAAAAAAACAAAATGGCCGCCGGCTCCACCACCACTCCACCTGGCACGGTTCTCTGGGACATCCATCAGTTGGTGTCAGCCTTGATGTGCGTCTTTGCCTTGACCGCTTACCCCCGTGACATCGTCACAGGGAGGTTGGCCCAATGGCCAGCCAAGGAGCTGTCACCAGCCATGCCAGAACTAACAATAAAGACAAATGGGTCCATCACAGTAAATGGCTCTTAATGGGCTGCAGGAGGGGATGGGTCAACAGAGCTGGCTGGGCACCATATGTGAATTCTTCACTAATCGCTCCAAATTGGCCCAATTTGTTGTTAGAGAGCGGCGCAGGGACATGTGCATTGCCAGCCACGGAGTTTTGAACATGAGCCGGCATGGAAATAATTTGGGGCTTGCGCGGATGCTTCCCAAATCTGCCAGAAAAAAAAATAATGGAAGCAAAGAGGAAGCAGGAGCTCGCGGGTTTGGCGTTGGGGATTTTCATCATTTTTGACTTACCGTCTCTGGTTGGGAGGAGGGGAAAAAAATCCCAGGACCTAAAAGGATTCGATGGCAATGAATGAGATTGTGAGATACCAGCTGGTGGCTATTAATAAAATCAGTGCTACACTGGGAATGTTACTGGAATATGTCCCTCGCCCAGTGATCTTGCAAGGTAATATAGATGAGGCAACACAACACCCCATGGAAAGACGAGGATGAGGAGAGACATGTAGGAAAAAATCTTTGGGAAAATGAGTTTCAGGAGGGATTTGGAAGAGCGCTGGAATGACAGGAAGAGGCATGAGTGGTGCCAGGACAGTGTGATAAAAGGAAGGTCTTGAGACGAAGGCACTCGATTGCAGTGATTTTATCACAAGTCTCATGGCATCTGGGCCTTTTTGTAAAGCTCCAGCTCCAGGAGTCATGTGATTAGATCAGAATATCAGCATTGGGGGTTTTTTTAAAAGTAAGTTTCTATCCTTCATGATTGCAGAAAAGAGGTTGAAAATGGGACCTAGCTGCATCCTAAAACCTCAGAAACCAGAGGGCAAACACAAAGAACCCAAAATTTATTGTATTGTTTAAAAAATCTCATGATGGGGGGAGGGATGACTCATGGCTTTTGAACAGTTGGGATGGGTGACAGCTGGACTCTGACACAGGAGATTTGGGTTGAAATCCCAGTGCTGAAATCCCACACAGTTATTGTGTGACCCTGGGCGAATTACTTCCTTTGTACCTCAATTTCCCCATCTGTAAAATAGGGTGATACTACTCCTTCCCCTGCAAGGGGTCATGTGAGTATAAGTCCATGAATGTGTGTGATGTAGTCAGATACAGGGTGAGAGGGGCCATGGGATCACCTCTGTAACCAAAGAAAATGGGATAGACCTTTCCCATCCAGCAGCGGGGAGATTAACAATCACACCTGCAAGTTGAATGGAGCTAGGAGACAAACAACCAGCTTCCTTCACCCTTTTATTCAGAACTAAGCTACTTAACCCCACAGCACCCACCCCTCCTCCCCAGCCCCTCTGTGACCATCTCAGCAGTCACACCCGCTATTGAAAAGAGGCATTGTACTAACCCTACCTTGGCTTCACCTCTCTTCATTGATCACAGGTTATTGCTCTAATTATCTCTCTCCCTGCCTCCTGGCCTGTCGGAGACATTCAAGAAGAGGTCACCTGGGTCATTGTTCATTGGGAAGAAGAGACGTCACCAGGAAGGTAATGTTTCGGAGCATCCTTTGATGCTCAACTACCAGAAATTACGCTCCTGGGATATTAGCTGGTGCAAGACACCAAACTCTTTCTCTCCGAAACACTTTTTAATTTTCTGTTAACAATCAAACAAAATGCTCAGGAATCCCCATGTCCTCCTAGAATGCATAACACAGAGAACCATAATGCATACTATCAAACCAAGCTCAATCTCGCCCTATAGGCTATGGTCAGACTCAGAGTTGGTATGTCCAGGGGCTATAAATGCAACCCAGGCTAACCCAGCATGGCTTCTTGTCTCCCTCCAGTGGCTAGACTATGCACAGATGTTTATATGGGTCTTTGGTGCCTAGTGATCACTCAGGCCCATATCCTCAAAGGTATTTGGGTGCCTAACTCCCATTGATTTGTGCTCTCGGGGCTTAAGGTGCTTGAAAGAGATCTGGTTTGTTTGGTGTCTGGTTCCAAAAAGAGCTTCATAGATTCACTGTCTGGGAAGCTCAGCCCTTAAAGACATCTATACCCCAGCTACCATCTTGACAGGCCCAGTTCTTTAACTCAAGCCACCAGAGATTCAGTTCTGTATCTGGTGGGAAAGAGCCTCTGTGCTCAAAGAACTTCCTGGAGGGGTTGGGTGTCCCTTGGCTGCTTGGCAGCCATTTGGCAACAATATAGCTGGCACAAAGTGGCCACAGGGTAACTGTGGGTCAGATCCAAGAGATCCAAATAGACTTGCCTCTTCCTGAATCTTTCTTATTACAACCTCAGCTCCATGAAAGCTCTTAAATCTGGTTCTGCAGGGAGCCTATATGCTCATCGGAACGTGGCAGCTCTGAATTGGGAAAGCCTTTCTTTTATCTCAACAGAAGCAGAAGAGGCTTCTGCCAGATGTACATCTCTGAGCTTATGAACAGGATTTTGAAAAGGACTCTGGACCCCCAGCAGGGGCCAGATTTTCACAAGAGTTCAGCACATCTGGAGCTGAGCAATTTAGAAAACTTGGCCCGTGTTTAGGTACCTAAATGGGAGCCGAGAAAGTTGGAAAATCTGGATGCTAAGCCCTTGAAAATCTGGCTTGGAGCTCTTTGGAGAATCTAGCTCCTTAGTCTCATTTCTGTCCGGCCTTCTGCCTCCCCCAAGTTTGGAACTCATGAAGAAATCAGCTAAGGTTCTTTGGCTTTTACGAGCTATGGAAGAGACATTGTTTCTCCCTGCCTGCCTGCTGGAGGAGTCTTTCTACCACAACAGAGAGGCCTTTGATACCACTATATATGCCTCATTGCATGCAGCAAGATATGGGGGTTTTCATCGTCTCTCCACCAGGTCTCCAGCCAAGAGGGCTCCGAGGTTTGTGAGGTAGGGTAGCCTCATTCCGAAGCGCCAGCCTCCAGAGGTTCAAAGGAATTTACACAGCCCTTTGGAGACTGGAGTTGGGATTCATGACTGGGGCAGGAGTCCCATCTAGACCAGCCCCTATCTGAACGCTACGCTTGCGTCATGTTGGCTGATGTCCCAGGGATGAACCAGAGACCTCCAGGGCTAAAAGCATGAGTTGTTACAGCGTGACAACTCTGCCTGGGGTTCAGGGGGCTGTAACAGCTCTCGGAGGAGGATCCCAGAGCGGGGCCATGTAATACACTCATCAGTGCATTACACACACTCAGCCAGCAGTCCCATGAGAGAAGCAGGTAGGCAGATATCCTTTGACAGGTGGCTTGCTGTCCCTCCTGTACAGACCTGCTGGCTCTCTCTCCTTTTCAGAGAGTGGCTCATTCCTTACTCCTCCAGGAAAGAGGGTTCCAAACGAAAATATTTGATTGGAGGCTGCTGAAATCCATGTCCTCTCTGGGGTGTGTGTGGGGGGGTCATTATCCCAATGCCTCCCTCCTCTATCCCCATTTCTTCTGGAAGGGGCAAGTGCAGCCTAGGAGTTTGCTATCGCTGTGAGAAACTGAGGCACAACTACCCCTGGAAAGGGTCGGGCACAACTGGAAGGGGCAGAGGCAGTGACTCTAGAGGGGTCTGTACAATTAAGCTAGCCAGGGGGAGGCACAGTCAGCCTATGGGGGAGAATATATATAATTATTCCAAGAGAGGGAGGTCAAATTGCTCCGGGAAGTGGGTGTACGTCTGCTCCGTGGTTACGTGAAGCCATAATCACTCAGCGTGAGGCTGTTCCTCTCTAGTGGTGGGGCCTCTACTGTGTCAACTGAGAGAGCGAAGCTTTTTAGCTCAGGGCAATAGAAGCTCACGCACTGAGATCCACAGGTCCCAGATTGGATCCCTGCAACAACCCACCCAGGGGTGTTGGGGTTACAGTTAGAACAGCGTCGTGACAGGCGAGACTGCAGGGTTCCAGGCCCAGCACTGCCACTGAGTCACTGGTCCTGATTTTCTCTTGCTTTGTGCCTTTCGCCACCATTTACGCCTGTGCCAAGTGGTTGTAAAACACTACCGTCGCATAGGTGTGAGACAGTGAAGAATTATGCCCATCGGGTGACCCTGGGCCAGTCCACTTTTCCCCACCTGTAAAAATGGCTAGAGTAACACTGACCAACCTCAGCAGAAGGTGACAAGAGGATTCACGGCTTAGATAGTGCTTTGAGATCCTCAGATAAAAGATGCCAAAGGTATCATCCTTTCCCTGAAAGTCAGTCCCCTCCAAACGCCCATTCACACACACACACACAGCAGGAAGGGGTACACAGAAATGCTTCAACACTGAGAAGTATCCATTTACGTCGGGAAGGGGCTGTATCCAATTGCCTCCCCTCTCCCAGAAAGGATAGCAGCCCACTAGCTCCTGCACTGGTGACAAATGGGTTTCAGATAAGTGTCTCTGCAGATATGTTACCAGAGCTGCTGCTGCTGAGAGATGCAGACCGTCCACCAAAGACACGACAACCTCTCCCCGCAGAGCTGGAATTCTCTGGACTGGCTGATAGAGGACATGGGATCAAAGGTTCCCCTTTGCCTGTGCTGAAAATGTCATAGAATCATAGAATATCAGGGTTGGAAGGGACCTCAGGAGGTCATCTAGTCCAACCCCCTGCTCAAAAGCAGGACCCATCCCCAATTAAATCATCCCAGCCAAGGCTTTGTCAGATAATATCCAGTGAGAAAGACCTAAGCAAAGTACTGTATCCAACATCTCCCGTTAAAAGTCAGCAAAATTCTGGCAGAAGGAGAAAGCGACGGCAGAGATAACCTTACAGCACGTGGCCACCTGTCAATTAGAAATGAGCAGTAAATGTCACCTCTATCTAGGTGCCCGTATGGCCACCCGTCACTGTAGCACGTGAGTGCCTCGTGGGCACTAATAGAATTTCCTCCCCTGTAGGGTAGATAAATTCTTATGATCCCCAGTGGGGTTGGTTTTTTTAATCATCCTTACATTTTTTCACACATGGGAGTCACCCAGATGTTTAGGCCCAGATTTTCAAAAAGGGGCCTAGAAAGGAAGGTGCCTCATTGTTTGAGTGCCAAGAATTAGACACCAAGGGCTTGATTGGTTGAGGGGCGGAGCGCCCATCATTCCAAGGGAAGCCAATAGGCGCTGCAGATGCTCTGCACCTCTGAAAATCTAGGTGAGCACCACCTTACTAACACCAAAGGCAACTATTCTGCAAAGACACTGGGGGAACTTTGTCAAGGAGCGAATTCTTCTTTGTGCCAGTGGAAAGTAAAATGAGAATCAGGCCCTGAGCGTCTCCCTTTGGGCATTCAAAAAAGTGCAGGCATCTGAAATTAGAGGCCACTTTTGAAAATTCAGGTTTAAGGGATTTGCCCCAAAATCATGGCGACAAAGCTGGGACTGGAGTCCAGATCTCCTGAAGCCTAACTCGGTGCCTTAACCGCACAACTTTCTTTCTCTCCTACACCTGAGATCGAAACCCACTGCAACTGCAAAGCCATTCCTTGGGCACAGATTTGTTTTGCCACTTTGGCAACAATTGTATTCCATGTGATGCCAGTAAAATACTTAACCAGCTGCTCTGTCTGAGACAGATTCCAAAGGCCATTCAGAGCCTCTCTGAATCTCCCACAGCCCTTTGCTCACACCCTGGGAAATGAAATAATCCTGAAATGGTCACTGCCAAAGGAAACCCTCCAAATGGGCCATAATTACAAAGAGCTCAAAAGGAGAGGGACTGACACCAGCTGTGGTTTCAAGATCCAGGGTTCTAGTACACGCTGGAAGGGGTGGCTATTTTGCTCCGGGCTTGTAGGTTTTTCATGGATGGGGATGTACCAGGAGGAATCAGTGGGAGACACTTGGGGGGTGGAGGGGAGGGAAAGGCCTGCTGTGCCTTTAATTTTCTACAGCCCAGGCTTTAGAAATGCAGCTTTGCTTGGAATGCTGCTGAGTGTGTAGCCCTGGGACAACTGCGATCCCTTTGATTTGGCAGACTGGAGCCGATGCAGGTTGCTTTGTGGGTGTATTTCGTAAGAAAACACAGGAGGCAGCAGTCCTGCCCTGTAACAGCCTCCAGACATTCTGGCTGAGCGCTGCCACGGCAACAGCCAAGAAAGGCACCGCCTGAAAGGGTGGCGTTTCGAGGAAGCCTTCTCTGGCTTGGGACGTTTGCCCAGCTTGCAGAAAGCCTGTCTGTTTTCTGGCTCCTCCGCTCCTTGCAGAGGCAGAAAGGCTCCTGCAGTGCAGAGAATGGCAGAACTGCTAGCCCCACACGCGCACGTCAGTCGGCTAACCCCACCGTGTGTGGAAGGGAGCGAGAGCGTGCACGTGGCAAGCTCCGGTTGCAATCCAGGCACAGCACGGAACCTTAGCTCCACCACAAGGCGTGAGTGGGACTGTCATGCAACACACGTTTACGACACAAAAAGAAAAGGAGGACTTGTGGCACCTTAGAGACCAACCAATTTATTTCTAAGGTGCCACAAGTCCTCCTTTTCTTTTTGCGAATACAGACTAACAGGGCTGCTCCTCTGAAACCTGTCATTTACGACACAGTACCCCACCCACAGTGCTACCAAGGGCCGGGAGCGTGTGCGGGCAATGACTCAGTGTGTTTTGAGCCAGGTGGCTGGGAGAATCTGAAATCAATGAAGGCCCTGATACTGACAGGGAACTACATAAGCTATAAGATTTATTGATCGCATGTAGGCTGCATGAGTTTTCACCCTGCCCACACTAAACTCCCTAACTCCTGCCCCAGCATGCACCAGGCTCATTGTGAAACTGGAGATGGATTCTCCAGGGGCTGTGTAGGCAACCAGAGGGGAAGTACAAATTGACAGCGCAATACCCGCCGTGGCACATGTGGGGTGTGAACACACGTGTTGCGATGAGCCACACGGCCATGCAAATTCGCAGCGCAGCACTCTGACTGTAGCGGGGCTACAGCATACCTGGGAGTGACTCAGGTTTCCCTCTGAGCCCTGGATCATTGTTGTTCAACAGAGTCACTCCTTCACAACACATCTGGAGCAAGCTATGGAGACATGGTCTGGGCCTACGCGTATGTCCCAACACACCTCTGATCCTTTCTGTGGCTCTTCCTTTGACTGAAAACGCACCATCCAGGAGCATCGGGCTGCACGATACAGAGGAAGACACTGTCCCTGTCCTAAAGCTGAACTGCGCAAACAATCCCATTCAACGCACTGTGCCTGCAGGTCCAGGCTCAGGATGGGACAATCTTTGTTATCTTTGTCTAATTATTGTCAAATGGATTCAGAGCAGAGATGGGGCCAAAGCAAAAACCCAGCTGCAAATTCCCCAGCAATGTGGGGAAAGTTTAGAGCTTTATCGAAAGCCCTGTGAAATTAATGGAAAGATTTCACTGGGTTTTAGATCAGGCCCTACGAGGTTCAGGCAGAGCTCTGCTTAACATCGGGCCCAATCCTGCGAGGTGCTGAGCACCCTCAACTCCTGCTTAAACCAATGGTTCCTGGTCGGAGTCAGTGGGATTGTAATGACAGCTGGTCAAACACTAAAAATGCTGATCTCAGTCGTGTTTTCACAAATCTAGGTGCCTAGCTCAGTTCACTTGTTATTCACAAGGTCCCTGGTCACGAACCGTCAGGCCATTGTGAAGCTGCACTCTGAAAGTGTCACAGATTTTATCATGAACTCAAAGCTGCTTGAAAGCTGTCCCTGGGCTGGGTGATCCAGCAAACAGCACATGGGACTGGGGCTCGGTTCTTTTTCCAGTTGTGACCCTGGGGAAATCTCCTTCCCTAGCAACTTTTTAAATAGGATCTATTTTCCAAGTCTAGACGGTGCCTTTGTCTGTCTTGCCTATTTAGCTTGTGAGCTCTTCAGGGCAGGGTCTGTCTCTTACTATGTGTTTGTACAGCGCCTAGCACAATGGATCTTGAGGCCTCTCGGCTCTACCGTAATACTCTTAATAACAGCAACAGTCAAATGAAATCTTCACTTGTCTCAAAAGCCCCGCTTCCCCTTCGTTACTCTCTTTGAGCAGGCTTGCAGAACCGCCCAGCGTGCCCCTTTCCCAGTATTCAATGGCTGTTGTCACACCGAGGCCTTCCCATGGATGGACTGAGAACCCACCCTTGGTCCCACACACTGCGTCTGCCATACAGCTTTTCTTCCAGCTCCTCAATATGCTAGAACAAGGGTGGCCAACCTGTGCTCCGGAGCCCCATGCGGCTCTTCAGATGTCACTATGCGGCTCCTTGGAGAGGCCCCGACTCCAGGGCTGGAGCGACAGGCGCCAACTTTCCAATGTGCCAGGAGGCGCTCACTGCTCAACCCCTGGCTCTGCCACAGGCCCTGCCCCTGCTCCACCCCTTCCTGCCCCCTCCCCAGAGCCTGCCATCAGCTCCCCTCCTCTCCCCTCCCCTCCCCTTCCGAGCCTCCTGCATGCCACAAAACAGTTGATCTGGAGGTGCGGTGAGGCGCTGATCGGCGGGGCTGCCGGTGGGTGGGAGGTGCTGGGAGCGGGGCGGGGGAGCTGATGGGGGGCTGCTGACATATTACTGGGGCTCTTTCGCAATGTACATTGGTAAATTCTGGCTCCTTCTCAGGCTCAGGTTGGCCACCCCTGTGCTATACATTCAAAGCTGCCCATAGGAACCCTTTAATGGACGTGGGTGCTGTTTTCAGTCTGCTGGAGGGCTCCAGGGTCCGGAATGACCTCAGAGAAGTCCCAGTTAGGTCTGCAACAGCTGCTGCTCTTGTACGAAGAGCATTTTCCATTGGGAATGTCTATGGACACCAAGGATACGCCAACCCCATGACAGGGAATTATATGACAGGTTACCTGCGAGAGCAAGGGGAATGTACTCAGTGACCCAGGAGATCCCCTCTAGACGCATATTACACTCAGATGTGATTTTTTTTAACACACCCACACAAATCAACAATAACAGCAGCAGGATTTGAACATAGTCTCCTGCACAAAAGCAAACACTTCTGCCACTTGAGCTAATCCCAGTGTACAGCAGCAATCACAAGACCAGACATGGCGTGGATGGAGGGAGGAGACATGCAACGTGCTTTACAAGGACCAACCGGACAGCCTACTCTGATCTTTAATTTAGATCGAGGAAAACAAAAGCAAGAAAGAACAAAAGGAAATGTCTCCAGGAGAGACCACGGTGTGTGTCCCTCTACGTAACAATCTGCAGCATTGGAGAACAAAATGGCGCTCTCCCAGCACCTAGGAAGAGAACTTCGAAATTTAAAGGCATGGTACACTGAAAATAAGACATTAGGGATTCACAGCTCTGTTCACTGCATTTGAGATCTCTCACCCCACCTGTCTGGTAGTGGGACCACAAGGAAAGCTGTTTCTCTGTTGCAGATTCCACCCTGGGAGTTGAACCAGACCATGAGGCCCTCATCCTAGTGTGGGCCCTGCAGTAGCTTTAGGCCCCATAAATAGCACTGGTCCAACCAGTTCCACGGGCAACGGATCATTTACTGCACCGAGTTCTTCTGGTAACCTACAGACTTTTCTGCCAGGCAGTTTTGTCATATAGCTCCTTCCCAGCAGCTCATTTGTATAACTGAAAAAAACAATCCCTGTGAGCCCACCTCCACCTGGTCTTGGGAGATACCGCTCCCCACCCAGGGAGAGGCTGGGAACATGGAGAGAAGAAGGCCCTTAGCCAGGCACCTATCACATGATTAATATTGTCTCGCTGTTTCCTGGTTCCCATCTATGGGTCTGTCTGCATCCAACAGCTGCTTCTTGGCCCATACTTAGACTCTGAGTTCTTTGGGGCAGAGACGCTGAGGTAGGAGTGATGCTGGCTCTATGTCAGACTCCCGTCAAGCCCCCCATGGCCAATGATTGCCTCTATGAGTCAGGACTAGAGGAAGGAGGCCCAAAGAGGGAATTGCTGGAATGAGAACCCAAACCAGCAGTGGGAGCTAAATTATTTCCTAGTGCAACGCCATTGATGGCAGTTGAGTTACACAGGGGTAGATCTGGCCCAGTGCATATGTTTACTTGAATTATTGTTATTATCTTGTGTCTAAAGCGCAGGACTGGGAGTCCAGAGATTTGAGATCGATTCCTGGCTCTGCCACTGACTTTCTGCATGAGCCTGGGGAAGTTGCATCCTCCCCCCCCTCCCGTTCCCCCATCACTTTCTAGCACACATTTTTCAAGTGAACAAAGGTTTGCACTAAAATGAGTGAAGACATCAGGAGTTGTGAACTTTTACTCAAGTGCCTCGTGGTCATCCAAATTCAGAAGCACAACAAATAAGCAGGAGCCCGTGAACTTGGGGCTGGTGCCTACATGAAAATATTTGTGAATTGGGATTGATTATAGTGTTTCACCCAGTTGTTGGGCTCATTTCAAACATCTTTGCATTCTGCTTCGGGGAGACTGAAAGAGGTGCAGGAACGGTGCTGGAGACCGAAAAATTTGACTGTAAGTATAAGGTAAAAAATGGAGCGGAGTGGGAGAAATGAGAAAAAAATACATGAAAAATATAGATTCTTTGGTATGATCTGGTCATTTGCCACTGTTCAGGAGGCCCAAAGGGTTGTGAATGGCCAGTGGATAATTCATTTGCAGAGGGGATTTCTCCACAGACGTATACCTGGCAGAAGCAGCTTTGCACCAAGTGCTTCCTCCCCACAACATACGAGGCATGTCAGGGGCAGGAAGGGAGTGTGGCAGATTTGAGCTCTGCTACACCGATCTTTCACCTTATGTCAGTGGCATAAACTAGAGCAATCCCTGGCTTGCTCTTAGGCTTGTACAGCATAAGGGAGCATTCCCTGACACCCTTATTGCACCGAGCAAAACTCAGAGGCAGGGGAAATTGGTCCTGTATTTTGTCCCAAGGCTCAATTTCTGCCAGCCCAGCTTGGACAATTTCTGCACCTTTTCTAGAGCATCCTGGTAATTAAACCATTTGTAAAATTTGCAATTAATTAATTATCCCATGTCTGAAAGCGCTTAGAAAATGTAAGTGCAGCTGAGCATTAGTACTGCCAAGTTCAATTATGATTATTAAATATTTACCTAGTGCCGTAACTTTGGTGGCACTTTTGAGAGATCAAGAAAGATACTATCCCTGCCTCAAAGGCCTTGCAATCTAGATTAGACAAAGAGAGTACATGAAGATAGACAAAAGGAGGGGGCAGGGATGGAAGGGATGAGGGAGGCCCCAAATCAAGATAAACATGAGTCATGCTGTGAGCAAATCTTATATTTTTAAATAAAGTCTCAGGAAAGATGAGGAGGAGGAGGAGGCAGTCATGTAACATGCTTGTAAAGTGTGTGTCACATCTCTCCCTCCCCACACCTTCTACTGCCTGGCCCACCCAGAGAATAACAACCTGCCACAGCCTCCAGCTAAAGAAGCGCCTCCTTTAGCTCAAGTGGTAGGGGGCTTTGCTTTGTCACAGCTTCAAACCTTGCTGAGAAGAAGGGAGTTCAGTCTCTCTGACCCAGCTGGTTCTTTGCTGCACTTGCCAGCAGGCTGGGGAGGGAGGGAGGTGTTACAATTAGCACTAGTCAAAGCGATGATGCTTTAGGGTGTATAGACATCCATCCTGGTGGAAACAGACAGACTCCAGTCTTCCCCCCACAACACACTTCAACACCAAGCAGCCATCAGACGGACACATTCCATAACTACCAACCTGGCCCTTAGAACAAGAGTCCCTTGAAAGGGAAGCTCCTTAGCCAGCTACCATCAGTCAGTCCCTGCAACCTCAGGGAGCACTGAATATGGGAGTATCCATCTGTGGGCTAGGCAGCTGCTTTCTCCCACACACCTGCTTCTTTCGAAGAGTTGGATGTTGCACACTAGCCTTCCTGTCTGACCCTGGAGATCTGAAGCTCCTGCTGATGGTGGAAACTGCTCCCTTTGTGAGGTGGTGCTGGTAGGACTTCCCTGCCCAGCGACGTCAGAGTGGAGGCAGTGGGTGAAAACCAACCCAAGCTGTACAGCCTAATTTCTCCCAAGCAAGTGACATGGTTACAAAAATACAAGAGGGGACAGCTGAGCACAGAGAGAGGATCAGACCTGTGCTCAGAGAATGGAAGCAAGCAACAGGAGATCCTGGATTCAGGTCCTGTTTCCTTCATCCATTCACTGTTTGGCACTGGGCAAATCTCTGAATCTCAGTCCCCATCTGTAAACACAGGGATAATAATGCTACCATGGAAGTACCGACCCAACCTGATCCTGCTCACCTTGTGACCTTCAAAATCAAAATCACCACCCCAAATTGCATGGCTGCAAATAGGAACATATTTAGCTGGCTCTCACACCAGCTCAGAAGGGAACAGGGGATCAGATTTCCATGGGCTCAGCAAACACCATCAGGGCCAGATTTTCCAAAGAGCTCAGCACCCAAAGGGCTGAGGTCTCTTGAAAATCTGATCCACTGTATCACTTTCCCCAGCAGAAGCTTCCCATGTGCCTACTACCAACTTTCATCACTACCCAGATTACCTTTCTTGTTTTTCTTCTAGGCCATATTTTCTACCCTCCTCCTTAATTTTACCCACAGAACTCAGGAGTGCCTCTGTTTTGTAGCAGTCGTATCTGTGCTCACACAATTTGCCGTTCCAATTTTTAAGGACGCCCCCCTGTGCAAATGTAGCCCTTAATAATTGATCACCCACAGCACATCTTTTCCCACTGTATGTTTGGTCTGCCTGGATGGCTCGTATCCATTGAAAACTGGACTTTGCCGCCGGCAAGACAGAGATCTGAGCAGAACATTTCCTTCGACTCCCAGGTCTTCTTTCCAGACTTTGGCATTACATTCCACCCCTGGGGCTCTCAGAAATGCATTGCAATGCGATAAGGAACCAGTAAGAGTGGGAGCATTAAGGCAGGCTGTGTTATAACAACAATACTTAGTGATTACTGTGCAAAGCCCTGTGCAAACATTAATTAATCCTCACAACAGCCCTGTAAGTCTTATCCCCATTTCACAGGTGGGGAAACTCAGCCAAGGCCACACAGCAAAAATCAGTGGCAGGGTCAGAGTCCAGGATGTTCCTGGCTCCTCCTGCTGTTCTCAGTTCGCACTGTCTCCCCCTCTACAGCCACGGCTCATTCCTAGTTCAAGGCTTCATGAGCTCTGTTTCCTTAGCTCGCAGCCAAGCTGGGGAGATGGGGCCATGCTCCAAACTTCACAGTCAGGTCTGACCTTCTCCCCCTGAGTTTCAGATGGGGCCCAGCCCTGCCTGGTTTTACCAGGTCACAATGGGGAAGGCTGAGGCAGCAGATCTGGAGGGAAGAGTGTGTTGTAACACACCAGGGAGGTTGTCTATTTACTGTCTCCCGGCCTCTCTACACATGACAGGAGGCCACATGCAGCAACCCAGTCAGACACGGTGCTTTGACTGTGAGCTCATCAAAGAGCCAAACCCATGGCTAACCCAGCCAGGCATCAACCGGGAAGAATGCGGGGGTACTGGGGAGACTTCCTGGGATAAGGGGTAATTCCCATCACTCCCCACTTCCAAAGGGGAAACCATCTGGAGACCCAGGACACAGACACCTTGAGATGGGCAAAATATTGTGGTTCGTAACAAGGGGGAAACTGAGTCAGAGAGTTTCCCTTAAGCTCAGTGAGTTCTTCCTTCCCCTCCCTCGCAATGTCAGGCAGACAAGCGGTGGTGTCTAGGAACCGGGCAGCATCTCTTTAAATAGTTTGTGGGTCTTCTATTGTAGAAGCCACGCAATACGAACAGAGCAGCAGTGGGTCTGTGTAGCTAGGAGGCTCCATTTTGTATGCAGATAGCACACACGGTTATTTGGAACCCAAGTGTGTCCATGTGGTTTCCTTCTATTCTCAGGACCTCCAGAACTAAAACCATGAGCTGCTGTATTTTGAGCTAAACAGCCAAGACATCCTGGCTGGGGCTATCACAGCCCCCTGTCCCTTGTGGATTGGTGCAGAGGGGGAAATGGTAACACACGCTCCCTATTAGGGAAGGCCTTACATTTTCAGTTAAAAATACCCAGACTTTACAAAAAGCCATCACTTGGTTTTTGCCAATTTCACCCAAATTTTGGAAGTGCCGGAACTTCCGGAGCCAGGGGCCGGTCGGGTCAGAAGTCCCAGTATGACTTGAGAGCTGGGGCATGGTCCATTGGCAACCCCATGCCCAGCACATAGACATTACCAGCTTTACAGATCGTTAAAGCTGACAATAGTCAATGAGCTACTTTTCATGCTAAAATGGGTCTAAAGCGAAAAACTATATTGGACTCCGTTTCAAAATATAAGGTTTGGGGTTTTTTTGAATGTTTAAATAAGAATGAAAACAGGAGAAGAAAGTGATATTTACCCCAATATCTACCCAGAAAAGGCAACATTAATTTTTCCACCCATTTTCACCCGCTTTTTGTAATAAACACTGACGAATTCCTGGGAAGTTTAAAACAAAAACACAACATGAGCCCATCATGGGACCGAACTAGGCTTCTGATTTGGATTTGGCCCCGTCTCTAGGGTTAGGCCCGCTCACGGCAAAGCCAAAGAGGATGCTGTGATGCCACCTAGAGGGGACAACCGACACCAGCATAGCTATGAATAAAGTATTGTGGGGCCAGATTTTGAAGGGATCGGCATCCACACCCTGGGACAGATTTTTCAGAAGGGCTCAGCCCCCAATGTTCATCCAATGCACTGAGCCCTTCTGAGAACTTGGCCTCTTATTCAGAAACCTAAACGGGAGCTGAGCTCTTTGGGAAATTTGAACCCCATTATAGATGGGTGCGGAGCTCTCCTGGAAATTCCTACCCTAGTGCTGGCTAGAAGATGCCAGAGTGACAGCCCTGGACATCTCTGTCTACTGGGTCAGAGCAGGAAAGGCTGCCCTGGGGCTGCTCTACCAATGTACCCCAGTCATGATCTGTCTGACAACGCTTTAGAGAAGAGACAAGGTGGGTGAGCTTATATCTTTTACTGGATCAACTTCAGACCTGAAGAAGAACTCTGTGGAGCTCTTGTCTCTTTTACCAACAGATGATGGTCCAATAAATGCATTGGATGTGTGGAAGGCAGTGTTGCCTAGTGCCTAGAATAGAGCTCTGGGAGTCAGGAGAGTCGAGCTCCACTAGTTCACCACAACAGTCCACTTTGCTGCTCCCTGCCTCAGTTTCCTCATCTGTAAAATGGAGCTAAGATCCTGGAATGAAACGTGCTCCGTAGGTGTTAGGGCTCTGCACGATACTAACAGCAGGCATGGCAAAGATATTTAGCATGCAGCTCTGCCAGTGGTTCACACAAATACACAGGCAACCCCTTCAAAAATGCACAGCCCTGCTCACACCTCACCCACACCCACACCCACGCCTCTCACCCACACAGCCCTGGCCCTCTGTGCAGCCCCATCATACACATCCCCATCACACACACACACACACAGAGTCCTTTCTCACTGGCAGTCTACCCTCTCACTCACACACACAGCTCTTCCCTTCCCCACAGTCCGACCACAAACACGGCCCTTTCATGCTCAGTGTTGATACGCACACACACAAAGGGAACCGTTTGCTCTCTGTGTCCTTTCACCCATAGCAGCCCCATGACTTGGGCTCACAGACCCCAACGCCGACAGACCGGGGATCGCCCCACAAGCACCACATCCGGCATAAGCCCATGTCCAAGCAGCAGGCCACGGAGCCAGGCAGGAGGGGAAGGCCTTTCTCACAGCCTCCAGCTGATCTCTGCCCGAATCAACCCACGGCGGCTCCGAATCTGCCCAGCGTAGCAGGAACGGAAACGATGGCGGGGCAGGGGGAGCCGAGAGTATTTACTGTCTGGGGTCTGAGGCTGGGTTTGCGGGCTGCTGCGGGGTAATTAGAAGAGAAGATCTTTATCATCTGGGATCTGGGGCTGTCTGGTGGCTCCAGCTGTTGATATTGTGGTGACTGTGGTGGGAGGGGAGAAGAGGGAACAAGATTCCAATATCTCTGCCTGTGGAGGTTCCTGGCGCCTTCTCACCTGTGACTCTAAACTGATTGCGAGGCTCACCCCACCCCCTCTGCCCCATCAGCATCAGGTAAGTGACTTCTCACTTCCCCTTGGGATTGCGATGGCTCCTGGCTCTCCCTCCCCCGGACTGGGGAAGTGGCATAGCATCGGGATGTATCACGCGCACACAGGCTCACCGAGCGAGCTCCCAACACCTGGGTACAATGTGACAGGCAGAGATCCAGACACACTGATACAGTGACAGAGAGACACGGCCACACGTATGCAGCGACCCACATGGATACAGGGAGACTGCAGTGCAGAGACAGATACAGACACACATGCACCACTATCGAAAGAGACATGAATGCTCCCGCACACGCACACAGAGCAAACATGGCTTTTGGAACAGGCCCGCTGTTCCCGTCCGCATTATATTAATATTATTTTATTTCACCCCTTTCTTCTTTGTCTCCCTGTCCAGTTCCCCCACCAGCCGGCATCTGCCCTGCGGACTGTGGATGTAAAAACATAGCAGCTGGTCCCTCTGGTCCCCATGCCCCGCCACAAGGCGCTCAGCTAATCCAGGGCATACCGCCAGGGATGAGAGTCCCACAACACGGCACTGCCCAGCCTGCCGCCTGGCACTTCCTGCTTTGCCCTCACTCTCTACCTGCCTCACTACCCAGCCCCCTACAGGGCATTTCTCACTTCACCCCAATGCCCAGCACCCCCCTGTCCCATGTCCAGCATGCCCACTCCTCCTAGTCCTTAATGGGACATCATCTGCTTCACTCGCCGCCATCAAGCATGGCGTGGCCCACTCTAGCCCCAGCCCCAACCAGTGGGGTCCCTTCTGCTTTACAATTCTACTCCCACCATGGTACGAGGTAGTAGTGGGGAGAGAACCATGTGCTAGGCTGCTGGTTGTCCATTTAGTGGACCGGGAGTCTCATTAGTTCCACTCTGCTATGAAGCCTGTTGGGTGACCTTGGGAAAGTCACTGCGCCTGGCTGTGCCTCAGTTTCCCCATCTGTCATATGGGGATGACGACACTGCTCTCCTTTGTGATCTCCAAATGGAAAGCACTCATAAGAGTGGAGTGTTATTATTATTCACACTAACAGGATACTGCCCACCCCACTCCAAAACCCTTGCCCCTCTACCACCTGATCCTTAAGGTCACGCCGATCATTTCCTAGCTACCCTGCACGGACCCACTTCTTTCGCTGGCCAGGGCCCAGCGTGACCTTTCACGCTCTGCTTGGGGATTCAAGCATGACGCTGTCCATATGAATGCCTGGACCCTGGCAGGTTCCACCCACCCTGACCCAGCACCGCCTTGCACTAAGCAATGGATGTACAAACACCATGCATCCACCTTGGCCTGGGGGTTCCAACATGCCACGCATCATTCCAATGGGACGAAGAGTCTTGCCAGCTTCCCCAGTCTGTCCTTGCATCACTGACAAAGAATTTGTATCAGGGACCCCCTCTCGAAGCAGCTGCGTCTCCCCTTGAAAACTCAGCATATCATTTACCCCTTTTCTAGGTAAAGGGCCTTACCTCAAATCCTTCCCTGCCCTGAAAGCCCTTCAGTCTATGTCAGGTGCAATCTGTGTACAGAGCCTGGAACTGAGGGGACTGGTTTTCCAAAATGCTGAGTACCACCCCCGCATGGCTTCACAGGCAGATGTGAATGCTCAACACCAGTGACAATTTGGGGCTCTCCAAGCTCTTTAAGGAGCCCCATGTCCTAAGCAAACTCTACCCCTTGGCCTTATCTCTCATGCTGGAAATAAGGGGAAGATGCAACTCCTGCTCTGACTTCCCCCACCCAGCAGCCTGGGGCCCTGGGACTCACAGGCTGATCATAAGCTCTGTGAACAGAGCCCTCTGTAAGAGAAGAGAGCTGCTACACTGGGAACCCCATGCCTACTAGAACCAGAGACAGAACGAGTGGATCACTACATAAACTGTGAAGCAGTGCCCCCCTCCCCAGGTCACTGCATTTCATCAGACTCCTTTGCCCAGGAGAGCTGGTTGTGCCCCCATATCAAGCTCCACATTGACTGGGGAAGTGTCCTGTGGGGAAGCTCAGTACTGCATAAACTTGGGAGACCCACTTCACACCTTCCCTTTGGAGAGCGGTTCTCATGGGGCGGGGATTGAGTGGCAATCAGCGAGTAGGCATAGCACCAGAATATGAATCCCTGACCACGGCACGGATTGAAATCCCAAGGGGGGCAAAGCAAGTACCGCGGAGGGCTAGGTCTTAGACGCATCACCACCAGCCTAGCACATGGTTGCCAATCCAGCCCATGGCTTCTGGTCAGGCCCACCTCTAGAACAGGAGGTTTCTCCTCTGACATGCTCATCCCATTCATCACCCTTTAACAGGCTCATGACTGAAGTTCCATAAGATGCAATCTGACACCCGGTGACCCAGGCCATCCTGGTAGGGTTCCAACCACTCAGGCAGTCCCCATTTTGGCTGGCAGGAAGGGGAGGAGCAGGGGCATGTGTCACCTGTGGATAAAGGGAGAGATCACCCCCACACCAGGAATATCGGCGGGTGAGGAGGAGAAATGACCGCTCAGTGCAGCTGATCGCCCTGTGGGATGTTTGTATCGTTCACCAAGGAACTGGCCAGCCTGAGCCAAAATAAAATGGGAGGGAATCCTTAAGGCTGGGGCTTGTGAAGGGAACCTGGGATGCCCAATCCCCACCGAAAATCAAGGGCATTTGGGCATTGCCTCTCCTTACGCAGCTGAGCCCGAGCCCTTGGGTTTCACTCTGAAATGGCATCAAGTGCTCAGCCCCCAACCTCCTCCCTAACTCACTCCTCTCTCTCTGCCTTATGCTTCGCTCCCACAATCCTTTTCAAAGAGCAATTCTACCTGGGAGGGCCCTGGAGGGAGGGAGAGGAGCTGAGGCTTCGGGCTGGCGCCTAGCAGCAGTCTGTCCCAGCTGCATTCCAAGGGGCATAGTGTTCTTTGAAAGTGGGAAGGCCCCAGGCCAGCCCTCTCCTAAATCCAGGAGGTGCTGGAGAGGCACAGCGAGAGCTGGAAGAACAGGTCTGGACGGGAGCAGGACAGGCGGCAGCGTGGTGATTGCAGGGAACAGCGGGTTCCAGCTGGACATTTCCAGTGTTTGAGAAAGGAGGGACGGCAGGAGTTGGAGGTAATGGCCGGACGCCACTGGGAGGGGGAGACGGTGATTCCAGCCTGGGCTCCCCCACAACAGAAGCCTTCGCCTCCCCTTTGGAACAAGGGGAAACCAGGACAACAGAGAGAGAAGCCATTTCAGTGGGAAAACTGAAGTTAAAACTGATCTGTGGAAGGTGGGGCCTGCACAGACCCTCAGCCTGAGTCTGATCTCACTCACAAGCTTTTAGACTGGGGAGCCCATTGGATCAGTGGAGTGACTCCTGATTTACACCATCCGAGGGACACAGCAAGAGTCCAGAGAATTATTTTTCCTTTACAAGCCTCTGGAGCTTGGTTTGCTTCCTGCTGCTGCCTTCCCTCTGGCAATTCTAGCCTCAGCCTCACTGCAACCGTCCACCCACCCTGCCACGCCCCACCACCGTGCAATCCACGTGCACACAGTCACACCACCAGACGTTGTAATGTATTGGGTAGCCCATATTCAGGGCCTGGCCAGGTTAGAAGGAGACATGGATGAGGTAAGTCAGGTATTTCTTTGGTGCCATCCTGTTTATTATTACAAAGAACACGCACAAAGCCAGAGAAGTAACAGCAGTACCCTAGATCTATAGATTCAGCCCAAGCTGAACCTCCTCCACCCAGAGAACGGAGATGGCCTGATACGAAAATGATGGGATCATACAAGAACCTAGAGAGACTGGAGAAGAGCAGCAGCTTCCATGAAGTCCCTCGAAGGACTTCACAATCCAAATCTAATTTGTCTGGGAAGAATCTAGACTCCACAGTACAGAGTGCTGTACAAAACCCAAATGTATCCGGGTTACACATAGATTACATAGCACAACATCTCAGAATTAGGAGTAGGGCTTGGAGTTCCTGTCCCATAGTCCCAGCACTGGTACCATACATGAGGCAGTGGTGAACACCACTCCAGAGACAGCATTTTCCAGCCTCTGGCCTCTGATTCTCTCCTCTGAAATACAGACTTGGAGCCCTTCTAGAGCTTCCTCAGCGTATGAGTAGCATCTTGCAGGGTTCCTTTCTAAGCCAGGATCAGAACATCTGCTGCTCTGGAGCTGTGTGATACAGAGCTTCTGGTCAGGCTCACCTCTGGAACAGGAGGTTTCTTCTCTGACATGCTCATCCCGTTCATCAGTGGAAGAGACAGAGAGACCCATGGAGAACAAGAGGCAGATGGAGAGAAGACATCGTGGAGATGCTCCCCAAGAAGAAAACTGGTAGAGATTGTTGGGACTGGCCAGATGAAGTCTTCTGTCACACAACATGGGGCTGAGCTTTATGTCAGCCTCCATAAGCTAAGCAGGGCGGGGCTGTGTTCCAGTGAAGTGCTCTGAGAGCCAGGCAGTAACATGGAGGAGTCTGGCCTCCCTCTCCCAGCTCCTGATCCAAAGTCACTGGGCAAGTCTTGCCATTGACTTCAACAGGCATTGGATCAGGCCCCATACTGTGTAACTGTGGACAAGCTGCTGGACCTCTTCATGCCTCCATTTTCCCACCTGTCCAGTGGGGAGAACACTTCCCTTTGCAGAACACATTGAGAGCCCCTCCTCCATAAGCACACTGTATGGTGCATATGTGCAAAGTGTTATTAATTGACTATCATCCAATAACGGAGCGGCAGTCCCGGGAGGAGGAGGAGAACGATTCCTCTGGGATGTCTCCCAACTCCAATTCCTCAGCATCCTCAAGAAGTGAGAAGGGGTGTAAATCACCAGTGCTCCGCCTTATCAGCCATCAACATCCCCATGGCTGATCCAAGTCTAAATTGCCGTGGGCTTCCCTGTTACGTCTCCTGTCAGTTCGTTGTTGGAAAGGCAAGTACAGAACGGCCAATGCAAATGGCACAATTAGGATTAACTCTGCTGAAACGGGCTTCGGCCCCACAGGGCTTTAACAATCCACAATCAGAGAATTTTCCTTGGCTCCTCCCACCCGCTCCGCCCCCAAGAGCGATTTGCTTAGGCTACATCGATCTGTCTCCGGGAACTCTCACTTCCTGGTGCTTGCTTCGGCAATATTCTCTCTGATCGGTACATGCCGTATAATCCATGTTCTCCTACGAAGCAATGAACGCATCTTCCTGGCTTCTGGATGAGGAAAGGTTCTTCCCCCGCACCTGGAATCCCCTTCTCTTGGCAGCATCTCTTCACGGAGGGGCTAGCTCCTGCTGCCTGAAAAACCCACCGGCAGTTTGGAATAGCATCTGTTAGTTTCCCAGCAAACCAGCTCCCTGGATGGGGACTGGCATGGAGAGCTGGCATGGTGGAATTGCAGACCTGCCAGGCTATTAAAGTGACAGTGTTCTATTGTGTAACCTTGCTTGGTAGGCCTAGTGAGGAAGGATGGCCCAGTGGTTAGGACGCTAGTTTGGGACTTGGGCATTGAAGTTTCTGCTCTGCTACCGGCTTCCTGTGTGACCCTGGCCAAGTCATTTAGCCGCTCTGGGCCTCAGTTTCCCCATCTACACAATGGGGATAACTGCCCTGGCCTGCCTCACAGGGATGTTGTGAGGATAAATGCATTGAAGATTGTGAGCCTCTCAGATACTATGGTGATGCAGCCATTTAAGTACCTACGGCAGGACCTGTGTAAAGAGGTTCAAATGTAACCTTTGTAAAGAGGACTCAAATGAGCATCACAGGTTTGGAGAAGGGGACATAAGGGACCAGATACCACAGTGAGGGTCATGGAACACAGATTATAACAGCTGGCAGCATGGTCCAAAGGCTAGGAAACTGGCTTGGCCTTGGAAGACCTCTGTTCTATTCCTGGCGCAGTCACTGGCCCGCTGGGAGTCACATCCTCTCTCTGTGCCTCAGTTTACCCATCTATACAACAGGGATGAGGATACCTTTGCAAAGTGCTTTGAGGCCTACAGATGAACAATGCTGGATAAGAGCTAAGGAGCAGATCACAGTCTGGAAGTAGATGTCCAGGTGTCTCGACCCTTTGGCCCTTCCCATAATGCAGAATATGAGGGGGTACTGATATGGGAAATGTTGAGAACCACATGAATGTGTAGTTGTAGCCGTGTCGGCCGCAGGATAGTAGAGTGACACGGTAGGTGAGGTCGTATCTTTTATTGGATCTGACCTATCAGTCCTCGTCCTCAAAGGACACATGCCCAGTCCTTTCAAAAGACGAGCCAGGGAGCTTAATTCATTACTCTGCTAGACACTAAAAATCATAGACTGAACAGAGACACTGGATGTGTGGCTTATTACAACCATCTGTAACCCACTAGCCCCCTCTTTGTGTCCTAGCACAGCAGAGGTGTTAACGGGCCACTCTCCCTTACGCTATGCTAAACAATCTGTTCCACCTTGCGTGTAGCTGTGACGTTGGGAGTAGCCTTCCCGGCCCTGAAGAAGAGCTCTGTGTAGCTGGGAAGGTTGTCTCTCTCTCACCAACAGAAGTTGGTGCACTAAAAGATATTCCCTCCCCCGCCACAGGCATGGCAGTGCCGCAGTCTCCACACTCCTGCAAGCTCCGGCATTTGGAGTAGCACATTTTATGCCCGCTGGTGGATGGCAACCAGGGCTTAATGTAGCCAGGGCGCAACCATTTCATACCGGAGAGCAAGAGAGGGAGAGAGAGTCCTACAACGAGAGTGACAGTAAAATTAAGGTTTCAGAGGAACAGCCATGTTAGTCTGTATTCGCAAAAAGAAAAGGAGTACTTGTGGCACCTTAGAGACTAACCAATTTATTTGAGCATGAGCTTTCGTGAGCTACAGCTCACTTCATCAGATGTAGTGATGATCTGAATACTGAATTCCATGGTGAAACAATTTGGGGCATGGCAGCAGCTCTCAGTGGCGCTGTCTGTGCCCTCCAGCCCACAAAGGGTTAAGCTCTGGTCTGCTTAACTCTTATCTATTTAGGGAAGGAGTTCCACTCCAACATGCTTGCACAGCCCTGGACGCCCTCAGGTCGCGTGAGCATCATCTCCGGAAGTCGCTGGCATGCTTAGCCCTCCTGGTGGGTCCCAGAGACACGCACCAAGTCTACAGGTGAGTGGCTTGGCCAGTGGAGGAGGGGGACCCTGATGAGTGAGCTGACCACACCTTTCCTGGAGGAGTGAGGAGAGCTGGCTGGGGTTGATTCCTACAGGAAAGCAGGAAATAATTCCCAAAGCAAAAGAGAAATGGGATTCCAGATCCCAGTCCCTGTGACTGGCGAGCACAAGACAGGAGATGGGATCGGGGGCACTCACATGGGACATTGATCTGGGGGCAAGGAAAGATGCAGCTTCCTAATTGTGCTACAAAAGCTAACAAAAAGCTTCTTCACAAGTCTCCATGTCCACGAGGCATAGGCCAACCTGTTGGGGACTGATCTGAACCAAACATCCGAGCCTTTAGCAGAGCCCAAACCCAGCAGACCAATGTGCCCCCACATTGGCTTTATTTTGGTAGGTGCCTCTGGAATTTCCACACTGAAGAGCTCAAATGCCAACACTCCGAAGCACGCTGTTCCCAAAGTAACCCGAGTTAGCTTTAGATCTCTCTAGCGCCCAGAATGGTGAAGCTCATGGGCATTTCTGACCCACCTGGGGTCTGGAGCGGGATGGACTGAGGACCGGCCGCACCACAGAGCAACAATAGCAAATAGCCGGGGTGGGGCGGGAACACCCATCAGCCAAAGGAAAACCACCCCAGCCATGGGAGTGCATGAGGACAAGAGGCAACCCCACCAGAGCAAATGGCTGGAAGGTCCTTAGGCCTCATCAGGACCAGTCTTCAGTCTCCAGTGCTTGGGAGAGCCCCATGCTTGGCTGTCCTATACAAAAGGAGGGTCATGGAGGGCTCATGCCACCTGAGAGCAAAAAGCCCCATCAAGGGATTGTAGGCGGCATACAGACAGAATTAGGGACAGGTCACATGGCATCAGACCACAGCCCCGGTGCAGGCCTGTAGATGCAGCTTGCAAAAGCCTCACAGAGCTACCACCTGTCCTGACCCAGCAGCAGCTGAAACCCATCACGTCCCGCCAGGGACAGCTGCCCAGATGCAACGTCCCTCCTTTCCCAACCTGCGTTCTCTTGGCAGTCTGCCGAGGGATGCTTCACAGACACTGCTGCCCTGCAGAGGGCGGGAGCGGAGGAAGGGGAGATATGGGCGGGCAGCAGTTACTCGTCAGGGCTCACTGCCGGGGAAGTGCTGGTGGAAGTCAGACTCCGCCCGCAGTTGCTTAGGAGTCAGGGAACCACGCTGCCTGTTTGGTCACAGTACTGACCTGGTTGGAGATCAAAGAGGGTCAGCTACCACATGATCCATCATGGCAAGAATGCAGCCCCAGATCCTCACGGGTATTTAGGTGCCTCATTTCTATTGAGCTCAATGGGCGTGAGGTTTTTTTGAGGATCTGGGCCACAGAATGGAAAGAATTCGGGAGGAAAGGTTAAAAACCCCAGGGCTGGATGCTGACCCAGCACCTGGGATCCTGAGACTAAAGATCCTCGCACCACCCCACCCCGCCAGTGCAAGGAATGTAATGGGGGACACGGCTTCCAACCAGAGGCTGTGGGGAGAGGGACGGATCAGGAATCCGAAGAACTGGACTGCAATTGGCGGACTCAGACTGGGGGGAGGAGGCGTCTGGTGTGAGGAAAAAGCTGCCCCCCTGCAATGGAATATTATGGTCCCTGTTTTCTCAAAGGGCCTAAGTAGCTGAGCCCTACCGGATTTGCAAGCACATCCAATCCCCTCCCCGCCACAGGCCTGTCACGGGTGCACCTTCCACCCTCTCCCCTCTGCCACTCAGCTGCATGTGCAGATTAGGCAGTGCCACACGTCATTACATGGGCACTTATGCGGTTTGCCTCACCCCACACACGCTTTGAACCCACCCAGTTTGTCTCTCCCACTTCCACGGCGTGGCTCGGGCGGCATCGGGCAGCGCTAACGCAGGAAAATAGAGCAGGGGCCAAACCCCATGCCACTCGCAGGGCCCCGGAAAGAGCAGTCAGCTGAGAAGGAGTCTGGATGTACCCTGCACCTGCAAGACAGGGCAGCTGGAAACCTGATACAGCCCAATTTCACCGCCTGCAGCCTTCGCTGGGACAGGCCAGGAGTGCCCATAAAGCAGTGCTCAGCCCCATTCCCCGCAGCACTCCTCCGACATCCCTGCAGCGCCCCCTTCTGGGAAAGGCTGGGACTGGAGTAGCCAGAGTTCCCTCCCTCCCTCCCACAGCCAGTGCTCCTGCCCCGGTCCCTACAGCGCCCCCTGCGGAGAGAGATTTGGTGCTATTGATGCTCGAGTTCCCCCAAGGTGAACACCTTATTTTTTCGTAAGACTCCTGTGGAGAGACAGCTGGGAATGGGTTTGGTGCAGGTCGGATTCCTTGAACCCTTGCTGGGAAAGAAAGGGAGGCCGGGAGCACTGAGATCCCACAGGAGGGCAGCTTCCTTAGAAATCTTTTTACAAGAAAACATCAAGGCTCCAGGAGGCTCCTGCTGATCTGACTCTCCCCCCTCAGGAGCGGGGTGGGTGGCACTTGCGGAGGCAGGGCGCGGCCCCCGAAGGAGCTCAAACACAGCATATGAAAGGGGACGCCAGGGAGATAAAGCAATAGATCTTGGGGAAGTTGTAGAGATTTTCTAACCCAATTCCTTCCAAGCCAAACATCTCCCCACTCCTAGTGACTACGCCCCCTCCCTGCTCTCACTCTGCGGAGGTTTTGGCCTGGAGGTTGGAGCCACAGCACAGCTGAAGAGAGACACCTTGTGGACATTTCACATTATAAATGCCCAGCCCGGGTTTCTGAAGAGGGAGAGGGGAAAATGATCATTAAGGCCGGATTTCAGAGTAACAGCCGTGTTAGTCTGTATTCGCAAAAAGAAAAGGAGGACTTGTGGCACCTTAGAGACTAAGCAATTTATCTGAGCATAAGCTTTCCTGAGCTACAGCTCACAGAAGTTTAAAGAGAGGGAAACAGACCTGTCAGATAGGGGAATCCATTCTCCCTGCTAGGGCAGCATTTAGTTCCGCCCAGTCGATGGCTGTATCTGATATTAATAGGACAAGTACTACAAAGAGACTCTGTTTCTATGATCTATCTACATAGGTACTTATAGTACCTGAGTACCTATAGCATCTGAGCAGCTTATGGACATTAATGGATTTGTGCTCATAACACCCCTGTGAGGCAGGGAAGGATTTAAAGAAAGAGGGAAACTGAGGCACTGAGGAGGGATGTGATTCATCCAAAGCCACGCAGGGAACCTGTGACAGAGCCTAAAATTGAATCCAGGAGTCCCATCAATGCCTTCATCACAAGGCAATCTGTCCTCTCCAATAATTTGTTCCAATATAAAACGCAGACTCCAGTGACTTTTAAAGGCATACCCAATCATGGATTCTGTCGTGTAGACACTGCCACCAGTCCAGAATTATTATATGGTCTTCCATTATTGGATCATGGCCCAGGTAAGACTTTGACTCTGTCCAACATACAAACAGCCCTGAGAGTCAAAGCTTTCTCCTTTATATAAGTGATGACAAATATACAACAGGTTGAGCTGTGAAATAGACGCAAACGTCTTAGGTACATTTCAACAGAAGGAGGCAGCCAGATGCTCCCTGAATCTCAGGAACTCCATAGACCAGTTCGCTCTCTCCATCTCTGTGGTATGTTGAAACGATAGCTACCTTGTTAGAAGGTGCTTTGAGATCTTTGCCCTTGTCTACAGTAAACAATAAAATTTCACACCATTGCTACCACTGTTTCCACTCCAGCCACTGGGGATAGACCAGCTCTAAGCAGAGTGAGTCTGGACAGTGGCAAAAATGCCAGCGGTCTCGGGGAGCCCACTCTACACAAATGCACCTTCCATTGCTGCCCTCAGTCCAGTGGTACCAACAGCGGCTGACTAAGTCATTGACTGGAAGGTATAATATATAGCCAAGTCAAGTGTTGGTGATAGAGCTGGTTGTAATTTTGGGAAATTCAAAATTTTAGCCAAAATTTCAACTTTTGACATTAAAAAAAAAAGTGGAGAAAATTTCAGACAACTCTTTCATTAAAATTTCTCCTTCTTTCAAATGTATAAAAAAAGGGGGAAACTTCAAAATATTTTTCATAATTCCCCCCTTTTCCCCAAGCAGTCCTAGTTATGTAAACTTTAGTATTAATTATTTATTAGGATTTATTATTATTATTGTTGTAGCATCCAAAGGTCCTAACTAATCAGGATATTGGTCCCATTGTGCCTGGCACTGTACAAACACGGACTGAAAGACAATCATAAGTGGAAAACATGAATAGGTAAGTGTTATTTACATCTTCACATAACACAAGAACTAAGGGTCACCTGATGAAATTAATAGGCAGCAGGTTCAAAACAAACATAAGGAAGAACTTCTTCATACAATGCACAGTCAACCTGTGGAACTCATTGCCTGGGGATGTTGTGAAGGCCAAAAGTATAACTGGGTTCAAAAAAGAAGTAGATAAATTCATGGAGGACAGGTCCATCAATGGCTATTAGCCAAGATGGTCAGGGATGCAAACCCATGCTCTGGGTGTCCCTAAACCTCTAACTGCCAGAACCTGGGACTGGATGACAGGGCAAGATGGATCACTTGATAATTGCCCTGTTCTGTTCATTACCTCTGAAGCATCTGGGACCAGTCACTGTTGGAAGTCAGGATACAGGGCTAGATGGAGCATTGGTCTGACACAGATATGGCCATTTCTATGTTCTTATGCAATCGTTTACAAAAAGAAGAGCTGATTCTTAGCTGGTATAAACCAACACAGCTCCATTAACTCCAGCACAGCTCTGCCAGCTGAGAAATTTCCCCAGCTGAGACTCTAAACCAAAGAGCTCAAATTCTATTCCAGAGATCAAAACGTGATATTGGAAGAAAAAATGTTAATGATTAAATAATTCATACAGATTTTAGTTAAAACCCCAGTGGACCGAGCACTGGGATGGGACTCAGGGGACCTAGGTTCTATTCCTGCTTCTGCCACTGGCATGGCTGGTGACCTTGGCCAAGTCACTGCCCCGTACTGTGCCTCAGTTTCCCCATCATCTGTGAAATGAGGCTAATGATCCTGATCTCCTTGTAAAGTGTTTTGACATCTACTGATGAAAAGTGTTATCAGAGCTAGGTTTGCAGGTGGGGGGCGGTTAAACTGCATTTCTAACAAACATTCATTTGATGTGTTATAATTAATTGTAAATTGCTTCTAAAGACAAATTTTCTATTTAACGAATTTCCTATGAAACCCCTCTCAAGTTTCTTATCTTCCTATGAAAGGCTCTTAAAATATTAAGACCCTCTAAAGTCCCTGAAGTGAATCAGAATCATAGAAATGTGAAGCTAGAAGGGACTGTGAGAGGGCATCTAGTCCAGCCCCCTGTACTGAGGCAGGACCGTGTAAACCTAGACCATCCCCAGACAGGTGTTTGTCCAGCCTGTTCTTAAAAACCTCCAATGAGGGGGTTCCAAAATCTCGCTTGGAAACCTATTCCAGAGCTTAACTACCCTAAGAGCTGGAAAGATTTTTCTGTTCTATAACCTCACTCTCCCTTGCTGCAGAATACACCCATTACTTCTTGTCCCACCTTCTGTGGACATGGTGAACAATGGATCACCGGCCTCTTTCTAACAGCCCTGAACATATATGAAGACTTTTATCATGTCCCATTTCAGTCTTCTTTTCTCAAGCCTGAACATGCCCAGGTTTTTAAACCTCTCCTCACAGCTCAGGTTTTCTAAACCTTGGATCATTTTTGTTGTTCTCCTCTGGACTCTCTCCAGTCTGTCCACATCTTTCCTAACATAGGGGGCCCAGAGGACACAGTACTGCAGCTGAGGCCTCACCAGTGCCGAGTAAAGCAAGACAATTACCTCCATGTCTTTCATACGACCGTCCTGTTAATACACCCCAGAATGATATTTGCCTTTTTTTTTTTTGCCATTGCATCACATTGTTGACCCAATGGATTGCCCTGGTTTGGGATTTTTTTTAGCTAATCAGTCTCAACAGCTGTCATTTTCTGCTCAGGTTTGGGTTGTTTCATTTTTCTATCATTTCTTTGAGGGTGAAATTCACACCCGCAGACCCGCACGTACAAAACCCAAGGCGCCAGACTGTGTGTCTAGAACTACAAAGGGGCTTGGAGAAGTGCAGAATCCAGCCCCATCCCACTAGTCACATGCCCGTCTGTGGCTGCTATGCCATTCCTATAGGCTAAGCAAGCCGTTACAGCCCCTTTGAGCCCCCTGTGTAAGGGTTGGGGCCATGAGCACCTAGACACAATGGGGAGCAATAGTAGATAGGCATGAGCATGGCTCTAGTGGGTCATCCCTCAAAATCCCCAACCTTGTCATCAGTGCCAGCACGGAGTCCATCTCCATGGCCTGCTGGGAATCCAGTGCCCTCCTGTGTTGACCCTTCACCCTTCCCATGTGAGGCTCCTGCAGGGGCAAAGGATTGTCCAACAATGCAGGGAGCCTTTCACTGACCCCTCCTCACTGGGGTGATTTCCCTCTCTGATTCAATAATATTCTTCACTCAAGGCCTTTCTCGGGGATCTCAAAGGACATTAGACATGTGGGTAAATGAAGCAGACGGGGAGTTAACGACGTGCCTGTACATCCAAACCATCTGAATCTCTTGAGTCTCCCTGGGCTGCAAATCTCACCCGAGGAGGCTCACCTGTCCAGTCCCAGCAGACATGCCCCAAGAATAGCCTTTCCCATCTAGTCTCAGCCCTTTTGCTCCCAGTCAGAAGCTGAAGGAAAAAAGCTCAGAGGAGTATTAGGTCAGACTAGAAGGTGTTTTGCTTTGCCCCTTTTTTGTTCGGGGGCCTTCCGCCCTGCTCGTGACTTTGAAAATCACTCCTTCTGGGGAACACTGAATCTTACCAAAGCCAACTAGCTTGGTGTGCATTCAGGGACCCCCGCACCTAACTGCTGACTGGGATGGAAGAGCTCCAGTGGCCCCTTCTCTCTGCCCAGCCTTTCAGTGCCAGTCTCATCAGTCTGCGACCCACAGCCAGCCCCAGAGATGAGCAAACCATGGTTCACTCCCTGCTGTGCTTTGGCTGCTGTGCACCCAGGGTGCCATCTGCTACGTATGTGCTTGGGAGACAGGCTGGGGTACAGGATAGTTGGGGGCCTGGTCACAGGTGCAGAAAGGGCTGGGATGGGGTCCCTGCAATAACTCTGAGCCAAATGTCTAAGCTCTGCCATGGGGAAGGCACCACCCAGCCCCTCTCTCCCCCTTTCCCACCTGCTCCTGGGGTCCGTCTCCAACTTCACAACCAGCAGCCCCATTAATAAAGAATAAAAGAGCCTGGTTAACCTCAAAGGAAAGCAAACAACTGTCCCTCGGGCCTAATCAAACACAGCTCCAGAAAAGAGCCTCAGAAAGTGCCTGCTTCCTCCCCTTCAAGCCAACCAGGGTAAGGAGTTCAAAGAACTCAACTGTTTGTCAAGCACTTTGAACACAAAAATGGGCCCCAGGGAGGGAGGATGAGGGCTTGCGGTTTCGATGCAGGACTGGCAGGCAGAAGTCCAAGCTTCCATTCCCAGCTCAGCAGCAGATTCACTGTCTGTCCCTGGTAGTGAAGTCACTCTGTGCCTCAGTTTCTCCATTGGTGAAATAATAATGATAAAATCCACCGGGTGGGGATTTGTAGAGCCTTCATGTCTGGAAAGGGCTTTGAGATCCTTGGCTGGAGAGTGTAGCAAATTCTAACCAAAATGCTCACTCTTTACTCGTGTTGCGGTTGTGTCTAAAATCCCATGGTGCTGGGTGCAGTACATACGCATAGCAAGAGGCAATCCCTGTCTGAAGAGCTCGCAGTCCACACAGACAAAGTGCAGTAGGGCAACAAGAAGCCCAGGGAGGAGAAGTGACTTACCCAAGGTCACAGAGGAAATCTGTGTCAGAACCATGAACTGAACCCAGCTGCCCCAGTCTCATTCTCTAACCACAAGCTAGATTATATGCAGCTAGATTGGATGCCTCTCTGCTACCCAAATGCATCACTATGCACACTCCAGTTGGTGGCTGTGCTAACTGGGAAGTGACAGAGAGATTTCACCTCCTCCTGCTACGCTCTTGCTGGTTCCAGTTACTCATTGCAACCCCCCTTGGAGCGCTGTCTTTATCAGGGGTCTCCCATTGTGCTCACACCCTTTCCCAATAGGCCTGGGATCAGAGGCCTGGAAAAGCTACTTTGGGTTCCAGGGCTTTAGAAATCCTCCCTCAGCATCTTATGGGTACCAACAGCTCCTGCCCAGAGTGGCACTGGGCTTGGGAAAGAATCAGGTGGAGTTGTTGATTTTTCCTTAGAACTTGTAATGAATCTGGAAGGAGAAAACAAGAGAGGCCCATGCTCAGATGTACTCCTTCTTGGGGGCAGGGCTGTCCTAGGCAGGTGCAGCTGGCCCGATCTCACCTTTAACCCACCCAGTAGCTGCTAATGTAACCCACATGAACAGAGAGGTCATGAACCCCTCTAGTAGCGGGCCTACCTGAGAGGATAAGAGTCTACTACTGCTGGAATAGCAACAGTTGGAGCTATTCCTTTAGCTCAAGTGGCAGCAGTTCTTGCTTTTAGTGTGGAAAGTCCGAGGTTCAATCGCTGCTCATAATCCAAGCAAGGAGACTGCTCGTTAAGGCTGAACGTGTCACTTGCTAAGAGGAGAGCGTTCATCTCTGGCAATGCCTCCATAGTCTCACTCACACTGTTGTATCATTCTACCACTGTAGTCACCATTAGTCACCACCGCAGTCCCTGGCACCATTAGCACTCATCACTTATCCGATCACTTACAGCAAGGCAGCATGGTCCAGCTGCTAAGGCACCACACTGGGTGCCAGGAAACCTGGCTTCTATTCCCAGCTCGGCTGCTGGGTGACCTTGAGCAAGACAGTTGTCCTCTCTGTGCCTCAGGTCCCCCTTTTGTCTACCTAGACTGCGAGCGCCCCGGGGCAGGGACTTGCTCTCACTTTGTATTCATACAACATCTAGCAAAGCGGGGGCCCCTGATTTGAGTTGTGGCCTCTAGGTGCTACTGAAACATGTCCAATAATAAAGTGTATGGAGGGGAAAAAAGCAGCATCTCCCCTAAAGCTCACCAACAGAGGCACTTCAGCTTCTCTCCCTTCATCAGCATCCTACAGATTTCACGCAGTAAGGATGGCCGGGAAAAAAGGCAGCTGTGAACACGGACAATGCAGTAGACAAGGAGGTCTGTCTGGCCAATGGCATTTCATACTTCTTGTTACCTGGTTGTTTGGATTCTCCCTCCTCACCCCACTGTTTAAATTCGCCTACTTATTAACAGGCATTTTAGCATTTGATTTCCCCCCTTCCCCCTCCCATATTTTATGAGACCCAACATGGCTTGAGAATAGGCACTGGATGGAGGCCCACGTGGGCTGCAAGATGGACATGAAAAAGAAAAGAAAGAAAAAGAAAAAGAAAGAAAGAAAGGAAGGAAGGAAGGATCAGTGATTAAACAATAGCAAGAGAGAGCACATTGATAAAACTTAAATAATAAAGCAGGAGAGAAAGATGATGTTCTTCAAAGGGTTAATTCCATCCAGGTAGCTTCTTTCAAAGCTGAATATTACAAGGCACATCCCATCTTAACCGCAGACATCTTCAAATCCTTGATGGAAAGCTCTCCGTGCAGACTCAGACTTGTTGCAAAGGGCCTGCCTGCTCAGAACAGTTCTGTGTCACCTATCAATCCTGGAGCCGCCTCCAGGGATGGGGAGGCTCAAGTTACTGAGCGGAACATGCCGCTAAAGCGGGCGACAGCTCCCAGCACAGGCGGCAGCGTGCATTCCACCCTGAGCTAAAGAAAGACGGCTGGTCTTTGATCTCTGGACTCTGTCTGCACCGCAGCGACATACGGCAGGAGGCCCTTGGGGAGAAGAGGGGGTGGGGGGTGGACTTGACAAGCCATTCCCCAAACCAGCCTTCTGCTCAGGGCCAGGAATCAAAGAGAGTGAGGGGACTGGTATGGCACCAACCACCAGTGATGAGCCCAGCAGAGAGAAAGACACCACAAATAGCTGGCTGAGACCTCCTTCTAAACACAGGGAAAGCTCCAAGAAGGAGGGACCACTTGGCTCAGGGGAATGGGACTGGGTTTGAAGAGCTTTCATCTCTTTACTGGCTTGAACCCAGACCAAGATGGGTAAGGAGTCAGCAGTGTCACTATCTGATCTCCGCCCAGTTCCTAGTGGGTCTACACCAACCCCACTGCTGGCAGGGTCCGTGGTTAGGCCAACGACTGGATGGGCTATGGAGACTGAACTCCTTTTAAGGTTAGAATTTAGAGTGGCCAATTTTGGTTTGACGTATTCCTGGAGACTTAATCACATGACATAGTTTTTAATTAAAGTTTAATCTTTAATTCCTGGAGACTCCAGGCCAATCATGGGATTAGACCCAAGCCTAGGTAGATTGGCGTCCATGCCTCAATTAGCAGCAGCCAGCCCCTTTCTTGGCAGTTGCATGGGGCATGCCAAGGAACGAATGGCACTTGTGCAGGGGTAAATAAGGGGCAAAATCTCGAGCCACTGGTGCCCATGCTGCACCCACCTGGTGCATGAAGGGAGAGCTACTTGACAAGCTGCTAATTCAGAGCATGTCAGCAAGGTGAGCTGCTCTGTGTGGGAACACTTGTCCATAGAGAAATTTTAATTCAGAGTCCAGTGAAATTTCAAAGAGATTGCAGGGTGTTGAGGGATTTGCTATGCTTACAAATGTAGCACTTTCATCCATCCACTTGCTTCTGCATGTCTCCTTAATCTATCTGTCTGGGGGAGCCCAGTTCCTGCCCCCATCTTGCCACATAGTAGATCCTGCCTGGTCATGGGTGCATCAGCCCCTTGTTTCACTGTATGATGGGACTGAATAGCAACCTAATCACAATCAGGGCTTTTCTTTCTCCCAGATTTTGCATGACGAGCTTGGAGCTTGATCTCCGTGTCTCCTTCTGGGTGATAAAGGTGATCATATATAAAATTTAGAACTGGTCAGAAAATGTGTTGGGTTTCTTCCCTCCCATGAAAAATTTCGGCTTTTCATCGAAAAACCAAAAACAAGAAAATTGATTTCCCTCCCTCCCCCTCATTTTTCACAACTACAACCCAAATATTTCCAGCCCCAATTTTTTTTTTTAAATCAGTTTTTGGCTGAAAATTTTCAGGTTTCCAATGTAACATCAAACAAATTCCAGGAGAGCGGGCATTTCCTGCAAAAATGTTCCTTTTGTCAAAAACTCACTTTTTTCATTACAAAAAAATTAAAAGTTTTTGGCCAACCCTAGTAAGATCATTGAGATGCCAATCTCAGCAGACTCCCTCCACACTTGCTACATTGCAACACAATATCAACTAATCTATCTCATTATTTTAGTACATAGATTTCCTTGACCATTTCACTAGGTTATTGACTCTTCTCCCACCACCAGAATAGATATTTTCCAGCACATTCCATTGTAATTAATATTGCTGTAACACACAGAGGGCGTAGCCAGTTTAGGATCCCAATTGTGCTAGGCACTGGAAATACATATAGTGAGAAGCAGTCCTTCCCCAGACAGTTTATAATCTGAAAAGACATAAGCATAAGAATGGGTCAGACCAGTGGTCCATCTAGCCCAGTATCTTGTCTTCTGACAGGGGTTGGTTCCAGATGCTTCAGAGGGAATGAACAGAACAGGGCAATTATCAAGTGATTTATCTCATTGGCCAGTCCTAGCTTCTGGCAATTGGAGGTTTAGGGACACCCAGAGCATGGGGTTGCATCCCTGACTATCTTGACTAATAACCATTGATGGACCTGTCCTCCATGAATTTATCTACTTCTTTTTTGAACCCAGTTATACTTTTGGCCTTCACAACATCCGCAGGCAATGAGTTCCACAGGTTGACTGTGCATTGTATGAAGAAGTTCTTCCTTATGTTTGCTTTAAACCTGTTGCCTATTAATTTCATTGGGTGAGCCCTAGTTCTTGTGTTATGTGAAGGGGTAAAGAACAAGACAAAGGGTAGGAGAAAGGGACATGACATACAAGCAAAAGTTTGGGGAACTGAGGCAAAGACCCGATCCTCAAAGGTATTCAGGCACTTCACTGCCACGGATTTCAATGGGAGTTAGGTGTCATCCGGGTTTAAGTGACTTGTCCCAGAACATGGTCGCAGGTTTCCAACTCAGGTTTTCTGAATCCTAGGTCACTGATTTAACCACAAGGCCATGCTTCCTTCACCATAGCCCCACTGCCTTCCTTATTCAACCTTCAGTGCAGATCCCCTATTTATGGTTATTGTTTCGGAATCTTCCAGGGCCTGCCCCTCAGCCCCTCCCCACACACACACTTTCATCCTCCTTTTCCCTCCCTTGCAATCACAAGAATCCTCCCCCCCCCCCGGACAATGCTGCCCCTTCGTTCTGCCCAAGGGGCTTGCTAGAGAACAAAGAAAAGCACTCCCACCCCCTCGGGGACGGGGCTGCTTCACCATCTCCTCCAGCCCTTTCCACGCTCACAGCAGAAGCGTGGATCCCCTGAGCGAGGAGCATCTTGCGTGGCTGCCGCTGGGCCTACTCATCTGTTCTCAGTTACCAGTAGGACTAGAGTCGATTCTGCTATCAGTAAGCGGAAGGGAAACAGGCTCCTACAGCAACATGAACAGGGCACACAAAAAGCTGAGAGGAAGCCCACCATTCTGTCCTGAGACTGAGGAGTTCTGAGTGCAGTTCCTGGCTCTGCCACTGCCTGGCCTTGGGCAAGTCACCTAATTTTGCTGTGCTTCAGTTCCCCATTGGTACCACAGATATGATAATGTTCTGTTTCTTGCCTATTTAGATTGTAAGCTCTTTGGGGCAGGGACTGTCTCTCACTGTGTATGTACAGCGCCTAGCACTAGGGGGTCCTCATCTCATTTGGTGCCTTTCTATGATCCTAGTAACACACCTGATAGTGAGAAAGCAGGTAGGGAATGAAGCTAAATATTAAGGAACAGGCAATAAGCACCACAGCGGGTACAATGAGAATTTGCTACAATGGTATGCTCCACCTCAGGGGACAATATGCCATTCAGCAGGTGCAGTACACAGCATGAAAAAGCCTATGAGAAATATATCCCCCGCCCTGCCCTCTTGCAAGGGGGTGGACTTAGAACGCAATAGATCTTCACTACCGAAGCACAAGGCTTGGACACAGTCCTGAGACTGGCCTACCCAGGCACTGTCCTACTTATAGCAGGGCCAAGGATACTGCACTGCAGGTATCTATATTAAATCTCTTTCCGGGATCCAACTAACTGTCTGTTTGATGGTACCGCGATGCACACAAATGCATCTGAACATACAACCTTACCATATTCATCCTGCCTGATGTAGACTCTGAGCCTGCCTGTTTATTAGCTGTATTATGGAAGTGCCTGCAAACCCCTCAGTCAGGGACAGAGACGGTCCCTGCCCCAGAGTTTACAATCGAAACAGAAGGTGAGAGGTGACAGGTGGATGAGACAGATAGGGGGAAGCCCAACCAGAGCTGTGAGACTGTTATGGTTACCGTAATAAGCAGTGGGCCGAGCACACCAGCTGCCTCACCCGTCTGTAGACACCATGGCATAGGTAGGTTTTCCACCGAGCTCCTACTTTAGTCACTAATGGTCGCTTTTGTCATGACTGACAACTTGGCCATGACTGGGGCTTAAACTGGGGAACCTCCAGAGCTAAAAGCATGAGCCCCTCCTGCTCAAGGCGAAAGATGAGATGCTGTAGCTGAGAGCAGTAGGAGACTCATCTCTGATGCAGATCAGGCACATCTAGGGGAGAGACAGCTGACACTCAGCAGTGGGTTACACCAGCAAAGTCACCAAGCTCCACTGTATTCAGTCCAAGACTGGGCTCTCTCTCACTCTCTCCCCCTCGGGAGCCTGCACTTACCTGCAAATGCAACTCAGCTAATCTGTAATTGGCAACAAAAAGAAAGCCACTCCCCATATGTCTTTTAATGTTTCCACAGGAACCTGGACAATGCCTTTGACATCATACATCATGGGTGGCAAGCGATGTAAATAACCCCCTTCAGTGACAGACCAGGTTCCAGAGATGCCAGCGGTTCAAATTCAGCTGCAGGATTTACGGCCTCAGACCTGTCAAACTGCAGCATACGCAGCTGCTCCACAGGAATTCCCTCCCTTGGATGAGCCTTCCCAGTGCATTCCCATACAGATGTCCCACTGCTCTGCTGCAAGGATGTCTCCTTCTCTGCTCCAGCATCTCATCAGCCAACGCCTGGAGAATCCAGGGGCCTGCCACGGCTCCCAGGGATGTCAGCAGGTCCTGCAGGTGCTCAGCACCTTAGAAATCAGGTCACTTATTTAGGTACCTAACAAATCTGAGAATTGCAGCCATTGGGTGTGTTTAGGGAACAAAATACCTACATCAGGCACTGATGGCCTGTTTCTTCCCCACGTGCTGAGCACCTGCAGTTCCCCTTGACTGCACTGAGTGGTGGGGTTGCAATCAGGCCATAAATTAAAGTCGGTCCCAAATATTTTTACCACCATCTATTGCGTGGAAATATTCAATGACAACAACAACAACAAAAACTTCCCTTTTTGTCAAAATTTTCCATGCAAATTTTTGAGGTTTTGGGGAAAAACCTGAACACCGAAAGTTTTTGGATAAAAACTTTTTGGTTTTCATCAGAAACATTTTGATAAAGAAAAACTTTTCCACAGAGAGCAGACATGCTTTTTGCTTTTCCCTTCTCCAAAACGCAATTCCCCATCAAAAAACAATTTCGAAGGAAAATTTTCCACCAGCCCTATTATAAATGCTGATTTAGGCACCAAAGTTAGCACTCAGATGCCTAAATGTGCATCTGGTACCTAACTTCAGTTTAGGGTTCACAGGTACTGGGCAGCTAATCTCACACAGCCAGGTTAGCACCTTGCAATATCGCCTGAATAAAGGACAACGTGGAGTATACCGCTCCAGGAGCCAGAGTGTGACCCCAAGAGTCACAGGTCAGTCGGTGCTTCCCCTTTGCTCTGTGCATCTGCTCCAGTGCAATTTATTTCATCCAGAGACGGCCAGCACAATGGGGATGAAGCCAAGGCTCTGCCCACGCCTCATCCTTGCCCTCCCACCTGTGCAGGAAGGAAAGTAGCAGCCCTGCGGAGGTTTCTCTCCCCACTGCAACCTGTAATGTTGGTAGCTGGTTTGTAAGGGTGCCTTGTGCATCCGTGCTCCCCATACAGGCACAAAGGTAGGTTCCTCAGTCCAGTTCCCCAGGACTCTATGTAACCTAACTGTCCATCTGGGTATTCCCAACGTGCCTCTCACAAAACGCTATTCTCACAACTCTGGGCAAGTTTCCGGAGAGCTCACTGGACACATCTGTAAAATAATGACACGAATGGGCCACATCGGGGCGTTATGCGCTGTCCATTCCCTGCACAGCATGTCACGTCTGCAACTCCGGCTGGCGCTGCAGCTGGTAGATAGATGCCTTTTCCTCCCTAGCAGCACAGTGAGGTGATTAGAGTCAACAAATAAAAAAATAATATTCAGCAATTAACAGTAATTCACAACACCAATATTGCCTTATTATTACTTTGGGAGAGGTGGTGTTTAGTGGTCAGAGCACAAACCCCGAGAGCCAGGAATGCCTGAATTATAACTCAGCACCGTCACCAATGCTCCCGCTCCGGCCTTGGGCAAGTCAAGGAGGGTTGAATCCTGCAAGGTACTGAGTGCTCTGGATCTGATCCAGCAAAGCACTTAAGCATGTGCGTAACTTTAAGCATCTGAGTAATCCAACTGACTTCAATGGGATTTAAGCATAGGCTTAATTTTAAGGGCATGTTTGAAATGCTTAGCTGAAGAGGGGTGGACTGTGTGCAGGTGCTTCTCCAGAACCTCTCTGCTTCAGTTTCTTCATGATGAATTGGGGGGATGGGGGGGGTGCTTATCTGCTGAAGAGCAGGTGGTAGACTGGCCCCTGACTCCCCTTCAAAGAGCCAGCCACGGTGCCAGGATTAAGTTGTTAACGTTTGTCAGACACTAAGCAGAGGATAAGTATTTGGTATTCTTGCATTAGTGCCTTTCAGCCAGAACCCCAATTCTCTTTACAGACGATACTCCACATACAAGACGCATTTACCTGATTCAGCACTAACCTGAAGCTGCAGCTTGTGTGGAAGGTGGCTCACAGCATAGCACCTTGTGGCCTTTTTGGCCAAGACAGCGAGGACACCTTGGCTCCTGTGAAAAGTGCTATGGACTCTTTAATGACCTCAGGTGAGCAAGACCTGGGTTTCATGCCTCAGCCTAAAGGTGGATTACACAGCAGCTGCAGTAAAGCCAGCTGATCAGCAACTGAGTGCGAAAGGGCGCAAGTGCTCCATGGTGTAAGTCTCTTGCCTTCTTTAGAGATGAATTTGGTCCCCAGGAGACTCCAACTATGTGACAAAATATGGTGACATCATCAAGCAGGTCTAAAACAAATAAAAGGAAGTATTTCTTCACACAACACACAGTCAACCTGTGGATCTCCTTGCCAGAGGATGTTGTGAAGGCCAAGACCATAACAGGGTTCAGAAAAGAACTAGATAAATTCATGGAGGATAGGTCCATCAATGGCTATTAGCCAGGATGGGCAGGAATGGCGTCCCCAGCCTCTGTTTGCCAGAAGCTGGGAATGAGCGACAGTTGATGGTGACCTGTTCTGTTCATTCCCTCTAGGGCACCTGGCACTGGCCACTGTCGGAAGACAGAATACCGGGCTAGATGGACTCTTGGTCTGATCCAGTAGGGCCGTTCTTATGATGGAATCTGTGTGGGGTGATCCTGAGATGTGCCGGGTTCAACTGCCAGCTGCGTGACGAGTCAATCATGCAGAGCTGGGGATTAAGATAATTGGATGGCCAGGCTCGGAAACCAAATTCTCTGAACAGTTCTGAAATAAATCCAAAGGACGCTCATCTCCCACTGCACTAAAGGAAGCAGTCTGAGAGTGCCATAGCCAAGGGAGCAGAACAAGCAAACAGTGCTGTTTTGAACTATGTTCCAAAAAATACTGGTAAGGAGGTGGGGCTTCCAAAATAACCAGCCTTGGCCTAACTTTCAGCTCCCATTGATTTCAGTGGGAGCCGAACTAAGCCAAGATGTTTGGAAATTCCATCCAAAAGCTTACATCTGCCTCATCTTATGGGCTTTGCAAGCCTAATAAGATCATCATCCGGAGCAGAATTTGACCTGGAGCCATGCATTGCCCCAAGGGCAATATTCTCTGCTAGGTGGCGCAATTCCATTGACCTCAGCGGGAGTTCTGCTTGTTCTCTAGGGTCACGAATGAGTTGACAGGAATCAATGTCACAATTAGCCCTAGAGCTGGTCAAAAATGTCCCAATGAAACATTCAAAATGTTGAAAATGGCGTAATTCTGCCAGGTTTCAAACTAGATCGAATTTTCACTTTTTGATTAACATGATTTTGTTCATTTCAAGTTAAGCATATTGGTATCGAGGCCTCTAGTGGGAGCAGGCAATAGAAGAAAACTTTTGTTTTAGTGGATGGAGTTACTCAAACCCAGAACTCAAGCTGGCCACCTGCAGCTGAAAGCCTGTATCTTCTTCCCCATTAGTTCCCAGCCAGAAAACATGGGACAGATCTGGATACATAAATTCAGCGTACAATGCAATAAGTACAAGTAATTCTTCTTTATATCAGTCAGGACCCTTTGCATTCTGGACATAGAGTCTGTGGCTGTGGATAGGAGGGTATCTGGATAAAGGTCAAGGGATACGAAAACAGCCCTATCTAGGAGACATGGGATCTGGATCTGTGAGGAGCTCCCTGCGATGTGCTTTGAGGTCAGTGGGAGTGGAGAGTTCTGTGGCAGTTGAATTCCTTCCACATGTCGTAGAAAGTGCTCAGAACCCCACAGCCTGCAGTCGGTCATACCTCAAAAGTTGTATTGCCAGCAGAGCCGTCCCTAGGGTACGGTGAATCGAGGCAACCGCTCCAGGCCCCGCGGTTTGGGAGGCCCCGCAGGCCGGCGCCATGATTGGCCAGCGTGATCAGTCCCGGAAGGGACGGTTCAGTCCCAGAAGTGACAAATTCGTCACTTCTGCCCCGGGCCCCGCACCCCCCTAGAGACAGCCCTGATTGCCAGTCCCATCTGTTCAAAAATCACAAATCAGCATGCCCCAGAGCATCACAAGGCTGGCTTCAAAATCACTTCTTCTTTTTTTCCATTCTTTTTATTTTCATTTCATTTCTGGAGCCTTTAGGCCAGATGCTTTCCAGCTTTTCTCTGCAGCCACAAGGGCTAGGAACCTCCTTTTTCTTATTAAGCAAAAGCTGAGGTTCACTAGAGCAGGTCAGGAATTTGTCAGTGAAATGGTTTTTCATCAGAAAATGGTGATTTGTCAAAACTAAGACTTTTCTCTGGAAAGGGCAGGTTTTGATGAAACTTTCATTATGAAAGTTTCAGGTCCAGGATGAAAATTCTGGTCAAAACCAGACAGAGAGCCCCTTGAATAGACAAGAGCCTAGAGGTTAAGGAGTGCCCCTGCGAATTCAGAGCAGGACCTTCAACCTGAGTGCCCTGCCCACTGAGCTATTAGCTAGCCTGGCTGTGAAACTTTCTCAGTCTCTCTTGTTGGGTCCGTTCTACCTTGTCTCTGAGTCACTCTCTCTCTCTGACCCCAGTGAATATTTAATTATTTCTACAAAGTAGAACAGCTTCATCAGGAGAGACTGACTCTATAGCCTGGGATTGGGGCTCCCACATGCCTGCTAAGTGCCCCGTGTTCACTCTCAGGTTTAAGGCCAAAAAGGGTGTGGTTTTGTTCCCATGGAGAAAAAAATTTTAATCTTGACAATTTTCCAGGGACGGGAAAAGCGTGTCCTGCCCAGCTCTACCGACTCCAGGAGCTGGGTCTTGAAGAAAAAACCCAAATATCATGCGAGTCAAGAGTCTGCAACGCTACAAAAAACAACACAGTGAGGGTGAAATCCTGGCCCCACTGAAGTCCATGGAGTTTTGTCATCGACTTCGGGAGAGTTGGGATTTCCCCCTAGGTCGCCAGGTCTCTCAAAACAAGGCAAACACCCAGGAGTCTGTGAGCCCCGATCAGAACACCCAAAGGCTTGGCTAGAATAGGGACCCAAACCAGCCATAGACAGGGAAGTGCCCAACTGCACTGCAGTGTTTCAAAGACCAGCTCACCCAGCGTTTGCAGACGAATCGGGCCCCGTGCGAGAACACGGCCTTAGCCATGACTAACACTGAATTCTCACTGAATTAAGTTCCATTTCTTTGGGTCAGGGTTGGCCCCACTCCTGACCAGTCACGGGTCCTTGTGGCCTCCTTCCCTGGAATCCTAGAAAGCTTGAGTCTCGCTGGGTTTACATATTCCCCAGCTACAGCAGCCTCCTCCGAGTAGGCAGGGTGCTTATTAACTGCAGGGGAATATCACAATGGGAGAACGAAATTGCAGCCTACAGGAGACAGCACTCTATCATTTTGCTTCCCTCAGTCACTGGGAAGAGCACTGCTCCGCTCAGACGTGATTTGATGAGCTGGATCAGCCCTCCCCGTCAGCTCCTGCCAATGTCCTGATCCAGCACAATTCTTGCCTCACCACATACGGCTGGGACTCTGCATTTAGAGGATTAAAGGGAGGGGAACATGCCCACTTTGGGGGAGGGATGCACTGAGAGGCACTGATAAAAATAATGGCTTAAGGGGAGCCAAAAAGTTCTCATCTGTGAAGGACCAAACTTGCTCTCAAGGGAGGGGACTGTGGGCTGGTGGTGAGAGCAGGGGCCTGGGGGGCAGGCTCCTGACTTCTATTCTCAGCTGTGTGTGGAAGTGGGCGTTGGAGTGAGGGAATTGCGAGTCAGGATGCTGGGTTCTATTTCTGGCTCTGGGTGGCTAGAGCAAGAGGACTGGGAACAAGGGCCCCATTGATTCTGCTCTCAGCTCTGACTGGGAGCACGATCTAGTGGTTAGAGCAGGGGACTGGGAGTTAGAACTCCTAGGTTCTAACCCTAGCTCTGCCATTGCCTTGGTGTGTGACCTTGAGCAAGTAATTTAACCTCTCCTGGCCTCAATTTATCCATCTGTGAAATGGGAATAGGACAACACGGTCCTACCTCGCCGGGGGGCAGGCTGCTCAGTTTAAACAATTACTATTTGCAAAGCCCTTTGAGAGCCGCACTCGAAAGGCACCAGAGAAGCACGAAATGTGATTTAACAATAGTACTTATTTGCATTGACTCCATCAGGGTCAAACCCCAACCTGAGCAGAATCTGCCAAAGCACCCACTGCAGAGGAGCCATCTCACCGGGACTCATCCCAGCTGGAACTTGCTTCTCTCTCTCTCTCTCTCTCTCCTGGGATACAGGGAAGACTCTGTAAAGCCAGGCACCATTTTACATGAGCCTTGCCCCCCAGAGGCCACAGAGCTCCCCCTTCTTAAGCCTAGCTCTCCTGGGTAATTCAATCTGGTTGGAGAGCAGAAAGCAGTGCATGTGTGCGTGGGTGTGGGGGGGATAGTACGTGCACAGCTGGGACACACACAATATATGTGAACTCTGTTGAAACAAGTGGTGCATAGAGCTATGAGAGAACCCAGCTCTTTCACTGAGCACAGTCCCAGTGAATAAATTCTTCTGCTTCAGCGCTGACAGGTTCACGCAGACCCCCTCTTCCCCTTCCCTCCTCGTCTGTTGCTTTGAGATCCAGGTTCTAACAAATCTCAATGAGGAGCGCGGCTGCAATTGTCATGGGCCACTCTGCTTTGGGTGGAAAGAGCGACTGCCATGCTCCTTCAGGGCAATCTCCCCCAGCAGACCAGTCCCCCAGGCTCACTCCAAACTGGGCCTTGCTTGTAAACCTTGGTGAGCCCTCCAGTGACCTCGGTCCTCACCTGGAGTCAGTGACAAAAGGCCAAATCCAACAGATTCTGGGTGGATTCTGGCTCCCCCCACTGAACCCTGTGCACGGCACTCAGGGAGTCCAAAAAGCTGAATTTTTGTAACACCGAGAAATTCGTTCAGGTCAACGACTTTGTTGTGCAACCAGAGAAAACTTCCCCTCCAGGAACACGTGGCAGGACCTTCGCTCTTAATAGTCTAGGAGAGGGATGCAGCCAGGAAGACATGGTGCTCCGAGTCCATTCACTCTCGACAAAGCACCAGAGGGATAGCAGGGTATTTTGTAATCTTTAGACGTGGGCCAAATTCTCCCCTGCTGGAAACAGGTGCAATTCCATTGATCACCACAGGGTAGCTCACGTGAGGCAAGGTTGCAGGATTCAACATAAGAACATCAGAATGACCACACTGGGTCAGACCAAAGGTCCATCTACCTCAGTATCCTGACTTCCAACAGTGGCCAATGCCAGGAGCTTCAGAGGGAATGAACAGAACAGGTCATCATCAAGTGATCCATCCCCTGTCGCCCATTCCCAGCTTCTGGCAAACAGAGGCTAGGGACACCATTCCTGCCCATCCTGGCGAATAGCCATTGATGGACCTATCCTCCATGAACATATCTAGTTCTTTTTGAACATATCTAGTTCTCCTCTGGCAAGGAGTTCCACAGGTTGACTGTGTGATGTGTGAAGACATATTTCTTTTTTGTTTGTTTTAAACTTGCTGCCTATGTGCTCACGAATTAGAGCCAATCACGGAGCACAGACACTTCTCACAGCCAGAACCCCTTTGAGCAGTCAGGTGCTGCTTTGATCTTTACTCGGGGTTATTTATTATCAGCGTCGTGCCCACAGTCATGGACCAGGACCCCACCATGCCAAGCACCGTACAAACACGGAACAAAAAGATTGCATCAGTCCCAAAGAGCATATAATCTAAGGCAGTTCTCAACCCGCAGCCTGCGGGCCGCTTGCAGCCCAATCAGCACACAGCTGTAGCTCATGTGATATCCTCAGGGCCATATAGGTAGTATATATATTGTGTGGGTGCGGCCCACATAACACACAGAGAGCTGCATATGCAATGGTAAATAGGTTGAGAACCACTGATTTAAAGTCACAATTAAAGAGCTCTACAGTCTTGTCTACACTACAAATACTTTGCAGGTACTATACCGGTGTAGCAGAGTGCGGATGCAGCTTACATTGACTGAAGGCATTTTTCTGCAGGCATAGTAACACCACTGTAGCAAGCATTCTCCTTTAGCCACAGCTGCATCTATAGTGGGGGTTTGCTGTCATAGTTTTGTCAGCTGGGGGTGTGGATTTTGCACACCCCTGACCAACATACCTATGCCAACAAAACTTTGTAGTGTAGACCTGGCCTCAGGTCTCCAGCAGCTGTGCTGCATGAGGGGTTTCCAAGACCAGCCCAAAAATTAGTCTGTGTGAATTAAAAGGGGAATCTCCCAAAAAGGGCAGGGTGGGAGAGCTTTCCAAGTCTAGCCACATTCACCAGCATCGAAATTCCTCCTCTCTCCAGGGCAGGTTTCTCATTTCCCAGATGTTATTTACTGTTTGGAATCTTCCTACTTCAGGCCCAGTGACAAAGAGAATGAAGCTACAATTTGAGCTGTGAGAAAAATGGGTTTTTCGATCGCTGGTAATTTCAATTTTTTAAAATCATTTCAGGTCAAATCGAAAATGAATTTTTTTTTCAAACTTTTGGATGAATCAAAAAGTTGAAAATAAATTCATTTCTGGTCAAACAAAATATTTCATTTTGACAAACTCAAAACATTTCATTTCCATTTGGACCATTTAAAAACGTTTTTGATACAATTTTTAACCTGATTAAAGGAAAGTTTGAACCAAAAACTTGCTCTGAAACAAAAAAATCAAAATGTTTCTGGTTTCTCAGAAACTGTGTGAGGGTTGTTTTTTTCCCCCAACCAAAACAATTAAGCAGAACTAACACAAAGTTACAACATGTTTAAGTGTCACCAAATCTGCATTTTTTGGCCAAAATAAAATAAAATAAATAAACGTCGCCCAGTCTAGCTACAATAAGCCAGACAGGCTGCTCACCACACAAGGACAGGTGAGGCCAAGCAGTTGCCCATCCAAATTATGATGGGCACTATCAGCATTGAAGCCTATGGTGCTAGCAACTGGACAAACATCCAAAAGACAGTTCTTTCTGCTCCCTACCAGCTTAGCTAGCCAGTCTCTTGTGGGTCCCAAAGTCACTTTGCAGGCCTGCAAAGTGCTTGACGCGTCACCATGATGCTATGCGACGAACAAGTCATGACATCAGGCAAATGCAGCGAAGTGATGGCCCTATTCTAAAGGGGCATGCTTTCTCCTTCCAGAGCTCTATCTGCAGTCAAAACCTTGGTCTCCTGTATGGGGCTTGTCACCAAACTAGCTAAGCAGGCTCAGGCTGGGTCAGAACTTGGCTGGGAGATTTCCAAGAAACACCCTGCTGCTGCAGGAAGCGCAGCAGATGATTCAGTGGGTGGGGTTCTCCCCTCTGGCTTCGTACTAGACCAGTGGCCCAGCATGGCTCAAGAGGGTGCTGTGCTGCTGAAGGTGCCATCTTTCAAATGAGCTTGTGATCGTTAATAATCCGGTGACCCTTTCAATAAGAATAAGAGTATTAACCTCAGTGTGTTGGGCAGCTTCCAGCTCAGGCAATCGCATCCAGCCCGTCTAACATTCCCCCTCCGCCTTCTATTAAGTACCGACCTTTGCTTTGCTAAACTGCTATGCAGGGTATGCTGTTAACAGCTGCCACGTTGCATCCCAGACGTGGCTGCATTTCAACAGTGCTGAATGTAGATTGTTTGCAAAGCACATTAGGAGCCTTTGGGATCACAAGTGCTACGGAGGGAAAGCGTGGCCTTGTGGCTAAGGTACTGTCACAAGCTTCAGGAAATCTGCCTTCAATTCCCAGCTCTGCTGCTGACTCCCTGTCTGACACCGGGTAAGTTTCTTCTTTGCTGTGTTCCTGAGCTCCCCATGTATGAAGTGTGGATGGTACTACTTTATTTAGAGTGCAGGCTCTTTGGGGCCCGGACTGTCTCTCATTATCTGTACAGCACCTAGCACAATGGGGCCCTGATCTCAGTGTGGACCTCTAGATGTTACGATAATAATAGAAATGCAAACTGGGATTAATTATCACAGATGGAATCAAAGTATGAACAATTACTTAAGAACATAAGAAGATCTGATTCATGATAATCTTAGAATTAAACTTAAGATAGAAATATATGGAACTGTTATATAAATAAATGGAACTGTTATATTTGAGATCCTTGACACCCTCGCTCCTCCACCCATGGGGGGTGTTTATGAACATTTAGACAAAGTGACAAGAGTCTTCTCCTCTTTGTAATCCTCCAAAGAAGCCTGGCAGGGATGGAGTTAAATGGGGAGTGTGGGGGGGAGGTCCTTGCCAGCTGTTGCATGGCAGAGAGAGAGAGAAGGCACAGAACATGTATCACACGGAAATGAAAATAAATCCCCTCCTGCGTTTTCCTCCTGCTTTTGCCTGCCACTGCCTCTGCGTGAGCTGGGCTCGCTCACACACACTCACACTCGTGCAGGGAGCCGAGATGCAGCCGTGCAGCACCGGCTGGGGCCTAGCAGGAGACAGGAACAGGGCGAGGCCCCATCTCGAAGCAGATTTTCCTGTAGACCTGCAGGCACCTTTTGACAACCACAAACCGGTAACCAAATAAACAACAGGGGCGTCTTCGGCTCACCCCACCCCCACCTACCCCCCTGCGGGCACTAAGCAACCCACGGCTGCCAAGCCTCTGACTGAGCTGGTAAATCAGCAAGGAGCCGACAAGTGCCAGGCCTGGGAGGGGAGGTGGGTACGGTGCTTTTCGACAGTCAGAGGCAGAGGGGAGGGCTGGGAAGAGCAGCAGGCAGGCTGTTAGGCAGAGCTCCTTCTTGCCCTAATAGGAGCCGAGCCATCTCCCCTCGGGCATGTGCGTCAGACAGGCGAGTGCCCCTGCTCCTCGGGAGCCTCCCATGCACCGCCCGTAGCTCTTCCCAGCCCCCCTCGCTGATTGCCATGTCTGCAGTGAGGCGCCAGGAGGAGGGGCCGGCGGACTAACAGGCCACAAGCAAAACGAGTTAGGCAGTCTCGGATAAATCACAGGCCATGACAGTCGGCCTACAACACCTGACAGAGAAATGGGTTGTATCTAACCCAAGAGACAGCAGGAAGGGAATAGGGGCTTGATTCGCCTCTACCATTGGTGTAAATCTGGAGTGACTCCCTTTCTAGTTAATGGAGTTATGCTGGTGTAAAACTGGAATAACACCATTGCAGTCAATAGTGCTACACTGGCTTAAAACAGAAGTGACTCCATTTAAGTCAGTGGAGCTATGCTGGTGTAAATCAGGAGTAACTCCATTGTAGTCAATGGAGATACACTGTTGTAAGCAACAGGAGGATCAGGCCCTCTATGCCAAGCTTTTACTCTGAGCACATCTCCTCAGGCCTTCTCTGGCTTCCACACTCCTTCCACATCAACCTCAAGCTTCTTTTGTTTCCATCCACAAAAGGCAACCATGGGACACCTCTTCTTCAGAGAAACACCACACTGAAACCTAGCCTAGCCCACAAAACGTGATCAGCATCGCTTTGGGCCTTGCTCCTGTGCCCTCCGGCCAGTTATGGTGGTTTTACGACCACATTTTCCTAAACAATTTTCTCCAAAGCCCATTAAAGTCAGTGGAAGCCCCTGTTCTGGAACAGCCTCCCAAGGGGAGCAGTGGGGGGAAAAGACTGAGCTTCCTAAATTTATGGCTGGGATGGTATGAGGAGACATCCTACAGTGGCATGTAGCCAATCTGCAACTGCTTGCAGCAAGGGCATCAGAACCTTGAGGGGGTCGGGGGGGGGGGCAAGGAGGCCATGTCCCCTCACTTTTTAACATAGGCATAGTTTGGGTGGGGTAGGGGGCAGCGTTGCCCCCCTCCCAAACTGCAAGCCTCTGGCAGGAGCGGAGAGGCACCAGGGGCTGCACCTTGTGGTGGGATTGCCCCCACAAATTTCATGGCAGGGAAGCTCATATTGGTGATCAGCTCCCCCACCACGAAGCGCACCCACTGCCAGCACCAGCCACACAAACTACACCCATGTTAAAAAGTGGGAGGGGCATGGCCTCCCACCCAGTTCTGGCGTCATTGGCTATCTGTAAATATCTCCAACGGCTGGTGATGGGACACTAGATGGGGAGGGTTCTGAGTTACAACAGAGAATTCTTTCCCAGGTGTCTGGCTGGTGGGTCTTAATCACATGCTCAGGTCTAACTAATCGCCATATTTGGCGCTGGGAATGAATTTTTCCCCATGTCAGATTGGCAGAGACCCTGTGGATTTTTCACCTTCCCCTGCAGCATGGGGAACGGGTCACTTGCAGGTTTAAACTAGTGTAAATGATGGATACTCTGTAACTTGGAGTCTTTAAATTGTGATTTGAATAACTCAGCCAGAAGTTATGGGTCTATTACAGGAGTGGGTGGACAAGGTTCCATAGCCTGCAATGTGCAGGAGGTCAGTCTAGATGATGGTCCCTTCTGACCTTAAAGTTTATGAGTCTAGGAGACTTTGTGGAGCACCAGATCAGGCCCATACAGAGGAAACTGAGTCTAACTATACACAACGTCCTATCAAATACACAGAGTAATCAACCCGGAAAAATGCAGAAAAATAACATTTGAAGTACAGCGAATGCAGGTGTTATTTGTAACAATAAAGGGGACAGAAATCCAGAGAGAGGTGTGAAGTTTAAGGGAATGGAGTCCCTTAATAATCATGGGTAAACAACAAGAACAGAAGGATGAATTCTCCATGGGAGACAGCACCATGTGTCTCTCTCTTGTAACAAGCTGCATCTACTCTGCCACCCAAACATGGCAGCTGCTACTGCCCACAGCAGACTCCTAGAAACTTAAGGAAAACAAAACCATAAGTTATATTGCTACCTCAGCCAGTCCCCACCTTGAAGGCCTTGATCATCTCCGCCTGGCCTATATCCCTCCCCTCATTTCTTTTCACAGTGCCTTTTGCAATCTACACTCTGCCCTGGCCTCTCTCCTGCTCACTCCTGACTTCAGTCCACTTCCTATGGCCAGCACTGTGAGCTTCCGGCTGCTCCTCCTTCCAAAACCATTACAGTGCTACCACCCTGTTCCCTGGAACGTTCTAGCTACTCCAAGATCAAAGTTGCTTCAGTTATTGTTGTTATTATTATTCTTTGCATGTGGTAGTTCATAAACCAGGCCCCCTTGGTGCTGTACAAACAAACACAGCCCCTGCCCAGAATAGCTGACAGCCTAAACTTATGTATTTATCTGTGTCATTCACCGAAAGCATCCAACAAGATTCCCTTATTACAGGCTTCCCTTTAGTTCCACGTCCACGAGATGAAATCCTAGCTCTGCTGAAGTCAATGGCTGTTTTGCCTTTGACGTCAGTGGGACTGAGATGACACTCACGGGGTCACGAGATAGTGGGAGGGGCTCCTAGGCAAAGCTGCTTTCTTTTAACCCTAGACAAGGAATTTTATTAGAATAAAGAAAGCAATGTTCTCATTAAAGCTACCCTAGTCAGTCTGTCTGTCTCTGCTCCACCTTCATCTGCCCAGAGCCTTCACCATCTGCCCAGAGCCAACACCTGCTTGTCTTCCTGCTACAGATTCAAAGCAGCAGCATCCTTAGAAAGAAGAAAGAATGAGAGCCGAACAGTAACTCAGTTTGAAGGTCTAGAGGTTTCACAGGGTTTAAAACACAAGTGGATTGTGCAACTCTATAATAAAATAATAAATAATGTTAATAAATTACAACAAATTAGAGATGGACCCAAACTGCACAGTCCAGATCAGGACCCCTCCAAGTTCAAGGGAACCAGGATTTGGGTTCAAGCCCATCTTCAATAATAAACCTCTGGGGACTGAATGAATGGATATGAACATAACGGAGTCCCTCTGGAGGTGTCATTGGTGGCGTCGTTCAGGTCAAGATACAAGACAGTAGGCAAAATGTGAGCAAAAACTACCAGTGGTGGTTGGTTTTGCAAAACCAAATCAGGGCAGGTTTAGATTCATCCAAACCTTCAAAGTTCAGGGGACTGGGAGGGTCCCTTCTCAAATGCACATGGCAACTCAACCCCCTCCCCCCTGGCACTGCAAGAGCCAGATCAGTGGAACAACCTCCAAAATATTGCTGTGCAGGTGGGAGACTTTAAAGGGGGGCAGGATGTTTCACTTTGGGTTGGGCTGATGGTTTGCCTAGACATAGTCAGCCTCTTCCATGCCATTACAAGGGCTGCTCGAGGAAGCCATGGATAGTTGCAAGGTGACAGTCACAGGGTGGCTGGCCCTTTAGGAAACGTCTACACTGCAAAAATATCCTAGCAGCAATGAGTCTCAGAGCCCAGGTCTACAAACCGGGCTCTCGGGACTTGCGCTATGGTGCTAACCCAGTGAAGACATTCCTGCTAGGGCTGGTGCCCGGGCTCTGAAACCTGCCGAGAGGGTTAGGTCTCAGAGCCCATGCTCCAATCTGCATGGGAATGTCTACACTGCGATTCTGAGTGCCGTAGCCCAAGCCCGAGTCTGTAGGCCCAGGCTCTGAGACTCACCGCCACAGGTGTTTCATTGCAGTGCTGACATACCTTATGGAGGAGTTGGGCCCAGCTCACCAGTGCCAGATCAGCTATCACCCAGCTGAGACTGATCATCATCATCGGGGGGAGGGATATCTCAATGGTTTGAGCATTGGCCTTCTAAACCCAGGATTGAGAGTTCAATCCTTGAGGGGGCCATTTAGGGATCTGGGGCAAAAATTGGGAATTTGTCCTGCTTTAAGAAGGGGGTTGGACTAGATGACCTCCGGAGGTCCCTTCCAACCCTGATATTCTATGATTCTATGATCACATCCTTTCCAGTTAGCTCCTTAGGCTTCTCACCACTGCCCTGGCATGACTTTGGAATTAACCCCTCCCCTCCAGTTCCTTGTGGCTGCCAGAGGGAGGCTGGGAGAGGATGACCTTCCAAAGCAAAACCACCAGGCGGGTTCCCCACCACTCCAGGGATAGTAGAAGTGGCTTGGGCAAGGCTGCTCAGAGGTCTTGGAATCCCAGCTCCAGCAGAGCATCCGTTCTCCACTAGGCAGCAGCGCTCCTTGCTGCATGGCTGGAGATCAAAAGCCTGGAGGCTGCAGCTCACACACACACCTTTCCTGGTGTCCTCCTGCTGCCCCTCACCCACCCTCCAAACCTCGGCGTGTCCGCCAGACAATGGCATGGCTGGGCACTGCGGAGGGCAGACTTGGGGATTACAGGGGGATGGGGAGCAGGGAGGCATAGCCATCTAAGAGTACGTGGCACCAGAAGCCTTTACCAAGGCACAATCAAATTACTCCCAAACCAAGAGAAATTGATCTAGGTCTGTAATCAGGGAGGTACCCAGCAGCAGCCGAGATAGGCGATAAATAGCCAGGTTTGTGATCTGCACCAAATAAAACAGGGGACAGGGAGCCCTTGGAATTCCTGTCTCACATCAGGGGCCAGCAGAGAATCTCTCTCTCATATAGGAACCCATGCCAGATCGGATCACCTAGTGCAAAAAAGCCTGAAGGAGAAAGTTATGGGATAACCTCACCCCAGGGAAAGGTCCTTCCTGGTACCATCAGTGAGGCTGGTGCTCATGCTCTGAAGCAGGAGAGTTTATAGCTCTTTCAACACTCTTGTTATTTTTTAGTATTTACTATTGTAACTCTGGCTATTCTTTTCTCCACATCAACGTCCGTCCCCTTGTCAGAATGCTGCTAAGCAACTGGCCTCAATGGCATCTTGTGGCAATGACTCCCACAGGCTAACTGCATCCCTACTTCCACCCCAGCCTCTGATAGGGGAGTCACTCTACAGCTCCCCATCCAACCCAGATCCACTCCAAGCTCATCACAAGGCCAACCCTCTCTCCCTCTTCACCCTACTGGGAACGCTGAGGTAAACAGGAATGTTGTAGTAACCGAGCTCAAAGGGGACTCTCTCAGCAAGACCAGGGCTGGGACAGTTGTTATTCAGCCCTCAGCAACTGGGCTCCCTAACTCCAAAGACAAGGTTGGCTTCATATCCCACCTGTCTGCCTCATCCAAAGCCTGTTTGAGTCAATGGAAAAACTTCACTGACTTTGGCGAGCTTTGAATCTGGCCCTTAAGGCACAATGCAAGAAATCTCTTTTCACAGGCTTCCTGTAAAGAAGGCTGCAAGACAGCTCTGTGATATTCCCCTGTCCCCCAGTAAAATTCTTAGACATCTGACCACCAGCAGGAATGGCTCATGAGAGGGTCCTTCACTGGACAATGCCCTTCTTTTAGGCTCTAACTCAGCAAGGTGCCTGCTTCAACTCCCTTGACTTCAGTGGGACTGTCAGCATGTGCTAGAGTGCGTTGCAGAATCGGGGCCTCTAGTCTTGCGCTCTGTGTACAGATGATATGGCAGTGGGAAGGACAGATAGATGAGACAGGCATTAGACAGACCCAAGCTGAGAGGCTGTTCAGGGCTGGGTGTATGTTAAATGCACGTAGACACAAATCTACACTCAGCTCTGCTGCTGACCGGATTTAAGACAGTCCCAAGAAAAATGGCCCAGTGGTTAGGACACTAGCCTAGTACCTGAGAGACCTGGTCCCTACTTTGTGGCTCCCTTCTGTGTTTAGCCCAATGTGTTAATAGTAGGGTAGTAAGATAAATAACCTTCCAATGAGTGAGTATCAACAAAAGCATCTCATCTCGATGCAGACCAGGCTCAGGGTCAGGACAGGTCTACCTGGGGTGGTGCCTGAAGGGCTCTGTGAGATGGGTATTTCCAAGGCTGGGATGCCCTGTCAATCTTGTGCTGGGACCAGTGAATGGCAGGTGACATGGGGATGTTGCGAACCACCAGTGCCGGAGAGAGATCAGAGTGAACCTGAATCACACCAGCTGGGTCTAGAACCCTGGTTCAGCCTTCTATCGACTCAGACTGGACTTGGCCGAGGAGTTTGTGGTATGTCAGGTCTGAGGCCTTGTGGGGCTGTGCTTGGGCATCCAAAGGGTTAATCAAATACTCAGTGGAGGGTTTATGGGTTGTTGTTGTTTTTTTAAAAGCTTCATTCATCTCAGTTCTTTTCCCTCCCTTCTCCGCTCCCACCTTCCCACGAGCCCCCTAGGGCAGAGCTGCCAGGGCGACTGAATTCTATGGTATGTGCGAGTGCCTGTGGCTCCTGGCGACGAGGCTGGGTGGTAAATTCACATCAAAGGGGCTGCAGTACCAGCAAGATGCAAAAGGGTGTAATTACCGCCCTGGCTGAGCCACCCTCCCAGACTGTTTGAAGTATCTCAGAGCAGAACGGCATCAAAGGAGAGAATGGCTCGCAGGAGTGGGAGAAAGAGGTAGAGAGAGACAGCCCAAGCACATCCCATTGTTTCAGGAGGAACAAACCTAAAGGCGCTTTACACCTGTGATCAAGAACCTTCACTTAGAGCAGGGCATCTCTCTTCTGAACATAGGAGCAGTTTTAAGGCAGCTCTGTTGGTAAAAAGGGACCGGGGCAGGTATATTTCAACACAGGTAATTTTCAGTCCTGGCAATAGTGCACAGAACCTCATGCACATGTGGACTGGGAGAGTGAAAGCTGGGGCTAGGGCATGGGGGTGCAGATTGCCCTGCACTCTGGGGCTGCGAGTAGAGCCAGTCAGAAAATAGAATTTCCATCCCACCAGAAATTCTGACATTTCAGGGAAAAATCAACCCAAATCAGGACGAAAAGTCAAAATTTGAAAATTAAAAAAAATATACATTATTCATTTCAATGTCAAAACAATATAAAATAGTAAGTAATAAGTGTGTAAGTATATTTTAAATTAACATAATATAAGTTGGAATGGAATGAAACAAGATCATCAACATGAAGTGAAAGGAGAGAGTCAAAATGAAATACTTCATTTCAATTTCAAATTGTTTTGAAATTCTTTTGTTGAAATGGACGTTTCCATGAAACATTTTGATTGTGACAAAACAATTTTCTCCAACAGGAAACTGTTGTGCTGAAAATTGTCCCACCAGCTCCATCTGGGAGAGGGAATTTTGATATTAGTGTCTTTGTGGGTGGATCCCTTTGCAATCCAACACGGGAAATGTGAATCCTGGAATCAGTGTGTGGATCCAACTGTGTTCGGAGACTCAGAACGTGAGTTCCAGTTCACGCACAGGGCTAGGAGTCAGCAAGTCCTGCCGTCTATTCCTAGCTCTGCCACTGACCTGCTGTGTCACCTTGGGCAAGTCATGTCTCCTCCCTGTGCTTCAGTATCCTCTCATCTGCAAAATGAGGATAATGATGGCTTACCTACCCTACCCCGGTGTCGTAAGGGTTAACATTTGTACTTTGCACGTGTAAAATGCTACATCATGCCCTGACAGAGTGTATTCCATGGGACAGCTCTAGCAACAGGAAGCAGAATGCACCACGGCCCCAAATGCCATCTTCCCCACAAAGGCCCTTTGGAACGGGGAAGCAGCTGACTGAACTGGCAGCCCCCCAAAGAAGCTGTAGTGGGGCGGGGGCAACTAGAGAGAGGAGATGAGGCATGTGGGCCTCCTTCCCCAAGAAACTCCCTGTCATATGCTAAGCTGCACCCAGAGATGTCCACTGCACCGCACCAATGTCCTGGTGAGCGGTAGATTCACACCCTGACCTGCTGCACAGTAACTTGCCATGCAGACAAGCCCTGACTTCCAAAGCATGAAGCAAGACCTGAAACCAGGGTTTGGGATGGTTTCATGTTTTGTAACCAGTGCTGGCACAGCTCTGGCTGACAGGCTCTGCCATGCGTGCCCTGCATAGGGATTCTCTCTCCCACTCTCCTGCCCTGGTGCAGCCTGGGTGATTCTCAGCACATCTCTCTTATGCAGCTGCACCTCCTACTCCAGGGCAACAGCAAATGTCAGGTTTAGCGCTTCAGACGGAGATTTATACTAGGAAATTTACAAAGCGTCAAGCCCTAGGACACTGAACATCAAATGCCAATATCGCTCCATCTCTGGTCTCTTCACTGTCATCTTCCTCCTGTGTGAGTCAGGCTGCTTGCTAAATAAAACGTGAATTGGCAAACTCAAGTAGGAATAGGAACATGGCTGGTAGCGATGACTCAGTGAAACTAAACACATCAGTCACTGAGGCATTGGTGAGCAAATCTCCATGTAGGAAGCATGTTTGAGGGCAATCCATGTGGAGGATGTTATGGGGAAAAAAATCTCTTCCCTTCAACCTTGGGAAGGTTGGCCCTGTAAATGTAGGGCACAGTAAGTGGTTTTCATAAATAAATAACAATTGCAAACTGTTAACAATGAAGGTCATTGACTTGAAACAGATTGCTAAAGGATGTGGCAAATTCAGCCTTTGTGGAGTCTCTTGTTATGGCTGGAGTCAGCAGGTGGCGCTGTTCCACACAGTCTTACAAGTCCTTTTTCTTAGCATGCCAGCACAGTGCAGTCTTTGAAGAAATGCTGTATTGTTGTCAGTTTGTGATGTGCGTACTCTTGGCAGGACCTGTTGCAAGCAGCAAAGGAGTTTGCGCTCTGCCTTGTTCTCTCCGAGAGTTAGTCCGTGGGACAGAGTAGCTCCCTGGAAACCAGGCACTGGTGTTGGCCTGAGACTTCAGAAAGAGGGGGTTGCTTGATTGCTGTTTCTGATCCCCTCTGTTCAAGGACTGGTGTGTATCTTGTTGTAAATAAAAAAAGTGACACTAAGAATATACCAAGACTCTGTGTCATGGATTTCACCTCCATCAGGCAGGCGATCTGCAAGCTTCCAGTAATGGGGTACCATCCAGCGGGGCGGGGGTGACGCTTTAATTTGAGGTTGGGCCTGAGATTTTTCAAAACTACCAAAAGACCGTGAATTGCCAATTCTGTATATCAAATGAATGGACGCTGAATATCCAAATCCCTTCAGGCAGCTTTGAAAATCTCAGCCTCTCTTACGTATACACTGCAGTGCAAGTGTGAGGCACTGAGAGGCTGCAAGAATCACTGCGTGAAACTCTGTCTTAGGCGGGAGGTCAGACTAGAGGATCACAGTGGGCCCTTCTGGACTTAATAAAAATCCATGTGTCTATGAAACGATAATAATAAGATAGTAGGTGTTACCTGGGTTGCTGGAGAAGCGTTATCAGGATATTGAACGTAAAATCTCTGAGAAAAACCTCTGCCACTCTTAAGTATAACCCACTGGTGAGTGTGTACCATAGGTGCCTCATTGTGCCAGGATCACAGTGGATGTGAGTCTATTACAAGAGCTAGGGAAGCTTGGTGCTATAGCAGCTTGTGCTTTTAGCTCTGGAGGACGCCGATTCAATCCTTGGGTGTTGCCCGTCACTTCACCATCATCATCATCTACAAGGGAATTTAGGCCTGGTGTTTGCTGGGGATTTGATCTGATTTCAGCCCCCTTGAAGGCAGAGAGGGCAGTCCACAACTGGCAACAATGCAGTTCACCCCATTTTAAAGCAGGAGCAATCTCCACAGGAGTGGGGTTTTCTATAGCACTCAGCGCTGGTCCGACTCCGCTCCCACAAAGCGGATGGTAAAGCAGCCATTGGCTTCAATGGGAGTGGAGTCAGGCCAATGCCGAGCGTGTGTGAAAACCCTCGCTCTAATGACTCTGCCTGTAGTTTTCAGAGTAACAGCCGTGTTAGTCTGTATTCGCAAAAAGAAAAGGAGGACTTGTGGCACCTTAGAGACTAACCAATTTATTTGAGCATGAGCTTTCGTGAGCTACAGCTCACTTCATCGCAGCTCTTGTGCAACGGACACTGAGCCGTACATGGTGGCTGTAATCGGAGCCATTCCCCAGTTTAGGCAACACCATACTCAAGGGCTGATTCAAAACCAGATCAAATTATCCTGGGCCCTGAAATCCCAAAAGCATCTCCAGATTTTCTGGGGCTGTAGACCCCAAAACGAGGGCTGTTTGAAATTCATCCCAGTACTTTGGGCTCTGGTCCTGCAGCTGTTACTTAGGCAAAATCCCATGAGAGTGCTTAGATACTAAGTGATGGGCACTATGGAAAAATTATGGTGGATAGACAGACTTAAAGATGTTGAGTGTTTATGGGGAAGAGAGAGAGAGAGAGACAGACAAGTAGGGCCTTTGGGTTTAACCCTTGCAAAGGAGAGAAATAATGGACAGGAGAGAAGAGATTCCAAGTCAGAGTCTGAACATGCATGCACGTTTGTGCAAATGCACAAGTCTGCACACACTAGTGAACATGTCCATGCACACACATCTTATCCTGTGTGGTAGCCGCACCACCGTTTGGCACACAGCCCGAGCCATAAATCGGAAGCAGCAATCAAAGCAGAAGAGCTGCATTTCTGACCGGCAGGGCTGTATTTGTGAGCAACTGCCACCCTCCCGCACCTTCTAATTTAGAAGTTTTCTTTATTAACCATTCCCCCCACCCCTGCTTTCCAAGTGAATGGGGGCAGCTCCTTGAAGTCTCCCCGGGGACTTGAGCTGAAATCCGGCAGACAGTCACCTCTGCTGCTGCCAGAGTTTAGGGAGAACACCCTGCCAGTTAAAGGGACGTGACTCCAGAGAAATGAAACACCTCAGGGCCCAGACAGCCCAGGCCCCAAGCGCATGCGAATTTCAAAGCTGTCAGTTTGATCCCTGCCACGGAATCCAAAGCACCTTGCTTAGCACCAACATTCCATCAGCCACCACGCAAGCTCCTTTCACTCACTGCTACCCAGAGGATTCAGGGGGCCTGGGGCAAAGCAATTTTGGGGTTCCCTTCCATAAAAAAAAAGTTGCAATACTATAGTATTCTGCAGGGCCCAGGGGCAAATTGCCCACGTGCCCCCCCACCCCCCCAGGCGGCCCTGCTTTCACTGCATTCCCTACTCACCTCTTCCTGCCAGCCCTTGGGGTTCTCACCATCTTTCCTAGCCGATTTCCTGGGCTTGACACCCACGTCGGCCCCGTTCAGCGGAATTATCCCCAGCAGAGCTGATGAACTTTCCTAAAGCTAGTCCTGGCACTCACCCTCCCAGGGTGAAATTCGCCCCCATGCAGCACAAAACACAGGCCCCACTTAACGCCCACTTGAGGCCTGCTTTGAGGTTTTCTGTGGCTCCAAGCCCTCCGTGCAGGGATCAGTTTCACGCCCAATGCCAGAGCTGGTGCCTGGCATTTCTCTGCTGTCCTTAAAGTGCTATCTAGCCTACTTAGCCATAATTATTTATCTGTGTTACAGGAGCACCCAGGGGCTCAAACTGAGACCAGGGCCTCAGTGCACTAGGCATAGTACGTACATACAGTGAGAGACCACCCCTGCCCCACAGTTTGCCATCTAACTAGACAAGACAGATACAGGGGAGTCAAGGAAGGATTCCCATCCCATTTACAGAGGGGCAGCTGAGGCCCAGGGAGATTCAGTGACCAGCCTGATGCCACACAAGGAGCCAGAAGCAGAGCTGGGAATTGAACCCAGATCTCCTGAGTTGCAGCCTGGTACCTGAAACACAAGAAGCTATAAGAAAAGGAGTACTTGTAGCACCTTAGAGGCTAACCAATTTATTTGAGCTCACTTCATCGGATGCAGCTGTAGCTCACGAAAGCTCATGCTCAAATAAATTGGTTAGTCTCTAAGGTGCCACAAGTACTCCTTTTCTTTTTGCGAAGACAGACTAACACGGCTGTTACTCTGAAACAAGAAGCTATAAGCATCTGCAAAGTGCCCACCTCTAGAGCCTATCCGTGCCTGCTAAGGACCAGTTCCTAGGCAGTGGCCGAGGGCTGCATTTTGCTGGCAGAAGCAAGGATCACTTGGGGTGCCTGGGGCTCCCATGAGGAATGGTGGGAGCAATGAGCCACTTAGGCATCTCCTCCAACCCTGCCAGATAGGAGCTCTTCTCCATCCCTCACCTGCTGCAGAGATATCACAACATGCCTGCGTCTGAGCCATCCGAGAGTGGGGTCGGGGAGAAGGGGCTCTGGTGCTCACACATATGCATCCTTTTCCAGGGGTGGCGAATACACACACACACACTCACACTCATGCACATGAACGACCACGTGAAAGCTCCATCTAGCCGCAGAGATAACAGGGGTTCTGCCCAGGAGAAAGGTGGCTGGCTGGCTGACGAGGGGATTGTTTCGTGTTTTCTGTCATCCTTTGCAGGAGCCTGCAATTTGTAGGGACAGAGAGGCTGGTTTCTTGGGCGGTTAAAGCCTCGGGGACTGGAGGTTCCTCCCCGGCAGCATCTGTCACCACATCTTGGGGCTTGGGTTACTTCCTGGGAGGTCTCTGAACCCAGAGAGGGGGGAAGCCAAGTAGCATTATCAGCTCCCTCCCCCCTAGCATAGAGTATCACAGGGAATAAGAGAGGGGAGTGGAGGGAGCAAACTGCTTATATGCACCGCCACCCAGACACAATCACACACAATTCCCAGGTGGGTCCCCCATGGGTGAAGCTGTAGGATCCTGCACAACCCTTACATCCAAACTGTCCTAGGGAACTAACCAGCCATTTGCTGTCTGATTTGCTAAACTGCTCATTAGATGGGGCAGCTCAGTGTGTGATACCATCAGCTGGGGTCCGAGAGAGGTTCCTCTTTCCGGGTTAATACTGGATATTCCAGTACATCAGTGTTCCAGGAGAACCTCAATTTTACAAACACCAATCTTACCAGCAACCAGTTATACAAACCGTTTTTTCCCAACTGGGGGGAGGGGTGGTGGTGAAGAAAGGAGGGGGGGAAATCACATACAAAAGGTGATGTCAAGAACAAGTCAATAGCCAAGGCTGGATTAAAGAATTTGGGGGATCTGTGCACTATGAAAATTGGGGCCCCCACACCTGACTGGCATGGCGACATGGCACCTGCTTGAGTGGCATCGTGACCTGGTCCGTCACAACAGGGGAGCCGCTGTTTGAGGGGGCCAAATTTGAGCGAGTGGCGTTGCAACCTGGCACACAGGGTCACAACGCCACTCAGGATTTTGGGGTGGGGGGTTTCCAGTGGTCGGGGTCCCCCTCAGATGGGGGCCCTGCGTAAGTGCTCCACACACACTTAGCTAACCTGGGCCTCCACATCCTGATGCTGTCGGTGCATTGAAAACGGTTGTGCAGTTTGAAGGACAAGACGAATGCGAGGCAGGGCACCGTACAGCAACGTATGCACCGCACACCTACTGTCATGTCACGTGGGCTTATCCTCAGTCTAAACAAACAAGTGAGACAAATGGCAGGAAGCTGAACACGTGAAGCAAATCGCCCCAAGTCACCCAGCAGGTCAGTGGCAGAGCCAGTACAATTCAGACCTCCTGTATCCCAGGCGAGTACTCTAGCCACTAGACCGTGCTGTCTCCATACTAGGAAAGCCTAGATAGACATTATCAAAGAGGGATAAGCCTTCTTCTGAAGCCTCCTAGATGGGCCCTAGAGTTGCTCTGCCATGGAGATCACCATAATGAGACCATTACACAGAATCACAGGGTTGGAAGGGACCTCAGGAGGTCATCTAGTCCAACCCCCTGCTCAAAGCAGGACCAATCCCCAATTTTTGCCCCAGATCCCTAAATGGCCCCTTCAAGGATTGAACTCACAACCCTGGGTTTAGCAGGCCAATGCTCAAACCACTGAGCTATCCCTCCCCCCACAAGTGATATCACTTTCCATGCAGCAGCCAGGTGGCTCTGCCTTGGATTCTTGCCTGGTTCTGGGATCTAAAATGCTGACTAATCCGAGAGAGAGAGAAAGTCGACCTCTTCCTTCTGCAAACAGCCTTGGCCATCCCCAGGCATTTCACTGGGAGACGTTTCCCTCTCCTCCTCCCTGAAGCACACAGCATAGGCCATGGCACTGAAGGATTCCAAAAGAGCAGATCCTTAACCAAATGGCTTCTGTCTCTAGCCCTAAGTGTAGTTCCCCCCAACCCTGCCGCTCCCTAGCATGCACACAGCCTCCTCCATTGGAGAGCAGGGTGCACAGCTGAACTTGCATGACAATACTCAGCTACTGTTGGCAGTCGCTCCCTGACAAAGTTCTGGGCCGACCTCTGCGCTTCTTCCCAGAAAAGAATAAACTTTCTCACTGGGAAATAAAAACAAATAAGTTTTATTTTCAGTGTTTTTGTAGGAAAGCATCCAGCCTTGGGGAGAAAAAAACCCAAGGCTCAGTGCTCTCTGTTCCAGATCAGCTGGAAAAAATAATGCTCACTCTTGGAAGGAGGGCAAAGGAAACAGATCCATTTCAAACTGATCCCAGTTCTGCACTGGTTTCACTTGAGCACGTACAGAGCTCCTCCCAAACTCCTTTCCAGAAGGGGGAACCGCTCTGGAATCAAGAAGGATAATTCTGCATGGGTCCTGCTGCCCCAAGGCTGTAATTTACTTCACGTGTGTGGGACATCAATGTCCCTAGAGAATAAAAACGGCCTTCCCTGTTGCTGGGGTGGAGTGACACAATGGCCGAAGAGAACCCACAGAGCCAGCTTGAACCTTTTAATGGCCCAGCAGTGGAAACAGTGGCATCAAGACACACTCAAACCAAAAGTAGAAGGGGTTACAATGATCAAACACACTCTCTGCCTCCCAAATGCTCTGAAACACACACGCTGGGCCCGATTCCCATCTTACTGACACTGCTCACTGTAAACAGAGTAAATCCTTGGGCATTTACACTGGTGTCAGTGAGACGAGACTCAAGCTCATTATCTTTTCCTATCCTGGGCAGTAGATTCCTCCTTCAAGGGAGTCTTCTCAGTCCCAGTGAAAGTGGCTTGCACTGTGAACTTCCCCATAGCAGTGCCCTGGCAATGCCAACCAGAACCCCAGCAGTGCATGCATTCCCATAGCAACACCCTAGCTAGCTGGTTTGAAAAGCCACATGGCAACGTTTTGTTAATGCCATCTAGAGCTCCAGAGACACAAAAGGCCTTGTAGCAGTGCCTGAGTGACGGCGGCTGGACCTTCCACGGTGGGCATGTTGTAAAGTGAACACCATATGGCTAATATCCCGCTGGCGCTCCATAAGCTTTCACAGCATCGCCAGCTTGCATTCCAGCACCACGGTTGTCTTCTTACCAGTGTCCTGCCTGTAGCTGCCACTCTAGATTATGATGCCAGCGCACAGACAGGATGGTCTCAGTCCTGCAGTCCTTACACAGGCACAACTCCCATAGCAGAAATGGCAGCAGACTCCAACAGAATCCTCTGCTGGTCTCCATCAGAGGGTCCTAGGAACAAATAGCTCACTTGACTGGTGACTGTTCCCAAGCCAAAGTTGGGCATCTGGAGCCAATGGGAAATTCCCAGCTGGGATTTCCCCACTGGGCAATGGGAGTAAGGCTTGCAAGACAGGGGGCCCGAGGGCTGCTTAAACACCACCATGCCAAGTCAGTGCCTGAGTTGGTGGCATCTCTGCCTCTGCTCTGCTTTCTGGCCCGATCCCGCGACCAGCCTGCAGCAAGGCTGGCGACCAGAGGCCTCGCCACAGCGAGCGCCTGTCTCTGGAGGGCCCTCCCAGGAGGAAATGTGGTTTCACAGTGGCTTCTTGTCCGTGGGATCTATTTGGAGACACGACCCCGCCCGCCCGAGGGCTTGATGGATGACCAGCCAGGAGGATAAAAGGCTTTCCTCTTAAAGAAGCCTGGCTAAATATAAACTCTTGCTGGCTTTTATGTGTCTTGAGTGCTAACTGAAACCAGCTGCAATGGTAAATCTGCTATTCCAGGCCCAGCCGCTGCCTCCAAGCCCCGGGGGCTGTCGCAGCCCGTGATGGGCCCAACTCAAAAAGGCAGACGCAGAGCACAGCTGCAGCCCGCGTGTGCTCCTAAGTTGTGGCTGATGCATTGTATTGGGGGGGGGCCGAGCAGGAGCGGAAGATAGCTAGCCGGATGGATTGTGTGTCCTCCTTCCCACCCACCTGGCTCCTCTGTGCTCCAGAGATGTACAGAAACTGGAATGGTGCCCCAGGAGCATTCCCCCACAGCAGGCACTGCTCAAGGCTGCCATAAGTACCCCTGTGCTGCTTCCCTTGCAAGCCCCAGTAGTAGGCGAGTCACTGTAGTTCCCGGCACTACAAAGATTCTGGGCTGCTCCAGACAGGGCAGCAAGCAGTGGGAGGATGCTGCAAACTAGAGCAGCCTGGAGGCTGCTCTCCTTTATTCTGCGGGCTGCTTCAGCCTCTAGAGCAGCCCACAATCCAGAGGGTACAAAGGTGGTATAAACCAGAGTTCTGTTCCCCACTCTGCCACTGGGCTGCTGGGTGACCTTGGGAAAATCGTGTCCCCTTTCTGTGCCTCAGTTTCCCCATCTGTAAAATGTGGATGTTGCTACTGCCCTCCTTTGTAAAGTGCTTTGAGATCTACGAATGAAAAGTGCTACATAAGAGCTAGGTCTCATCATCATCATCCTCCTAGCGGCATTAGCTCCTGAAGGGGTTGCCAGGAGCATCTAGAGAGGGCTTGGCTTGTGGTACTGCAGTCACTGTATAACCCCACTCACTGCAGTGAAGGAGGAGGGCATTAGACATGGGCAGTGGTTCCAGGGTCAGGCCTTATGCTAGAGCTGAGTGGCATGGGCTGAGCCAGTCTCAAACCGATCTCTCCTCGCTGCTGAAAAACTAATCCAGGTGCTGTGAGACAATGATGGTCCAGCCAGGTTAAACCCACAGCCGTGGGGTCCTAGCTCCAGCAGCTACTCAGGGGCAGGGTGGCAGGCAGCTACCTGGTGGAATGGAATGAGCTGCCTTCCCTTGAGAGGAAGATCACAGCATCACGAGGCAGCGGGTGGGAGAAGGAATCCATCCATGGAGAGAAAGGGCAAAGGACTGGTTGGTGTGAGGAGGGGGCACGGGGGAAGACGGACACTTTGATGGATCCAGATATCACCAGGAGAGAGGCCATTTATAGAGGCAAAGAGGAGAGGACAAGACCCAGCGTTAATGGCCACAAGGCCTGGCAATGTATTCTGGGGGTGGTCGCAGCGAGCTGGTAACTGGACATTGGAGTGGACTTGTCAGTGAGGTTTGGGCAGATGGGTCTAACATTGGAGTAGCACAAGTCCCTTAGTGGCCATCCAGGACAGGAAAGGTGTTTCTGTTAAAGTAGGGAAAAGCTAAGGACGGGCTTTTGTTCTGCAAAACCTGATCAGTCAAGTCTGAATTTGCAAACCCCAGAGCAGGGGTTGGGAGGGCTAGATTAGAGTCCTGTTTCATCCAAACCCCAAAAGGTTGGAGGAGGGGGTTAGAGAGCTGGTTCCAGGTTCTCTTTTCTCTCTATTCTCTCTGTCGTTGCCCCTATGCAGTGCAGTCAGAGAAGTGGGGAGCGATTTGGACGGCAGGTGCCAGTGAAGCAACTGGAAAAGAAAGGGATTGAACGATTGTTTTGGAGGAGGCGGTTTTCAGTTGAGTGATGCACATCTGGGATGACCACCCCCAAAACCAACCCTCCAAAGATTGAACCTCGGACCTCCAGCACAAAATCCATGAACTACTATAGCCTGAGCTAAAGAGCCAGTCACGCTACACGCACCCTCTGTGCCCTCACTCACACCCTTAGTCCAGCCACTCCAGCTGGGGAGGCATAACATACCCTGACCAGTAGGCTGCACATCCACCTGCGTGAAACTATCAAGGGGCTGGACTGCTTTGTGCTTCCAAAACCGCCCCAGGCCGGCTCACACCCATCCTGCTTCCAGCCCACCTGGGTAGCCTGCTCCCTGGCAGCCTCAGTCAGGGAGGGCTGTGGTCTGCACTGTGCCAGGGCGCTCTGCCAGCCTTCACCAATGGCTCCTACGCCCTGGAGCCCAGTTTAGAAGCCTCGTTTTACTGCTTCCCAAATACAGCGGGTTCGGCTCGGTGCACCTTCCCCGGTTTGCCCTGCGGAGGATGCGGGCTTGAAATAGACAAAGGAAGGGACACCTAAAAATAAAACCTAATTACAGAGGGGCAGGGTGTCTGGAGTTCAGAGCGCTCTGCTTTGCTGGTAACTAGTCACCACGGCTCCAAGCTCAAACTGCCCTCTCTTCCTCCACAGAAGGGAAGAAATGAACCTCCCAAACAGCCTCCTAGATCTCAGAAGTGCCTTCTGCCTCCCGGGTCCAAATATGCCCAAGGGGAAGTCCTGTGGCATGCAGGGATGCCAGTTTCTATTCCCCAGCCCCCATCCAGTGCCTCTGCTGCTCAGAAAAATTAACTGCTCTTGGGGTGTCAAGATTTCCACCCTCCCATGGTTACACTCCAGGAGGTGCCAGGCCAGCCTGCCCTTTGAGTTGAGGAGGGAGGGGCGGTTGCTCTTCCAAAATCAATTCACATTGCTCCTAGATCAGGGTATCTGCTAGAAATGGGGATGCTCAGTCTCCCTAAAGGGAGGCATAGGGAAATGTGTAGCTTCTACCACGCAAGAGATCAATCGAGAGCCTGGACATAGGACAGCTTGGGTCCCCTCTGGAGCGTCTGCCCTCATCCGAGCCTGGCAAAGAACCAACAGTGATGAAAGTCACTTCCCTCCCCAGAAGCAACCACAGCTGACAGAGGAGCACCCCGCCCAAATGACCACTTCATGCTGGGAGGGGGGTGGCTGAATTCTCTCACCCCCTATCAACTCATGGGGTCGAGAAGTTCAGATTGCTCAGGGCTGCTGCAGAGAGAGGGAGGATTCTGTGCCCAGTCACACAGATTCGCTGGAGAGAGTCCTGGAAGGAAATTCAGCCCTGGCGGAGACCCCCCAAGGCAGATCCTCAGCTGGTACAAATCAGCCTGGCGCCGCTGACTCTAGAGGAGTTATGCTGTTTGCCACTGGCCTAGAATCTGGCCTAGTGACTTCAGCACCAGGGCTGCACTTGGCCTGAAGTCTAGACCAACATATGACTTTGCAGCACAATCCCATTGAGACAGATGCCTGGACAGTAGAAGAGGGTTTCAGCATGTTCGGTTTAGTTTGCTAACAACTGTTTTATTATTATGATACTTCCTTCCACATAAGCTTCCCTCTGAGGTTATCAAAGCAGCTCCCAAATATTAATGCATGAATTCTCATCGCCCACCCACCAAGTACAATTATCCCCATTTTACAGGTGGGCAAACTGAGGCAGAGAGCTAGAAGAAGCAATTTGCCCCAGGTCACCCTGTGAATCAGTGACAGACCAAGGAATAGAACTCAGGATTCCGGATGCCCAATCCCCTGCTCCGACTGCTAGATCACACTTCCTCTTTTCCCCACTGAAATACAACCACCTCTGGGATTGAGCGATGCCGCAGTGCCTCACCTCAGTTTAGGTCAAAGAGGATGCTGTATCCCATTGGAACAGGGGGGAAGAAGGGGGAGAGAGACAGAATAATGAAATCACTCAGATAGGAATAAAATCAGGGCAGGATAAAGAATCATGGGATCTTTAATGGCCATAACCCATTGGGACCTTAATTTTGGATCTCAGCTGACAGAGGGCACCTCCAGCAACACAAAGTCTCCCTGTCCAGGGGTGACTCAGAAGGAACAGCACCATCTGGTGAATCATCAGCACAGCTTCCAGCACAAGCAGGCTTCGCACGGAGAACTCCCAAGGAGAAATCAACCAAGCCCAACGCCTCTGAGCTCACAGGCCCAGCATTTGGGAGACTACCGTAGGGCCCTGGGGCACAGCCTGCTGAGGAGTTAGGGCTTGTGCGGGGTATCTTTGCTCCTGATTAAAGGATCCCTGTTCAGCCATCCCCAGTTCAGTATTGTCCTAATCTTGGTTATTACTGGCACTACAATAGCACCTAAAGGCCCTAACTGAGATCAGGGCCTCATTGAGTGGGGTGCTATCCAAACAGAGAGAGCCACCCCTGCCCCCAAGGAGCTTATGGATTAAGTAGACAGGACAGACAGAGGGTGGGGAAACATAAGTGCAGAGCCCACGTAACTTCCCCAAGGCCACATTGCAGAGCTGGGAAGAGAATCCAGATCTCCGGACTCCCACACCAGCATTCTACCCACTAAACAGCACAGCCTCTGATTTAACACTTCCCCATTTCTCTCTTTGGGGCGCAATCCTGCTCCTACTGAAATCAATGGGTGGTTTGGCAATAGGAGCAGGACTGAGAAGGTGATGTTTCCCTGTGCACTGTCCAAGCCTCACCTTTCCCTCTCCATCTGGGGTGGCCTGGCGCTGTCTTGTCTGCTCAGCCTATCTAGTCTCCGTCTGTCAGTCTGGGCAGGACACAAGCTCTGCCTGTTTACTGTGCACCGTCTGGGGCTGTCTGGCAGGCTCAGTGCTCTCCCTTGTTCTGTCTCCTATAATGCCTACAGCATGGTCTCTGTCCTCCTCATCTCAGGAGAGCAGCTTGCTACTGCCACAAGCAGCCTGGCAAGACTGACCACTGAAGTCAATGGGAGTTTTGCCATTGGCTTCCATGAAACCATGCTTTCCTCTCTCGTCTCTTGCTCCAGCCACTGGGAAAACCTTCCCCTCTAAGTAAGAGAGTTACCAAGTTCATAAGAAATGATAAGAGAGAGCAGAGAGGAATGCTAAGGCCACCGGCTGGGGGTGAACAGAGATGCAGCCTGGGTGAAGGCTGGAACCACAAATAATAGGAGGGCTGAAATTCAGAATCCCTCCTGATCTGGGTCAAATTAGCCACTCACGCCAGTGAAGAGGGGGCTGACCTAAAGTGGATGCATGATGGGAGACATTCACACTGTGCAGAGGGCCAACACCAGGCCTAAGCAGTGGGAATGAGGTGGTTGTGCTGGGCCTCTCTGGTCTGGGGGTTAGAGTGGATCAGAAATTGAGTATGAGTCAACAACATGATGCAGCTGCGAAAAAAGCTAATATATTCTGGGGTGGATTAACAGGAGAGTCGTATGTAAAACACGGGAGGTAATTGTCCTGCTCTACTCAGCACCAGTGAGGCCTCAGCTGCTGTACCGTGTCCAATTCTGGGCACTGGACTTTAGGAAAGATGTGGACAAATTGGACAGAGTCCAAAGGAGAGCAACAAAAATGATCAAAGGTTTAGAAAACCTGACCTGTGAGGAAAGGTTAAAAAAAACAGGGCATGTTTAATCTTGAGAAAAGAAGACTGAGGATGGACCGGATAACAGTCTGCAAACTTGTTATAAAGAGGACAGTGATCAATTGTTCTCCATTTCCAGGACAAGAAACAATGGGCTTAATCTGCAGCAAGGGAGATTTAGGTTAGACATTAGGAAAAACTTTCTAACTCTCAGGGTAGTGAAGCTCTGGAATAGGCTTCCAAGGGAGGTTGTGGAATCCCCATCATTGGAGGCTTTTAAGAACAGGTTGGACAAACACCTGTCAGGGATGGTCTAGGTTTACTTGGCCCTGTCTGCACTGGGGGCCGGCCCTGATGACTTCTCAAGGTTCCTTGAATTTTTCTGATTCTGTGTGTTTCCATTTCACTAATGATGAATGACCTCTGCTCGCTTCTGTTCCTCTTACCAACTTGCTGTCCAGGCTGACTCCAGTTTACCCCTGAGCTGGAATTCACTGCATTTACCCCCTCAGCACAAGCCCTTGCACATACCACAGCCCTGCCTCTTGCCCCCGTTGGGGTTTCCCTTGAAGAGGATGAGCTCAGAGACGGTCACCTCTGGTGAGGCCTCCAGGGGCTTATTCTCTGTGTTAGCAGGACCTGAACCATCCCTGCCCAGGTGGGAGCAGTCGCCTCTGTTGAAGCAGGGAGTCTCCTAGGCCTCATATTGGATTCTCCTCTAAGTCAGCCTTACTACTCTGCTTCCCCAGTCTCTCCCAGGTGCAGCGGTATCTGCAAAAGGTGCTAGGCCTGACTATATTTGCCACCTATTAGGCAGTGTAGGGCACCACGTTGGGATTCAAGAAACCTGAATGCTATTTCTGGCTCTGAAACCGATGTGCTGTGTGACCTTGGGCAAGTCACTTTCCCCCTCTCACCCTGTGACTATTTTATCCATTCGGATTGTAAGCCTTTGGGGCAGGGGCAGTGTCTGTCCAGTGCCTAGCACAATGGAGGCAGAATCTTAGGCAGGACTTCTGGGTGCCACCATAAAGCACATAAAATAATAATTGGCCAAACCAGGCCCTACACTCAGCTCCATGGCATTTCTGTATCTGCAGCGTGATGACTTTTGAACACCGCAGTCTATCAATTCCAAAACATCAGGGAATGTTCTAAGCATCAGTGGGCAGAACCCAGATTTTGGTGAAAACCGGAAAAGCCAGATTTCCACTACTCAGGCCCACACAGATTGTCCACTTGGCGCTGCAGGCAGGGGACCATCTGTGGTGCCTCCTGCTGCCGCCTATACCTATCACGGGCAGCAGCTTAGTAGGCTGCTCTCACTGGGCATGCAGCTTGGCTGACATAAGCTCTTTGGGGCAGGGATTTTTTGTTCTGTGTTTGTACAGTGGGGGCCCGGTCCATGACTGGGGCTCCTAGGTGCTATGGTAATACAAACAACAAAGCAGCAGCAGAATTTCCCCCGTGATCTGGGTCGTTAGTGTTGCTAGCAGCCAATGGGTTAAAGCTCCATTAGTCATGTTCTGGGCAGGGTGATGCGCAAAGCAACTCAAGGGAGCAAAGCCAATAGTGGAGGCCTAGCGCCATCTAAAGGCCACATCCTGCCTCAGCTGCTCTCTGTGCTCAGGCAGGGAGGAGCTTTCTGATTCCAGGGAGTGTTACTGGGAATTGAGTGTACACAGGAAAGGACCCATGACCCGCTGGGGCAGGCAGCCAAGCCAGGCAGAAGGACCCAGCTAACTGTAGAGGCTCTGCTATCACCCACGGCTACTGGACGAGCAGGGAGAGCGAGCCACCAGCAGCCTCTCCCTGCAGCAGAGCCCAGTGGGACGGGGTGGCACCTGGTTTGTTTGCAGCTGAAAAGCCTGAGACAGTGCGAAAGCCAGAGCACTGGCAGAATTCTTAGAACAGCCTGGAGCTGGGCGCACATCAATGATCTCTTCCCAGAGAAGTACTGGGGTGTCAGGCACCTTTCCGCCACCTCACACACATATAATGATTTCATCACCAAGCTGACAGACACCCTGCAATGCTGGGTCCTCAGAGCAGAATGGTTAAAGGGCCCATAAATTTGCCAAGAACCCAGCTCCACCCTCTCCACCAAAAATCTCAATTTCTTTATTAATCCTGCCACACACGTAGACTTGGTGGGGAAAGGGAATGGATGTGCTCAAAAGCACACTCCAATTATTGTGGACCAAGACCCCATGGTGCTAGGTGCTCTACAAACACAGAACAAAAGACAGTCCCTGCCCCCAAAGAGTTTACAAAATAATAATACCTAATTCTTACAGAGCTCTTTCCATGACTAAGGAGGTCAGTGTCATTATCCTGATTTTACAGATGGGGAAACTGAGGCACGGAGTGACGTGACTAGCCCAAGGCCACCCAGCAGGCTAGTGGCTGAGTCAGGAATAGGACCCAGGGCTTCTGAGTCTCAGACCCATGCTCTATCCACTAGGCGGATAAGTAAACTTTCTAAAGCACCGACCAGGCAGTGATGTACATCCTCCAGAGTAGACGAGTCAAACACAAACACACATCTGTCCCAAAGGAGGCACACGCCCCAACGTAGGGATGGCTGCCCTCAAAATGTCATGCTTGGCAAACATCCTTTCCCCCAGAACTTTGACACAGCTGTTTTCACTTTAAAACAAAACACAGTAAAAGTGTACTTGTTTGCAGAGAGGGAGAGAGAAAGCTCACCCACACCCACAATAGCCAGTGGATTAACTTCCACAGGACACTCAACCAGCAACTGTTCAGCAGCTTTCCCTGAAGCTAGAGAGGAATCGCCCTCTACCGGCTGCTGAGAGCAAAGCAGACCCAGCCGTAAAACGTCTTGGATTGACATTTCAAAGAAGATTTCCAGTGTCTTTTGCACCTGCTTGTGGGCAGGATAGACACCAAAACACATGCAAGCTGCCTGTTGAATTAGCCAAGTCTAGCAAACTATACAATTATAGTGACAAAGTCAGCAATGAGCGTATAAGACCCCAGACCTGGCTAGAGGCAGGGGCAGTATGTGATCAAAGGGGACCTTACTTCAGGCTAAAGGTCTCCTGCCATTAGGAAAATGATGTGTTGGGTCTTTGCTCTCTAAACAACATTCAGAATATGAAGAAGCCACATGGAGACAGCTGGGCTTCAGATAACTGTGTATACTACTTATATTCCGACATGCAAGGCCTAGCTACATAAACACATTGCTGCTCTGTTGGGTTCTGGTGATTTCTGCAGTAAAAGACAGGGACGCACACAAGCTAGTTAAAGGGGTATTATCCAGTTCCTATAAACTTTATTCAGGTAAAGCCAAAAGACTTTCCAAAGGGCACCCAGCAGCTCCCATTGTGACACTTAGAGACAGATTTTCCAAAGAGTGCTGAGTGCTTTAGAAAATCCGACCACTTTATTTTCCAAGTGGCACAGAAAAGGAGCCAGTGTATCTCAAGACACTTGTGATTAACAAATAGATAAACGCTTCCTGGACGCATCATGAGACAGCAACACACTTGTGTGGTAAAGAGACCAAGAAGGGCACCGGAAGTTAGAAGTTAACAATAATTCATTATACTTAGCTGCTAAGGCTTAGATAACTTACATGGTGCTTTTCATCTTCAAAGCACTGTACAGAATCAGCACGAGAGATGCAGGAGATACATACCTGTCTCTGTTCTGCATGCTCTGATTTACGTTCAGGTCAGCCATGCCTATCACAGGGGTGCAGCAGACCCTCATTCCAGGTGTAACTCAAATTCTATCCTGCCCCAAGTGTATCATCACAGTCCTGCCCATTTAGAAGTCCCTATCCCCCTGAGCATTGACATTGGAACTGTGGGGACCACCCAGACCCAAGCTGATCCTGCTGTTTGCCTTAAGAAACCAATAAAAGCTGCTGCACAGATGCTAAAGCTGATGGGACAGAGGGAAGCACTTTCCATCCTGCAACAACAAAGGGACTCCTGGCAGCTTTCTGAGCTGTAGAAACCCATGAAGACAAGCTGCTACTGCTCATGGGAAGGATGCATTAAAGCTAAGCCACTGAACGACTACATTGCAACTTGTACGTTAGCATAGTTTTATTCTGAAAACATTAAACTTGGATGAACTATATTTGCTGGGCCAGATTCTGATCTCAGTTATGCCACTGTAAGTGTGGAATAAGGACCAATTTCAGATCTTGGTGAGGCTGGCACAAGTCCAGAGGAATTTCAGTGGAGTTACTCTGTATTTATCTTGGTGTCACTGAGGATAGACTGTCTCCTGGGCAGTAAGGTGGTTACAGCTCAAGATGCCAGTGCTCTCTCATCAGCGTTTCCTTTGATAAAGGCATTTCGCTGAAAGGAATCCATGCCTGGTTGCTGCATTTGAAACTACTCTTACGGCCCAAATCATGCCAAATGTAGGAGTCAAGCTGTGGCTAATCTTGAGGCACCTCGGCTGATTGCCCGGACATGTTCCACTTTCTTGAGGAAAGACATCGACGCTGCCACTGCAAAAAAACACAACAAAAAACCTCCTGCAGCCTGTATTCATGAATGCTCTGGGGTCGTGCCTGATCGCACGTCAGTTTCACACTGCTCTCATAGACTCATAGATATTAAGGTCAGAAGGGACCATTATGATCATCTGGTCTGACCTCCTGCACAACGCAGACCACAGAATCTCACCCACCCACTCCTGCAAAAAACCTCTCACCTATGTCTGAGCTATTGACGTCCTCAAATCATGGTTTAAAGACTTCAAGATGCAGAGAATCCTCCATGTTAATATGAGGCCAAGGCGACTCTGCCACATTGGAATAAACCAATGACGCATCTAGCCCAACTCTATTGACTTTGGTGGAGTTGCCCCAGATCTATCTACCCCAAAATGGCTTTGTTTAGATTAGGAAAGGAGGTCATGGTAGCTCTCTCCAACTTCACCTGGACCTTGTTTACTATGCGAGACAAATCCATTCGGACTTTCCACTGGTCTGGCCTGTACCTCGTGGAGTCATTATCACCACAGCAAGTGAGAGCAAAGTGCTACCATTCAACGTTCTGCACACACTTGGCACTGGTGTAAATGACTGCACATGGTGCAGGGCAATGAGTAAACTGGCCTGGCTTTGTCTTTGAAAAGTGCCCAACTTTAGCGTAGAGTTAGCTAAGTCCAACCTAACCATAATCTTTTTCCTAGTCTGTGAAGAGCCACTGGGAACCTTATTAAAAGGAAAGCAAACTTGAGCCAGACACTAATTTGTTACCCATCTGGCTATGAGCCGCACATATTGAATGTATTTGTGGCAGCAAAGCAAAGTGTGAAAGAGCCCTTATCTATAGAGCTCCCAGTGAATGACCCTATACTCCAGTGTTCCTGCTATGTCTGGGCTCCCTCTGGGTCATACCATGATAAATCATTTACAGTAGTGGTGGAGGGAATTCAGAGAAGGAACAATCTGGGGCAGGATTAAAACTTTCCACCTTAGTCATTAGGGTTTGTTTCTCTGTCCCAGCTGATTTCTGCGGTTCTCCTACGCAGCAGCATTTGGAGGGCAGGGGTGGCAGGAAAGAAGATCCAAAGAGCCATCCCCCATATGCCTCCTCCCTCAAATGCCCCATCTCTGTTCACCTGCTCCTTTCAGCTGTGCCCAGCAGAAGAGTGGGGCATCAGCTGGGAGGAGGATCCTGGGGAGCCAGCTCCATGAAAGAAAGGGGTGGGAAAGTCATAGCATTTCACTCTGCAAAGCAGTTCCCAATGTCCCTCTGGAGTTAAGAATATCACTGGGTACACAGACTCCCAGGGCTTGTGGGGACTCACTGGGCTGATCTGGTCCCAAGGCACCTATCATAAAACTGTGACGGCCGGGAGTGCTGCTGTGAAACTGCTCTAATGTCCTGAGTCCAGGCACATGCCATGGGTCAGGGTTACAGAAGGTTAACACCATTGTTAAGTGGCAGGGGTCGGTCTCCAGTGACTCCTGCCGCGGTTGAAATTACAGTCCCTTCTTCCCCACCACCCCTTAGCTCTCTTTGCTCTGGCATTACCCCTGCGTTAGCAGCATCCTCTCTCTTGATCTCCCCCCACTCTTCTCCAGTTTGTCATAGCTAGCCCCGGCCTGCTGAGAAAGGCTGGGATCCTCACTGCCTTTCGATCACCTGTCTCAAGGGACAGCCTTAAGTGACAAAATACGGTAGTTAAAGCAGCGGGTGATTCATTTAGTCAGAGGGAGCAGTAACAGATCTGCTCAGCAGCCTCGAAGCCGCGGGGCGGGTTGGGGGTAGGGCACAGCTGAGCCTCTTGCTCCAATGCATCAGCTCATCAGATGCAGATGGAAGTTGCCACCTGATGTGCTCTGTGCCTCTCTCTTTCTGCTGCAGGGGAGCAAGTAACAGATGAAGAAATGGCAGGGAGAGAATAGAAGCTTCCTGTTCCCACTGGTGTGCCTGAGCTTGGCTCAGAAAGGCCAGGGGAAACACAGCTGCCCAAGCTAGCTTACAAGCCCATATATCTCCCTGCAGAAGATCCATAGATACCCCTCTGTCTCACTGCACATGACCCATAGATACACATCTCCCCACAGAAGGTCCCATAAGGTATCGAGAAGGCCCATGAAGACCTTAATGATCTGCCCAATGTACATCAATGGCAGAACTGGGACTAAAACCCAAGAGTCCTGGGGTGAATTCCTGACCCCTTGAAGTCCTTGGAAGCTTTCCCAATGGCTTCAATGAAGGTGGGGTTTCACTCTGACTTGCCAGTTCACCGCTTTTGCCAAGCCAGACAGTGTCCCAGACACAGATTAACCTTGCATTGACTCTTATACACCGGTGTTAGTGAACGTACCAGCCGTGCTCCTTTAGAAAGTTATGCTACCTAAAGTCTCAGCTGTGTCATGGAATGTGGGGTGAGGCATCACTAGCCAGGAGCTCCGGAGGATGGCCCAGCACTGATAGACACACAGACAGACTGGCCTTTCTCAGTCCATGCAAAATGCGAACAGACTGAAAACAAGCAGCGACAATTAAACCTTTCATACTTGATAAGTGCAAAGTGATGCACATTGAAGGGATCAGTTTGAATGGCTCATCCACATTGATGGGTTCTAAATTAACTTGCAACCACTCATCAAAGCGGTCTAGGTGCCTCTGAGGTCAGGTCCACAAAAACCTCAGTTCACTGAGACCTGATAGTAAGAAAAAAAGCAAACAAGACAGCTGGCTTACGAAAGGGATAAGGAACAACACTTAAACAGATCATGCTGATATATACATGTAACCCTTCTGCCCGCCAGAGTTGGCAACAACAAGGGCCGGGTTCAATATCTAGGGGATCCACTCCACTAACACAATGCAAACCGGCTCAAGCCCCCACCCAGTGACCTGGGACAAATATATACCACCCCCGCTGGGCGCCTCCAAGAGGCAATACTTCCCCTCTCACAAGCACCTAGTCTGAGTGTAGCAAAAAGCCTTTTAATAACAGAGAGAAACAATGTGGCATTATGTTGGGGAAAACACAACCCATGAGCAAAAAACCCACCCCAAGCAAATTGTTCTTGAGTCCAGCAACCCCAAATCACCCAAAGTCCCAAAAGTCCAATGACCCAAAAGTCTCTGTCCCTGGTCAGGGCAGCCCCAGAGTTCAAAAGTTTATCTACAGAGCTTTACCTCCCAACCTGGGTGGAGATGGGGGCAGAGGTAAGAGGCACCTTACATGATCTGAAGCTGACCGCCCCACAGGCCTTCACTCCGCTCTGCCAGCCCCACAAACTGCTTCGCTCAGCGGCCCACACGCAGCTCCCGCCGTCCCACAAACTGCTCCGCGTCCCACCAGCAGCTCCCGCCATCCTATGAACTGCTCCACCAGCCTGTCCACAAGGCACTCCAGCCGCCCGCAAACTGCTCCACAATATATCTTCAGGCTCCCCCACTATTTAACACAATGCTCAGTGATTTCAGCTCTTAGGTGAATTCAGCTTGTAGTAGGGGAGCCTCAGTGCTGGTGCACTATTAGCCCAAAGTGAGCTCAGCAGCCTGTAACTAGACTTCTAATGAATTAGCTCTGATATTGCACAGTGGAGAGAGGAGGAAGTGCAATTAGCATATAAGGCCCTCACCAAGGGGCCCATACCACCAAGTATTAATACTTGTCCCCAGCCTCTCCCCATTCACAGAGTTTTGGAACCCATGACCCTTGCCTAGCAAGTGCTACTTAGTTGATGGTGAGTCCCTCCATCATAGCAAAAGGCCAAGTACAGTTCCAAGCACAGTTCCCATAATCAGGGTAATAAAAATTTATTCTTCCTGCCCCAATAACAGAGACACTGGGGATCCCACAGCAGCCAAAGTGACCATTTGGGCAGCTATGGCCTCATTCTAGGCGGGGTGGGTGTGCCTATGCAAATGAGATCAACCCCTGAAGTTCTTTTCCACAACTTGCCACACCTCATCACCAGATGTCAGGGTGGAGTTCATCCTGACACTGCTTACATACAGACGGCAGCGCATCACCTTGAACTCAGTGGTCATCCCATCTCCTAAGGGATATACCAGAAATAGAAGCAATCAGACAAGGACAATGAAAATAGAGAGAGACCTGGACAGGTTTCCATGCAAGGGGAGAATACTTAACATTTTCAAAAGTGCCTAAGGCCCAGCTGTGGAAAGGTATTGAGGCACCTAATTCCCACTGAACTCAATGAACCTAAATACCTTTCAGGGTCTGGGCCTAAATGGCTTCAGAGCCTAACCCCCATTTTCAGAAACGACACTTAGGCTCCTAAGGCCCAAGTCCTCAAAGACAATTAGGTGCCTAACGCCTATTGATTTAGGAGCCTAAATTCCAGTGACTTTTAATGTCCCCTAAATGCCTAAGTCAAGTTTGAAAATGGGACTTAGGCTCCTAAGTCACTTAGACCTAGTCTATGCTTAAAAGTTTTGCTGGTATAGCTATACTTGCAAAATCCTCCTAGCAGTAGAGGGTGCAATAGTCCAACCTAGTAAGGCAATTCCTATGTAAGTAAACAGGCAACAAACTCCTCTGCCAGCCCCAAACTGTGTGGTAACAGACTGCAGCCTTTCTAGCTGCGATAACATGTAAAATTCAAATCCACGCTTCCAGCCCAGTAGCAACAAAGAATGGAACTTTTCAAACTATGAACAGACACAAACAATTCCTCTTCCACTGTGGGAACAACATATATCTTATCAAGCCACTGGTGCACCAGTTCTGAATCCTGCAGCTGGTAATGGGCAATACCTGATGTTTCAGTGAAAAACAAAAAAGGCATAATATACCTAGGAAATTGCTCAATGCTGCCCACTTCAGAAATATTCCTTCCTGGTGTCCCTTGGGTTATGCCCTGTTTTGTGAAGGGCCTGCTCAGTGCACAAGAAACACACGCTCGCTACAGCACTGCAGGCTGGGAAGCTGCTGCTTTATTCACCTACATAACAAATGGGAGTGGGGGACACCCACTAATGAAACAAAAAGTATGGGAGGTATGGAGCATAGCCCAACCCAAAATACTCTGTTAACTCCTTGATGACCATTTCACGATGTCTCCCCTCTTAATTTACAGCCCAGGTATAACCCTTTAAATAACTAGGGTCTCCCCTCTCTTTCATAGGTAGCGTCTCTCCTGGGTAGCCAGGCAAGCCTCTGAGGGCAGAGAAACACTTACCCAGTCTCAGGCATTCCTGGCAAACAGGTGTCCTCCCTTGGCCGTGGCTCCTTAGGTGGTCATCACCCAAGGGCACAGGCTCTGGTGCTTGCATGTCACTCCACAAGCAAACAAGATCCTGATGTCATCTTACGACTTGACCTTCACTTAAATGGACTTCAAAAGACAAAGGTCCAGTTTGTTCTAGGATAGCACCTTCTCCAGTGTGGACAGATATTCAGCATCACTTCTGTCTGCTATGAGGCTATTGTCAACCTTCACTACAACACACAGAATACCTTTCAATATGTTTCCAGGGCTCTCCAGAAAATCCCTGCTGTGGACAATATTCCATATGGCAGTCTATTGTACAGTATAAGCCCTTGTGAGTATTCATAGAGTCCACCTCCAGTTTTATATGCTGGTATGCCTGCAACAAGTCCGGCTTGCTACGTTTTTTACCACCACCTAGCCCCACCAGCAGATCCTTGTCCATGGAACAGGGTCATTGTCTAACTTGGGACTCTTGGCTGCTTTCACCACAAGCACTTTAGGTGTTGGCCATTCAGAAAACTGCGCTGATGAAATACTCCCCCCATTTTCCAGCCTAACTCAGGCCGTCCTTTCTCTGAGGACATAAGAACCTGGTCTTGCTCTAAAGTATTTTGGCTTGACTCCATCCTGGATATAAATCCTCCATCCAAGGTCCCTAACTCTTTTTTGTAAATGGCCAGATAAGCATCCAGGACTTTCTCTAGTGCTGGTGTTTGCTAGGCTCTAATTTGAAAATTTCCTTCCAATTCAGTTTTAGTTCCTACAACCAATCTCTGTCTTAACAGTTGTTTGCTGTTGCCCCCAGATCACTAGGACTCATAGCTTTTCCTTCTGGCTTTTATATTTTAGAAGGATAAGCACAGACCCTACCACCTAGCTGGGTTATCAGGTGCATGTCTGCAGGGTAACTCCTGCATTTGCTAGTGAGCTCAATCCTGCTTTGCATTGCTGACATGTATATTCATTGATCACAGCAGCTGAAGCCCCATTAGTACTGATTGATTGTTTAACTACTGTTACTTCCTTAGGTCCCACTGTCTTCCCTTTTAAGCAATTCATAGTGTAAACCTCCCCTCATGTCTTCCTCCCACTCAAGGTAAAAAGTCCTTTGCTTTGTCTTTTCTTCTGGTCTTTTAGCATCTACCCTCCTGGGCTTCCCATACTGTTTGAGAGTCACCTTCGCATTGTCTGGCTGAGTGTCCAATCTTGAGGCATTTATGGCACTGGGCCATTTTAAATTTACAAACTGATGCAACATAAGTTCCTCCATGCTGGAAATGAACCCCTGGAAGCCTGAGTCCCTTGCAGCTGGCTCTGGATTTTGTTTATTGAGTCTGGTTGATTGTCCTTGCAGTCAAAAAGTGAAAATTTTGCAAGTTTTTCACTGCTGCTTCCATTGCGGTTGCTAATTCTGCTGCTTTGGGCCAGGTTAAGTTCCTGTCTGCCAGCAATTATCTTTGAATTGTCTCATTATTAACAGATTAAAATTTTTTATTAAAGCTAATGTTAAAAAATTATATAATACACAGGTTATGAAAAGAGGGTCTGTACATCTGGGTATAGCGTTTGCAAAGTTTGTTTTAAAAGTCATAAGATACATCTAGTGCATAATTGGCAATAACCCAAATTAAGGTGAATAAATTTACCAATACAGTTTGGATATTAGCGTCCAAGTACTTGGGTACATCACTCATGGAAAGTTATACAGAGAGCTGGTTGTGGAAAACACTAAATATATTAACGGTGGCGTGTGTTTAGGACTAACTACTAAATATGTTATTTTTTCTAAATCTCATGGTTTTAAGCCAGTCTCATGATTTTTGGGGCCTGACATGTGATTTTCCAATACCTGGAGTTGACAACACTACCAGGAGCTCTTAATACGGGAATGAAATTAAGAAATGGCAAATTTAGGCCTAGTAATAAACAAAACTACCTAGCATGAAATCTGCTAAACCCTGGAACAGTCTCCCATTGCTTGGGACACCATGAACGAGAGACAGCATGGCTGACTATGCTGTAGCAAACGAAGCTGTAATAGTTTAGCATCTTTTCTGTTCCATATGCCGCTTAGTAAAATCCTCACGGATGAAGAAAGGAAGAAACCTGCATAAGGGGAGAGCATTCTCCATCCCCGTGGCCCGATACTCTCATTTTCTTCCACCTGAGCATGTGAATTCACATTGGCCCTCAGCTACGGTCACCCCAGAACCTCTGCTTTAGGGTGATATGCTACTGTGGCAGATCCCCCAGGAGCCCTCTAGCTCCCTGTGCTGGTCACAATACACTGGTGACTGACACGCTGGACCCAGCTGAGATCAGGATGACTCTTGCCCAAACTTGAATACTTCTTTTGAAAGAGATCCCAGGGCTCATCGGGATGCACTGAGCATCTTGCAGACGATGGCACTGTTTCCTCCTTCGTTTTAGCTTGAGGCCTGTTTTCTCTCTCTTCCTCTGGCTTATTACAAGACAGAGGGACGAGCCATGGGTTTCTAAAGGACAGCCTGATACAACCCATTAGGCTGGGCAGTGAAAGCCTTCCCCGTGCAGTATGAATCTCTAGCCTGCTGCTAGGAGGACAGCAGCAGCAGGAGGGATGGGGGATGAGGTTAATTCGCTGTGAAGGAATCAAGGACTCTGCCTGCAGTGTTAATAAACCAAGAGAGATTTGTAAGTAAAACAATCACTCACTCTAGCAATACCAGGAGAGGTTGCAGAGCTTTTGTTTCGCTGAAGGGCTTATGGTGCCAGTGGAGAGGCCACAGTTTGTCAGGATTTAGGGCCCACTGAAGTCAATGGAAAGTCAGTGGCCCTATGGGTTTTGCTCTGAGCTGGAGTCTGCACCCACGCTTAATCCCTGAATCGGCTGTGGGGTGCGGAGATGGGTCAGTCAGTTAATCTGGTGTGGAGAGCTGCAAAGACTGATCTGAAGAGATGCTTCCCTCCCATTCAGGTGCTGCAATCAGGGAGGGACTGGCACACAGCATTACACTCAGGATTACAGCGACAAATCTCTTCCCTGGCCTGTAGCCTCCAGACAAGCGAGATCTCCCATTGACTTCAGTGGATTTGCCATCTTGTTCCTCTGTTGGTGTTTACTCAACATACAATAGCTGAGTTAAATCTAAATCAAGGGGGCAAACATAACCACACACACACACCCCCGGTGTGTGTGTCTAGAGGTCTCTGAGCTGGTTCCCAGGAGTCCACAGAACACAGCTCCACATGGGTTCTCCCTGTGTTCTAACGTACATGGGGCAGGCAGGAATGAGCCAATAGATCCGCTGCTCCAGCTCCCACGGAGTTGACTGCACTGGGGTAACAGCCATGGAGTAGCTCCAGAATGGCTCTGCAGCCTTGTGGTAGAGGAGGAATCCCTGTACCTCACGCACACCCCAGCCCCTCTTTCAGTTCTACCCTGTATGCAGCCTGGTCACTGGGGCTGGGTACAGGGACCAGGATTGCCCCTCACCCCTGGTGCGAGTCACCGCTGTGCAGAGGGGCCAGCACGAAGTCTAGGCACCCTGAAACCATGAGAGGCTTAAGGGGAAGTTCAGGACTAGGCCTCATGCTGGCCCTCTGTCCAGGGAGGAATGCTCCCCACAGCGCAACCTTAGAGACTCTGTCAAGGATTTGTGGCTCCAATTTGAGGCTGAGGAGCTGACTCTGGCCCCTGCCCCAATATGCCTCTCTGGCAGCCATAGGGACGGCTGAGAAGCTGACAGGGACCATGGGAGAATCCTGCCTGCCCCCCATGTAAGTGGCTGTCTGCTGCCCTACTCACAGCCCGCACATGTGCCGGGGTGACTAGCTACCTTAAGGGAAGGCTACCTTAAGACAGAGCAGCCCCGTGACTCTGCAGCAACCCCCATATTGCAGGCAAAAGCCGGGCTTAGAGGCACCTTTGCTTCCCTCCCTTCCTCTGTGCTGCCTCCCTCAGAAGATGCAGTGCAGAATCGGCCCTTTAGCATGTCTTTAAAATATTAATACAAACGTTCTCACGATGTTTCCTTTCAATAAAACCTGGGGTGAGGGGTGAGCGTCTTTTGCATTGGTTAAACAATCCCCTGCCCCTGCCGGGCCGAACTTTCACATGCTCCCCCAGTAGCTTGGTATTAGTGTGTGTGCAAGCCAGGGAAGGGAAGAGCCCCGTGCACTGTCCCCTCTCCAAGCAGCGTGCAGAGCAAGAGGTAAACAGAAAGGTAATGCCACTGCAACTCAGTTCTGTTCAAACCAATCCATTTTAACCATCTCAGGTGTTTTTAGGAGCACATTGAGGGACACTTCAGATATAGGGGCTAATTCTCCACTGCACGACTCTTCCTTAGCGAGGCAAGAAGACCCATTCATTAGGGGCATTAGCCTGGACATGAGAAGTTACACGTTCAATTCCCTACTCTGCTACAGGCTTCTTGGCCATTCACTAGTCTCTCTGTGCCTCAGTTCCCCTGCTGGTGCAACGTGTGTTTTGTCCTCTCCAAAGTAGGGTTGCCAATTTTGATTGGACGTATTCCTGGAGTTTTCATCACATGACATAATCATTAGTTAATTGTTAGTTGCTGGAGACTCCTGGCAGGGCTGGCAACCCGACTCCAAAGCGCCAGAGCACGTATGAATCTACTAGTGCTAGCAGCTAGCAGAATAACTACTCCGGCTCCAGAAGCAAAGGCCTGTCCTGAGTTCAGATCCCACTGATGAGATGACACAGGGGGGAAGATTACTGTTGCTTTAGCACCTTGAATAGCCAGTCACACCTGTGCAAAGCGGACACTAATCAGAATTGGGGCCATGTCACATTCTGTGTGCACAGGTGTTAATGGGGAGCCAGGGAGCCAGGCAGAATTAGGCCTATGATTCTTAACAGCGTTCCTTAAATTCAAAGCACAAAACCCCTTGACTATATAAAACAGGCAAGAGCAATTCACTTCCCCTGGGGCTGTTTTTCTTCCCTTTTGTTTTCTCTTTCTTTTCAGATCCTCTGCTATCATCCCAGACTCGGGCTGGGTGTTTTCTTGTGGTGCGTGGGCAGGAACACAGGAGGGGGTGGGAGGGGAAGCAGATTTAATTATAGGGGACGCTTTAATAAATAGAACTGAGTTTGCCCTCCCCTGTTTGAGCTGGTGGGAGATGTGGCTGTTCTTGATCTTTCCATGGTATCGGAATAACACGGAGGAGGGATGGAGTCACTGGCAGATGGACTGTCCTATGTGGATTACAACTGAGCTCTGCCTTAAACTGCAATCACAATAGAAATGACCAAAATAATGTCACCTTCCTTCCTGCTTCTCTCTCCCTTTCTTTCTCCTCTCCCATGATTGATAGGAATATTAGCCACCTTGCAGAGCCTCACACGCGGATGCATCATTACCACATCCTGCCCCGGCCCCCCACGATTACATCCCAAAAGAAACGCCAGCAGGGATTTCAGTGCTCAGTGGGAGAAAAGAATCAGCAGCAGCCAAGGGCTGGATTCCTGGGGCTCTGCCTGCTGAGGAGTGTGTCATTGAAAAAAAAGGAACATAAGAACGGCCACACTGGGTCAGACCAATTGTCCGTCTAGCCCAGTGTCCTGTCTTCCGACAGTGGCCGGTGCCAGGTGCTTCAGAGAGAATGAACAGAACAGGAAATCATCAAGTGATCCATCCCATCACCCCTTCCCAGAGCAGAGGTGGGCAAACTACGGCCCGCGGGCCACATCCGGCCTGCGGGATCCTCCTGCCCGGCCCCTGAGCTCCTGGCCAGGGAGGCTAGCCGCCCGGCCCCTCCCCCACTGTCCCCCCTCCCCCACAGCCTCAGCTCACTGTGCCACCGGCACAATGCTCTGGGCAGCGGGGCTGCGAGCTCAGCCTCACCCAGTGCTCTGTGCTGCGCAGTGGCATGGCTGGCTCCAGCTGGGCCGCGTGGCTCTCGCTCAGCCAGTCACCGGTGCTCCAGGCAGCGCAGTAAGGGGGCAGGGAGTGGGGTGGGGGGTTGGATAGAGGGCAGGGGAGTTTGGGGGGGTGATCAGGGGGCAGGGGTGTGGATAGGGGTCAGAGCAGTCAGAGGGTGGGGAACAGGGGGGTTGAATGGGGGGCAGGGGTCCCAGCAGGGCAGTCAGAAAGGAGGGCGGTGGTTGGATGGGGCAGCCGGGGGCAGTCAGGGGCAGGGGTTCCAGGGGTGGTCAGGGGACAGGGAGGGGGGGGGGGTGGATGGGGCTGAGGTCCCAGGGGGGTTGTCAGGGAACAGGGCTGGTTGGATGGGGCAGGAGTCCCAGGGGGAGGGCTGTCGGGGGGGGGGGGGGGGGCTGGGCCACACCTGGCTGTTTGGGGAGGCACAGCCTCCCCTAAACGGCCCTCCATACAATTTCCAAAACCCAATGCGGCCCTCGGGCCAAAAAGTTTACCCGCTCCTGCTTCAGAGTATGGTTTTGCATCCCTGCCCATCCTGGCTAATAGCTATTGATGGACCTATCCTCCATGAATTTATCTAGTTCTTTTTTGAACCCTGTTATAGTCTTGGCCTTCATAACATTCTCTGGCAAAGAGTTTCACAGGTTGACTGTGTGTTGTGTGAAGAAATACTCTGACAGGCCCCACCGATCAGTGCCTTCCCCTCCCTCCCCGCGCCTTCCGCCTGACACGATCAGCTGTTTCACGGCGTGCAGGAGGTGCTAGGGGGGAGGGGGAGGAGCGAGGGAGCAGTACGCTCAGGGGAAGGGGTGGAGCAGGTTGACAAGAGGCAGGGTAGATGTGGAGCGGGAGAGGTGGAGCCGGGTGGAAAGAAGTGGGGAAGGAGTGGGGCCTTTGGGGAAGGGGTGGAGTGGGGGGCAGGGCCTGGGGTAGAGCCGGGGATCAAGTACCCCCCAGGACCTTGGAAAGTCAACACCTGTGTACCAAACTGACTCACTTCTGGTGAGAAGCAAACTCTTGAGTGTGCAGCTATTCTAGGGGTCCAGAATAGATGAGAACCAGGGGACCTGAGGCAGTAGTGGTATTTCAAAATGATACTGAGGAAAGAAAGAAAGAAAGAAAGAAAAAGACAAGAACAACCTTAGACATGGTCCATTCTCTCCAGATCATGACAGCCCCAACGCTTTGTTTCTGACCTTAGGACCCAGCCTTTCAAGGTGCTCAGCGCTTCTCCATCCCCACTGGCTTCAGTGGGAGAGGAGGGTCCAGCACATTGCAGAATCAGGTCCTTACCTGGCTTGCTGCTGATCTACCCTTCACCCCCATATGCCCACTGCTATGGTCGTCAGCTGGAAGGGCTGCTCTCTGTCTGCTGCCCTTGCAAACCCCAAGGTCATCCCCTAAAGAGCCCAGGGGCCTTATCATTACAAACAAAATTATTGTTGTGGTGACGATGATGAAAATGCCAGTTGGAAGCTACAAAGGGAACAGTGCTTCCCCGCCTGTTTAGCCGCCCGTGTCAAGCTGAGCAGCCATCTGGCATGGAGCGTGCTTGTTATGCAGTATTTTGTCCCTTGGGTTCCCCACATATGCTCCCTCTGCCTCCTCATTAACCTTCCCTCAAGAGTCAAGTGTCTCCATTGTTTCTGGCCTGCTCCCCCTGAGAGCAAGCGGGGCTGGATTTGCATGACAAGGCTGAAGCACCCAGCTGTCCTGCGGGGTTTCATGATCACTGCGTCCAGCAGCACCTGCCATCTCATTACCACTACTTGCATCAGGGCTGTACACGTTTCACTGTGCTCTGGGAACGAGATAAGCTGTGTTTTGGAATGGCCATGGCTCTGAGCAGAGGATCTCTGGGGATCACTTCACTGCAGTTGGAAAGTGTGATCTGCAGCTCAGGTAGGCATACTCACGTTTGCTTTAACCTAGCTAGCAGGGCTAAAAATAGCAGTGGAGACATGGTGGCCAAGACCCTGCTGCAGGCTAGCAACATGAACAAGTACAGTCCGCGCTGCTGCATCTTCTCTGCTATCTTTAGCTGCGCTAGCTAGATTAAAGCGAACGCCAGAGTGCCCACCTAAGCTGCAACCATACCTCCAAGTGCAGCGTAGACATACCGTCTAGGCTCAGGAAACCTTGCCAGGCCATTCCATCCCGCTCTAAAGCTTAGGCAATTTAAATGCACAGTCCATTCCCCAGTAACTGAACTACCCCTATATCCTCGCATTCAGTTGTCGTTCTGTACCTGCTGAGCTGGTAGCTGAATCTTTCCTAGGTGCTGCTAAGGTGTCTAAAATACAGCTTCATGAGCCAGGGGAGCAAAGGGTAGGCGGGGTCCCCTAGGATCACTGTTGGCATTTTAATATTGCTGATGGTAATCTGCCGGTCGGGAAAGAAATTCCCTGCTCATAGCTTTCTGTACAGTCCTGTTTTCTTCTTGAGACGAGGGTCATGCATCTTCCCTGACCAGCCAACACTGATGTTGGTGAAGTGTCCCCAGTGATCGACCAACACTTGCATAGACATAGAAAAGTAGCCCTTTCTGTTGATGTGCTCTGTAGCAAGGTAGTCTGGTGCCAAAACAGGAATGTGTGCCATCTACCGCCCCACTGCTGTTCAGGAACCCCATTGCTGCAAATCCATCCAGTATGTCCTGCACATTGCTGAGAGTCACAGTCCTGCACAGCAAGAGACGATCAGTGGCCCTGCACACTTGTGTGACTTTGGTCTCTGCAATGGGGTTTCCAACCCCAAAATAATTTCCCACTGACCAGTAGCAATCTGGCATTGCAAGTTTCCACAGCATGATTACCATTCACTTCTTCACTGTCGGTGCAGGTTTCATTTTGGTGTCCTTGCACTGGAGGGCTGGGGCAAGCTTGGCACACAGATCTAAAAATGTGGCCTTGCGCATCTGAAAGATCTGCAGCCACTGCTCATCATAAAGCTTGCAATACAATGCAACCTGTGTTTTCACAGGTTAACCTGCCTTGAGGTTTGAGTGATGGAAAGAGGGAATCAATGACAGCAGGACAGGGGACCAGAGAGCATCCCTCCCTCTCCTGTACAAAGCCCTCCTCCTCAGAGATTTACCCTAGAATCATTGGGTACTTCGTTAGGTCATAGGTGTAGCTGCTCATTGATTGGACTGGGGAAGGTAAATCCCTTTGAGAAATCTGGATAAATAGAGGCAGCAGAGCTCAGATTTGCAGACTGGTAAAAGAAGAATCTAGGACTTTGACAAGACAGAGGAAGAACAGAAACAGGGGCTGAATTAGGGAATTGATGTCTTATGAAACTGATGTGCATAGCTCTTGCTCTTACCATCTTACAGTGCAGCTATAAGACAGAAACAAACAAAAAAGAGGGAGGAAAAAAACCCAAGATCTCGCTTCTATACTCCCTCAGCAGAACACGAAAGAGCCCCGACTTTCTCACGGAGTTCTTTAAAACCCAACTATTTAAACATTTGCCAGTAGAGGTTTAGACAAGGATCTTTGTCAAGAGCTATGGAAAGCTTTAGAGCTTTTTTCCTGCTGATTTTTCTGTGTTCACAGATTTTCTGTTTTGAGGAAGATATGCCCAGTTTGGAGGAAGACCCTTGGACAGCCCCGTCTCTGAAGGTAAATAGCTTATTCTTCCTTTCTTTGTCGATTTTTGAAGGCTGGGAGGGTGTTTTGAAGCCATTTATGGCATGGGGAATTCATTCTCTCAGTATCTTAGCACAGTCTGATTTAACTTTATAGCCTCCTGCAAAGGAGGACCACTAAGAGCTAGAAGTGATGCTTTGCACTGATGTAGGACTTGATCTCTTCAAAGTCCTTTCCAAACAACAATACTCACAGCACCCCAGGAAGGTGTGGTAGGTAGGAAGGTATTTATTATCTTCACTTTACAAATCGGAAAACTGAGACCTAGACAGGTTAAGTGACTTCACCTCAAGCTTCTCTGGTTAAAAAGGAAAAGTGGGTAACATTTTTAAAGGAATGATTTCTAAGAAATGAAAAAGATCCATCAGCAATCCCATTGGTGCTAGACACCACAGCAATGGGTACATTAGAAATAAGGTACTTCGAAGCGTTACTACATATGGCATGTTTCTAGTCAGCGTATCTGCTTTGAAGTGCAGTTGCATACAGACTAGGGGCTACGTTAAATATAGCACCTTCAAGTCCTATCTGCTTAGTTCTCTATCACTAGTAAGTGTTAGCCAATGCAGCTAAGGGACAGCAAGTTAAAATATATTCTGCCCCATGTATCAGCAGCTAAATTGTCATGCAAGCTTCCACTAAGTAATATTTTCTACTGGTGAAAAAGGGAAAACACAACTATACTTACCTTGTACCCAGTGCTTTTCATTTGTAGTTCTCAAAGCACTGTACAGAAGAAGGTAATGATGTTCATCCCTACTTTACATATGGGGAAACTGAGTCACAGAGCGAGGCCATGATGTGCCCCAGGTCATACAGCAAGTCAGTGGCAGAGCTGAAACCAGAATACAGGAATCCTGACTCACAGTCTAGTGTCCTTGCCACTGAACCACACTACCATCCCAGTATGGCTTGGAGTTTCAGATCTCATGGTGAGTTGGCAGGCCTGGTAGTCTGAAAACTCCTCTTATGATTTGTAAACTACAAGCAAATTTGACTGGGAAATTGCTGGAAATTGCTGAAAGCAAAAGGTGGAACACTGTAACGTCTTAATGATACATAGGAAGTGCCAGACTGGATCAGATAAGTTCGCTGTCCTTTCCCTGACAGTGGCCAGTACCAGCTGCTTCAGAGGAAAATGCAAGAACCTAACAGCAGGTAGTTATGGGATAACCTGTCCATCAGGAAATTTTCCTTCTGACTCCCATCCATTAGAGGTTGGCTCGTGCCCTGAAGCAGGAAGGCTCATGGACCTTCAAAAATTCTGTGATTTTTTAATTTGAAACATTCTTTTTATTAACAGCACAGTATATTAAACAGGAACTAATTCCTACCCTCTATAAGAGTTCCAGGGCATGAGGAGGTTAGAGTTAAAAAAACCCACGTTCATGACATATATTAATGCATCTGAGAATCTTTACATTAAAAGTGGCAGAAACCACTTATATGCTAGAGCTCAGTAAAGAGAGGAATTGTGAGTTTGTTTAAAAGTAAACACTGAAACACACACGTCCCCGCAGTGCACACACTGAGCCTGATTCTCTATTGCAATGGAGAACTGGGCCCACACACACACACACACTGGAGTTTGTTTTACCTCTTCATTTGAAAAGTATATACAGCAAGGCTCCTGCTTTGCCTCCTGAGGATTAACAAGAGCCATGATCAAAATCACTCTTTGCCATTGCATGTTGTATTATCATTAATGTTCACAAGTGGTTAAAATTATCTGAGCTCTGAGCAGAAATTTCATAGCCTGGACTATCTAGCAACAGGGATTGGATCTCCTGGAGTCAGTTCAATGGAGGGATGAACTGAGGCAATGGCCTAAGCTAAGCAGTACTGTGGCAATTAATGTCAAGCTGTGTTGAAATCCTATCAAATCTCTGTGGATATCAGTATCTGCATGTGTAGGAAGCTAACACATCTCTTAACTATTTCACCCTCAATGCTCCAAGCTGCTGCTTGAAGGGAAGTTTTCACTTCCAAACTCTCACCTCTTTGTTCATGACTAACAGTAGAGATGGGATTTCAGCTTCTGTCCTTGGCTCTCCCTTTTGCTTTCTAGGATGAGGGCTTGCAGAGCAGCTCACTCCAGCGCTTTGCACAGCTGGTGAAAAGGGGGAAATTCCAGCAGTTCTATGGCCTGATGGGAAAACGGGTGGTAAATTCAGTGCTTATCAGAAATTAAAACAGGCGTCCACCCTTGCTTAGCCCATCAGACCAATGCATGCAAACTGCCACTCAATGCAAGGACCTAGTACTTTCCCTCGTTCTACAAGAGAACTGTCAGGCTTTTCTTGTGGTGAAGGGGAGGTCAGTTGCTTTCATACTGCAGCCCTAATGGTCTTCTATTTTCCACTCACTTCTGTGATCCTTTGTGACAACCACTATTGTTCTGCCTGAAAGAGATTGAAGAGATTTCATTCAGAACGTATCAGTGGCACCCTGAAAGACAAAGGCAGGGCTGGCCTTACTATGAGGCGAACTGAGGCGACTGCCTCAGGTGCCAGACTGCGGGTGGGTGGGAGGGGGTGCCACTAGGTCCCAGAGTTTCTAAATTTTGGCCCAAGCGAAGGGGCATGGGAGTGTCATTTGAGCTCCCCGCCTCAGGTGCCAAAATGTTGTGGGCCAGCCCTGGACAAAGGGTCCACATTTTCACAATAAAACCACTTATCAGCGGAGCCAAAGGTTACCAACATTATCCCCATTTTAGAGATGGGGAAACTGAGGCTCAGAGAGGCAAAGTGACTTGACTCAGCTTACAGAGCGAGTTAGTAGCCGAGCTAGGAGCAGAACTTAGGTCTCCGTCCTCCCAATCCCTTGCTCAAATCACTAGACCAAATAGCCTCTCTGAGGAACAAGCCCTCCCTTGGCTCAGAGTGCTTCCTAAACAGAACAACTAGTCCCTGCTGGTCTCCACTCCACAAGGCTGAGACTACATCCGAGCACCGGGCAACACAGTATTAATCCATCGCCTCTTCCTCTCCTACATTAAATAATCACCCAAGAGGGAATCCCATTGCAATTATAGCATGTGACCTTGTACATCTCTCTTGAATGTGGGCAGAGTAATAAGCAAAATGCATCTCTGACTTTACACGGATCACTTTGGAGAGGTTCAGGGGAAAAGAACGAGGTGTTCACACCCAACCTTCATTTCTCTCTTTCTTTTTAAAAAGGGGTGCCACACATTTCACCAGTAGGGCATAAGAGCGTGTGTTTCTTTTACCCTTGTATTTCTGTTTGTAAAGCCAGTGATGCATGTTCACCCCTACCTACAGCCCAGAGAGGCAGCCACATTGATTTTGCTTAGAGTCACCTGCCTCTGTGTCCCTAAAAATGGTCGATGAGCTTTTTCACCACCCAATCCTAACGGGAGTCTAAGCGGTACCTTGATCTGTTGCTAAGGGGAGGAGAAATGTTACTATTGAGATTGCTGTAACATGCTTCTGTATGAAAGGAAAGAGAGATGAGCACAAAACCCATCTTGAAACATACTCATGCTGCTTATCGCCCCCATAAAGGCAGATAAATACCAATCCTATTTTACAGATACAGAAACTAAAGCAGGAGGTGAAGTGACTTGTCCATGGCCACTGGAGGAGTCAGTGGGATTAGGAGTCAGGTGGCCCAGGGTCTCAGTCTCATAGTCACACCCTCAGGATACACCTTTCAAAACAATGAGGGGCAAGGGGAAGCTCCAATCCTCCATCCTGCCCTCAAAGGATTCTTATTTGCACAGGTCAACACAACACCTAGTTCCGGGCTTTCCTGGTCAGTCAGACAGACTAACTTTGTCCAAGCTTTTTTTTTTTTTCCTCCTTCCTTCTTCCTAGCTTTAAACCACAAAAAACTTTTGAAGCAAAGTCCCTTCTTAGTGACAGTACTGTCCTCCTCGCTCAGCTCCAGAGTGGCTCTGGGCCTGCGGCAGAGGAAGAGACACAAGGCTCTTTGCACTTCTGGAGTATGGCCGTTCGGTGATGGACAGTGGCTCACAATACAGTAGTATAGGAGCAGGGGAATCTATGACAAACCCACAGAGTAAGGGCTTGTCTACACCCAGTCTGGTAGATATTGCTTTAGCTAGTATCTGTTTGAAATCCATATAGTTAAAGCTGTACAACCCTCCCCTAGTGTGGATGCAATAATGCCAGTATAAAGATGCCTTACATCAGTAAACTGCAGCCAGACGATGGGTTTTACTGCTTGAAACGATTTTGGTAGAAAAATAGTTTTACTGGTACAAAAACTGTGTGTAAACCAGGCCTAAAGGAAGCCGAAATGACCAATTCTCATTTCCACTGTAAATGTGCTATTGGTATGGGTCCCCGTCTACTTTTCCTGCCTGTAATAGGCTGCGTTTAACTTTTATAAAAGTCTCCTTGCCAACCTCTGCATCTCTTTGCCATGCTAGGGCACCAAGGAGAGACGTTCATGGGACGAAGATCCTCTAGTGGAGGTGGGTGAGCTCCCATGCCTGACGCTCCTTAGGAGATCAGTCTCTCTCCCCTGTCAGCTATTCTGACAGGGAGCTCTCAGCTCATTATTCACCTGTCCTCCTCCTCCGCCCACTTATTTATAGGAATCCTCTCTAGCTGCTGGAGTTTGCAAGAACCTTGCTTGATGCAGACAGACCCTCACTGGTTCAAGTCTCTCTGGTGGCATTTGCGCATGCATAGTTGTGTCTTAGTCATGCAGCACAAGGGGTTTTTTTTTACCCCCTCTCCCAATCCCTCTTGCAATTTACCAGCATATAGACTGCATTCTATTGATTTACTATTCCAGCTCCATCTCTTGAGAAGCAGCTGGCATTAACTAATTGGGAAATCTCATCCAACTTTCCTACCAAAATTAGTTTGTAGCACGTTTTTAAAAGAAAGATACTGATTCCCAAATACTGAGGTGTGGGGGTGGGGCATTTCCCACCTTTAAGTCCACACAAAACCACAGCCTAAAAGCTAGGAATAACTACTGCACATGATAGCATGACTTCATCCCCTCTGTGCAAAGTTATTCCAAGTCGCCATTTTTCTCTTCCATGAAATATTTTGTAGCTGCAGTTTATATGATTTTGAAGGAAGCTAAAACTTACTGGTCTCTTCTTACACCCACGCCCACTTGCATTTATTTTCTACTCCAGAATTATTATTTGTATTAGGGTAGCACTTAGAGGCCCCAACCAAGATCTGGGCCCCAGTGTGCAAAGCTCTGTACAGATACATAGTAAGAAAGAGTCCTTGACCGAAAGAGCTTACATTTTCAACAGACAAGATCAACAAGCAGTGGGAGAAATGATCCCCAGTTTGCAGATGGGAAACCGAGCCCCAGAGAGATTGAGTGACTTGCCCAAGGTCATACAGGAAGTCTGTGGCAGAGCCAAGAAAAGAAATCTGGGTTCAGGAGTCCCAGCCTTGTGCTTCAACCACAAGGCTACCCCTCCTATCAGGAATGAAGGTCTTCTCCCCTGCAGAAATTGGATTTCAGACCTGGTCCATACTAAAAAGTTAGGTGGACCCAGCTATGTGAAAAGTCCACCCCCTGAGTGACATAGTTAAGCCAACCTAACACCTGGTGTAGACAGCGCTATGTTGACAGAAGAATTGTTCCGTCGACCCAGCTGCTGCCTCTGAGGGAGGTGGATTACCTACAGCGAGGGGAGAACCCCTCACTGGCACAGGTAGCATCTACATACACCGAAGTGCTTCAGTGGTATAACTGTGCTGCTATAGCACTTCAAGTGTAGACAAGCCCTCGCTACTCCAGAAACCAATGCAAACAGACTTCCCTCACGCAGGTATTTTTCTCTCCTCCTACAGATTCGACACAGGACTGGGACAACAGCCAGCCACTTCCTGCATGGCAGCCATAGCATGACACTCCATCAGTAACCAACAGCCGCTCCTTTCCTTCACAAGCACTAGATTAGGATAGCTACGCCGTCTGCTCACGTCTATTCACGCCCCAGGAACGGAGTAACACAGTGCTTTCTAGTACCGGATAAGCACGTTAGAGTCTTTTCTTTTGTCAAACTGCTGTGATGTATAAATGTATTGCTCTTGCTGGGAAGAGATGATGCTTTCTTTACATCACATTCGAGGAGCAGGGCACAGGGTTAGTACATCCCTTCCTTACTCCTGTAGACCGACAGATACACACTTTGATTTCCTTATTGCATTATTTCTGCTGAGGTGATAAAGCCTGAAATTCAAGTTCTTAAAAATCGAGAGAGGAAGAGAACACTTATCTAGTATCCTTTCTTCAGTTTTTTAAAGTTAATAACCTGACTGCAGGGAGCTATTGGGAACATAAAAGTTGTGTAACTAAAGTACACAATTTATATGGCACGAAAGCTTTATTTTCTCTCCATCTCCCATTTCAATTCATTATCCAATAAGCACCCATTTTGGGGCAAGCACAAAAGTAGCACCTAAAAAGCTTTCAGTCACCTCTTCTTGGGCAGGGATGGAGATATTTTTTGTTCTGTATTTGTACACAGAACAATTGCTCAGCAGTGTTATAATGGGGGTTAGGTGCATCACTCTGGTAGGTTAGGCCACAGTGTTCCGTAGTCTAAGGTGGAGAGTGCAATTAGGTGGCTACTGCATTCATTAAACTTTCAGCCATTAAGAGTATGAAGAATTTTCTAGTAATCAAGAGCAGCTTCAGCTCAAAGAGATTAGTGTGTCTCAGCACCATCTTCCTCTCAAGAGATACATACAGCTGCTGGTTGAGAGAGAAGAGACGCTCCCCTCTACACCCCCACAAATATTGTGCAATCCATACAGAAGCCTTGAGCATCACATTAAGTATTTCCTCTTGTCCCTGTAGTCTAATAAATGGGGCAGTGATCTATTGGTACAGCTACAAAGATCAATGGTTCTCTGCCAAATTCTCCACGATAGTCATTTTCTATGGCAAGAGTATCAGACAGGTGAGACATTCCCTTATTTCTAATCTCCAACCCTTCCACTATAGGAGAAGGGTGGGGAAATGATGCCAGCAGAGCTATTTGGCAATGCACTCATCATCATCAAGGTTTCATATATTCTCCTTGCTGATCAAAGGCTCTTCCTCTTCATGGAGTAACATAAGCAGATGGCAACACAGGGTAGGGTACACAGATGCTCATCCCAACCAGAGTGTAAGAGAGGGAAGCAGAAAAAAGGGAAACCCAGGGTGATCTGCTTCCCACAGCAAACCTCTGGAGAGAGATGGGACCAGAATGGTTTCATTAGCTTCCAATTTAAATCAGAAATTGTAGCAAAGGCTCAAAATCTTTGAGGTCTGCCTTGAACTTCAAACTTTTGATCTTCAAAAGACAGAGACTTAGCTCTTCAAAACTCTCCTGGGGGGAAGAAATAGGTCTGGTTTCAAAGAGTTTAAGGCCAGAAGGAACCATTAGATCACTGAATCTTACCTCCTCTATAGCACAGCCCATTAATTATCAACGCCCAGATACCCCTATATTAAGCCTGAAGACTTCCCTTAGACTAAAGCATTTCAGTCCTCAGGAGGCTAAACTGTGTGCCACCAGCAGAGAACAGGAGACCAAAAGGTGCCATGGTCATGGAAGAACTGCTAGGGTAACCAACTAGGATCATCAGTCCTAGGAAGCTCCTCCCTTCTTACAACAACTTTGGGGGCCACTACAGTCAGACTTGGTATGAACGTTGGAAGTACGGTCTTAGAGCTATCGTACATTAGAGTTATACACTCCCAACAGCACCATCCACCACAGAGAGGTATTTCTAAACAAAGCTAATACAGGATCTAGGACATTTTTAATGCAGCCAACCTGAAGTCTGCTTCAGTCACTATCCCCATTACAATGACAGCATAAAGGAAGGTTCAAAATTCAAGTATCTTACATGTTAGGAATGGAAAAAGCAGTCTCAACTCAACAGAAGAGCCACCTTAAATCCCCACTGCTCAGGAAAACTAAAAGGAAGGAATTGACGACTTGAGCAGAGAACATGCTTTATTGAGAAATAGATACAGGAATAGCACATTCTACCACATCAGGGGAACAGGGTTTAGCTTGTGTACATGACTGGCCTTCTTCCCCACTCCCCAGAGTTCCACCCTGCCAGATGGTTCCAAGAGTATGTCTTCAGCTACAACGTAGGATCCAAGGGCACTTGACAGCAATCCTCAGTAAGGCCCACAAGGATATAAATCCTGTGCCGAGATCTATTTATTTAGGGAGGCAAAGAAAAAGGCACAGCCCAACATGAAAGGGCCTGTAGAGAACTTATCCACACTGGGAACGGTCAGTGATTAACAAGAAATGGCCCTTACTTACCAGCACATGGTAAGTGCTTCATTTCAGACACCACAGAACAAGAGATCATAGGAAGGGTCTAAATGCAGCTATCACTCACCTCACACCTGTCCCCATGCAGGCAATAGATAGGAAACGCATGGAACAAGGACAGTGGTTATACTTGAAAGCCATTTTATGGAGGTTTCTTTTGGTGGTGCAGAGGGGTGTGTGTGTGTGTGTGGGGGGGGTGTCACTGTTGTTCTACAAGAACAGACAGGATGTACTGTTAACAGAAAAGCAACCATCCATCCAGATAGCCGGAGCCACGGTCGATGCACAGAATGTATGCTTTAGACAATTGAACAACTGATGATATTGCTTTATAGACTTGCTGTGGCTGTTTAGACAAGGTTATCAAAAATTCACCTGAAATTAATATTTTATTCCTTTAATATAGAGAGAGTCTTTTCAAAAAGCTAGAATTCAAAGACTGTTTTAGGAGAATGACTAAGTTGAAATACACTAAACTTGTTTCTATACGTGTAAAGGAAACCACCAACTCCAGCAACAAGGAAACTAGTGATATCTGACCTCAGAGGCCTGTACTGCCATGATACTAAACTCAGGAGCGCCTGCCACACCCAAAAGGGCTACTCTCTAACAGTATGTCACATCACAGTGCTCTCACACTATTAATCTGGACTCTTCCAGTGTAACACCAATGATCACACCACTCAATGACAGGTGCAAGTTGTGCAAGCTTCAGAGTGTACAATATTAGCAGTCAGTTTTTGTTACATGAAGACCTGGTATATTATGTGGGGAAGCTCTCTTTAAAGAGGTGTCATGCTGTCTTACTGAAACTAATTGATACATGGGGTAAGGAAGTTCAGACAGGGTTAGTTATAACAATGCTAAAGTCAGTAAACTGGCAACATGTTGGGAACCTGCTCGGATGCAGATTTACAACCCTTTTCCCAAACAAAACGTTGATAGAATAATTTGGAGAACAGATTTGTAGACCTTGTTCAAAGGCCACAGAAGCTGTCCTGTCCGTTACTTAGAAAGCAGAGTGCCTGCAGGAAGGAACACAAACAGATTATAGGACACAACACAACCTCATTGGAATAAGAACATGAGGGCAGGACCAGTGACTGGACAGGTACAGTACCAGATATCAGAACTCCTTGGGCCAGTGCTTGGGTCCTATACAGATCCAATCCTTGCAACCTCATTGAGGCCGAAACATAAAGTTCCTCAGAACCAGCATCTGTGGTGTGCACAAAAGATCTGGGCCAGAACAGTACCAAGGGGAACTGATCTTCCTGGAGGGTACTGTACCAGCTAATCACAACAGCAACAGATACAACAGAGATCCCTAGGGTACTTCCTACTGCTGGGGTTCCTCACTGGCTTCTGGAGTGATGGCCAGTTAAGTTCCCTTGGGAGGGGTCCATTTCAAACAACTGGGATCCATTGTCTTATTGGTGTTTGATCTTTTTGCCTCTTTGGCTATCCATTCGTCAATCAGATCCTGAGAAAGAGAGCATGAAAGGGCAGGTTAAACAAAAGAGAATAACTGATGTGAATTATCCATTGGACAACCCACATGTGAGTCCAACACTTTGGAGATGACCTGCGCACCATCTGCTTGGTACCACAGAGATGACACATTGTGAATGGAGCAGCCCATATTACTCTCTAGCAACTCCACTGATAACATAGGTCGGGCTGCAGGTGAGAGCCCCAGGAAGGGGAAATAAAAAAACAGTAAAGAAGGGAGCTGGGTTTGAGGATTTACTTGCTTAAGATTAGCAATGGAATTTCCCTATGTCAAAAACCACCACAGAAGGTGGTTAATAAGTAGAGGATTTCTACACTAGTCGGGGAGAGGAGGGAAAAATCAGACTGGGGACCCACCTGACACTTTATCAGATATTTTGTTTCGCTTTAAGATTAGAAAGTTCCCTCACCAGAATCAAAGTGCAAGAAAACCCAACACAATGCATAGGGAATGTAGACTAAGATAGGATATTATCCTATGGACCTAACACACAAAGCTGAACTGTAAGAAACTAAAAGTGCAGGTGCAGACACCAGAAGTCTTACCTGTCTCTTTAAGACCAGGTGTTTGCCCTTCCAGTACTTGAGCATCTGAAGTGCCTGCAGAGTACTAACGATGTCAACAGGGTTCACTGCAGTCTCCTGGCTGATTTCTGAAAAACAAGATCACAGTCCACAAGAGGATAGAAGGCAACAGGCCAGACCACCAAGGAATTCCCTCAAGACTGCAGCTGTCGTACTTGTTTAGTTCTCAAATACAACTTCATGTTATGCTGTACCCACCCTTCATAATTATATCCACAAGATGCCTTGTGAATACCGAGATCTTTAACTTTAATGCCATTACTCATTCCTCTGCTTCAGCTTGCTCAATGATTAGGGAAGCAGTGTTATCTAGTGGTAAGAGCAGGTACTGGGAGCCCGGAGTCCATTCCCAGCTGTGTCACTGACTTGCTATGTGACCTTAGACAAGGCATCACCTCCGTGCTTCACTTTCCTCACCTGTGAAATGGGAATAATTGTTATCGCCCAAGGGGTGGCTGTGAGGGTTGATTTTTGAAAGCACAGACATGAGCTAAGCAGCAGTCCATGTGCCTGCTGCATTCTTAATAACTAGATCTGCATAGCATCAAAGGTGTAAAACATTACTCATTTGTACCTAGTTATTTACTTTTGCTTTTCTGGAGACTGAGCTGTGCAATGATGCTGACTTTCAAGCTGCTGTTTTGATCCCCATCACTCAGTGTTTTTCTTTTTATAAATAAAACATTTAATTAAGGGCATACAAGTGGGTGCGTTGTGAACCTTCAAAACCCAGCAACCTAGTTTAAATTTAAAAAATAGTGGTGTAAGACAGCAAGACAAAAACCCATCTAATTGCAGTCTAGAGGAGCCATGTCACTTCAAGAACCCCAGTAAGAGAAAGCAACTCACCCATGAGGGTAAAATGGGCCAAACGTCAGTCACTACAGGTTTGGGGAAAGGGGTGACGAAAAAAGAGCACAGAAACATTCCTGAACAAATTCTCTACAAGCTCATTTAACACTAGAACACACCTTTGATAGAGATCTCTTTGCCTTGGAAATTATGCAGATAACGAAGAAGAACTTCCTTCCAGTAACTACGGTAGCTGATAAGGCCCAAGTCAGACAGCGGGCGTTCTGGAGAGCCAACCTTTTCTTCCACTTTGGAGAGTAAATAACCTGTGAGCAAGACAAGACGTTTACTAACAGTATATCAGGCTCTCTCCTGACGGTCAGCTAACTACAGCTAACTGCAGAGACTTGTCATCATGGATGCCCAATGAGCAACATGTGTGTTGCACAAGTTCACCAAGAAACAGTTAATCGGGGGAAGTCAATGCCTCCTGGCTACCACCTTATGTATAGCATTGGAAATGCAGCTCAGAAGTCTTTTTCCATACAGACAGACCAACTATAACCTGTTAAGTGGTGAGCGATTATAATTCAGTCCAGGAAATACTGCTGACTTGCATCAGTATGGTCTGAGACACATTTGGAAAGAACCACAAGAGACAACTGTGCAGGTTTTCTTAGCATAAGTTTCCCTAAAAGGGAGTAACAGTACCTGGATATGAACTATCTTAAAGCCTCTTCTTTTGATTGGCCACTTCTGCACCCACATATCTGTTACAATCCTGCCCTGAATGGCCCCACTGAAACACACATGCAAAAGCGTGTGCTCAACAGCTCTTCTGGGAGTCAAGGGCACTGATACAGTATGTACAAGCTCGGTTTGAAGGAACCTTATCTGACTCAGCTGTGCATTTCTCTGCTTCTCAAAGGTCAAGGAAGGAATACAGTATAGAGACAAAAGCTGAACTCTTGAAGATAGAGGGTTTGCCTCATTTCACAGACACTGCTGAAAGATTTTGCCATAACTTTTCCATATACTTACTGAAGTCGATGAGCATTTTGCCATAACCCTGCCTCATGTACTGAGGCATTGTCAGAATACAAGACACATTGTAGTTGAGAAAAGAATTCTTCTCCTGAAAGTGAGATGAGGGAGAAATGAGATCAGCAGGTCTCAATCTGCACAAACAGCAAGTACATCGCTATTGCGGTAGGCCAAACAAGGCAGCACAGCTGACGCAACAGAAGTTGAGTGAAACAGCAATGTAATAGCCAGCCTGACAATTAACTTTTGATATGAGCGTCCTCCACCCACCAAGCTGGCTTAGAGTTTATTACTGTATTAACCATTAAACTGGACCCCCACTCTCATGATTGCTGGGAGTAGGATGGAAGGCACACAGAGCCTTGTCGTAAGAGATTGTTGATTTAAAACAACTGCCAGGTCATTAGCTGGCACAGCAATCTCTGTTCTGAATCCAACAACCTTCTTAATTGCACATGCAACATAAAGTTAACACTGCACAAGAATGATATACACTCTGCACTAGCAAAAAGTTTGATGAGGGAAGAGACCCATTAGGACAACGTAATCCGCAGGCCAACACAGGATATTTCTTTATGTTTCTTCAGTGCTTTATCCAGTCATAACTTAGGTGGTTTAAGAGATGGAGCTTCCAACACTCTCCTTGGGAGACTATTCTACTGTCTAATGGCTTTCATTTGCTGCAAATTTTTACTCTCTCGGGACAATTGCACCACAGAAACTGCATTTAAGTAAAGACCGCTAGGAAGTGCGCTTCACGAAGATGTAACAGGCATTAAGTAAAAAGCCTAGAGACACTTCTGTCTATTAAGGAGGCAACATGGGTGAGCAGACAAGACACAGGACTATGAGACAGGAGACCTGACTTTTACCCCAAGTTCTGCCACTGACATGTGGTGTGGCCGTGGGCAATTCACTTCACTTTATTCCTCAGTTCCCCATCTATAAAATGGATATATTTTCCCATCTCAAAGTGCTTTATAAAGCTCTAGGGATAAAAAGCATTAGAAGTGCTAACTACTATTAGAAAATGAATCTAAATTTATCACAAAGGAATTCATCTCCATTTGAGACAATGAGATCCTAGCTAACTTGTATACAAGTGGTTATGAATTACAGTTTAATATAACAATGTCTCTTTGCAAAAGTTTGATTTTGCTAGCAATTAGGAAAGCTAAATAGCAAAGCTTCTGAAAAAGCTTTTGTAGTTTAGCTTTGAAATTTTAGCTCTTCCTGGACACTTGGATGTTGGGACTTGTAGAAAACCAAGGAGTGAGGGCCTACACAGATGACCTCTGTCTTAAGCTATGGCATTAATACAGGATTTACATATATTGGTGGTTGATTTCTACTGACCTTGGAGAAATACCCTATCAGGTGGCAGCCAGTGTTGTCAGCTTCTGTCATGACATAGAAGAGGAAGGGTTCAACATCATAATACAGAGTCTTATGATCCAAGAAAAGCTTCGCCAGCAGGCACAGGTTTTGGCAGTAGATCTGGAAGCAGAAGGAGAATCTGACACACCTGTTTGTCATGGTGTAGCATCTCTGAAAGAGAACCCCTTCCACTTTTGAAAGGATGGGAACTGTAACAAAATACAGATTAGAGTAGATCTACTCTTCCACCAAATGAGGGTCTTCTCAAAACAGCTTCATTCCTAGCCATGGCAACAAAACCCCTCAATATCCAGTTTCTAGCAGGGCTCAGAAGGGTTTTCCACTTTAGCAATGGCTCTAGCCATTTGGAGGCAACTATACCACTTCACTAGACTAAGCCCTCAGTTGTACCTGCCAGTACACACTAGTCAACTGTGAATGCTCTAACCAGCAATGGAGCTGGGTTGCTCCACTGCAGTTTATAACATTCGTAACTGTATGGGAGACAGGTAGTGGTGGCATGAGTCCAGGAACTGAGGGGTCTCATTAAGGTTCAGAAGGGGAACTGAACATACAGCTGACAGCGGCTACTGTACTTGTATGTGAACAAGCCGATGGAACCATGGATCTGCAGGAGGGCCAAATAACAGCCACAAGGAAGATGCAGATAGACGTTATTCAGGGGCACTGTTGCAAGAACCATCCAGCGCACTGACATAACGGCTAGCATTGCGAGAAGGGGCAGTATAGGCACTGAAACCCCTTCTGGAATCAGAGGGAAAGAGGCCATCCCATCTCCTGCTTCTCTACAGCGTGAGGCAGGTGACATACAAAGTGCATTGGAAATGTGAACGTCAGAAGCAAGACTGTGCCACCACTGCAATTCCAGTTACCTTGTTCTTTTTCCCATCCACTTCAAACACCGAAATCGAGCCTTTGCGGTAAATTTCATCCCCGGGTGGATGTTTCCAGACACATTTTGCCTACAAGAAAAGGACAGTCAAAGTTAGGGTAACAATACTGCTCTAGCAGCTGCTTTGAAAGCAGAAAGAGCCTCTTGGATATAAAATAAGTGTTCCTAACAGGGAAACGTTCATTCCTGTTCAGCTACAATGAGAAACTGGATTCCCAGCTCCAACTCCTACTCCACTGCGGTCCATCCAGCTGGCCCAGGGATTAAGGCAATCTGAGAAAACCTGTCTTCCTTTCAAAGCTGTGCAGAGCACTTAGCATTCTGGCAGGCAGGCTCCAAAATGGACTACTAGAGCCCAAAACAGCTCCTTTGTTTTGATTTGTTTTCATTATACTTCCAATCTCTAAACCTAAGGAACTGGGCAACGACCACCAAGGATTTACCATGTGTCTGCGTAGTATTGTCTGACTCTTCATGTATTTGAGACAGAACTCGCACATGTAGAGGCGTCCCAACCGAGCATATTCTTCTGGATAGGGAGAATGATACCAGGTGTCCAGCTCATAGCGGCCAAAGGCGATTGTTTTAATCATGTTGCTGCCTTCTGTGATCTGGCCTTGAAGCCGCAACTTCTCCTATCAGCGGAAGGAATAGCGCAAATGTAATAAAAAAGGAAAGGGAAAAACAAACATTTATTTCCCTTCTGTGAGCTTCTTCCAGAACCATCTTACAAAATGCAAATCCCCAAGGAGCCCTTCCATGCTTCCCCTCTAGCCTGACACATAACAAGTTTCTTGTCATGCTGGTATGGCCTGTGATCTCCAGGACCTCACATCACTCAACCTTACCTTGTATTGTTAACTTGAAAGCAAATTTACCCTCCATGCCACTTTGTATTTTCTCCCTCCCACAAGGGAAAAAGGGCAATTGACCATTCTGGTCAAGGTGGCCCCAAGCTACCGCCAGAGACCATCAAAACTGTTTCTGGATCAGCTTTAAGGGGTGGGAAGTGGCATCTCAAGAAGCCCTTATCAGTCTAGCTTAAGACACAGTTCTGAACTCCAGGATGGCAGCGGGCTGATAGGCTGGCCTCTTGCACAGCATTTTAAACTCTCAACTCAATCAATACTCAGCTATTGTTTCAATGTGTGAAGCTGTTGCCCATTCTGCCCAGGAACACATTGGTCTTCTCTCACAGGAGGAAAGCTGCAAATGAGCACTTGATAAATGGGACCGAATCACTCTCTTGCCATGTCCAAGACTGGAAATGCACAGCTCCAGCTCTGCTGTGGACAAATTCATGGCTGTCAGACACCTCTAGACTCGTTATATTTTTAAGACCTAAATACAGGAAGACAGTCAGCCCTGGTGTAACTCCACTGACTTGGCTCTTATTTTGAAGATGTTTCACTCTGCATTCTATTGCCATTTACACTTTGCATGGTTCAGAGGCTCTTGTCACACACACTCACTTATCAGCATAAACACTGCAGATTCTGGGGACGTTCAGCTCTTGGAAAAGCAAAGGCTGCTGCTATCAGACATGATAAGGATTAGGAGTCTCACCAGGTCTTCAGACGCCCGTGCTTGTGCTCTTCGGAAAAGCTCCAGGTCATACTCGCTAGTCAGGTTTTCCAAGAGGGGTTCTCTGGTGTTGCCATAGGTTTGTCTGTGTTCCTGAAACAATTAAATATTAGGAGCTTTAAACCTCTGAATGATTTATGCCAACCCTGGGCTGCTGATCACCACAGCCTTGTTAGCCCAGCATTCTGTAGAATGAGTGGAAAGCCAAGTCTCCATATGCTTGTGGCATACTATAGAAAGGAACTAAAGAAAAATATTACTGTCATACCATGTACTTTTCTTTTTGCTCCTTGGTTAGTCCCGCATTCCTTTTCTTCCTCAGCTCTGCTACTTTCTCTTTGTACCGCAGCTGTCTCTCTGTTGGTGCCTGAAAGAGAGAGACTAGGAATAGTCAATGCACTTAGCTAACTTCAGACATTGCCCGTATCCTTTCAGTTCTAAAGGACTCAACATTCCATGTGTTCCCCCTTTCATCAAGTCTTTCTCCCCTGAAGGGTAGGCTCAGTTGACTGCTTGCCACCAGTAGCTAGGAAGGGCAACATGAAATCACAAGGCAACATAAAAGAATATAGAGTACGTTACGTGAGCAATGGGTTGATAATGTGTGCTAGCTGCATCTTCCATAAAAAATGTTTAAATGAGTTTTATGAATTTCAAAGCTCATGAGAGAACACAGATTAGAGTCAGGCAGAGCGCAGGCATGGAAAGGACAGAGTCCTCTTTCTTCCCCAGGCCCTGCACTTCTCTGCTAGTACGTCTCAATCCCAATGCACAGAACCATACTCTGTCTATGTGGGATTTTATCATGTGGACAAGTAATCCTTAGAAACAGACTCAGTTCAAACTTGTTACAAAGATAAACTCATCCAGATTTGAACCCATGTGTCCAAAATTTGAGAAGCATAAACCACTGAAGGCTCTCTCTTTGGTTTAGCAGAAGGTATACTGTCCAATGCATTTCTGTAGAAACACATTTGCTCTGCATTTCAAAAAGCGCTAACGGAGAATAATCCCTCAGAACAGCCACAGCCTATTTCGTGCAACTATAATAGATTGCTGGATTATGATGTTTCCTATAGCAATCAGGGCCAGCCACATCCCATGCTCTCACCAGCAACCAGGGTTTGGGCTGCTCCAAACCCTCATCTCATGATTACAATAGAGAGGATAATGGTGCATGAGAGCCCAGGACAAAAGCCCATCTCAAAGATGAATCAGGGAGAGGAAGGCAAGAGTTCTAGTCACAAAAGCCTGAAGGCCCGAATTGAGGTTTTGCACCTAGAATTGGGAAACACTGCTTATGCAGAGAATGCATACCTGATGTCTGGTGGCATGCCTGTTGTTGTCATCCTGTCTGTGGGACAGCATCCTCTCCTCGATCTGTTTATCTCGGCTCTGCGCTCTCACCTGGAAATCAGAACAAAGTCCTCAAAGCATGTTAGGAGTCTTTTCTAGTTCCCCTTTGAATTCCAGTATACAGAATGCATACTGTGACACAAATATGCATGGCTGTTTCATGCCTGAAGTGAGACTACACTTGGAGCATAACAACCATCAGTTTAACCCTAGGGTAATAATGACAGGCCTTGACATCTCGTACTGTAAAAGCAGAATGAAAACAGAAGAGGAGAGAAAGTTACCTTGCACTCATCTGCTGAGAGGTTATGATACAGTGGGCATCCTGATATGGAAAAGTGTCTCTCATGCTTCCCTGTTAGGTGTCCTGTGGAGAACCAGAGAAAAAACACCTTACAGTCAGTAAGTAAAAAAGCCAATAATTAAAGCAACTTTAGATCAGGTAGTTAGACATGGTGGCCAGGTTTCAAAGAGGGGCCAAATAAGTTTATTCCCGTAAAACAGGACGAACAAATCTCATGATTCAAGAGATAAGCTGTAGGGGCCAAAAAGGAAACCCAAATATACACACTACTACCACATTATCAGGTTAGATCATCTTCCTTCCAAGTACCCCGCTTCTGGCAGTAACAAGGGTCTTACCTCCAGGAGCCTATATTTTCCCCAAGCCTTTATGTTGAAGACCCATCTTCTTTCTGACAGATCACTTTCCCTTCACATCACATCCATTCCCCTCCACTCTCACCCCTCCACTGCAGGATGCAAGAATTCCAAAAGGATTTACTAGGATTGGAACCAACAAATTTCACTGATGTTCCATCCAGAATACCGCAAGATATCAATATAAAACAAGGTTTTTCATTTTGCTTCAAAGTGAATTTAGTGCAGATTGCATTTGTTCACAGAACAGACAACTTTCAGACAGCAGCAGGGCAAGCTTCCTCCACACTATCCTGTCACAGCACTGACATGCATTGACCACCTCAAGTGAGAAAGGGTATTTCAAACTCCATAGCCCATCCAGTTGCTCTCTTTGCTGAGAAACTATTAAAAAGGGGGCAACTGAAGTTTGTGTAGGAGGAAACTGAAACAAGATCAAAACTATTTCCACGTATGCCAAAGAGCCAACAGGTGGCATGGCAACTAGTCACTACTAACAGACGGATCTCAACTGCTGACCTAGAAGAATATTCCATTGACCTTCCAGGCCCAACTCTGCAGAGAATTTTGCAGTAAACGCAGAGCTTTTTGTACAAGTGATAGTGCATCATGAGAACGCCACTGATCTGGGTGCAGATAGAGAAACTTGAAAAGCCTGAGAATGGATGGTTAGAGTGCCAATTTTTTCCTTCTCCACACCACCCTCAACCATTTCTGGCCAAAAGACACCCTTGAAAAGTATGTACTGCTGGCATGTTCCATTCCCCCCAAAGTGGTTCTATATTTCAACAAATATCCTGATCCCAATAAAGTACATGCAGCGGAGACATGCAACTCCACCCAGTGGGGTTCTCAACTCTGTGAAATGTGGGCTACTGAGCCCAATGTCAGAAATGGAAGGGAGAGGAACTAATCTTGGAGCTTGCTTTACCTAGGGAGTTGCAACCAGGTGTGGGACACTTCATGTTGAAGTTGTAGCTTTCATGGAAGCGGCGGCGCTTGGGGCGGTGAGACAGGTCACTTCCAGAATCCTTCATGGACATGTCCTTGGCAATGCTCTCATCATGGGACACGTTTGGACTGGATATATCTATGTCAGACTCTGAAGAGGGGGCATTCCCAGTTGGGGTGCGCGGTGGAGACTCGTCATGATCCACTGCATTTTTGGTATCTGAATAAGAGTTGAGACGTTATAGATTTGCATGAAGGGAAGCTTACAAAGAAATGAATTACGTGACTTCATACAACACACAGCCACCTGCTGCAAACCCTTATCCTTAGGGACCTGTGTTAAACCCTCAGTCTCATCGGGCTCGTCTCTGAGGGAAAGCACACCACTCAGGTGACATCGTCCTGCAAGCATTCAAAGCCACACCTCGCTCCCGTACCTCTATCGGAGAAGTCGACCACTTGCTCTGTTTCCGATCCAGATGAGCGGGTCTGTCGGAGTGGGTATTTTTTTGGAGTCACAGGGGTGGGTTGTTGTTGACTGCGGGTCACCCTCCTAGTAGAATAGGCAGGCTCCTCTGCGCCAAAGGATGGCGGATTACGAACCGGGCTAGAATCTAGTTTAATTAAAAAAAAAAAAAAAAAAAATTTAATTGAGGGCAACCACTACCAATCACTAAACTGCCTCCCAGCCTGACCCCCAAAGCCAGGGTCAAATTACCTCTGGTTCTGCTCCTATCAACAATCTAAACTACAGGTTCAACATCATCTGACAGCTTGACCCCAACAGCAAGGTCTCTCTTCCAACACCATTGATACATCTACTGGCATCGAGATCTGTTCTGTTTGTCTAAGCTGCCCTCTTTCCCAGTTTTAGAGACACTATGAGCCACCAACAATCTGAGGAATCAGGCACAAAGTCAACTTGCTCTGTATTCCATCATTTAGCCAATGGTTACAAACCACCTCCCACTGAGAAAGAGAAAAAGCTGCCTGTGAAGATGAGACTCATTACTAGTTAGATCAGCCCTCTGTATACCACAGCTGCTTTTGGTGCAAGGCAGTAGAATTGGGACCCTGCATGTAACCTTCCAGCGTTACCACCTTCTCATGCAGCAAATTCTCCGGCAAAAAAAATGTTTTTTTCCTTTTAATTACTGTCAGCCAAGAACAGCAGTCCTTAAATCAACTATGAGAAATTGGAAAAGTAAAACATACCCTCAGTCTAGATGCCAAAATGTAGAAACATGCAAAATATATCCCACTGACACAATATATTGATTACACTCCATTATACAAAAGGTTTTCAACTAATCAGAAAATACACTCCTCCTCACAGCACTGAGCCTCAACTTCCATTTCTGAGCACCTCCAAGCAGCCTGAAGTCTCCAAATACCAACTTCCCTCTTTCTGTCTAGTTATTTATATGCTGTTCTCATCACCATGGTATCCAAGAGCTTAGTGATATTACTAAGCTAAAATTCAGGAGAAAAAGCCCTGAGGTCCAGTTTCAGGGATATGGTTACAATGAAGCCTTAACAGAACAGCGAATTCCAGGTGTGCCAGGCCTTTTTATGCAAAGGCATGTTTTGAACATTTCTTTTGATTACAATACAAACAGCTGTTCCTTAAAATAACTCAAGCGACTTTGAAAGTTCCCAAGATTTCTTTCATGTGAATGATACTTAGCACTTTTATATAACTACATGCTTAAGAATCTTTAAGTGCACCAAAACCACTAAACTGAGCAACACAAACGTTTGTATTAGATAGGTAGCATCCATTATACACATAAGAAAACTGAGTTAGAGAGGTCAAGTGACTTTCTAAAGGTCTCAGAAAATCAGTGGCAAAGCTAAGAATAGAACCTAAGGATTCCAACTGCCAGTGCCTTGAACTACTAGACAACACTACCTCTCAGATCAGGGAATAGACAGGAGGTCAGACTTCCAACCCCCTGGTTAATCATTAGATTGAACAGCCTCATTTAGAATCATAGAATATCAGGGTTGGAAGGGACCTCAGGAGGTCATCTAGTTCAACCCCTGCTCAAAGCAGGGCCAATCCCCAGTTTTTGCCCCAGATCCCTAAATGGCCCACTCAAGGATTGAACTCACAACCCTGGGTTTAGCAGGCCAATGCTCAAACCACGGAGCTATCCCTCCCCCTTGCAATGCCTTTGTTCCTTTCCCTGGCACACCTGTATTCAATGAGAAAAAATAATGAATGGGATTAACTAATGTGAAGGTACAGATTCACTAAAATTCCTTTAAGTAATACCAAGCCAAGAATACTGTGACTGCCCAGCCAGCTGCTTCTGGTGGGGCTCGGAAGAAAGGAATTTACCTTGAGAGCTCTGACTGAGCCTGGCTGAGGAGCGGGTCACACGGGCGGATCTTCGCGACGTGCCATCACTTTCAGAGCTGTCCGTGTGCTCAGGATCTGTAGAGAAATCGGAGTCTTCGGTTCCATCTGAACTACTGCCTGCATTCCTCTGGAACACCACAGACCCAGACATTAGCACAGGAGCACTTCTACTTGCATTAATACTAGAAATAAGATAATTTCAATACACAACAAAAACAAACTAATGGCATTCAGGTAGTTTGCTCTGGAGGAAAAGCACGCTTTAGTACTATAAACATGAGATATCAGACAGTACCATCCATAATACAAGATTTTTTGCAAACAGATCAGGTCCATAAAGCTACAGATGGCACCAATTTCATTTAAGAACATACTTGAAGTAGAGCCAAGGCCCAGTGCATCCTAGTGATGTGCAAGCACTGGCAGAGTTAGCAGTGGGGAAGACGGGACCCAAGACTACCTGTTCTGACCAAATGACCATTCACTTGCCCCACTGGAGCAGGGTTTGGGGTCCAGAGCGGGAGTGATGTGAAAGAAAGCCCAGGACTGAGTGAACATGCAGGGTTTCATGCCATGGCAGGTTGATGAATGCAGGTGCATCACCTTGAGTCTTCTAGATGCTCCTATATACAGGGAGTCCCAGCTACACAACCCTGGGATTTGGGAAGGAGCCCAGGAGAATCTGAGGGGGTAAAGAGGGGAGCATACGGGGTAGCTGATGAAGTCCATCAAGGGTGAGCTTTGGCAGTGCACAATGGCATAGTGTAGAGGGAGGTATGGGGGAGGGGTGAGATAAAAGCAGTCCTGTGGGAGTGGTACAGTATAGCAGGAATATCTAAAGCAGCACACATTGTGGGTGCATATATGACATACAGTGAAATATGGGGGAAGAAATAAGGCCAATTGTAGGAGGGTGGCATAGACACAAGAATGGGGAGAGCTAAGGCAATCGGCGCGGTACAGGAAAGTGCCTGGGGAGGGGAATTAATGCAGCCCAATGCAAAGGGATACTATAGAGGAGCGTATGGGGGAAGAGCAAGGCAGTCCTGTGTGGGATGGTATAGAGGAGAGTATGGGGGAAGAGTAAGGCAATCCTGCGACGGGGGGGTGCTCTAGAGCAGTGGTTCTCAACCAGGGGTACTATACCCTTGAGAGGGAACAAAGAGGTCTTCCAAGGGGTACATCAACTCAGCCAGATATTTGCCTAGTTTTACAACAGACTCCATAAAAAGCACTAGCGAAGCCAGTACAAACTAACATTTCATACAATGACTTGTTTATACTGCTCTATAGACTATACATGGAAATGTAAGGACACTAGTTATATTCCAATTGATTTATATAATAATTATATGGTAAAAATGAAAGGCAGCAACTTTCCAGTACTAGTGGGGCTGTGACACTTTTGTGGTTTTAGGTCTGATTTTGTAAGCAAGTCGTTTTTAAGTGAGGCAAAACTTGGGGGTGCGCAAGACCAATCAGACTCCTGAAAGGGGGGGTCCAGTAGTCTGGAACGATGGAGAGCCACTGCTCTAGAGGACAGTAAGGCAACCCTAGGGTGGGGATGCTCTAGTGGGGAGTAAGGCAATCCTGGCCTGGGGGTGCCCTAGAGGAGCCCACGGGGGGGGGGGCACGCGCAAGGCAATCCTGGCCTGGGGGTGCCCTAGAGGAGCCCACGGGGGGGGGGGGGCACGCGCAAGGCAATCCTGGCCTGGGGGTGCCCTAGAGGAGCCCACGGGGGGGGGCACGCGCAAGGCAATCCTGGCCTGGGGGTGCCCTAGAGGAGCCCACGGGGGGGGGCACGCGCAAGGCAATCCTGGCCTGGGGGTGCCCTAGAGGAGCCCACGGGGGGGGGGGGGCACGCGCAAGGCAATCCTGGCTTGGGGGTGCCCTAGAGGAGCCCACGGGGGGGGGGGGCAAGCGTAAGGCAATCCTGGCCTGGGGGTGCCCTAGAGGAGCCCACGGGGGGGGGGCACGCGCAAGGCAATCCTGGCCTGGGGGTGCCCTAGAGGAGCCCACGGGGGGGGGGGGGCACGCGCAAGGCAATCCTGGCCTGGGGGTGCCCTAGAGGAGCCCACGGGGGGGGGAGGCGCAAGGCAATCCTGGCCTGGGGGTGCCCTAGAGGAGCCCACTGGGGGGGGGAGGCGCAAGGCAATCCTGGCCTGGGGGTGCCCTAGAGGAGCCCACTGGGGGGGGGGGAGGCGCAAGGCAATCCTGGCCTGGGGGTGCCCTAGAGGAGCCCACGGGGGGGGGGCGCAAGGCAATCCTGGCCTGGGGGTGCCCTAGAGGAGCCCACGGGGGGGGGGGCAAGGCAGTCGGGGGGAGTAATGGAGACGAAATCCAGCGCTGCGCCCCTGTGCCTGGCTTGGGGGTGGGGTGCCCCTACCTACCCCTGCCGCAGCCGCTTTGTTTTGCCCCCGCTGCGTTACCGCTCGCTCGGGCGCGCTCCCCCGCCCCGTCCAACCAATCACGGCGGAAGAGGGGAGGGGCGGAGAGGAATCCTCTCCAATAGAAACATGAGTGAGAAAAAGGCGCGGCCCCCGGGCGTGACGGACGGGGAATTCCGGCCTATCCGCGTGCACCTCGCTGCCACAGACCCAGCCACTTAGGGAGGGCGGACTGAATGGGAGGGAAGGGAAAGCGAACGGGAGAAACAAGACACGCGTGGGGAGAGGACGGTGGGAGGGAGAGACGGCCAGCAATGTCGTCCAATCAGCGTCCAGCAGTGCCGTAAGGCGGAGCCAATCAAGGACCAGGTCTCCAAGTAGGTGTCCAATCAGAAAGGCAAAAAGGCGGAATGTTCCCCAAGAGGGGGAAGGGGAAAAGATGAACGTTGGGGCGATGAGTGATAGCAGCGATGACCAATCAGTGCTCAGCAGGCCCTACTGGGGAGCCATTCAGGTTGCAAGAGGGGCGGGTGCCAGGGGCTGAAGGCCGCTATTTTCGCTCGGTTTTCGTGCCTGTAGGGGGCTTTTCGTTGGGGGGCAAACGGGAGCAAACACGGTCTAACCCCTTTTCCCTCCCCAGGGCCTTTCCAGCCTGCCCGGCCCTGTACTCACCTTCCTGCGCGGCATCCTTGGTGGGGGCGGGGGCAGCGAAGGCGGTTGCTCTCCGGTGCCCCCGGCCCGGGAAGCGGCGGTAGCCGCCGCGTTAGCACCGGTGGGCTCCGTGGTGACAGCCGTGTCTCTCGTTCTATCCCGCTGACGGTCACTCCGCGCCAGGCCGCTCCTCCACCGCCAACAGACCCCGTTTCCAGCTAGGTCCCTCACGCTTCCGCCGGGACACGGTCCACACCCCCCGTCACGTGACTCGCATCTAGCCTCACGCCAGCGGCCGCCGCCATCTTGGATTCGGACAGGTAGCGTCAGGCTCTGTTGACGATGACGCTGGTGGCAGCCATTTTGGATGTGGGCACTGATATTTCCAGGTGGGGGGGGCAGCCCGCCATCTTGGTTTAGGGCATTAAGAAGGATTCGACCCTGTTGGCGCTCAAAGTTTGAAGGGACGCTGCGGACTCGGACACGATGTATTCCAAGGAGCCTGATGTCTGGGATGGATTGGGGCAGCCCCCGACTGCCTCTGAGGCCATGACCGGCTATCTTGGATGCTGTCACTAGAGCCCCTTGCTGGTTTCATTGATCGATTCGGTGGGAGTAGGTCGGTGAGTATCGACGATTTCCCTTTGGGAGGTGGGAGAGTGAGGTATTGTGGTCTCGGTACTGCACCTTGCCTTCCTCTCTTTCTGAACACTGGGGGCTTATGGGACTTCATCCCTGGGCTCTGTCTCCTCCAGACTGAGTCGGGTATCTGCTGCTGAGGCGGGGTAGGACAGGGGCTGTCAGGGGGAACTGGGAAACTGGCCTCCTGAGTTCTTTTTTACCCAGCTTGGGGTGGCACCGTGAGTTGGTGGATGGAGCACGTCACTAGGAGACCAGTGCTTATTGTAGGTTTGGGGCCTTAGGGTACTTTTCACATGAGAACTCACAAATGATAGCCCTTTCCTATTTCAGTGAGCCAACACAAAAAAGTCAAATTTCAGGGGCTTAAAAAAATGGCCCACGATTATATAGGCTACTATAGAAAGTCACGTACAGACATGAAAGTCGCTATTTTACAACAAAGAAACTTCAAATCCAGACTCCAGGGAGAAACTGCTGAATTGGAATTCATTTGCAAATTGGATACAATTAACTTAGGCTTGAATAGAGACTGGGAGTGGCTTAGTCATTATGCAAGGTAGCCTATTTCCCCTTGTCCCCCCCCCCCCACATTCTTGTTAAACCCTGGATTTGTGCTGGAAATGGCCCACCTTGATTATCATACGCAATGTAAGGAGAGTGGTCACTTTGGATAAGCTATTACCAGCATCCGATGAAGTGAGCTGTAGCTCACGAAAGCTCATGCTCAAATAAATTGGTTAGTCTCTAAGGTGCCTCAAGTACTCCTTTTCTTTCTACCAGCAGGAGAGTTAGTTTGTGTGTGTAGGGCGGGGCGGGGGGGGGGGGGGTGAGACAACCTGGATTTGTGCTGGAAATGGCCCAACTTGATTATCATACACATTGTAAGGAGAGTGATCACTTTAGATAAGGTTTCAGAGGAACAGCCGTGTTAGTCTGTATTCGCAAAAAGAAAAGGAGTACTTGTGGCACCTTAGAGACTAACCAATTTATTTGAGCATGAGCTTTCGTGAGCCACAGCTCACTTCATCAGATGTGTACCGTGGAAACACATCCACGGTACACATCTGATGAAGTGAGCTGTGGCTCACGAAAGCTCATGCTCAAATAAATTGGTTAGTCTCTAAGGTGCCACAAGTACTCCTTTTCACTTTAGATAAGCTATTACCAGCAGGAGAGTGGGGTGGGAGGAGGTATTTTTTCATGCTTTGTGTGTATATAATAAGATCTTCTAAACTTTCCACAGTATGCATCCGATGAAGTGAGCTGTAGCTCACAAAAGCTTATGCTCAAATAAATTGGTTAGTCTCTAAGGTGCCACAAGTACTCCTTTTCTTTTTGCGAATACAGACTAACACGGCTGTTACTCTGAAACCTATGGAAAGTCACTTAGGCACTTTTGAAAATTTTGCCCATAGTGATGATTAGGGTGAAATTTTGCAAAAATAAACAAAAAAAAAACTCAGAACCCCAGTTCCCCCTTTACTATTTTCACACTTTGCTGTTCCTTAATCTGGCATTGAGATGCTGTCTGATAAAGTCACTTTACCTTTCCATGTCTCACTTTTCCCACCTTTCAAATAAGGATAATAATACTTCCTATAATGGATTGTAGGAATAACCCATTAATTTTTGCAATATGCCTAATAGATTAAGTAAAATCTACATTAATAATTATTTATTTATTATTTTGTTATGTTTTGCTGTTACAAACCTGAGAAGGAGAGAACTCTGTCAAATGGAACGTTTGTGTGCCAGTCACAAATAATGAAAAAGATTAAAAGAAATGGGGGAAATGTTATTAGATTTTTAAAATGGCAATTCCCACTAAATTATTATTGGTATGGGTAAACAGTTAATGAGCTAAAAGGTCATTGTGAGGTTTGTTTATCACTAAAATAATACTTGATGTTGTTTCTATTTCATTAGCACCATATGGCAGTAGGAAGATCTCCGAGTACTTTTTCAAAGAAACAAGCAAAAAAACCCCTCTCAACAGTCTTATGGGGTATTCTAGTTAAGGCCAGACCCACCCTAGAAACTTTTGCCATTATAGCATTTTTATACCAGCAAAAAGCCTTAGTGTAGACACAGTTATGTTGGCAAAAAAATCATATTTTTGGGGGGAAGCTGGGTAGGAGCTATCCATTGCACTTCTACTGCAGGGAGATGGGGCCTTGCTGGTATAGTTATACCAGAAAATCCTTTCTAGCATAGACAATGCTTAAATGTTATCCCTATTTCTAGAAATATAACAGAACGCCACTAGCTGTCACCTTCAGCCCCCAACTAAAATCTCTCCAGCGCATCATCAAAGATTTACAACCTATCCTGAAAAATGATCCCTCTCTCTCACAGATCTTGGGAGACAGACCAGTCCTCGCTTACAGACAGCCCCCTAACCTGAAGCAAATACTCACCAGCAACCACACACCACAGAACAAAAACACTAACCCAGGAACCTATCCTTGCAACAAAGCCCGATGCCAACTCTGTCCACATATTTATTCAAGGGGCACCATCATAGGACCTAATCACATTATCCATGCCATCAGGGGCTCGTTCACCTGCACATTTACCAATGTAATATATGCCATCATGTGCCAGCAATGCCCCTCTGCCATGTACATTGGCCAAACCGGACAGTCTCTATGCAAAAGAATAAATGGACACAAATCTGACATCAGGAATCATAACATTCAAAAACCGGTAGGAGAACACTTCAACCTCTGTGGCCACTCAGTAAAAGATTTAAGGGTGGCAATTTTGTAACAGAAAAGCTTCAAAACCAGACTCCAACAAGAAACTGCTGAGCTTGAATTAATATGCAAACTAGATACCATTAACTTGGGTTTGAATAGAGACTGGGAGTGGCTGGGTCACACACATTGAATGTATTTCCTTAAGTTAAGTATCCTCACACCTTCTTGTCAACTGTCTAAATGGGCCATCTTGATTATCACTGAAAGTTTTTTTTTTCCTCCTGCTGATAATAGCTCATCTTAACTAATTTGCCTCTCATAGTTTGTATGGTAACTTCCAACTCGTCTGTGTGTGTGTATCTTACTTTATGTTCCATTCTGTGCATCCGATGAAGTGAGCTGTAGCTCATGAAAGCTTATGCTCTAATAAATTTGTTAGTCTCTAAGGTGCCACAAGTACTCCTGTTCTATTTCTGCTGATGATGAGTGACCTATCTCCTCCAAATCCTAACCTTACAAAAACAGGTTGTTTCCTTCCAACCCAAACAAATCATGATGTTTGGAGGACTTAAAAATTCTAAAAAGAACAGGAGCTGGATGTTCTTCTGTAATCTTGATATTTGATGCATTTGAAGACAGGTTATGGGATCTAAAAGAAAGGTCTTGATCATTTGTGGTCACCTTTTCATTTTTGCCAAAGTGTGAACTCTGGTGTTTTGGCCCAATTCTAATGTGGGCAGTTATATTCTGCCTCACTTAAATCCTCTTTCAGGTTCAATTGGATAAAGAAGCCTTTGCTAAACTGTTGTATAGTGTTCCTGCACATTACTAAACACTGCCACATCCCACTCCAGCAGTTGCTGTATTTCAGTGTTGGGTGAATGATTTCTCTGTACAGCTTGTACATCAGTTATAGTTTGTAAAGTGTTTTGAGATCAGTCTGGCTGAAAACTTCTGTAGAACTGAAGCTCTGTTAAATGTGCATCTGACACCTGTGACTTATGATTTTTGTGGAATGTTGCTTAAGTTAACTTCTTGCAAATGTGCACATCCTGTCACGTTACATACTTCTCTGGAAGTGTCTGTGCTGACAGGAAACTATTGGCTAAATGGGACAGACAATCCTGCTGTGACAAGACTAGATTCAAGTTTCTTTGCAGAAATTAATAACCAGTGAAGCTAAACAGCATTTTGCAAATTGCTTAGAAAATTGCTGTATGATCCTGATATTATAATTGTCTGTTGCTCCCAAGGGACAAGAACTGTAGAATTGAGAACAAAGTTCATTTTGTGGCCAAAGAGACATTAATTTCCATATTTAACATGGCCAGGGCTTTATTGTAGTTATAGTTGCATCTTGTTGTTATGGCAGCAGAGCTCTCTAAGCAACATACAGTGTATATAACCATGATTAGAGTTGGTTTATTAGGCTGTTCCTGCTCTGTATCTCCAGAGTCAATATTCACTTAGAAGTAAGAGTCAGGATCCTGTGACTGGCTGTGCTCTAAGTGAATGGAAAGTCTATTTCTGAGAGTCTTTATTTGCAGTTCTCCAATGTGTAATATTCTGCACTTAGCCATAATGTTTCAGTTGGGAATCTCAAAGCATTTCACAAAAGGGGGTAGGTATTTGACTACATTATAGAGATGGTGAAACTGAGACGCTGAAGTTCAGCAATTTGCTCAAATACTACAGAACTTGGAATCTAGGCCTCCAATCTCCTAACAGCAACACTGGCTCACTTCAATAGTTCTTAAAATAATTAGTCCTAGGGGAATTCTGTGCCAAAAAATTCTGTGCATGATATTTTCAAATTCTGCATATTTTATTTGTCAAAATAACACAAATATAATCATGCCAGTTTCAATTATTTTGATAATTTATTTCAAAATACCTGTCTATAACAGTACAGACAACAAAAAAGATTCAGGAAATGTTTTTTGACAAATAGATTCCTTACTAGGCATATTAATACAGAACTTTGAGTAATAATTTATTTAAAATACAATACAGAAAAGTATTTCCTGCACCCCTCAGAAGCCGTGCAAAGGCTTGGGGTAATGGGGGAGATGAGGGAGAGGGAAGTAATTGCTGGGAAGGAGCCTGGGAGTGAAATTGAAGGGTTGTTTGGATTTGGGTGGGAGAAGTTTTTTGGGAGGGGGATTGTTAGAGGGTTGGGGAGCCTCCCCCTTACAGACCCTGTCTGACCTCTAGCCTCTCCCATAGGGGCAGATGTGCCTGAATCAATTCCTGTGTGTCCCACCACCCTTCCTCCCCATCCCTCAAGGAATCAGTTCTGAAGCACTTAGAGGAGAGGAATGTGATCAGGAACAGTCAGCATGGATTCACCAAGGGCAAGTCATGCCTGACTAATCTAATTGCCTTCTATGACGGGATAACTGGCTCTGTGGATGAGGGGAAAGCAGTGGACGTGTTGTTCCTTGACTTTAGCAAAGTTTTTGACATGGTCTCCCACAGTATTCTTGCCAGCAAGTTAGAGAAGTATGGGCTGGATGAATGGACTATAAGGTGGATAGAAAGTTGGCTAGATTGTCAGGCTCAACGGGTAGTCATCAACGGCTCCATGTCTCGTTGGCAGCCGGTATCAAGTGGAGTGCCCCAAGGGTCAATCCTGGGGCCGGTTTTGTTCAATATCTTCATAAATGATCTGGAGGATGGTGTGGATTGCACCCTCAGCAAATTTGCAGATGACACTAAACTGGGAGGCGAGGTAGATGCACTGGAGGGTAGGGATAGGATACAGAGGGCCCTAGACAAATTAGAGGATTGGGCCAAAAGAAATCTGCTGAGGTTCAACAAGGACAAGTGCAGAGTCCTGCACTTAGGATGGAAGAAACCCATACACCGCTACAGACTAGGGACCGAATGGCTTGGCAGCAGTTCTGCAGAAAAGGACCTAGGGGTTACAGTGGACGAGAAGCTGGATATGAGTCAACAGTGTGCCCTTGTTGCCAAGAAGGCCAATGGCATTTTGGGATGTATAAGTAGGGGCATAGCGAGCAGATCGAGGGACGTGATCGTTCCCCTCTATTCGACATTGGTGAGGCCTGATCTGGAGTACTGTGTCCAGTTTTGGGCCCCACACTACAAGAAGGATGTGGAAAAATTGGAAAGAGTCCAGTAGAGGGCAACAAAAATGATTAGGGGTCTGGAACACATGACTTATGAGGAGAGGCTGAGGGAACTGGATTGTTTAGTCTGCGGAAGAGAAGAATGAGGGGGGATTTGATAGCTGCTTTCAACTGCCTGAAAGGGGGTTCCAAAGAGGATGGATCTAGACTGTTCTCGGTGGTAGCAGATGACAGAACAAGGAGTAATGGTCTCAAGTTGACCTCCTGAGGTCCCTTTCAACTCTGATATTCTATGATCCCCATGTTTCCTTGCATCCCCTGCCCATCATGTGTCAATGGATCCCACAGCCACCCCTCCCCTCCTTCCTTCTGTCCCCATGTGTCCCTGTACCTCCACTCATCCACCCCTCCTCCCTCATTCCCATGTGTCCCTGCACCTCCTATTCCCCCTCCCCGCCCCCAGTAGCAAATAGTATGAGGATGATTGACAATACCCCTATTTTTACGAAGTATGTGTGAATGGAAAAAACACATTTTCTTTCTGTAAATTGTTATAGGTTATGTTCAGGTGCCTGATGAGAAAGGAAGATAGAGGCCTTCATTGCTGAGTTTTTCCATCCTCTGTTGGAAGGAGGAAGGGACCAGGTAATGATTGTTATGCTGCAGCTTACCAGAACTTTTCTCACACAGATAAATCTATGATGGAGCTAATTTTAGGGACTGGGTGGCTCAGGGGATTGGTAATGGGATACAGAGGCTTTTGCTGTCTGCCTGCTAGTTCAAAATCCAGTTCAAGTTGGGAATGTCTGGAAAATGTAAAATCTGATGGCTATTCAGTGACTTGTGTGTGGAGCATGTTCAAGGTCCCTGTCCCACTCCTCTCAAAAAATCAACTATCACTAGTTCTGATCAGTAAAGTGGTATGTATTGGGGTGAGGTGCATGATCCAGGGAGCTGTAGATCAGTACTGAGGTGAATTGACAGAGCTATATAGTAAAAGTTCGTTTTGCCTGCCCAGGATATGCTTGATTCAAACCTTAGTACAATCAGTCTCTTTAACTAGCACAGATTGATTGACCTTTTAAAGGTGTATTAGGGAGAGGCTTTGTGGAGGACATTCGTCTATTTCTTTTTTGGCCATTTTGTTTAAATAAATTCCCTTGCATGCAGAGCAGTGGGCTGTGTCAGGAACAAGGATCCTTCTTTCTGTCTGGGTTTTCAAGAGTTACCTTCATCACCTCAGTTTGGAATAAGGCATTTACAGAAGTGTCATTTCTACACTGACTTACCATTACCACTAGGTGTCACTGTATGAAGTGACTTATTCACCCTTCTAAAACAGGGTAGCAAGCTCTTAAATTAAAGGGCTGGATCTGAATTTACTACATGCAATAATCAGATTAACTTTTATCTATTAAGAAAAAACATCTCTGGCTGAGGTTCTGGGGACAGATCCCTGTGGTCCTTTAACCAGGACTGAAAATCTTCCAAGGAAGACCCAGTTTCTGGAGTCACTTTGGGTTAAATTTTCAAAAGCACCTAAATAGTTTAAGAGCCTAAATTCCATTTTCAGGAGTGATGGGGGAACCTCAGTCTCACTGAAAGTAATTGAGATGCATTGTCCAAATCTTAGTAGTACAGCAACTGTCGGAGGTGAAAGGAAAAGCATTCCTGAAAAATGGTGTGACTCTTGAGAAGAAAAAGCAGCCTTCCTAATAACTAGAGAGGCAATGGTATGCAGTGGTTAGGACAGAAGATTGAGAGACTGGAGTTCTGCACCTGGCTCTGTCACAGACTTGCCAAATCACTTAACTCTGTCCTAGGTTACCCACCCATAAAATGGGGATAATACAAACCTACCTTAGCAGGGGAGTCATGAGGCTTAGTACATGTTTGTAAAGTACTTCACGATCTTCAGTTGAAAAGTGCTGTACAAGAAATGTTATATTCTACATTATTCGTTGCCAGGGTGGGGGGGTTATTTTTAGTGAGACATTAAGAGCTCACTTTACCTGCAGCAGCACATTTCGGTGAAGAACATAAGGAAAATCTCTTGGTACCGATGATGCCAGAGTACTTGTGTAGCAGCACAAGACCTACTTTGCCTTTCAGTGACATACTCTCTTATTGTCCAGGGGACAAATTGGCTGGTAACAGTGGATCCTCCGGCCCCAGCCATGGACTTAGCTCTGAGTCATGATCAGCCCTTGGTAGCGTAGGGAGGCTAGATTTTCAGAGCATCCAGAACTTTCTCTACTGGTGCAGTCAAAGGATAAACCCAGCATGTTTTTCCTGGTTTTGCTATCTCTGGAGAGATGCTCCTTGACCTCGGCACCATCTAGCATAGTGGTTAGGCAACTCAGGGTCTCTTATGCCCCTTAATCCCAGGGTAGACAATGGCACTTCCCTTTTCCTTCATCAAGGGAATTTTGTTAATGGTAGCTACCAGATGTCCAGAGACAAAGACCCGTGGGTCCTATCCTGTACTGATCGCCTTATGAGAACCTAATCTGTTTACCCCCTTTTCCAGATCATTTATGAATGTTGAATAGGACTGGTCCCAGAACAGACCCCTTGGGGACACCACTATTTACCTCTTTCCGTTCTGAGAACTGACCATTATTCCTACCCTTTGTTTCCTATCTTTTAACCAAAAAGAAAAGGAGTACTTGTGGCACCTTAGAGACTAACCAATTTATTTGAGCATGAGCTTTCGTGAGCTACAGAGCTGTAGCTCACGAAAGCTCATGCTCAAATAAATTGGTTAGTCTCTAAGGTGCCACAAGTACTCCTTTTCTTTTTGCGAATACAGACTAACACGGCTGTTACTCTGAAACCTATCTTTTAACCAGTTACCAATCCATGAGAGCACCTTCCCTCTTATCCTGTGGCCGCTTACTTTGCGTAAAAGCCTTTGGTGAGGGACCTTGTCAAAGGCTTTCTGAAAATCTAAGTACACTATATCCACTGGATCCCCTTGGTCCACATGCTTGTTAACCTCCTCAAAGAAAATTCTCATAGATTGAGGCATGATTTCCCTTTACTAAAACCATGTTGACTCTTCCTCAACAAATTATGTTCATCTATGTCTGACAATATTGTTCTTTATTATAGTTTCAATCAGTTTGCCCGGTACTGAAGTCAGGCTTACAGGCCTGTAATTGCTAGGATCACCGCTGGAGCCCTTTTAAAAATTAGCCTCACATTAGCTATCTTCCAGTCATCTAGTACAGAAGCTGATTTAAATTATAGTAGTTTTGCAGTTTCACATTTGAGTTCCTTCAGAACTCTTTGGTGAATACCATCTGGTCCTGGTGACTTACTGCTGTTTAATTTATCAATTTGTTCCAAAACCACCTCTAATGATACCTCAATCTGGGACAGTTTCCCAAACCTGAGCCATTCTTTTTAGGTGACAGATCTGAGGATCTCCCTCACATCCTCAGCCATGAAGACAGATGCAAAGAATTCATTTAGTTTCTCCGCAATGGCCTTATCGTTCTTGAGTGCTCCTTTAGCATCTCAATCATCCAGTGGCCCCACTGGTTGTTTAGCAGGCTTCCTGAATCTGATGTACTTAACAATCTATTACTTTTTGAGTCTTCAGCTAACTGTTCCTCAAATTGTTTTTTAGCCTTCCTAATTGTATTTTTACACTTAATTTGCCAGTGTTTATGCTCCTTTCTATTTTCCTCACTAGGATTTTACTTCCACTTTTTAAAGGATGCCTTTTTGCCTCTCACTGCTTCTTTTACTTTGTTGTTTAGCCACAGTGGCTCTTTTTTGGTTCTCTTACTATGTTTTTTTTAATTTGGGGTATACATTTAAGTTGAGCCTCTATTATGGTGTCTTTAAAAAGTTTCCACGCAACTTGCAGAGATTTCACTTTTGGCACTGTACCCTTTAATTTCTATTTAACTAACCTCATTTTTGTGTAAAAAGAAAAGGAGTACTTGTGGCACCTTAGAGACTAACAAATTTATTTAAGCATAAGCTTTCGTGAGCTACAGCTCACTTCAGTTCCCCTTTTTAAAATTAAATGCTACAGTGTTGGGCCACTGTGGTGTTTTTCCTGCCACAGGGATATTAAATTTAATTATATTATGGTCTCTATTACCAAGTGGTCCAGTCATATTCACCTCTTGGACCTGTGCTCCACTTAGGAGTAAATCAAGAATTGCCTCTTCTCTGGTGGGTTCCAGGACCAGCTGCTCCAAGAAGCAGTCATTTAAGGTGTCAATAGAGCTGCATCAGAAAAGCTGCTCATGTCCTAGCATTATATGCTTGGGAAATTCCCATGCTCTCCTATACTGTCCTTGGAGAGATCTTCAAGTTGTACATGACAAATAGTCATTGTCTTTCACAGAAACATCTCTGCTTCAGGGCTGATGGTGTCTACGTTCTGCCAACTGGATGGCTCTGGCTAGGAATCTTGGGCCTGATTTTTTACTGTCTTGAACCTTGTGTAGTTCTATATACCTGTGCAAATAAGGTGTAAAATGCCAGTGTTCTGATTTGGTAGTTCTTACACCTTCTTCACATGTGTACATAGATGATACAAGGTGCAAAGCAGTAGTGAATCTAATCTGGACTAAAGAGAGTGTATGCAATTTCACAGCCGTAGGCCTGGCTCTTCAAGCTGTTGAGCCTCCACTTCAGTTGGAGTTGAGGGTGTCCAGCACTTCTCAAGGGGCCCTTCGCACGTTTCAGGGTTAGGCCCAGTGTGAGTGAACTTGTGTATATCCCGGACTGTAGCAGTCATGAAGATAGTCTAGGATGTTGGATTCATTTCTATGTTGGCACAGTGTACTTATTCATGGATTTAGTCATGAAAATATTTATCAGCTGTTGCATGCAAAGGAGACTCTAGTTTTGAGAGTATGTGCCTACAGTCCCTTCAGCAAACAGCTGGCTGAGATGGACAGATACCTCTTCTTTCCCTTTCTGCTCTGATTTCCCATGAAGCAGAGGGCAGCTCAGAATCCTTTTGTCTGGCAACGTCAAGTTCCTTTTCCAAGCCAGTTTGAATGTAATAAGGATATGGATTGTAGTGAAAACAATAGCTACAAAAATCTTCAATATCAAGAGACAGTCTTGGCCACCTACCATTTATTAAGTTGGAAGTTTTGCAGGGCACAGCTAGCTTAGGTAGACAAAGGTACTGCAGGAAACTCCAACAGAACCCTTGCAATTACTTTTTCTGCTGTGGCTCTGGCATGCAGGCAGTTCTCCAGAGCCAGCATTTTCTGGCATCCAGGAACAAGGTCCAGGCCAGTTTGGCCCAGCTGACTTTCAGTGTAACGGAAAGCAATCCAGTCTGAGCTTTGCTGAAAGCGGAAAAGTTTTCACTCCGTTATAGAGCCAGATTTCCTGGTTCTTCCCCTGGCTCCAATGTTATAATTGAATTTATTGAATAAGCCCATAATAAATGTAATTTTTGCTAAGCAGGGTCAAAACACCTCATGATGGGCCAAATTTTTTATGCCTTCCCTGCCCAGTGCGCCTCCCCCCTCCTCTCCCCCCAGCTTGGGTGTGTTTTATCCTCTTGGCTGCTTTTGAATTCATGACCTGCTCCTTTAATACATTCCTTCCAGTCTAAGCAGTGCTCTCCAACTGCCTGGCACTGATGTTAATGTCTTGCTTCCTGATCAATCAAGTCCTTTGCACACTTCCTTAAAGGAAAACTCTTCTCATTTTATTCAGTCCAATGGCGCAAACATTCACATGGGTAAGGAACATTTATCACTAGGAATAAAACTTTGACACACGTGGGAAGGGAAATTAAGATGTTTATCCCACTTGGCATTTCTGACTCTGTCCTGTGGGCAGTCATTTTCCCCTAAAATTGACCCAGGCAATGTGGATAATGAGTAGCAGAGACTGTGTAATTTCCTACCAATCTGAATAATGGTTTGACTTTAATAAAGAGAGGAGGGAAGGGGGAAAAAGGGGAAAAAAAAAAGTTTTTAAGATAGTCAATTTCCCTGGAGTCAGTGGGTGTCGTGGGGACAGAATCTGGGTTGCAGTGTTTCAATATTAAAACAGTGGCCCCAATTCCTCATTGTCCTATGCCTTTTGTAGTCACACCAATATGTATAAAATGTTATCAGATCAGACTGCTTGCATTTTAGACCCACTTTACCTTGGATTACATGAGTGCAGTGGTGAGTTGGGCCAGTAACGTCCTTTTTCTAATGAGTGTCAAACTGTTATCAAAGCATGTGGCGAAACGAGATGATAGTTCCTTCCAGTAGGCTTGCACTCTTCAACAAGATGGCCGCCATAGGAGAAGGTTCAGAAATGCCAGCTGGAATTGAAAGTTTATTTGAAAACTCCTGTTTTCAGTTTATTCATGGTTAAACAAAAAAACCCAAATCTTCTTTCCATTGGAACTTCTAGACTGTTATGCTGAGCCAAATGTGGTGTTTTCCTGCAGTATCTGCTCTTCCTATATTCTGCCAGTTACTAAACAATTCATGGGGTCTTAAGCTTTTTCAAAATGAGAAACCCATTTTAATAGAAAAATTGTCATTGGAATCACCTTGCCTCTGTGATAGAATAACATTCCTGTGCCAAATATAGCAGTTTACATGGAAAAGTAACATCAGGAAAATATTTAATGCATGTTTAACTTATTCTAATGCAATTTAGTAGCTAGAAACAAAGCAATCCAACACCAACTGACCAGCCAGCTGCCTGCAGGCCACCAGCTTATGCTCTTTGGATCACAACTGGTCCATAGATAAGCATTTTAATTACAGAGGGTCTCATATACTAGTTCAGAAGCCATGTTTCCCCCCACCCCAGGAATGCAATGCTTCCTCCTGCTGGTTTTTAATTCATTCTCCTAAGCAAGCCATTATTCTGTGACTATTAACACTTTGCATTTAACGTAGCCCCTCTTCTCAAGGGGATCTCAAAGCATTTTAACAAACATTAGTTAAACCTCTGAGGTAGGGTAACCTTTTATACTCATTTTATTGTGGTGCAGTGATTTTTTTTTTTTTTTTCCCTTTCCCTCAGTGTGAGTCAACGGCAGAGTTGGGAACAGAACACGTAAGTGGGGATTTGTCTCATTCTATCCACGGGACAGCATTCCCACACTGTTTCCCTAACAAGACCCTTTATCTTCTGAATCCATGAATTATCTGGCATTGATTCCTCAGTGCTTGACTGGCTTCCTCTCACTGGTGTTATTCTTTATTCATTTACATGCTCCCTTACTGAACTGGCAATGTTTGACATCAGTGATTCCTCTTAAGTGAACTTATTACTTTCTGCTGTATGATAATACATAACTTAGTGCAAATTGTCTGTTTCATAATACATCATCTTACGTTTATTAGGAGTTAATGGCAAAGGTCCCACTGAATTCAGTGTGAGCCGGATCAGACTCTGAAGTGGCTTAGATGTGTGGTGAATAATCTGTCAAAGCCTCTAATTTAAAAAAATAAAATCAGTTATGCTGTTTTACATTCTATAGAGCCTTTCACCTCAAACCATGTGAATATATGAACTGCCCACTAGTGAAAAGCAGCCATCTTTGGGGGATGGGGATAGTAGGCAGGTAGCCATTTTATGTAACAATTTAGAGTGAGAAGAATTTTGTTCAAGGACACTGAGGGAAAGCCTGGTTCATACAAAAACATACCCTTTGAAGTTTCACTTAAAGATCAAGACCTTAAAACTAAGCTTTGTCTCCCTCCCACCCATAGCAAACAGCAAGGAATTTACTTTATCTTATTCGGGGCTTGTGTGATAGACCAGAATGGTGATACTGTAGCTGGATCTGTTCATTCTGAGAGATTTCCAGTTTGCTTGTCAGTCCCTCCAGTGAAGCTGACAGACTCAGAGCCAAGGAGTGGGAGATGGAATAGTTGTTGTTGTTGTGTGTGTGTTTTTTTTTTTTAAGGTGTGACTCAGGGCAATGAGAGGAGGAAAACCTGTTACACACAAATAGACGCTCTTACACATACAGTCTATAAATACTGAGCATAGTGTTGAACAGACTGTGCTTTTTAAAAAGGCTACTCTTTGGGAAAGTATTGACTAGATCAGCACTTTGCTTCAGATACCATGGGACAGATTTGATAGATTCTGAAGCTCTGATGTAGCCTTTGCTCTTCCTTATGAGGTAGCTGGGGTTCTGCAAACAGAGAGATGGGTGAGAATGGTAGTTGGCTGGCTGCAGTAGATTAGTTCTGCTTCTTGACCGTTCAGGATTGGAAGGTTACAGAAATTACAACAGCAGGATTAATAGAAACCAGCAGATCTATTACAATAAACTAAATTTGGGTTCTTAACCTATGGCCCTTTAGCACTCACAATAAGACTACATCACTACTTCTGCTGTTTTACAGCACAGCATTCAGGAACCTCTGTTATGAGGAGACGACTGCATTGTTCAGCTATATTTGAGTGTAGCATCCAGGATCCAGCACATCAGAAACCTTATTGCTAAGGTGCCCCAAGGACTCCTCGTTGTTTTTGCTGACACAGACTAACATGGCTACCCCTCTGAAACCTGCTTTACCTCTGCCATTCTCAGAGCTGTGGCAGTGACTTCTGGAAGTGCAGCAGCTCTTGAAGAGGTCCAGAATGCACAGCATTTAGACGTTTGCTTCTGTCACAATAGACCCAAACCTTCCATCCTGGGCTGATTTGATGAGATTGAGGTGAGATTTTAAAATAGCTGCAGCCCTCTTGATGGATAAAAATTAGTTGTTTTCCCATTGTGGGGTAAATTAAAACCAACTATTTTTAGCAGGATGCCAAATACTGCAGCTGTCCACCTTGTTAATGATCAACTCAATCCCACTCCTAACCATCTTCCTTCCTTACAGTTCTTTTCTCCTCTTCTTGGGGATCTCTGCCTAAAAGTCTTACAGGCAGTAGAGGTAGTAAGCTTAGAAGCATTGGCAGAACGAAGTAAAACATGGTCCCAGGAGACCCTATAGGTAAGGCACTGTAGCTATGTCACTGTATTCTCATAGTGTAGATGCTTTCTACAGTGACGGAACGTTTTTTTTTTTCTTTCCCCATTGCTGTCGGAACTCCATCTCCCTGAGTGACAGTAGCTAGGTCAAAAGAAACAGTCTTCCGTCAACCTAGCTGCATCTACACTACGGATCAGCTCATCGTAGCTACAGCGTTCAAGGGTGTGGATTTTTCACATCCCTGAGAGCTGTAGCAGTGTCAACGTAACTTTTGAGTGAAGACCAGGCCTAAGGATCTAGAGGAGGAAGAAACAACTTGGTGGGGAAGACTGGATCAAATTGGGAAGATGATCTGAGGCAGTGCTTCTCCTCAAAGTAGCAAAGCTAAGCTGCATCCCATTGCAGCCTGCAAACACCCCGGCAGTATTTATAACACACGATATGGTTAACTCTGGCACTGTGACACATTTGTATTACCTCTGTTATGCCAGAGTGAAACAGCATGGAAACACCAGTGCTGAGGTGGCATGAGGTATGATAGTTTTTGATTTGTGTCCAGGTGTAGAAATTGTTTAAAGGGTGAGTTTGAACTTTCACAAGGTGTGGACTGATTAAATGATCAAGGATTAATAGAAGGGTGAAGCTACCAGTCAAAAGCTGTGACAAGAGGAATGCAGTCACAGTTGCCTCTAGTCAGCATTCCTAATTCCATTCTTCACTGTTTTCTTATGATGGAGCTGTTCTCTTACCCACGTGCCCTCGTCAGTTCCTACTCCATTCTTCTTTCTTATATCTTGGCACTCCCAGCTGACATACATGCATCTCCTGTTCCTTTGACACTATTCCATGTGGACCTTGATAGTTAAGTGTTGTTGTTTCCAGGGCCAGTGGTTTGCTATTGAGAAGGTTTTGTGTACAGAAAGGCAGAAACAGCCTAGAAGAGACTGTCTTTAACAGATTTTACTCCTAATTTCATACACACATTTTGAAGGGGTGGGGGGATTCTGTGTAGTCTACCAGGAGAACAAGCTCAAGGGATCTCTAATTAACAGGAAGTTAAGGTACTGGTATGAGGTCTTAGGTGAATTGAGGAGAACCTGTAGAAACAGCATCTAGCAGAAGAGAGCCATCTGGGAATATGTAGCATAATTTTTCCCCTGCCTTCAAGAGAGTGGTGCTGTGAATAAGGTCACTAGTGTGTCCTTCTGGGAGAGGCTGGGACTAAAGTATTATTATTAATTAATTAATTTTATTTATTATCATTATCATCTCTATGAATTATTTGTATTACTGTAGCACCTAGGGACCCCAGTCATGGACCAGAACCCCAGGTAGTACTGTAGGCGTTTTACAAAAAGATGGCAGTTTGAGAAAATGCAAATGGAGATCCTAAATCATTCCTGCCCATGAAGGGGTAGGATTGGAGTAGATGTGAGCTCACAGTACCATGTGCTAGGAGAGGGTAGGCCGGTGGTATCTGTGAGCTCCCATACAGGGACTGATTCTACAGTACCAGTAGTTAGGAGTGATTGGACTAGGAAATTTTATGGGGGATGGCGGTGGGTGGCTGTGTATATATATATTTTTTTCTTTTAAAATTGTTAGTAACAAAATTGTAGCTTATATTTCATCTGTGCTTCATTTACAAGATTCATTCTATGTGTCTGTCATTCCTTCATTAACTGAAGTATTGCAACATACACATGCACACCCTTAGTAAGAGGAGTTCTTCTTGAAATAAGAAGACGATTGCCTTCAATGCAAGAGTTATGTCCTGAGTGTTCCCTATGCAAATTGAAGCAGCAGGCCTTGTGAGAAGGGAGATACAGGAAGACAATGAAGAACACTGTTCTGATGAAGTGAGCTGTAGCTCACGAAAGCTCATGCTCAAATAAATTGGTTAGTCTCTAAGGTGCCACAAGTACTCCTTTTCTTTTTGCGAATACAGACTAACACGGCTGTTCCTCTGAAAACTGTTCTGCTGTGATATCCACTAAAGGAGGTCAGCTGCTCACTCCTGTCACATAACATTTTCTTGTCTCCAGAAAGGTTGGAGTAGAGCTAGGCTGCTTTGCCACCTCACTCCTTTCCCCTCTCTCTTATCTAGTTAAGCCACAGCTTCCCAGGCTCTGCTGCGTCTGCATGAGATATGCATACCACACCCGTCTCTCAGCACACCAACCATCCCCTCCTGAAGGCATCCATGGGAAATCAGAAAAATGATGTCTGAAACCATTAGACAGAATCTGATCCCAGGGTGGGCCAGGACAGGATTACAAGAGCCACTGTAAGTTTTTTTTATAACAAAATGTCTCTTGGCTTGAAGTTTGATCACATACCTTTCAGTTCGGACTAGGACACAAAACTATATGTTGCGTAATAGCTTTCATACAAAATGTGTGAAATATAACTACAAAGTTCAAATGAAAGCAAGAGCCGGAAAGATGATCCCAAACGATATTTGAGAATTGAGCAGGTGAGTGGGGTGGTGGAATAAGAGACAAAGAGGTGAAAGGCTCTTCCAGGCAGTGGGAGATGCAAGGGAGAAGGTCCTTGCACCTGAAGGGGTGAAGGAATGGAGAAGTAGATTAGTTCTAGGAATCACGTTTTCAAAGTAGCTCAGGACCAGATGTCTCAAATAATTCCAGATGTTCAGCCCCTACAGTTGGAGGACCAGACTTTCAGCACCCAGCAGCTCACATTGTGGCACTTTTATGAACAGCTTTGCAAAAGAACTCTGCATCCAAAATCCAGAGTAATGGTGAAAATTTGGCTCTGACTCTGGGTGCTGAGCTCTCTTTAAAACTCTGGCCTACTATAGTGGAAGGGGTAGGGAGGGGAATAGAAGTGGATAAATCCTGTGCGGAAATAAAATACAATTCTAAATATCAGTTCTGCAGTCAGACTTGTGCGAGCAGACTCTTGCACCCATGCAGAGCCTTTGAGTTTACATGTGAGTGTAGGAGGTCTGCCTGCCTGCATGGATCTGATTTGCAGGATTGGATCTTATTTTTGTACGGAATAGAGTTATTTTCAAAGAAAATGAGTTAGCTAATTCCAGCTATCAGACAGTAAATGGTGTAAATTGCAGAAAACTGGTGCGAAGGCGTTGTATAGTGAATAAGTTTAAAACAATAAGTGAGGCCAATAGAGGAACAAGCTATTCAATATGATTAATAAGAAGTTTGCGCTGATGTGCTATGTGTCTCAAATAATTCCTTATTTTAGAACATTCAGGGTCCCACTTAAACTCTCCAAATCCAGGAGAAACCACGCTGCAGCTGCCATGCCATCACTTAAACCCTGTGTACTGCTAGCCACCATCACGGCAGAGAAGATGCACCAGGCACAAGACCAAGAGTACATGTGAGTCTTGCATACCTGGCCTGTGACTGTATGGAGTAGCTACCCTGCTTTGTTGTCCCTCTGTTGTGGTACCCATGATGTATTGGTTTTTCCACTGCCTAGAGTCTCTGGCAGTACCCCAGTACAAGATAGTTAAAGGGGGGGTGTCTGCATTTTCTGGCTTTTTTTGAGGTTCATTAATGCTGTTTGAACATATTTAAAATGTAGCTTAATTTCCTGTGTGTATTTGTTTCTATCTTTTCCTTAGAACATCCAAAGAGAGTAAGCTGGGAGTATAAAGCAGAATGGAACCAAATTCATCCACTGCAGTTGACGGTTACACTAGGGTCTGAATTTGGCTCAGTGTATTTAACCACATTCACCATGTTCCTGTGATACAGCTTTTAAATATTTTATATGATTTGGATCTTGTGTGATTTCTTTTAAACTTGTAGATTTAGAGGTGCCTGGAATGCTGTGGCAGGTAGGTGATATCAAAATAAAATATATTAGTAATATGGGGCCTAACTTTGAGGTCTGTCTGTTCATTCCATAGGCTTTGACCTATGTGTATTATCACCGTGTATTCACATGATGGACTAACAAACTGGATCATCTTGGATTTTTTCTTATTCTCTACAGGCGGCCCAATGGTCCTGTTTTTCCCCCAACATTTAACCCTTCCATTATTATTAAAGCCCTACACTACAGCGATCTCCCTTCAGGCAGGGAGTGGGGCATTGGATGGGACAATCTTTGGAAGCTACAAGTGCTGCTCCTTCATTTAAGTAGAGCCACTTCCAGAATCTGTACTCCTAGGGGCTTGATCCTGCAAGTAGCACAGTATCTCCTGGAGATACTGAATGTAGTCAGCCCATTAAAGTCCATTTGAGTTGAGGGCACTCTGCAGATTGGAGGATTTGCATCTAAAGAGAAAGGGTCTGATCCCTTTGGCAACAGGAGCTGGATTAGACCCTAAAACCTGGACTGGGAGTCAATTCTGGAGGTACAGAACATCCTCACTAATGGTTTGTGTACTTGGCATCAGCATGAGTTACTCTGGTTTGAAAAAAGAAAAGGAGTACTTGTGGCACCTTAGAGACTAACCAATTTATTTGAGCATGAGCTTTCGTGAGCTACAGCTCACTTCATCAGATGTATACCATGGAAACTACAGCAGACTTTATATACACACCGTGAATATGAAACAATACCTCCTCCCACCCCACTGTCCTGCTGGTAATAGCTTATCTAAAGTGATCAACAGGTGGGCCGTTTCCAGCACAAATCCAGGTTTTCTCACCCTCCACCCCCCCACACAAATTCACTCTCCTGCTGGTGCTAGCCCATCCAAAGTGACAACTCTTTACATAATCAAGTCGGGCTATTTCCTGCATAGATCAAGGTTTTCTCACATCCCCCCCACCCCCATACACACACAAACTCACTCTCCTGCTGGTAATAGCTCATCTAAACTGACCACTCTCCAAGTTTAAATCCAAGTTAAACCAGAACATCTGGGGGGGGGGGGGGGGGGTAGGAAAAAACAAGAGGAAACAGGCTACCTTGCATAATGACTTAGCCACTCCCAGTCTCTATTTAAGCCTAAATTAATAGTATCCAATTTGCAAATGAATTCCAATTCAGCAGTTTCTCGCTGGAGTCTGGATTTGAAGTTTTTTTGTTTTAAGATAGCGACCTTCATGTCTGTGATTGCGTGACCAGAGAGATTGAAGTGTTCTCCGACTGGTTTATGAATGTTATAATTCTTGACATCTGATTTGTGTCCATTTATTCTTTTACGTAGAGACTGTCCAGTTTGACCAATGTACATGGCAGAGGGGCATTGCTGGCACATGATGGCATATATCACATTGGTGGATGTGCAGGTGAACGAGCCTCTGATAGCGTGGCTGATGTTATTAGGCCCTGTGATGGTGTCCCCTGAATAGATATGTGGGCACAATTGGCAACGGGCTTTGTTGCAAGGATAAGTTCCTGGGTTAGTGGTTCTGTTGTGTGGTATGTGGTTGTTGGTGAGTATTTGCTTCAGGTTGCGGGGCTGTCTGTAGGCAAGGACTGGCCTGTCTCCCAAGACTTGTGAGAGTGTTGGGTCATCCTTTAGGATAGGTTGTAGATCCCTAATAATGCGTTGGAGGGGTTTTAGTTGGGGGCTGAAGGTGACCGCTAGTGGCGTTCTGTTATTTTCTTTGTTAGGCCTGTCCTGTAGTAGGTAACTTCTGGGAACTCTTCTGGCTCTATCAATCTGTTTCTTTACTTCTGCAGGTGGGTATTGTAGTTGTAAGAAAGCTTGACAGAGATCTTGTAGGTGTTTGTCTCTGTCTGAGGGGTTGGAGCAAATGCGGTTGTATCGCAGAGCTTGGCTGTAGACGATGGATCGTGTGGTGTGGTCAGGGTGAAAGCTGGAGGCATGCAGGTAGGAATAGCGGTCAGTAGGTTTCCGGTATAGGGTGGTGTTTATGTGGCCATTGTTTATTAGCACTGTAGTGTCCAGGAAGTGGATCTCTTGTGTGGACTGGACCAGGCTGAGGTTGGTGGTGGGATGGAAATTGTTGAAATCATGGTGGAATTCCTCAAGGGCTTCTTTTCCATGGGTCCAGATGATGATGATGTCATCAATATAGCGCAAGTAGAGTAGGGGCTTTAGGGGACGAGAGCTGAGGAAGCGTTGTTCTAAATCAGCCATAAAAATGTTGGCATACTGTGGGGCCATGCGGGTACCCATAGCAGTGCCGCTGATCTGAAGGTATACATTGTCCCCAAATGTGAAATAGTTATGGGTAAGGACAAAGTCACAAAGTTCAGCCACCAGGTTAGCCATGACATTATCGGGGATAGTGTTCTTGACGGCTTGTAGTCCATCTTTGTGTGGAATGTTGGTGTAGAGGGCTTCTACATCCATAGTAGCCAGGATGGTGTTATCAGGAAGATCACCGATGGACTGAAGTTTCCTCAGGAAGTCAGTGGTGTCTCGAAGGTAGCTGGGAGTGCTGGTAGCGTAGGGCCTGAGGAGGGGGTCTACATAGCCAGACAATCCTGCTGTCAGGGTGCCAATGCCTGAGATGATGGGGCGCCCAGGATTTCCAGGTTTATGGATCTTGGGTAGTAGATAGAATATCCCAGGTCGGGGTTCAAGTTGCTCTAGTGCAAACCCTGCCATATGCTGGTGTAGCACATCTACCTTGAGACTTTGCATCAGTGCACCTCTACTGGTTCAAAAATTGCTAATGTAGACAAACCCTAACCTATCCCTTAAGCCCACAAGGCTTTGCCTTCCTTGTCTATACCTGTTTCTAACTTATCTGTGTGGCATCTGAATAAATCCACAGTAGCTTCTTAGAGAAAGAACTCTCTTCTTAGAGAGAGAACTCTTGGATTTCACCTGAAGGAAGGAAGAAGCTATGGTCCATCTAGTAGTAAATAATACTAGTGAAACAGCTGTTAGGAGAAAACTCTTATTAACAATTATTTCTAGTTTAAAGACAAACAATGAACATTTCACTGACTTCAATGGGGGAAGAGTTAGGCTAAAACTGTGTCCTTTTGCAAATCTCATCCTTACATTGAATGAAAGGCACTAAGGGGCCACGGACCAAACATGAGGTCAGACATCAGGAATCCTGAGTTCTAATCCTGCCTGCTAATTTGCTGCATGGCCATAAGCAGGTTTAAAACTCTTCCTGTCTCAAATTTCCCCAACTGCAAAAGAGGCCTAATACTTAAAAGCCTCTCTCACAGGGATATTGGAAGGATAAATATTTGTACAAGACTTTGAAAATATAATTGCTAAGTATTTTCGTTAGTGACTTTTTCATAAACACGCTTTGCAGTCACAGAGGATCCAGCATTCTTCACGCAAATTATATCACCTTAAAGAAAGTACTGTAAGCACTTCAGGCAATTGTTGTTAGAAACAGCTAAGTTATAGGAGGTGGATGATGGCAGAAGTGTGTTATTAATGGACTGTTCAGTCAAAAACTATAATATTACCCTAAGTGGATACAAATATACCATCTTCTAAAGAGAAGGATTTCATGCAGTTATGAAATGTGGCAGCAGTATTTTTGTCTTCTCTTTTCTATCGTTCTCCAATCATTCTATCTCTTCTCCAATCATTATTAGGGCAATCAGAATTCCTTGTGAAAAAAGACTGAAAGGGTGTCCTTTGATTTCTGTTCTTGCATAATATATTTTCCATAGGTAATATCTTTTAAATTGAGCCACCCATGTCCTACAGCCTAAACATTTAAAATATTTTCCTTAGTCCAGACAATTAAGCTATATGAGCAAATATTCTCTCTCTTTCCCCTCCCTCCCCCCATCCCCTCTGTGATAGCTTTTATTCTAAAATTTCAGAGGTTGGGACAACTTTCTTCTTATTTTGTTTGATGCTTATCAGGACCACCTAGCAGTACACTTTCTCTCTTTAGCTGTGACACATACGATAATGCTCTTCTAGCTATATCACGGTACTGGCAGTAAGAAAACATGCTCTCAAAGAAACATGCCCTCTGTGAAGTATAAAGTGGATGATGCTGCAAATGCATCATATGGTATGTTGTGTCAAGAGAAATGGATTGTTACTTCTAATTGTCCTGTAAAATTATTTCTTTTTTTAAAAAGGTTTCTAAGAATAAGAGTGCTAAAAACTGAACTTGTTAAGCTACCTTATTTTCTTCTCTCCCCCCACCCCTTTTGCATGTAGATAAATCAGTAGCAGGGGCTCTAAATTATTTGGAGGATTCCTGGAAGAGGTGAAACTTGGTACCTTCTGACAGCTAGTCAATAAGGCTCATGGGTAGGGAAGTGAATGGGGAATGCTTGCTGTAACTTTAGTGTGAATAAAGGACTTCAGTCTCCTGATCTGACATCTCTTGGGAACACTCAAATTGATAAAGATGAAATTAAGTACACTTCTGTGAACACTTACTTCTTATGGTCTCATTGCTGTCATTTATCTTGTCATCCTCAAGCTTCTCATTGACATCAACCCGAGTAGTGCAACACAACTATTATTCCTTGCAACAATAACAGTCAAATTCAAGCTTTTTAGTTCTGGGATCTAGTGGTGTATTTCAGCTAAAATTGTTTATCATAGTTTATTTCATAGGGTATTAGGAAGCAGTTGGTATACTCCCTTCCTTTAAATGATCAGGCACCTATTATAGATTAATTCCTGAAGCCAGAGGAGTCTTAACTATTTTTCTATGCTCCTTTCATTCCAATATTAAACAATTATGTAACTGCAAAACAGTGGGACCCTATTATAATGAAATGTTTTCCTCATAAAAGAGGTACAAAGTAAGTAAAGGCTTTGCTGTACTAGACAAGTTCCTAATACAATGGTATTTCTCTTCAATATTTGGAGAAGATAATCATGTTGGCTTTGCTTATATGTCATCAAGTGAGCTCAAACCCTTTATCAATAAATCACTTTGGAGACAGAGCAAAGAGACCAAGTTTCTTGTTAGGTGTGCAGTTTGCCAGAACTATTGCTTTGTCCTGCTAGTAAAGTAGTAGTGAACTAAACCTCCACTGTCCCTAGTCTAAGAAGCTCCTACAGTAGTGAGCTTGATGTTCAGTTTTTGAAGGTGGTGATGCCTCAGCCAAGGAGATTTAGTAACTCCTGGTATACAATATTTGCACTCTGGAGACAGGCGCAAGCCAGGAGTCCTGACTCCCAACCCCTCCTAACCACCTTTTGGTGAAGAACTGAGAAAACATGGTGTATATATGCCATCGTGTACTAAATGATTTGTGTTGGCGACTACATCCTGTGTGTGGCCGGCGCAGGCAGGCCCTACCACAGCGACCTTCCCCACGTGGTTCTGGTGTAGGCCTCACCCTCTTGCCCTGCAGGAGCTGGCTCTAAAAGTGAAAAAGAAACTCGGTCTCTCCCCGGAGATGCGAACCAGCCGGCAGGCACTAAACGACAGCGCTCCCCTGCTCTATCTTGGGGTGGGGGCAGGACCCAAGTACCGCCTGCTTTCCTGATTGGGCACGGGGGCGGGGATTGAGGCACAAACATGTCCTGCGTTTCTGATTGGTGCTTGGAGTGAGGGGGGGTAATTGGAATTCCGATTGGATGCGGAAGAAAGGCTGGGTCTACGTACGCTGCTCCTCTTCTGATTGGTCTTTGGGAAGGGTGGGTTGCCCATCTGGTGCTCCTCTGATTGCTCTCTGGTCGGGATAGGAGGGGAGTGGGATGTTATCATTTCTGGCTCTTCTGATTGGACCCCGCGTAAGGGGCGGGACCATTGCAGGTCTCCTCCCTCCCAGGCAAGGCTCGGGGCGTGGCGGCGGCCCCCCATTGGCCGGTGGGCGGAGCTGGCAGCCGCCGGGGCCCAATGGGCGGCGGGGTGCGTTGGTCAGCTCGGCCCCCGAAGAGCTGATAAGTGGCAGCGCGAGGGGGGGGTTCGCTGGTTACTGTTGGGGCTCGCGGGAGTAGGCGGGCGAGGCTGGGTCCGAGCTGGGGATGGCGGGGGCTGCCGGGGCCTCCTGCTGCCGCGGCGGAGTAGGGGGGCTGCAGCCGCTGAGGGCCACCATCCCTTTCCAGCTGCAGCAGCGGCGCGGGGCAGGCGGAGACGGCGGCCGGGCAGGTAACGGGGGCCTGAGGGGGGGCAGCAAACTGGGGGAGGGGGGCGAGCCCTGGTGCTGGTGGGGGAATGGGAGGGAGAGGGCTGGGCTGTCGGGCGCGGAGCGAGGGGTTGGGGGGCCGTTGGGGCAGGGCGGGGGGGCGCGGAGCGAGGGGTTGGGGGGCCGTTGGGGCAGGGCGGGGGGGCGCTGAGCGAGGGGTTGGGGGGTGCTGGGGGGGCGCGGAGCGAGGGGTTGGGGGGCCGTTGGGGCAGGGCGGGGGGGGCGGCGCGGAGCGAGGGGTTGGGGGGCCGTTGGGGCGCCGGGGGGCGCGGAGCGAGGGGTTGGGGGGCCGTTGGGGCAGGGCGGGGGGGGCGGCGCGGAGCGAGGGGTTGGGGGGCCGTTGGGGCAGGGCGGGGGGCGCGGAGCGAGGGGTTGGGGGGCCGTTGGGGCGGGGCGGGGGGGCGGCGCGGAGCGAGGGGTTGGGGGGCCGTTGGGGCGGGGCGGGGGGCGCGGAGCGAGGGGTTGGGGGGCCGTTGGGGCGGGGCGGGGGGGCGGCGCGGAGCGAGGGGTTGGGGGGCCGTTGGGGCGGGGCGGGGGGGCGGCGCGGAGCGAGGGGTTGGGGGGCCGTTGGGGCGGGGCGGGGGGCGCGGAGCGAGGGGTTGGGGGGCCGTTGGGGCGGGGCGGGGGGGGGCGCGGAGCGAGGGGTTGGGGGGCCGTTGGGGCGGGGCGGGGGGGCGGCGCGGAGCGAGGGGTTGGGGGGCCGTTGGGGCGGGGCGGGGGGGCGGCGCGGAGCGAGGGGTTGGGGGGCCGTTGGGGCGGGGCGGGGGGGCGGCGCGGAGCGAGGGGTTGGGGGGCCGTTGGGGCGGGGCGGGGGGGCGGCGCGGAGCGAGGGGTTGGGGGGCCGTTGGGGCAGGGCGGGGGGGCGGCGCGGAGCGAGGGGTTGGGGGGCCGTTGGGGCGGGAGAGCTCCCCCCGCCTACGAATTCTCTTCTCTGCGCCCCCCCGTGTCAGTTGGGGGCCCCGCTAGCCCGCGCGCGCCCCCACCTGCCACGTGCTTCAGGACCCAGCTGTGCGTGACCAGCCCTCCGACGCAGCACCCCCCTCCCGCAGCAGCGCCGCCGGGGCTGGTCGGGCCCTGGGGTGCACCCCCTACAGCAGACCCCCACCTCTTTTATCTGCGGCCGTTCAGCTTCCTGCTGGGCTGCCCGGCTCACCCCGGCTCTCCCTGTGGACGGTTCCCAGCTGACAACTGGCCAGGATAGTTTGTCCACCTATTGCCATTTAGGGGCCCCTTTCTGTCTCTGTTGCCAGCCCAAGTTCTTTCTTCTCTTGCATGTGCAGTAAACAGGTGTGTGGGCCTGCAGGGGTAATTATTATGTAGCACCGCAAGCAGACTGGGGTGGGTAAGAGTTGAACAGATCAAGATTGAAGGAAAAGGAGAGGCCTAGGCAAGAAGTGGTGGGATCTCATAAAAGAAGACCTTTATTTTGGCATGCGGGGCTATACAGGATATGGCACTAAATAGATTAATTTGGAGAGAGATGACTTGTAGAGCAGACTCCATTTGATGGGATTTACACAAGGAAGAAGACCAAAAAAAGAAGACCAAAAGCTGCTATTGAACAAAGCCAGGCCCTTTTCCCACCCAGTAAAGCATCCTCAGCTATACTCCTGCAGAGCCTAATCTAGCCATTGGGGCATATGGCAAAGCACCTTGGCTGGCTCTTGCCTGAGGGTTGTGATGGAGAGGCTTATACTTGGTTGCTTAGGTAAGGTTCAGTTTTGCATAGTGTGTGCCTGAGTTGTAGGTGAGCCTGGAATCTTTGTGGTGACTGGCTTTTAATGGTGGGAAAATAGCTTACTTGTAGTGGCTAATTAACATGGTGAGTGTGTGATAAAATGCTTAATGTCCACCTGTGGTGACATAATTCTACAAGTGCATCCAGCTCTTTGCCTTCCATTTCCCATCTTTAAAAAGGAAATAAGGTACTTTCCCTCACAGGGATGGTTAGGAGGATTACTTAATGTTTGTAAAGAGAAGATGAAAAGCTTTATTAAGTGTGCCATTATCAACTTGGCAAGATGGAGGACAAACTGACCAATGATCCCACTCAGCATAGGGATCAAAACTTGTTAGCTACACAATCTTTGATGGAAGGATCTGTATGCTGAGAAAGGGAGGAGGGAACAGCAACTTTGGTGATCTTGGCTTTCTAGAACCTCCATTCTTGGCTTCAAAGTTAGTTTTGAGTTTAAATCTGAACTGTAGTCGCTGCTTTCCTGAAGGGTGTGGGTGGAAAGCCCCTGCATCTTAGTCTAAACATGCTCTCTGGTTGATGAAACTTACAGGTTTCAGAGTAGCAGCTGTGTTAGTCTGTATCTGCAAAAAGAAAAGGAGTACTTGTGGCACCTTAGAGACTAACAAATTTATTTGAGCATAAGGTATTTTCCACTGCATGCATCTGATGAAGTGAGCTGCAGCTCACAAAAGCTTATGCTCAAATAAATTTGTTAGTCTCTAAGGTGCCACAAGTACTCCTGTTTTTACAGCTTACAGTCTTTCTATTCTAACCATATCCTCAGTCTGAGCAGAGTGACTTTGGCCCAAGCTATGAGTACATAGAGTTCAAATGGCTGATGCTGCGACTCAGGTTTAAACTGAAATTATATAGTGGTGCACGTTATTTTTTTAGAGGAAGGTAATTTGAATCCTTAAGTACTGTGTGAAGGGAAATAGTATTGGCCAGAGCTCTGGGGCTTGTTTTCTGTTTCCACCTCTGAAACTGACTTTGAGAAAATCACACTACTGGTTCCTACATCTGTAAAATGGGGATATTTACCAACCTTTGTAAAGCACTTTTAGATTCCATGAGGGAAGTCTCTTTTCAGAGTATCAATGTAAGAAAAGTACATAAAATGAGTATGTAATTGTGAGTGCTTTTTAAATATAAGTTGAGTGGGTGGAAATGAGAGTAACGAGAACCTGGAATGGGTGAGATATGGGAGAAAAAATACGGAGGGGGGCTGGATTTGGGATGAGAAGCAAAGATATAGTAGAAGGAGGAAGGTGAACAAGAGCTAAACTAATGAAGATATTTTTGACTGCATTAAAACCATTCCAGTAGATGCAGTAAGTTTAAAATTCCATGTGGGCATTCTAATTACATGCACAAATAAGGAGCTTTCATCTTTGGGCTCTTGTGGTCCCTTCTGCACATTTGCCTGTTTGAGGCAGGGGAAATTTGTTCTTTGGTTTTGCATTATAACAAGTTGCCTTATTTTAAGATGGCTTTAGGTCACAATTAAAAGAAGCTAAACTGAAAGTTATATCTGGAATTGAACAGCACATCCTATTACTGAGGTCACTTGACTTGATACAGAAGCAATCATTTAAATTCATATGTACTGTAAACCATAATGGATCCCAAAACTGCATTGCCGAGGTATCTCTAAAGTTTTTTTTTAAAAATCACGAAGTATAACCTTTTTGGAGGGTTTATATGAGCTTGTGGAAATGCTTTTCCTTCATGTGTGATTGCTGCTTTATTTTTAGGGTTGCTCATGAGTGCTGGGCTGCTGCGGAAATCTTCCTTACTATATGAAACACTGAAAGAGCAGTGTAACACTTTTTTTGGACTAAACACAGGATTACATGGGCTTTTCAAATAGTAGAGAACATTGATCAAATTTTGGCCTACCAACCTTGACAGCATCCGTTTGAAATGCTTTTATATCTGGTTTCATGCACCAGTTCTTAAATCTACTTTAGGGTGGGTTAGAGCAATCACTTTTGTAAAGAGGAACAGCCATTAATTCTCACAAGTGTTGTGCATTTCATTATATGAGGCTTATAGTACTAGTTGTTTTTCCTGCCACTGTGAGGATTAGTATTGATCAGAGAAGCCATTAGAGTATTATGCCCAATTTACACTTGAAATGAGTTCATTAAATAAACAGCACATTTCTTTGAGCTCTAATCCCCCCCTCTATGCCACCTCTACACTGAAACTGACATGAAACTGCTGTGAATATGGCAATTTATCATATGACAGTCTGAAAACATATAAAATTAAAGCAAAACATTGAGAAATTAGGACATATGTAGGCTAGCTTTTTCTGCTGGCTGCATTGTGGAGTCTCATTGTGGCTCTGTACTGCCCTGTGCCATGGCATTGGATGCTTGTAGGTTTTCTGAGGGTTAGAAGGCTGAAAATCCACTGACAGTCTATTCAAAAACAGGAATTGCTGGTCTTCGTTTCTTCCTGGCTTTGTGCCCTCACTGCTCATGCTCTGGCAGCTTGAATTTTTCCTCTTGATCTCTTTCATGTACAGTTTGAGATGTATTTAAAGTTCCATAGCTGTGCCCCAGTCACTGTTCATACAATAAGCTTCAATTTGCCATTTGTATGTGTGGAAGCTACTGCAGTAAATTGGCTGCGGTTTAACTAAAAACTATATCAGTGTTTCCTAACTCTAAAACTTTCACTGCAGTCTTGGAATCTCAGTGCTGAAATCTGTTGCTATCAATTTTTTTCCTCGTTCCTGTGCCCTGGCTTATTGGATGGCTTGTGAGTGGCTTGACTGCTGGCCTTCTGAGATGGGTGACTTTTAAAAAGCTGAAGCCGTTTCTCCAGTACTAGCTGTGTCTTTCCATGGCTTCGACTGACACATGGAAAGACGGTCTGCGAGCCAGTCTGATTCTGCAGCTGCTCCGTTCACAGAAAATCCTGCTGAAATAAAATAGGGAGCAGCTGTTGAATCTGCCCCTTAAAGAGCTTCTGCTAAACTGCGTAGCTATTCTGCAGTGGAGAAGCCAGGCAAACAATTCTGCGGAGACTAGGGTTTGTTGTCTTGGTGTTTAGAAGTCTTCATGCTTTGAAGTTTATAGTGTGTGGCAGTGAAGGTAACCATGATGGTTTCAGTCATCCCTTATCTCTTCAGTGGTGTAGTTTATGCTGGTAAGGTAGGTAAATTACTAGCCTGTCTTGAAGATCCCATTCAGATACGGGCCAGACTCACCTCTGTCTCCTTTTACACTGATTCATTGGCTTTGAGACTGCTATCAAAAATTCTGTAGGTGCAATAACAGTTGACCCTATGTTCTCACAAAGGTGGAATCAGCTCCTTGGAAATTTTTAGGTTTATTTTAGTTCACTATAAACAAAGCTGTGCTGTGTGAAGCTCCAGTTTCCCCCAAAGTATATTCTGAGCTCCACATTAACTGGAAAATTTCCCTTCTTAGTATCCAGACTCTAATCTCCACAGGGACTTATGAATACATTTCTACATGCTTCATGCCCTTGAATCTACTGGGATGAGAACCAAGCAGTCTTGGCTTTCTGGAGATCTTGCACCAGATGGCTTAAACGTGGCTTTCTAATTGTCTAAAGTAAATTGTTGAGATCCTCTGAGCTTTCTCCTTGCCAGACTGACCATTGGAAACGGCAGCTGCTTAAGAAAACTTGGAACTTAATGTATGTGGCAGCGTTGGTGTACATGGTGCTTTATAAATGTAAGTGGACAAACTACCTGCCCTGCTGAGCTTGCAGTCTGAGACAACGCATAGAAAAAAGGAGGGGATGGAGCAGTGCACCATAAAAACAAAGCGACTTCATATTTGTTTTCTTAGTAGTTCCAATGATCTTTAGTTCCAGTGATGATGATAAAAATAACAAGCTTTTGTTTATACGATAATGTAAGCTGTGTTAAAGGGTCATGTGGTGAGTCAGGGATGATGGGTTACCAGCGCAGGCTGGTGGTCACAAACCACATTTTAAGGGGAGTCTTGGAGGAAAGGGAGGACGTTTCTTGGTCCACTGGAGGAGAGACACTATCATATAGGGAGTGGCGTGAAAAAAGTGCATAGTGGGTGGAGGGCATAAAAGTCAATTATTGGTGGCAGAGCGTAGTCTGAGAGGAAATCGTATGAGATGAGTATTGCTGCAGGCAGAGTGTCTTCACCTGTGCATGCATGTAGCTGTGCTTGGGGGACAGCCTTGATTAGGGATGACTTTTTGCCAATTTCCATACCTCCTGTCAGCTTAATAGAGGCTATATTGGTAAAGAAAAGAATTATGGACATGATCACTTATTGGTAACTATTCCCTTTTCACCAGGACAAAGTTTCCTCTGTCCTGTAGCTTATAGAATTATATAGTGTTCTTTAACTTTTCAGGAAGTTGCTATTAACTGAGGTGACTCATCTAGCTGGGATTCTGTAGCTTGCTGTCTGAATTTGCCTGCTTCTGAGATGCCAAATCCTTTTCTTGCTGCGTAGATCCTGCTAAACCAGTGAAGAAATGAGAAAATTACCAAATCAAGATTTATCATGGCATGAGTGTGAAACCAAGTCTGGTGAATATTGTAGATTTAAACTGGTTGGGACATGGTTTCATAAGCAGTTTATTCTGCCAAGCATACACAGACTTAAAACATTTAGGAGGAAAAATGTCTGTTTACCACTTGAAAGCATTTTGAATGGACTTTGTCTACATGGTATAGATAGAGCAGAGCCTGATAAATTAATATTTCTCCTCCTCCTTACCTCTGCCATAGAAGATCTAAAATTAACTTGAAGGCCTCTGTTTCTGGATTTACTAACTGGACATTTGCTGCAGGGTTTGTGTTCACCCGGAGGACACACATGAAGGCTTTCACTACCAAAATAGTGGCCCAGGTGTTTGTGGTTTTGCTGTTCTTGGGTTTTCCTTTGTGCTGTTGAGTAACACCTGTAACTTCCCTAGGTGCATTTATGCAGCGATGGTCAGAGTGGGGCCCACAGCCTACCCCTCATCTTTAATATGCATCTGTCCTCTGGTAAGGAATTGCTTTGTGTGAGTGATTACTTAGATCCAGTAAAACATTTCATGCTGGCACCTGTAGTCTGCATATGCTGCAGCTATTCTTTACTTTAAATAAAGAATTGTGGAAATTAACTGATCAGTTTAATATAGGTTGGCTAAAAGCTAGATGTCCTTACAGTAATGGCTCACCTGCTAACTCTGATATTCCCTCCCAGGGATTTCTGGACTTCTGGAAGATATGTGCATGTGATGTTGATACCATGGTGAGCATGGCCGAGGATCTTGTTGCTAGTAATGATGGGAGTAACTTTAGTGGCCTTCAGTATTCAATTTCTCGCATTGTTGGTCTGATATTTTCCTCAGGTGGAACATGTGCCTGTTGGCTGGTTATATAATAAAGCTTCACATGCATGTGTTTATAGTAGGTATGGAATGAATCATTCCCTGTGATGGGAATAAGTTGACTGGTTTCATTCAGCAGATCTTGGATTCCTGGGTGGGTCTATGGTTGTCTAATTGGCAGTCTACCTGTAACCCTGTGTATTGGATGAGGGATGTCTCAGGTAGGATTAACAGGTCAGGTTGTGTCAACCATACAAAAATAGGAGTATTGATCCACTTTCACTCCAAGTGAGAAAACAGTAATTGTAGGAGGTGTAACTCAAGACACTATGAACTCATGGGATGAACTTCAGTAATAACAGAGCATAACTTGGATGATACTGTGCTATGTCACACAGCAAAGACACTTGCACACAAACTCTGCTCAGCTAAATTGAAGGAATAAAGCTGAACTATTGCAAAAGTCATGGGACATCCTGCTGCTTTTCCCTCTTTCTTAAGGGCTTTTTCAAGTGTGTGTGTGGATTGACGGGATTTGAGGGATTAGGGACAGGGAGGAAGTTGTCCAGAAAGTGAACATCCTTGGGGACTGGACTGAAGATGGGAAGATCTTGAAGTTAATATTCTTGCTGCTGCTCTAGACAAAAGCAGTTCACCTTTGCCCTATGCAATCAAGTCAGTTTTCTTTATCTTCTATGAAGTATGGCTATATACAGTATAAGGCTCTGACTTGAGGCCAGATGCAAAACACAGGTGGTGTAATGTTAAGTGTAGAACAAGTTTGTCATGAGCTGTGTAATTAGAGCCACTTTAGAGTGTTGGTGTCTTCAGTTGATATGGATCATACGTTCACTGTAAACTTGCTGCTCTCAGCTTGCTGGCTGGCCTCTTTACAAGTCTGGGAACGGGGAAATAAGGATGTGATCCCACCTGTCATTAATTTTGACTTGTATTGACAGTTCTGTATCAAACAAGCTGCTCCCTGCTTTAAAAATTCAGGATAGTCTTTAAAATTCTGCTTCTATTGGGTAAATTTGAGATTAGTGTGTGCCCTGAAGGAATGAAATGGCTTTTATGGGATATCTGAATTGCTCTCTTGAGATGGACTTCTGGGTTTGTGTCTCTGGATCCTTTCTTTTCCATCAGAATGTAAACAGTAGAGTTTCCAATGGTCTACCAACACATTTCAATAACATTGCTTTTAATATGATACAGAGCCAGAAGCACTGGAGACAGTAATCTGTTAGGGACCGGGACTGTAAACTCTTAAATCCAAGGACTGTTTTACTTGTATTTGTAAGGCGTCTAGTATGTTGGTGTTCTGATCTTAGCTGAGGCCTCTAGACTCTACTGTAATGCATTATAATACATAATAAAAATAACTTTTCCTGTGGCAAGTAGTTGGGTACAAAAATAAATAATCCCAGTTTAAACTAGTTAGGTTTAAAACAGGAGTGGGCAAACTTTTTAGCCTGAGGGCCACATCTGGGTATGGAAATTGTATGGCGGGCCATGAATGCTCACAAAATCAGGGGTTGGGGCATGGGAGGGGGTGAGGGCTCTGGGGTGGGGCCAGAAATGAGGAGTTCAGGATGTGGGAGGGGGCTCTGGGCTGGGGCAAGGGTGTTGAAGTGCAGGGGAGGGGTGAGGACTCTGGGCTGGGGCTGGGGATGAGGGGGTGGGGGTACAGGAGGGAGTTCAGAAGGTGGGAGGGGGATCAGGGCAGGGGTTTGGGGTGCAGGAGGGGGTCAGGGGTGTAGGCTCCAGGTGGCATTTACCTCAAGTGGCTCCCGGAAGCTGCGGCATATCCCCCCTCCGGCTCCTATGCGGAGGCACAGCCAAGCAGCTTGGCATGCTGCCCTGTCCACAGACACCTCCCCTGCAGCTCCCATTGGCCATGGCTCCTGGCCAGTGGGAGCTGTGGGGGCGGCCCTTGCGGCAGGGACAGCATGTGGAGGCCCCTGGCTACGCTTATGCATAGGAGATGGACTGGGGAACATGCTGCTGCTTCCAGGAGCCATGCAGAGCAGGGCAAGCCCCGGAACCCACTCCCTGGCAGGAGCTCAAGGGCCAGATTAAAATGTCTGAAGGGCTGGATGCGGCCCTTGGCCGTAGTTTGCCCACCCTTGATTTAAAAGCAAGCTGACCTCATTTGCCGCACTTCCCTTTTCCCCAAATTAGCAAAGCCATGAGAGAGATTTTGTTAACATATTGTGTGTTGTAATTCCTTGCTTTTTTTACTTTTGCGCTGGAGTCATGCTATAACTTGTAAACTTCTGCTGTGCTTCCTACTCTGCAAAATTTACTTACTGTCTTCGTGTTGGACACCAAAAGCTGGTGGCAAGGCCTGGAAGGTTTCTTGCATGTTTTTTCTGTTTGTTTTTAACTGTAGAAATATCAGCAGTATCAAATCTGGTCTGTATTTACTAGGATATTTCCAAGGACCCAGAGGATTGAATGGGTGTTTCCTCATCCTTTAGTTGAGGACAAAGTAGAGATCACTAAGATTCAACTCCTGTTTATCAGGTGTTTTATTTTAAATAGGTTTAACAAAAACAAACCAGTCTTTAACAAGAACTAGAAATTGGTTCCTCTCAGTTGCTCAGGGTTTCACTTCCTGTATTTGACATAATCCTACTAGTTCTCCAGTCATCTGTAATCTACTAGGTAAAAGAATAAATACCTAAATTTCAAATATTAAAAACAAGTAAAAACCTGTTTCTGAAGCAACCTTTATATGGTCCATATCGGGGCAGAAATCCACCTGTTCTTTGCCAGCTCACCCTTAACCTTGCAGAGCATAAAAGCCAGTCCAGAAGTGCTGCATATGTGCATCAGAATAAGTGACCCACTTGCTTGAAGCCCCCATTGAAGAGTGCCTTCACACCAGACCAGGTCTAAGAATGTCCTTTGGAGCCAAAGATTTCAAGTTTGGCTGTTTTTTCTAATGCTAAAATAAGCTTTAGAGAATTAAGATAAAAGGTGAAAAGTTCAGCTCATTTCCTCCAGTAACTGGGTGTTTAGCTGCAGCCTTGGACCCTAAGTAACTTGTGTTTGTGTTCAGTGGAGCTGCTCCTTAATGCATGCATTGTCTTTCGATTTGATTGAATGCCACAGAAAAGCCTGAACTTCTAGTATTTCTTATTGAATAATTTCCTTAAATTACATCTGCAGATGGCTTTTTTCCTTGGACAGCTTTGCCCAGCTGCATTCGAATACAGCCTGTAACCAGGGAAATGGTTACAAAGACTGCAATTTCTTCCGTTTTGCTTGCAGGCCAGATCTTAAAACTCCAGCCCAGTTTAGCAGTGCTACAGAAGTTGATTTGGGTCATAACTAATGTCAGTCTAGCTCTCTAATCTGGTAACTCCTCTTGTCATACACTGCTCCTTATCCTTGGCTATGAAGTGAATGAAAATTCTTTTCCATAAGATCATGGAGGGACTGCCTCTTTCAATGGAAAATGGTAGCTTAACCACCTGATTCAGCCTATAAGCTAGATGACTGGGAAGGCTCTTGCATGTTTTTCAGAGGGTTGCATTTTGGAGTTGGCGGTCTTGAAACCATGTTGAAGTTTGGAGTCTGGGTATTTTGGAACTGTGGGCACAGATCTTTTGCAAGAGTCGGAGGGGTACTGTGGTTTAACCTCAGCTTCTGCCTAATTACCGGAAGATGCAGTGGATTTCAGTGCTCCCAAGGCTGTGCAGTTTGTATATGTTTGTTGAAATGGAACAAAGGGGTGTGAAATGTGTAACTGTGTATGTGAATTTACCCTGTTGGTTGTAAATATTTTACAAGTAAAAGGATTATTATTCTAAAGGTGGAGGAGGAAAAACTGGTAGAGATGTAGAACATTTACTTTGTGCAGAGACTTCATCTTAAAATAGAATGTATGCCAAGAGTTGTGGAAGTTTTCAGCTAATTGTGCTACAGAGAAATGTTAATGCTAATGGGTGGGGGTGGGCATTTTTGTCCTCTCCCTAAATCCCCCTGTAACCTGGTGGTTTTTAATCTTTCACTACCATGAACAAGCCCCCTAGCAGAACCTTCTTCCAGTTCAAATTATTCTCTTGTCTGCCTACTCATGTTTGTTGTATGGTTTACATAAGTTATCAATGGATGTCTCACTTGACTTTACCCCCCTCCCCCCAATATTTATTAGTGAATATAGTCTTCCTTTTCTACACCTATGTTCTGGATAAAGTGGGCTTCCCTCCCTAGAATCAGCACTATCTTACTGTTTTCAGCTCTCAGAACAAGGAGATGCCTCAGTAGCTAATCTGCTCCTTATCTTGCATCATGGATCCCTTTCTTCATACCCAGTTCAGTGTTTATTTCTATTTTCCTGTACTTGGGAGTTCCTCCAATACTATGGTGATTAGGGGCTTATTAGTATGTAAATAGCTCTGCCCTTCAGTGACTTGAACAAGAAGCCAGCATCTTCAGCATGTTCTCTTCTGGGGTCCCTTACAAATGCTCCTTTCATTTCCTTTGTCCCTTCTGCTTCAGAAGGCCTGTCTATCGTCCTCTTCCATAGAGACAGCGCTATCTTTTCTGTGACATCCATGTGAGCTTTAATCCTGAACACTACCAACCTCCACATCTCACCTTGATCCCAGTCTTGACTATCAGCTCCTGACTATGCCCCAAATTCCTATTAATTCCTTCAGACTAAAATCTTAGGCCTCTCTGTAGAGTTCACTGTGAGCTAAGCACAGGAGTATGGATCAAGGATTTTAAACTTCATCATAACTGTGACATGTGAAGTTACTAATACACTGCTTTGCAGAACTCCCAGATAAAGACCTATATATTGCATAATACTAAATTGCTCTCAAACCTTTTGATGTCATCAAGGTGTGCTCTGGCAGCAGTTTGAAGAGGAGGGAGCACCTAATGATATATTTTGTTTTAGCAGCATATGGAATATTCTTATTGAGAGGTATTAAGGGAGAGAGTAGCTTCTTGTAGATTTGGTTATCACTTGCAGAATATGAAAGATAAGAGCCACATCTGGGAAATAAATGTTTGGTTTAGTCTTTGTTCTGATGATAGATGATGCTAGCAGGATTAATGGATGCTGCAATTTGCCAGCACTGCCGTGTAACTTGAAATGTAGTTACAAATCTTTCTTGCACCTGCCCAGTCTGCAAAATATAAATGCCAAGTTTTAAATGAAAACTGAGAATAAATCTATAGAATCTGATCAGTTATTAAATGTTCTAGCCTTGTTCGTGGCAAAGACCTCTATCAATTTAAGCTATGATGCACTATTGTCTTGAGTCTGCCAAAAAATTGAAATAACTTAATGATGCCAATATCTCGTTCCTTAATAGGATGCAACACTGAAGCTTCAGCTTTGATCACCTTTGTCAGTATTAATGCTTTCACTGCTGATCATTGCACTAGAAACATCTAGATAGTGCTTTTATGGCACATCTTGACTTTCTGTAGGACTAAGGTAGCAAATATCTGTTGGTATCTGGAGGTCTGATGCCTGCAATTAAAGTGGTGTCAGATGAAGTGTCTCCCTGAATGTGGTTTGTGGACTCCTGAGTTTTCTCTAAAATGTGGTCCATTAGACTAGAGCAGCATTTCCCAAACTTTTTTGGCCACGGAACACTTTTTAGCCTGGTGTATATATGGCAGTCTAGTTAAAGCAATGCAGCTTTCCAGTGTGGACGTGACCCCTTAGAAAGGAGAACATCAAAGAACATCCAGATGGAGAAACTGTTGTTGCTAATTCAGGAGGGGGGCACACTTTTTAGGGACTCAGCCAATGGCCTATCTTGATGTTAGGTTTCACTGTGCTGTGGGAGGTTTTTTAGATGACTTGAAATCAAAGTACCTGTTGTAGTTTGCAAGAACTATGATAGAATGCAAGCACCCCGCTGGAATTTTATTTGCCTAAAATTCCTCCTGTAGTTTCAGTTGAATATAAAGTATTTACAGTATGCTTTGAAAAATTTCTGCCCAAGTGAAGTGAACTGTTCGTATGTAGCTTGTAAAGCTTGTTGCATGCTTTGGGATACTTGGCTGGAAGGCACTGCGTAAATCAGTTATTGACCCTAGTAATCCTAACATGAATGGGAGTGGCTTTGGCTGTATCTCTACTGGAGTCTCATTTTCATGAGCCTCTAAAAAGGTAGACCTCTTGCATTAAATGTTTAGATTCTTTGAGCTAATGAGCTCAGAATTGTAACAAACTCCTTGATGTGCCCACATATCACAGCACACACAAGTAAAATTTCTCCACTGTATACCTGTAACAGCCAGGCACAGTGAGATAAGTGTAGCATCAGTTCAGCCTTAACTTTGACTTTTATCTAAGCTCTGTCCATTTGTTAGATCCTTAAAGGGACACAGTTAATCTTAAGAGTTGACATGTTTCAAAAGACTTCAGTGTCTGATTAAACTGCATGTCCTTGAACTTTTTAGAACATTGTTCTGCTCCCCTTTTTGAAAAGGTTTAGCTCTGCAAGGGAGAAACTATAAGGGGGATTGTGAAATAAACTATATACAAACACAAAACTACTGGAAATATTTTTGCTAACTTCTGTTTGTATATTAGGTGTTGCCTCTAACTGTATTGGGTACAAAATTTCCAGCTAGAAATGTCTTGCTGATGTCCCTTTAATGATTTTTAGTAAGTTTGTCCAGGGATCTGATGTGTCCTCCTGCAGATGATAAAGATGAGATGGGCACTTTTTCTTCCTACAACTCTCTGGAAAGCTATATTTGCTGAGAGCCCAGTGCATGATAGTCCAGAGTTCTAGTATAAAAAAACAAACTGAAAATGCAGCCACCTTAACGATGAGGTCACACTTGACCTGAGTGAGTAAAAGGGACTATGCAAAAGTTATTAGGGCAGCAGTGAGAGACAACCAAGTGGGTCTCTGAGATATAGCGATGGTTCTGTTATCTTGAGTGGCTTTGCTGTCGCATGAAAATCGAAAGCCCTCAAACTTGACTCTTGTCGGCTGTGTAGTTAGCGTTGGACCAAATCCAGAGCCTACAGCCAGGTGGCAGGGCTGTTTGGACTTAGTGCAATAGGATGATAATAGAACTGCTGTAAACAGGACACTCCACCCTGCCTCGACTTCTCTCATGCACCCTCTTTGTCATGCTGGAAATGTTGTTTTACTGTCTCCAATGCTTTTTTTAGGCCTATTCACTTTGACTTGGGAGGGGCAGGGGGGGCACCCCTCATCCAACACAAGCCCTGCCATCTGACTGCTTCCATTCCCACACCCTTCCCCCATCTTAGATTGCTACTGCCTTTAAGGGAACGACACTGTCCACTTGCAGAATTGACCTCCTGCGGGGCAGGATGCTCCATCTGAGAGAAGGAATCGAGGTACGGCCACTTACATATTGAGTAGACATTCCCTCCTCAGGACTTTAATCTGTGCGTTTGAGATTCCTCTGTGCAACAGGCATAGCTGTCTTAAGAGACCATGTTCATGCCCACACTCATTTCTCATGTATGCTGTAGAAGCCATTTTAGAATGGAGCGGAGCTGACATTTGCCAGACCACCCCCACAATCCAGTTGAGTGTTTGCAAATGGAAAGGCATCCATCCTCATGTATCAGCAGGTGATGGCTATAGCAACACAGAGGACCTTCAGTGGTGGTGTAAAGGGAGTTTCTGGGATTCATAGGCGCCGACTCAGTGGGTGCTCCGGGGCTGGAGCACCCATGGGGGGGGGACCCATATCAGCTCTCCGTCTCCATGCCTCCCACCTGCCATGATCAGCTGTTTCACAGTGTGCAGGAGGCTCTGGGGGGAGGAACGAGGATGTGCTGTGCTCAGGGAAGGGAGTGGGGAGAGGTGGGAAGGGGATGTGGACTTGGGGAGGAAGGGGTGGATTGGGGGGCAGAGCGGGGGGGCGAGTACCCGCTGGCACACTGGAAAGTCAGCACCTGTGCTGGGATCTCTGGGATATAGTGGACTCTGGGGTGTTGGAGATGAGGGGTTGTTCAATTATGGTAGCATGTTCAACTCCTCTTCTGCCAGAAACCTATTCTTGGGGACCAGCATGAGTTGAGGAGACAGCTGATGCCATATATAATTGAGATGCAAGTGATGCAGCCTGTGGGGCAGTGACTCACTGAAAGGAACTGCTAACACTTGAGCAGGTTTTTAAACTAGAATTAGGGTGGTGGTTTTTCTCAGACTGAGAGTTGTTTGAGGCAGGGACCATGTCTTCATATTTCTATGGGGCCGTTCAAAATCCCATTTGAGAGCTAGGCTAGGTCCTATTGCAGTACAAATATTAAATCTTTTCCAGCCCTACCACAGGCCTCTCTGGCAAGTTGCTTTTTGTTTCTGTTCCGCCTCACCTGGAACTCAATTTCCATTACTGAAGTCATTTTTAGATGACACAGATTAAGTTGATAGAGAATCTCACCAGAAACACAAAGGTTAGTAAACAGATGGCAGCCATTTCTGAGCACTTAGAATGCCATGTGGCAAGGACTGCAAGCCTTTGTATATTGAATCATTTGGTTACTAGAATATTAGTACTGGAATTATTAGAAATATTAATACTGGAATACAGGCTTAATTTACACTTTAAAACCAAGTGCTAAATTGTTTTTACCCACTGGGCTCTGAATTTGGGGGGTATATATAAAACACCTGAACCAGGGCTGTCCAAGGCCTCATTGACTCTTTGCCAAGAGGCCAATGCGCTGGTTCTAATTTGCATATTAATTTACATGTTTAATCAAACTAAATGCAAACAATCCCTAGTGTTGGCTTCAGCTTGCATGTTTCTTTATAGAATAGAAAATGCTCATTTGACTTCATCAGTAATAAAAACCCTGCTGTTCTCTGTCCCTGCACTGCAGTTCCAGGGAGAAGGGGACTACACTGTTCTGTCAGGCCACACATGGAGTGCACACCTACTTTAGAGCTGACTAGGAATGTAATATGCTGGGGGGTGAGGTTGTATGTAACATCTTCCCTCTTTCAGTGTGTCTGCCAAGAGAGAAGTTTGGCATTCTGTACTCTTAGCTGTTGGCATGAAATGGAAGCACGTCTGTGCACACAGTTACTGACATGGGAACTTACACTGGTGGTGTTTACAGAAGCTTTTCTGTTTGTCATAAAGCTGCAGTTGTGAAAGTATTGCTCTCTGAATAGGCAACATAGTCATCCAGTGGACTGAGCATGAAACAGAGAGCCAGGACTCTTCTGAATTTTAGTTCTGGCTGTGACACTGACCAAGTCACTTACCCTTCTGCTTCATATTTGCTCTGTAAAATGGGGATATGTATTTACTCACCTCACTTAACGCTTGCATAGCACCTTTCATTGGAGGATCCTGAAGTGCCTCAAGTAAATTTTTCTTTTGTTACAGATAAGGAAAATGAGGCACACAGGCTCCAGCTTGCATGCAGTGTCATTGTTTTAGATTAGAACCTAGGTTTTCTGACTCAGTAGTGTACTTTGGGCCACTAGGCAACATTGCCATGAGGGCTTAATAGATGTTTGCACTGTACAGCATTAATGCAAAAATATTGTAGATGTGCCAAATATTTCAGTATGCCATTGAGCTGTGACTACCTTCAATTCTTAAGTTAGATTGGAATTTCTGATCAACAGTGTCAAGCAGCTACTTCAGCACTGAAATAAAAGTTCCTGCACTAAGAAAAGAATCTTACTTTGATAAACATTAGCATAGATCTCTGTAGTGGGGGCATTTAAGCAGATTTCCCTTCCCTGACCCAACTAACCAACAACCATGGTGACTTCTGACAGTTTATCATGAGTAACAAGACTTTCATTGTTGTCTAGATTCAGGCTGGGAGATGGCAAGTGAGAGCATACAAGCTTCTGCTACTATAGTGGCGTGAGTGCAGTGGATTAATTAGGAATAATAGGACTTCTCTTGTTGCTTCCAGTAACTGAACTAATTTCTCTATCCCTGTCTGTCATTCTGGTTGCTCTCATCATCCCTGAAACGGATTTTCACTTGGTTGCACTGTATCAAATGGAAGACATTTAAAGCACTAAGTGTTGGTTATGGGCAGAGACTTAATATTTTTCTGCTTTTTCCTTCTAGCTAGTGTTCCATGTGCTACTGCTGTTGAAAAGACATGCCGGACCAGAGCGCCCAGAGTGAGGCGCACCTCTTCGCTAGATACCATCCTTGGATCGTACCTCCTAGGACAGTGGCCACGGGATGCTGATGGAGCTTTTGCTTCATGCATGAATGACAAAGCTACCCAGGTATGGAAGGTACCTTTGCAAGGTCTGAGGTATGGGGAGGGTTACAGAATGCTGGACTGGGGCTGCATAAACTGATTGTTAAAGAAGGCATCAAGCTTTCTTCTGTTCCGCTGCAACTTTCTAGGAAGACCTTCCCCTCTTACTACTTAGCCTCAGTTCACTCTGGTTTGGTGTGGAGTTAGAATTCTCTTGGCCTTGGTTGGAGGCAGATGGCCTCTGGTGCTTTGCTTCAATACTGGCTCAGTGTTAGGGGTGGTTTTTTTTTTTTTGGTGGCTTGCAGCTCTGGGCCAAATCCTTATATAACACTCATGGGCTCTGTGCCACAGCAAGAAGTCAAGGGTGCTCCCACAGAGGACTTGCTCAGTGCGAGCCATACAGCACTCTGCTGTAGCATGGAAAGGCTCCAGACTTTGAGGAACTCTTAGCAACCCGTAAATATTACTATATGGCAACAGATACTGGTTCTGCATGTGGAGATGTGGAAGAATTTAGAAGGATAAGAGCATCTGTTCACTTAACCAGCCATTTATTTAGCACATTAAAACTGTTAATGGAGTGTTCATTCTCCAGCAGTTTATTACTTACTGGGCTGTTTGCAGGAAATTCTCAATTGGTTTCCAAGTTCCGTTGTCCTGTTTAAATATATTCTTGTCTGTTCTGGTCTCTGCTGCAACAAGCAGTTCAGGGGTTGGAGGGCATTCTGAACAGAAAGGGAAGGAATTCCTTTGCCTTGTACCTTTGGGGTGGGAGATAGTCTCTTAAAGCATATTGGCACCAGTAAGGAAATGTAACCCTAGTGTTTAGGATCTGCAACTAAAAGGTTAATTTTTTAGGCATTTGATCTGCTTCCTGGCCGGTCTTCTCCACAGTATGTTAAATGCTGATATGTTCATTTGACCCTTACTTTCAATGTGGATTTAACCAGTGTGGTGCCTAAAGCAAGTTATGCCAATGAGGTAACAGTACCTTCCATCTGACTGACTGAAAGCTCTTTGCAAACAAGAGTAAAGGACGCCTCCCAGCACATCTGTGAAATAAGTAATTATCACCACTATTTGTAGATGGGGAAACTGACAGGGTTAGCAATTCCCTGGGGAAAACTAGTTTAGGCCAGGGCACTGGTAAAATATTGGCTGAAGCCTGATTTAAACTGGGGAAAAGAATTGCATCAGTATCCAGCAAGATCAGCAAGGATAGAATGAATCTTTTCAAATTTGGGATACATCCATTCAAAACTGCAATAGGAATAGGCTCAGTCTCTCCAGTGCATCAGAGTTGATTGTCTGCTACAGAATGTGACATGGCCAAATGGACCTGGACTGCTAGGCTGCAACTCTCTGTGCACCTGATTGCTTAATACTTCAAGCCTACCACTCTGCATTACTGTTTTCATATAATCGAATGTTTTCAACTTTTGTTTATACAATATTGAAAACTGAAATGAGTCACGACCTGTAGAACTTCCTTGAGAAATTACTGAACCAAAATGTATAGGCATTCCAGTGTTCAGTATTATAATCACATACATTAGTAATATGCCCACTGTTATTTTACTTTTCTTTTGTACAGCTCTAAATTAATCTACTGCTCTATGTAGCCACAATTTGAATATATAACTAAAACTAAATGTAATGTGGTGTGAATTAATGAATCTGTTTTTAAAGTAGAAAATGCCTTAAACAGGGACTAACTTGTTTTTCCTAGGGTGGTAAAAACCATGATTTTACCTGCTAAAAAACACCTCTGGTAAATACCATGCCATCCCTGGAAACTGAGACACATAGGTTGTGACTTGCCTAGGTCACACACTAAACTTGTGGCAGAGCTGAGAATAGAGCCCAAGCTTCATAGCTGCCAGTCCTGTGCCTTATCCATATCATGTTCTTCCACCTGTCATCCCAGTCTAACTTTTACTGAGATGCAGGATCATCTGTGTTGCTGTTCTGCAGTTTGACAGACTGAATTTTTCAGTGTCTTCAGGCACAATGAAGCAGGCTCTCTGGAACTTCTGGTGGCCAGTGCATGTTTATTCCTTTCTTTAAATAGCTACTGATCAGCTGTTTTGAAAAACTCTGTAGATCTGCTAGCTTAAGGTGGTTAAGTGAGATGCAGCTGCAGGTGCTGAGTGTGGGGGCGAGGATGGCAGCAATCTACATGATTGGAGCTTGTGGTTTCATCTTTCTTGCTGCACAAAGCATTTTGTCCCCTCTCACTGTGAGGGGAAGTGGTTTTTGCCACAGTTAGTACAACAGGTTCTGTAATTTCCTTCTCTGCTGATAGACTTGGCCCTAGAGAGGTAGGAGGCACATGCATGCTCAGTCTTCAGACGTTCTCACTCCTGCAGGGTTCTTTCTTCCTTTTTAGGCTCTGACGTGAGCCTTTAAGCAGTGCTAAGTACTCTGGTGTTAAGGTTCTCTAGCCCTTGGAGTGCAGAGCCCAGTGTAGATATCTGGAGCCCACTCAAGTGGTGAGGGATCCTGAGGGTAGTCCAGTGACTGGAAGAAAAAGGGGACCAAATGCAGCTTTGGACTATAACACCCCCACACCTACTATGAGGGTCGAATAGCATTTTACAGACAACTTGGACTAAACTGTCTTGAATATCCTTCTTAGCTTTGGTTCATAAGTACATGAGGTGTCCAGCGTTTTAAGAGGCTGAATTACTTTAACCCCAGAGCAGTAGCAGCCCTGGCAGTTGCAGTTCAAGCATCCCCATCAGTGTCCCTGCTGCTCTGACCTGGGTGGCGAATGTGGAGTTGGGTCAGTCCCATGCCCATTCAGTCTTTGATCTGGCAGACACGAGTTTGTTTCATGGAAACGACTAAGTAGCAACAAATTTCAGGTGTTGCAGGAAACAGAATTCTTTGCTTATTTGAAGTGGGCCACTGGATCCAATCTGCCAGTACAAGAGGACTTCACATAAGTTTTTGGTCTAGTGATCACCCTTCCGATCTGCATGCCACATCAGGCTGCTGCTGCAATCCCAAAGAGGAACCCCTGTGTAAAATCAAAAGTTTGTTGGTGGAAAAGCAACATGCTAAACTACCAGTGGTATGGGTCCTAAGGAGTCCAGTTCAGCCTCCGCTATTCAGTGAAAGCTGGAGCAGTACCTGTAAATCAACTGTATCCAGCTATAAAGCTTAATCTGTCAGCAGAAACCTTGTACCTTTCTGGATAGCTTGTCTTGTTCCTCTGGCTTGGACTGTAACCTTTTAAGCAACTTTCTGCAGAGAGGATTCTGCAGCCGTAGTGACTCAACAGGGCTGTTTTTAACAGCTGCTGTTTTTGCAATGACCTCTCCAGGGAGGTCAGTTGCATTGCTTGGAGAGGAACTGTTCTCAGGCCTTTGCACCTTCTGGCAGCTTGTCCAGGGAGGGCTGAGGAGGAAATTATCAATCCCTCCCACAGAAATGGCAGGGAGGGGAATGACTTGGGATGAGTGGTTTATGGTGAGTTTAAAAATGTGGTGGTGGGGATGTATTTGAAAGTGAGGTACCTTGGGACTCGTTTCTGATCCTAATATCTCATCCATGAGAATTTAAGTTCACTGTACTTCCAGTGCAAGGAAATTCACATGCTTCACCTAGCCAGAGTTTGGCAGACCATTTCTTTTGATGATTGAAATAGAGTTGTCTCTTGAAAACCAGTTCTGTAAAATGGTGCTGAGGTCCTGTTTCCCCGACAAGTTCAAATTTGCTCAGTTTCCGGTCAGTCCTGCAGACTCAAATGGGATCCGAGTCAAGCCAGATTCTTGCATTGCTCATGCATCAGAACCAATACAAGACTCTGGTAGCCAACTTCTGCTTTTGGTTACACGTACGAACTTCCACACAATCGTTATTGAGGCTGGACAGGTGTAATGGGGAAGAGAAATCTGACCTAGCAATCAGAACATAACAATTTGCTCTGAGCGGTGCTAACTGCGAGGCTAACATGAGTGAAAAGGAAAATACATACATCGCTCCTGTCACCAGATCTGACTGGGTACATGTGGGAGGCAGGAAATGTCATTTGTACACGCCTGCTTTTTTCTCTGGGTATGCATAGCAATATTATTCATCACGGATAACTGAGCAGCTGACAAAAAGATAAAGCCAGTGTCTTGAGTGGTTCTCTCCTTGCCTATCCCAGTACAGGAAGAAGTAGATTCAAAGAACCACAAGTTCAAACAAACATTGCTTGATCTCAGAGTATTAACATGCAACAATTTTCTGATCTGTTTTACTGTGCATAGCACTGTGACCCAAAACTCTTAATCCAGAGCTGAAGGAAAGACTGAAATATAAGTGTGAATGCACAGGACTTGTTCACTTTTCTTCCTAGGAGGCCTTGTCCCCTGCCTAGAAGACTATAAAGTTGGTGGGTGCAGGCCTAAATAATCTCTCTTCCCTTCAGACACCAACATCCTGGCACGAAGTGGAAGTCGGGAAGGCCGGTGCCAGTACTCACAAGCGTTCTGCATCTTGGGGTAGCATGGATCACCGCAGAGAGGTAAACAGACCCCTTCTACAACTTAGCAATCCATACAAGTCTTACTCCTTATGGACCATACCTTGCCCATAAAGTGGGGAAAGAGTGTAACTGAAGCGGAGATATTAAACTCCCATGTGCACTCGTTAGCCCTTAGTTTGAGGGCTGCATGGCCTAAGTCAATATTCTAATTGTGTCCATAAATCTTACACGGCAGGTCAGCATGCTCTTCCCACCCCACCCACCCTCTATTTGATAAACTGCAAGTCCCTCCTCTAGCCAGCTTCCCTTGTAAGGGGGTTGACTATAGCTTAGTGCATCACTTGCAGAGGGGCCATGCCCATAACACCAACCCTTGGGGTGAGCTCCATTGAGTCCTGGTTCAAAGCTGATGCTGTAAATGAAAGACTAATACTCCAGGACTTCTGGAAAGGGAAAGCTGTCTACACCCTTGTAAAATAGGGGAGTTCACTATTAAACCTTTGGAATAACTTCCTCCCCACCCTCTGAGAAATGTCCAAGGTTTGTTCTAGCTTGACTGAATGTGTCCTTCTGTCTTGTAACTGCCTGTGGGGGAAACAATGGGGAGAGGATGGTGAATTTTGGTTGTAAGCCCTGTTTCCTTGTCCAGTTCTATATACGCTGAATTTGTTTGCTAGATTGCTAAACTGAAGCAGCAGCTCCAGCGAACTAAGCTAAGCGGCAAGGAGAAGGACCGGAGCTCCCCACTCCAGGGGGATCATGCTGTCCTTGGATCAGTCAGGGTATGTTTCATGTTTCCTCTTCTTCCCCATCTGTTTTGCAGTGTACCCTAATGAGGCTGGGGAGCACAGTCCAGTTCTGCTGCCAGATTACAAATCCAGTTTCTAAGTGATTCTTAGTTTTGTTTAAATTCTAATATCCAGTGTGGTTTAAAAAACAAAACAAAACCTTCCCCATGTACCCCCAAAGGCTTTGGACTGCAGGCAATGGGTTTAATATACACACTTTCCTATCAAGGCTTTCCCCAATCAGCTGGCTTCCTAGAACATCTTGGCTGAAAATTCAGAGCTGTGGGAGATCTGTATGAGTTTGTGTGGCTGCAGTGTACCCCTGCACCTCAGTCTGACTCTGTGTTGTCACAGGACTCCCCTCCTGGACTCCCTCCTGCATCTCCTGTTTTGAGGCTCAGCCCCTGCTTACATAGGAGCCTGGAAGGACTAAACCAGGAGCTGGAGGAGGTTTTTGTGAAGGAACAAGGAGATGAGGAGCTTCTCAGGGTGAGTTGTGTCCCTTTGGGTAGAATCATAAGTATCAGGCTGGAAGGGACCTCAAAGTCATAAAGTGCAGTCCCCTGCACTAAGGCAGGACCAAGTAAACCTACACCATCCCTGACAGGGGTTTGTCCAAGCTGTTCCTCCAACAATGGAGATTCCACAGCCTCCTTGGAAGCCTATTCCAGAGCTTAACTACACATATAGTTAGAACGTTTTTCCTAATATCTAACCTAAGTCTCCCTTGCTGGACATTAAGCCCATTTACTACTTGTTCTGTATTCAGTGGACATGGAGAACAATGGACCAGTCTTCTTTTCTCAATACTAAACAAGCCCAGGTTTTTAACTTTTCCTAATAGATCGGGTTTTCTAAACCTTGGATCATTTTTGTTGCTCTCCTGTGGACTTGCTCCAGTTTGTCCACATCTTTCCTAAAGTATGGTACCCGGAATTGGACACCGTACTGCAGCTGAGGCCTCACCAGTGCTGAGCAGAGCAGGACAATTACCTCTTATATATGACACTCCTGTTACTATACCCCAGAATATTATTAGCCTTTTTCACAACTGTCACATTGTTGACTTGTATACAGTGTGATCCACTGTAACACCCCCTCCCCTGCTGCCCCCCCAGTTTTTCAGCATTACTACCACCTAGCCCGTAAGTCCCTATTTTGTAATTGTGCATTGGACTTTTCCTTCCTAAGTGAGTTATTTTGCACTTATCTTTGTTGAATTTCATCTTGTTAAATTCAACTTGTTAAATTCTCCAATTTGTCAAGGTGATTTTAAATTCTAAGCCTGTCCTCCAAAGTGTTTGCAACTCTTCCAAGTTTGTCACCTGCAGATTTTATAAGCATACTCTCCACTTTATTATCCAAGTCATTAATGAAAATATTTAGTACCAGATGAAGGACTGACCCCTGTGAGACCTCACTAAATATACCCTTCCAGTTTGACAGCAAACCACTGATAACTACTCTTTGAGTGTGGTCTTTCAATCAGTTGTGCGCCCATCTTTTAGTAAGTTCATCTAGAGCACATTTCCCTAGTTCACTTATGAGAGAGTCATGTGGGACTATATCAACTAACATTAAGATATATCATGTCTACAGCTTCTCCCCCATCCACTGGGCCAGTAACCCTGTCAAAGAAGGAAATTAGGTTGGTTTGACATGATTGATCTGTTAACCTGAATACACCTAACTTACCTTAACATTCTTTAACATGTTCATTCTCTATCTTAACTTGTTCTTTCCCCCTTGTTGTTAATTGTGTTGAGTATCTGGCCACCTTTTTCGTGAAGACTGAAGGAAAACAGGCCTTAAATATCTCTGCCTTCTTGATGCCATCAGTTAATAGCTCTTTCCTGCTAAGTAGAGGATTTACACTTCCCTTCATCTTTCTCTTGCCCCTAATGTATTTAAAGAACCTCCTCTTGTTGCCTTTCATGTCCTTTGGTAGGTGTAACTCACTTTGTGCCTTAGTTTTTTCTGATTTTGCCCATACATGCTTGTGCTATTCTTTTGTACTACTCAGTAATTTCTCCATGTTTCCACTTTATATAGGATTCCTGCTTGATTTTCAGGAAAAGCTCCTGATAGAGCCATATTGGCCACTTGCTATTCTCCCTGTCTTTCCTTTGCATCAGGGTAGTTTGCAGTTGTGCCTTTAATACTGTCTCCTTGGGAAACTAACTCTTCTGAACTCCTTTCTCCCTTCATTTTCTTCCCATGGGACTTTACCTACCAGTTTCCTCAGTTTGTCTGCTTTTGTGTGTGTGTAAGTCCATTGTCTTTATTCTGCTGCTCTCACTCCTGTCCTTTCCTGGGGATCATGAAATCTATCATTCTGTAATTATAGATTTGTAAAGATTTAGGCACCTAACTCCCATTGGTTTCAGTAGGAGTCAGGTGCCTAAATACATTAAAATCCAACCCTAAGTGACTTTCACATGGTCACACAGTCTGTGGCAGAGCAGGGAACTGAACCAAGGTCTGTTGAGTCCCAAACTAGTGCTCTAACCACTTGTTTGTGGGTTTGTGCTTGTCATTAAAACTAGAGGAAGCAACCAAGGAAGTTCTCTGAGTCTCTTAACTGCTTTGATTAGCTGCTCATTTGTCAGCTCTCCACCTTGGGCCCTTTGGGTACGGAACTCCAACCCAAAGCTGAGCCTTAAGGCTGCCCCCTGCTCCACATTCCTCTTCAAACCCACTGCTGTTGTGTTATTTAAGAAATCAGCCAGTTTACTACAGTGTTGAGAATATGCTGCATCATTTTAAAAAGCGTATTAAATTATGGTAGTGGCCAAAGGTCTCAGTCAGAATCAGGGCCTCCTTGTGTATATGCAGAAGAGTCCCTAGACAGAGCTTTTAATCTAAAGGATTTGTGCCTATACCAGTTCTGCATCGTTGCCTGTCCCTCCCCATTTGTATGTTGCTTGTCTCTTGTCTAAGATTACATAAACTCTTCAGCGCAAGGGTTGTGTCTTTGTATTGGGCCAGGCTGTCAGTGTCCAGCAAGGCCCCCAGCCTGCCTAAGTATCTTGACATTGCTGCAGCATAAATATTGAATTGTTGTCTAAGGTGCAGGGCATTAAACTGGCAGGGAGAGGGAATTAGTCTGAAGGCTAGTAGAGAAATGGCTCTGTAATTCAGCACCTCTGTGTGTTCTGGATGGGTATATGATCTGTCCCTGCCTGTATAAATCCCAAAGCACGTGGTCTGGAGCAGTAGGATTGCTTCAGTCAACGGAGATCTAAATGCCACTTGTAAGGTCTGCCTGCCTGTGTGAAAGGGGGCTGAGGTTGGGGGTTGCTGTTCAATACGCTTTCCTCCCTCTAGATTCTGGATGTTCCAGATGGCCACAGGGCACCAGCCCCTCCCCAGAGAGGCTCTGAGGATCTTTCGCTGCTGACTCTGGAACCCAGCAGTAGCAGCTGCAGCAGCCTTTCTCTTTCCCCATCCCCTTCTGTGCCTCTCCGATCTTCTCCGCACACCCCTGCGAGAGCAGCTACGGAGGAGCTTTCTTCTACACTGGAAGAGCCACTGCGGGACCCCAAGGAGAAAGGTAAATGGCAATAGTTAGGCTCAGCAGTGGCCTTCTCCCAGCATAGAGAGATGTGAACGCAGTAACCCTTTCGGTGCAGCGACCCAGTTCTCTCCACCTCCAGTGTGTGTTGAATTGGGATTGTGGGAGCCCAGAAGTTAAGTAGGAGACGAGGAGTGTGGGGCGGGGTGTCATTGAGTAGGTGCTGGAACAAATTGGAGTTACAAGGACTCTTCTGTGCAGGGTTTTTTTCCTCAGGCACTTGGGAATTCTCAGCACCAGGCTGACTGAGGATACAAGTTAGTAACTGAATGCAGTTCTCATGCCAGGACTTTTGGACACTACTGTGATTTTGGGGAGCTTATCCTGTGTTGATTTAAAAGGGCTCTGTTGAATTCTTCTAGAGTCTTCTCAAAAAAGTCTTCCTTCCCTGCTAGAGGATGGTAGCCCCTCTCCAGTCCTGGCCTTTGCCTCGTCTCCGCGACCTAACCACAGCTACATGTTTAAACGGGAGCCTCCTGAGGGATGTGAAAAAGTCCGGGCCTTTGAAGAGGCTTCGTAAGTATCGGAAGGGATGATGTCTTGAGGGAGAGTTTAAATGAGATGGTGCCAATGCTTATGCGGTTTCCCTTGCCTACATTGTACTGTGTAACTGTCACTCCCCCCTCCTTGGCCTGACTCCAAGGAAATAAACCTCTAAAACAGATTGGAATTGGGGAGCAGCTTCTCTTGGGAAGTATGCAGACATTAGATGTGCTGCCCCTTTGTTGGGTGCAGAAGCAATGAACCAGAGGGCTTCTGACACACTGGAGGACTCTTCTGTGAAGATGACCAGTGGCGCCTGCCTTCCCACCACACACACAAGCACTTTGCTTACCTAACCAACATGCCCCCTTGGCCACAAGGGTTGGCCCTCAAATAAACCAGCTCTGCTTTCCCCAACCCTCAGCAGGATGGGGCTGTTGACCTTGCCTGTGCTACTGGCCACCCTTCCTGCTCAGCCTGCTTGTTGGCTCCCATAACCACCCACAGTTCCCTTTATGTTTGCTTCCAGTCAGCCTGCTTCCCTTCTACTGGTCTCCAGCCCAATGGTTGAGTTAAGAACTGTAGGGAGGGCAAGCAAGAAGAGGTCAATGAGGGATCCTACCATTATCAAGGGTGACTTGCGTCTCCTTCCATCTCCAGGCAGGTCTACACTTAAAACGGTGTACCACTGTAGCGCTTCAGTGAAGATGCTACTACACAGAGAGCTTCTCCTGTCGTCATAGCTACCGCCTCTTGTGGAGGTGGATTAACTATGTCAATGGGAGAGCCCTTTGAGGTAGTGCTGTCTACTCCAGGGGTTAGGTCAGTATAACTGTGTTGGTCAGGAGTGTGGATTTCACACCCCTGAGCAGTGTAGTTATACCAATGTACATTTATAGTGTAGACCTGTCCCTAGAGTCTTGGTCTGCCCAGCTGCTCAGAGCCCTCACTCGTTGCTGGCCAAGTGCTTCCTTTGTGTTTCTGAAAGAACTAACAGACTATTCCCTGCCTGGAAAATGGCCAGCTTGCAAAGGGTTAAGACAGTAGGCAGTCTATGCCCTCCACACAACAAGCATATACTATCAAAGCTGCAATTGCTTGAACAGCTGTATGCTCTCTGAGGGCTCCATTCCTAACCCATTTCCTTTTGTTTCTCTCCCTCCTTCAGATCCCCCAGCCCTGATCAGAATTTTCTGCCCTCCTGTCCCGATAAGAACAAAGTCCACTTCAACCCAACTGGCTCTGCCTTTTGTCCGGTCAGTCTGGTAAAGCCTCTCTTTCCAAATATGGGTTTCCTGTTCAGAAGCTTCCCTACTACCCCCAGCCCCGTGCCATCAGGCACGTTCACCTCCTGCCAGTCCACTGCCCCAGGCCCATTCCTTGGGTCGCGGAAAGACTCCGCAGCAGATGGCTTTAGCGAGGTCTCTAAATCACCTCCACTGAACTTTGAACACTGGAAGCGCACCCAGACAGAAGAGAGTGTCCTCTTTCATAGCTCTCTTGTGGTCTGAGGCCTTTGGGAGACCTGGCACAGCAAAGCATCTGTGGTTCTTCGGTGCATCTTAAACAGCCTGTGGTGCCTTGAAGTTGGGACTTGAGGGTTAGATGGGCAGCCCTGGGACTGAAAACCACAGCAAGTTTCCTCCAGAGCGATGGTGAAAACTGTTAAGTACAATGTGCCACAGGACTCTTTGCTGCTGGAGTGGTTCCTTTCTTCGAGCCCCCCAGTACTTAAAGCACTTTCTTCTCCTGTGTTGAAATGTTATTTTTTTCCTGTGATTGTTTTGCTGTCAGAGCAGCTGGGACTCTGCTGCTGGTGAGCAGCATGGAAATGCAAGCTACCTGGCTCTTTAAATGAAATTCCTTGCTGCAGGTATTCAGGGGACAAGGGAGATTCCTAGCACTTCTCATCCCCACAGTTGTCATATGGACTTCCTGCACCCAGGGGGAGGGAGGCCAGTAGCTTGGCTGCCTCCTGGAGAAGCTGGTAGAACCTGGCTTAGCTGATTCCAGCTACCTGAATGTCTTGGGCAGAATTTGACAATGCATTTGCTCTCTATCAAAGGCAGCTTGAGCCACTTAAAGCACCCAAAATACAGAAGAGAAAGACGTGAGGGGCTTGGAAGTGAACTGTAGACAGCTCCACTACTGGGTATCTGAACCCTTTGAAATAGCCACCTAGAGCTTTCAGGAGCCTCTTGGAATGCCTTGCTGTACAAAGATAGAGAATGCAGATCAGATACCTGCCAGTGCACCTTTGGGAACCTCTGTCTGCAGAGGACCTGTACTCTGGGAAGCGTCTTACACGACAGAGGATGAATAAGTAGAGATGTGGAACTGTCTGCATGGCTTGGTAGGTAGCGGAGGGCCTCTCAGACCCCCACAGCCTTTTGTCAGGGGAAGAAGATGGAAATCTAAGTCCAAGCAGCATACAAAAGGTTTCCATGGACTTGTGGAAGGTTGCTGCTAGTTAAGATGTTACATGCTGCTTTCCAACCAAATGCCGTGGACATCCTGACTGGTTCTGGTATCGTTTGCATGTGCAGAGGTGGAGTTGGGGATGAGAACCATTTTGTCTCACTGCAGAAAAACTTTATGCACAGACATAAGATCATCCTAACTGGGCTGGAGTCTGAGATCCTGCTAGACCCAGAGATGCTTATCCCAGCACAAAGCCTTATAAGGTGAAACTATAACATGAGGAATTCTGATTGTAATGCCTCTTGAAAATGAAAGTATTTGATTTGTGTTCTGTTGCTAAGGCTCTGGGCTGTATTGAACCCTATTTTCTTGTATCTGATGTAGAAACTCTATTTTCTTCCAAAGACACTATTTTTGCAGCTGTTTGAAGTTTGTATTTTATGTATGTATTGCAAAGCTTAAAGGAGGAATGTTAGCCTTGGAGTTTTTCTTGTCTTGTGTTCAGAGTTTTTTTGCAGATCTTGGTGTTGCCAGTAAAAAAAAAAAAAAAAATTCCAGGCATCCAAAGCTCCTTTTCTTTCTTTGGGGTTTGAGTGTATTTAGTCTAAACTGGAATCTTTGGGTAGTTCAATCGATGGCCGCTGAAACGACAAACAGGCTGGATAGACTGCATTTTCTGCTGCAATGGCCTCTAGCTGTTGACACGGTACCTTCAGCTTAGAATGTGTGCCTGCCAGCCCATTGCTGGTACACAGCAAAGGGAGGGGTTCAGTGCTATTTGCTACTATCTGCTAGACATGCAATAGCTCCAGAGCACATGCTGCACAAGAGACTGGCTAGCGTGCTATACCTCAGGTGGCCCTTGTCCTGTTTTTAGGCTTAGGACTAACTTTCTAAACTGTAGCCACATAAGTTCAGTAATGCTAAACAGCAGCTAGTGTTAAAATTGCTTCTCTGTAATGTATTAAAGATGTGTGCTCATCTTAGCAGTATGAATACAGCTTCTAAATTAGGCTGTGGAGAGGAAATGCAGCCGGCTTGGAGGAAAACGCCTACGTACATAAACTCTGCTTCATCCTACTGCATGAACTGCAAAACAATCTCCTTCGCTTTAACTCCCTGATGTTGGTCATGGCATTTTAGTGCTGCACTGGGAGAGCTCTGCAGCTGTTGGTAGCAAAGGCTTATTGAAAATGTGAGAGGGACCTCACTAGGCCAGGTAACCATTCACCCAGTGAGCTGGGTATGCAGAGCCGGGGAAAGCTGCAGGCCTCAGCTCAGAACATGTCAGATTTATTAGGGGAAAGTGCAGTGAACAAGGTTCCACCTTTTATTTTTATTTGGAAACCTTGAGTCCCTCTGTTCAGCTGTTCTTAAATCAGAATTTGATCTTGCAGTGGGGGAATGCTCTGCTACCAAGAGGAGTTCCAAACTGCTCCCAGCTCTCCAGCTGTTGCCACCTTCTGATGAAGCACCACTGTCATGAGTTTGTGTTTTTGGCAGGGAGAGATGGGGGAAGATTCTTTAAGTAACAAGCCAAGTAGCCTTAAAAACTTTTGATTGCTTATAAACGTGAATTCCAACAACCTCTTCCTGACACTGCAAGTCATTCTACCTGCAGTTCTGCCAGCACCAGAATCTCTGACCTACACCTGCCATACTGCAGACTCTGGGGGAAAGGTTGTCAACCAGGCTAAACTGTATGGAGAACAGAGATAGCAACTAGGCACCAGGAAACACAACTGTACATGTGCTGCCCCAGGAATAGCGTTCTTTGCTGTGTTAATCTGTAAATCCATCATTTAACTCCAAATGGAGTGGGTAATAGAGGTTGCCGTGCTCTGAACAAGCCCCACCATCACTCAGTGCTCTGGTTTGAGACATGTCATGGCTGCTGGTATGTGCTATGCACGGATTACAAGTTTCCTGTATGATTCAGGGAAGTAAGATAGAAAACTGGCCTTCTCATGGAACACTAAGCTTCTCATAAATGGCTAGTGCATTCATTTCTCTGCACCCCCTGCCTGCAGACTGAATGACATACTTCACCCCTCTCCTCCGGTGTGCAATTAAATCTTGATGGTAGTGCCCTGCTGGAGGACTCCTTTCACTGGTCTGCATTCCAGTCAAGCCTGGAATTATTTGAATAAAGAATTACTACTGAAAGGAGAGAGAAGCAGTGAGGGGAAAAAAATGACTATAGAAAGGGGAAGCCAGCATTGAAAACCACGGGGCCTTGTGTTTAGTTCTAGCTAGAGCTGGCCTGGTTCATGCAATATGCTCCTCAGCCATAAACTCCACAGCCAGCTAGACTGATCATCCCTCCTCCTGTACCCAGAGTTAGGACTGGATGCATGGTGTACTAGTTCTGTATACAAAGCTTTCTGAGGGCTCTGGGCTATCCTGTTACTGTGTTGATGATGGTGAAATGTTTGGATTTGTGCACACAAAGCAGAAGATACCCAATTCAGTTAAGATTCTGAATGACAGGAAACTGTATGTAGACCAGAGCTAGCAGGTTCTGCCTGGCTAAGTAATGCAAGTTTGGATAACCAGAGGAAAAATACAACCCCATGCTTCCATCAGCAATATTTCATTTCTTGTCTAACCTGTAGTTGTTCATATAGAACTTCTGTTTTTGTTGCCAGTCTAAGGACAATGTGGAGACACTAAATTACATAAGAGCTCTTTATTCACAATCTAATTAGTCCCTGAACCTGGACTTCTGGAACTGAGTGGACAAAGATCATTTTTACAATTTGCAATATCATGTGGGTAAATTTAGCAGAGTTCATTGAGGGAGGGGCTTGGAGATTGCAGGCCAGGTTGATCTTTCCAGTTGTAGGGAGGCATTATGACAACTTAAAAAGCATTCACTGCCTCCATATATTTTTCTCCTCCAGAACCCCACTAGTATAGTTAATCCTCCATTGTGTTCTTTAATATTGGAGAGGTGGGTCTGGTAACTAAAAGCCCTGACTCAAATGTAAAGGATGTAATTGGGTTCTAAAATCACAAAGCAGTTTCTGTAGCACTGTTAACATTAAGTTCTAATAAATATACCTTCCCCATCATCTTAGAGTGTGCCCATACACAGTTCAGTTGGACTTGCTGGTTCTTGCATCGTAGCACAGTGCTGCACTCTTTAGGTTACAGACAAGCATGTTTAAATAGAAGCTTTTTATTGGGATTCAACTTCATGAAGCCACTTCTGACGCTTCTAAATTTGGGAAAGTACTGTGCCTCTTTAAACAACATGACCACGCTGACAATCAGTGTACAACCTCTTCCAAACCCTGTACGTGTCAGCTAGAGGCTGTGTCACTTCCACACTCCTGTGAAGGTGGTGGACCTAGTGGGGAAGTCAAACCTGTTCTCAGCTGCAGGCTGTGTGTTTAAAGGGTTTTGCAGCTGTGGGGGGAGTCAGCCTAGCAGGAGGTAACCATTCTTGCTAGATGCTAAGAACAGCTTCAGATTAGGAGTTTCTAAAGGGTAATTACAGCAAATCAAGTAGTTTGAATGTGCAAGATGGCAAAATGCTAATCTCAACACTGATACGGTTTCTAAAAATCTATCTTCATGGTGAATCTCTGCAGAACAACCCCAACCCCATCCTGCTTTCTACAGGTGTACTAAGATTCTGCATTGGTATTTCCCAAACCTCTGGCTTTAGTCTGAAGAAAAGCAAATTGAACATCCCATGCTGCTAAATGCAGGATGTGGTCCCTACACAAATCCCCAAGCAGAAGGCAGAGCTATGGAAAAGGGCCTGTTGGAGTTAAGAGTTTCTTTTTAAAAGGGGGAGGGAAGAGAACATTCCTTGTGCTGGTGCATGTTAATGGAAACACAGCAGATGCTCCTTTTTAAAAACACGAGGAATGAGAACCTGCAATGCAGTGTAATTGTAGTATTTGTAGATTTGGGGGGGCAGGGGGGGTGATTCATCAGTGGGCACGTGATAAGCCCTATGTGAGGGTGGGGAAGGTGGCTATGCTTCAGGGTAGGATGTACCCCTCGCTGAAGGTTAAGAGAACTGTCAGAACTGATCCCACTTGCACCCCACCTACAATAGCCCCTATGCACTGCTGGCGAACAGCTCTGTCATGAAAACCTCTCCTGTGAGGTGTCTCTTGCAGGGGGGGTAGAACAGGCCCTATGCCTCCCTTATGAGGGCAATGTCCTAGGGCTGTCTTATGCCTGTTCTGTGACCCCAAAATGAACATCATGTAAGCAGGAAATCCCTTCTGCTTCATACCTATTTTCAGTTGTGTAGGGGTTTAAAGCCCAGAGTTAGGATTTGCCTCTGTTCATTTGCTTTCTGGACAAGACTTGATGCTATACCTGAATAGGGTAATATGTACCACTTCTAGATGTACTGGACTAGACTCCTTACATAGGTAATGATGCTTTGTCTTGAGTGCCAGTAGCCTCTGCTTTTGGAACAGGAGAAACTAGGTTCTGACCCCAGCAAGACAAGAAGTGAGTAGTGGACTGAACTTCAAGTGACCTAGGTTCAATTCCTATCTCTGCGAGACTTACTGTGTGAGGTAGGCAGGTTACTTGATTCTGCACCGATTCTTATCACCAGGGGAGAACTATGTGCAACAGAGGACTTTGTTTTGGGTTGTTTTCTAAATGTCCCCCATGCTCTGGCTGTAGTAGAGATGGCAGCCTGCAGAAGTGCACCTGGCAGTTGGGGTGGAAGATGATGGGGGTTGGGAAAGTCCCTCCTTCCTCAGGCAGTTCACACTACAGGCTCAGAGCCGGTGCTGGGAAAGCTCTTGTTTTCTACATCAACAAGCTTACTGTGCTGGCTGGAAAACTTCCATGGAGCTGCCGACCACGGGCCTCAGCCTGCTGCTTTAGATGAGGTGGGCTTAGTCCACGGGCGGGGCTTGAAGGTGACTTGCTCTTCTGTGGGGAAACTACTGCAGGGGGCAGAGCCCAAGTTGCTGAAGTCACAGGCTGCAGGATCCTGTACTACCGTACCCTGCCCCCCCAGCTGTAGCCCGGGGGCTAGTGCTTCACTCCTTCACAGGGGTGCAGGGGAGGCTGAAGTTGTGGCCCAAAGGGCGGTACGGTGGATGTGGGGGCTGGTGCTATTGGAAAAGGATGCGAGGTCATCCCTGCACATGCTGGCCAGGGCATCTCACGTTGGCCGGGGGGGGGGGGGGGGGGGGGGGGGGGCGGTGTCAGGGCAAGTGGTTCTACCACTAAAAAAAAAACACACACCCAGGACATGTACATTGAGGTGACTGGCCCATGCACGAAATGGATTGTGGCCCAGGCCACAGGGGCCTTCTACAAGATCTACCGCCCCCCCGCTTTCTACCGGCCCCCCCGCCGCCTGCCTCTTCCTCCTCCCCCCCCGCTTTCTACCAGCCCCCCCCCACCTGCCTCTTCCTCCGCCCCCCCCCGCTTTCTACCGGCCCCCCCGCCGCCTGCCTCTTCCTCCTCCCCCCCCGCTTTCTACCGGCCCCCCTATCTGCTTCTTCCTCCGCCCCCCCCGCTTTCTACCACCCCCCCCCGCCTGCCTCTTCCTCCTCCCCCCCGGTTTTCTACCAGCCCCCCCCCGCCTGCCTCTTCCTCTGCCCCCCCCCGCTTTCTACCGGCCCCCCCGCCGCCTGCCTCTTCCTCCTCCCCCCCCGCTTTTTACCAGCCCCCCCGCCTGCCTCTTCCTCCCCCTCACAGGCTCCCAGGGCTGAGGCTTCCCCGGTAGCATCACCTGTAGTAGCTGCTGCGGCGCATGCGCGCGGGCGGGGTCAGAGAGGCTCCGGCAGCCTTTGCGTCCGACTGACGCTAAAACCAAGCCAGGAACCGATCTCCTGGTTCCGCCTTCGAGCCGGGGGGGGCCAATCCGTGAGCTCCACATGCGAACACGTCACCACAGCGCCCCCGAGCTATGGAAGGCCCCCAGGCTTAGGGAACCTAGGCGCTGCCTGATCAAAAAGCTGCTGTACTGGGGCTCGGCTGCGGGGAACAGCAGGCAGCGACGGGCGGATTAGCCCCGTGTGGGCCAGCAGCGCCCTCTCGGCCCAGCAGCCGGGACCACCGCCCCTTCGCCTCCCGCTCTCCCTGCCTCGCCTGGGCCGGCAACGCCGCGGGCAGCCCCAGCCGGCCGCGGGCGGGTCCCGGCAGACTGGCTGTCCCGAGCAGCTTTTATGAGGCCCCCTGCGCCGCCGCCGCGCCCGGCTCCGCTCCGCGATGTGCGGCTGGAGGTGCCGCCTGCCCTGAGCGGGCCCCGCGCCGCCGCCATGGGAGCGAGCGGGAGCGGCCCCGGCCCCCTGCTGCCCGAGCGGCTCCGCCTGCCGGTCTGCTTCCTGGGCGTCTTCGTCTGCTACTTCTACTACGGCATCCTGCAGGAGAGCATGTGAGTGACCCCCCCGGGCCCCCCCCCCGGCTCCCCCCCCCGGCATCCTGCAGGAGAGCATGTGAGTGACCCCCCCGGCTCACCCCGCCCGGCTCACCCCCCCCCCGGCATCCTGCAGGGGAGCATGTGAGTGACCCCCCCGGGCCCCCCCCCGGCTCACCCCCCCCCCCCCCCGGCATCCTGCAGGAGAGCATGTGAGTGACCCCCCCGGGCCCCCCCGGCTCACACCCCCCCCGGCATCCTGCAGGAAGAGCATGTGAGTGACCCCCCCGGCTCACCCCCCCGGCTCACCCCCCCCCCCGGCATCCTGCAGGAGAGCATGTGAGTGACCCCCCCCCGGCTCACCCCCCCCGGCTCCCCCCCCCGGCATCCTGCAGGAGAGCATGTGAGTGACCCCCCCCGGCTCCCCCCCCGGCATCCTGCAGGAGAGCATGTGAGTGACCCCCCCCCCAGCTCCCCCCCCCCGGCATCCTGTAGGAGAGCATGTGAGTGACCCCCCTGGCTCACCCCCCCCCCCCGGCATCCTGCAGGAGAGCATGTGAGTGACCCCCCTGGCTCACCCCCCCCCCCGGCATCCTGCAAGAGAGCATGTGAGTGACCCCCCTGGCTCACCCCCCCCCCCCCCGGCATCCTGCAAGAGAGCATGTGAGTGACCCCCCCCAGCTCACCGCCCCCCGGCATCCTGCAGGAGAGCATGTGAGTGACCCCCCCAGACCTCCCTGGCTCACCCGCCCCCCCGGCATCCTACAGGAGAATCGTAGAATATCAGGGTTGGAAGGGACCTCAGGAGGTCATCTAGTCCAACCCCCTGCTCAAAAGCAGGACCAATCCCCAATTAAATCATCCCAGCCAGGGCTTTGTCAAGCCTGACCTTAAAAACTTCTAAGGAAGGAGATTCCACCACCTCCCTAGGTAACGCATTCCAGTGTTTCACCACCCTCCTAGTGAAAAAGTTTTTCCTAATATCCAACCTAAACCTCCCCCACTGCAACTTGAGACCATTACTTGAGACCATTACTTGTAGTGTGGGGCCCAAAACTGGACACAGTACTCCAGATGAGGCCTCACCAATGTCGAATAGAGGGGGACGATCACGTCTCTCGATCTGCTGGCTATGCCCCCACTTATACATCCCAAAATGCCATTGGCCTTCTTGGCAACAAGGGCACACTGTTGACTCATATCCAGCTTCTCGTCCACTGTCACCCCTAGGTCCTTTTCCGCAGAACTGCTGCCTAGCCATTCGGTCCCTAGTCTGTGGCTGTGCATTGGGTTCTTCCGTCCTAAGTGCAGGACCCTGCACTTATCCTTATTGAACCTCATCAGATTTCTTTTGGCCCAATCCTCCAATTTGTCTAGGTCCCTCTGTATCCTATCCCTGCCCTCCAGCATATCTACCACTCCTCCCAGTTTAGTAACATCCGCAAATTTGCTGAGAGTGCAATCCACACCATCCTCCAGATCATTTATGAAGATATTGAACAAAACCGGCCCCAGGAGAGTATGTGAGTGATGATTTCCCCCCCCCCCCCGGCTCCCTGCAGGACAGCATGTGAGTGACCCCCCCCAGACCCCCCCGGCAACCCCCCCCCGGCATCCTGCAGGAGAGCATGTGAGTGACCCCCCCCCCCGGCTCCCCCCCCCCCGGCATCCTGCAGGAGAGCATGTGAGTGACCCCCCCAGACCCCCCTGGCTCACCCCCCCCCCCCGGCATCCTGCAAGAGAGCATGTGAGTGACCCCCCCCAGCTCACCGCCCCCGGCATCCTGCAGGAGAGCATGTGAGTGACCCCCCCCAGACCTCCCTGGCTCACCCGCCCCCCCGGCATCCTACAGGAGAATCGTAGAATATCAGGGTTGGAAGGGACCTCAGGAGGTCATCTAGTCCAACCCCCTGCTCAAAAGCAGGACCAATCCCCAATTAAATCATCCCAGCCAGGGCTTTGTCAAGCCTGACCTTAAAAACTTCTAAGGAAGGAGATTCCACCACCTCCCTAGGTAACGCATTCCAGTGTTTCACCACCCTCCTAGTGAAAAAGTTTTTCCTAATATCCAACCTAAACCTCCCCCACTGCAACTTGAGACCATTACTTGAGACCATTACTTGTAGTGTGGGGCCCAAAACTGGACACAGTACTCCAGATGAGGCCTCACCAATGTCGAATAGAGGGGGACGATCACGTCTCTCGATCTGCTCGCTATGCCCCTACTTATACATCCCAAAATGCCATTGGCCTTCTTGGCAACAAGGGCACACTGCTGACTCATATCCAGCTTCTCGTCCACTGTCACCCCTAGGTCCTTTTCCGCAGAACTGCTGCTGAGCCATTCGGTCCCTAGTCTGTAGCTGTGCATTGGGTTCTTCCGTCCTAAGTGCAGGACCCTGCACTTATCCTGATTGAACCTCATCAGATTTCTTTTGGCCCAATCCTCCAATTTGTCTAGGTCCCTCTGTATCCTATCCCTGCCCTCCAGCGTATCTACCACTCCTCCCAGTTTAGTATCATCCGCAAATTTGCTGAGAGTGCAATCCACACCATCCTCCAGATCATTTATGAAGATATTGAACAAAACCGGCCCCAGGAGAGTATGTGAGTGATGATTCCCCCCCCCCCCCCGGCTCCCTGCAGGACAGCATGTGAGTGACCCCCCCCCCCCCCGGCATCCTGCAGGACAGCATGTGAGTGACCCCCCCCCGGCTCCCCCCGCCGGCATCCTGCAGGAGAGCATGTGAGTGACCCCTGCCTAGTGCCTCTTCTGCCCAGGCACTGGGGAGCCCCTTGGCCTGCATCTTGCAACAGAGCATGTAAGAGCCCCTCCCAGCCTGGACTGTTTACAGCAGAGCATGTAAGTGATTCCTATTCCAAGGTATTTGGGTCTTACATGAGGACATGTAAGTTGCACCCTTCCATTGGGAAGTCTCCTCTCCTAGTCTGGGGACCTCCCCCGCTTTCTCCACAATGGCAGTACCTGGACATTTCTTGCTTTCTGGTAGGATGCCCAGAAGAGAGGACATCTTAGGATCTGATGTTGGGCTGGAGTTTCTTTCCCAGCTGTGTGACTAGGGTTTGGAGAAGCCTCAGTCCACTGCAGGCTGAGAGCAAGCACAGCTGAGTGGAAGGTGGGGGGACTGGCAGGTAAAACTGAGGGCACCGTTTGCTACACCTTTGTGTAAAAAGGTTGGTAGCTGTTGGGCTAAGTCACCTGGGAAGAAAGCCTGAGTAAATGTGTGCCATGCCTTATGCTGTAGTCTCACTCGCTGTATCTCTCACCCTCCTCAATCTCCTGCTTCGTTTGTTTGTTCCCACAGAACTAGAGGTAAATATGGAGAAGGTGCCAAGCAGGAAAAGTTCAAATACGCTTTGTCCTTGGTCTTCATTCAATGCGTGATCAATGCCGTCTTTGCGAGGTTAGGTAAGTGTTCCAGAACAACCGGTATGTCACCCCTTGCTTTTCTGCACTGGGACTTCTTTGACCCTGACTCCCGTACCACTTCCTTCTCCTCTGGGCTGGGAAGGGACTCTCTTCCAGAGTCAGGGGGCCCACCTAGTGGTTACCTGTAGTCCAGGTCACACTCTCAATATCAGCGGTTGCCGAAGTCACAACTTCCAAGGGACTGTGACCTTTTGCTGAGCACACAGTGGCTTTTCCATTTGTTTGCAGAAATATTGCACTAGTACTGGCTAACTTGATTTAATAAAGAATTTTATAAATGAAAGACACTGCATAAAACCAGATTCTAAATTTTTTTTCATTCAGTGTGGTTTTATTGTTGGGAAGGGTCAGAGTAGACCACTAGGATGTCCAAGCTTTTGTCTCCTGTAAGAGGTTCTATACATATTCCCTTGGTTTTTTCCATCTTCCTTCTGCCCCAGCGGGTTTCAGGAATTCAATATACCTCCTTTGCCTCAGAGAGCATATGAGCGGAAAAGATGGAGTGGTCTTAAACGCTCCAGATCTCCGTCTCCCCTCTGCTGTAGATACTTTGTGGCTTTTGTATCTCGATGGCATTATAAAATAACCTTATGATGCCAATGTCCAGTCACATCAGCTTGTGTGTGTTTCTAGTACATTTTGTCTTCTCCACAGTGATCCAGTTTTTTGACGCCGTCAGGGTTGATCGGACCCAGAACTGGTTGTATGCAGCTTGCTCACTCTCCTATCTGGGTGCTATGGTTTCCAGCAACTCAGCTCTGCAGTTCGTCAACTATCCAACCCAGGTGAAGAAAGGCAGGAGGACGAGCGTTAGGGAGAAGGTTGCGTTGTAAAAATTCCCTTTTACAGATTTGCCCTTTCCCTATTGAGGACTATTCCAAATTCTAATTCTGCACTCTTGGTATGGAGGATGCTTACATGATCCATCAATGCACTGTGATAGGAAATAGTTCTAATTAAAGAGTAAGTCACTAAAAAACATTGACCGTGGAGGATGCTGCAGTTTTAACTCTTGTTGCCCTGCAAGAGTGGCAATGAGGAGGACGGTGTTCTATTGCTTTTCTTTTTACTCTATCCCTACAAGGCCAAGTGGTGGTGGAGTTAGTGATTCCGATGACGTGAGCTGTAGCTCATGAAAGCTCATGCTCAAATAAATTGGTTAGTCTCTAAGGTGCCACAAGTACTCCTTTTCTTTTTGCGAATACAGACTAACACGGCTGTTACTCTGAAACCAGTGATTCCAAGAGGGACTAGCCATCCACATGGATAACAGGAAATGCTTAAAAAACAATCTGGGAGAAGGGAAAATCCTCATGTTTCAGGGTTTAAGCCAGTGTCAGAAACCTGCACTGGGGAGGGGGTAGCTGATCCCCCATCTGCCTACTACGAGGTTTCTGATGCTGACCACCATCAGAAACCGGATACTGCACTAGATGGACCCTGGGTCTGATCCAACAGGGCAGTTCCTGTGTTTCTGTAGCCGTCTTGCCTGGTGTGGGGGAGGCTGTAGCATGCAGCTAGTTAAGATACTCTTTCTCTTACAGGTCCTTGGGAAGTCCTGTAAGCCCATTCCAGGTGAGCTGTGTGTGTTTCTCATGCCATGAGCAGTCTGTGGATTGCATTCCCAGAAACAGTCCAGCTGCTCACACAATAAATAGCTCCACGCCAAGTAGCGCGGATAACAAACTATCTGTGCCCATCCCAATTAGATCCAGAACTGGACACAGCGTCATTAGATTCCTAGTAGAGGGTTTTTGGGAGCACTTTACCATATCCTCTTTTCTTTTCAGTCATGCTCTTAGGGGTGACAGTGCTGAGGAAGAAATACCCACTAGCCAAATACCTGTGTGTCCTGCTGATAGTAACAGGCGTGGCTCTGTTCATGTACAAACCTAAAAGGGGAGGTGACGGTGAGGACGGCCACATCTTTGGCTATGGAGAACTCCTCCTGGTAAGTACTGACCTGTTGAAGCATAAGTAGTTCCAAGGTTTTGTCTTGGTGAAAGGTACAAGAGGAGAAAACAATTACAAACAAACAAGGTACAGGCTTCTGCCTGGATCTACCCACCATGAGGGATTGGCAAAGCCAGCGTTGGAATGCTTGGGTACCCTCTGGTGCAAAGAGGGACATCCTTGCACACTATCACATTGTGATGTGGGGTGAAACACTGGCGCCTCCTCAGAATGCCCTCTGAACTGTTTTTAAATAAGCAGGTGGAAGCAAGAAACCTATAGAATTTAAATGCTACTCCTGGGGGGATTCTGCACCACTGTACATATGCAGAATTTATGTCCCTCGTAGATTTCTTTGCTTCCCCACAGAAAAATGACTTTCTGGCAGGGAAGTAAAGGGAAGCCACAAGAGCAGTCATACAACCCTCCCCAGCAGTATGTTTTGGGTGCCCAGGGCAGCCAGCAGAGAGGTAAATCACTGTGAGGCAGGGGGCGGGAGTGGGAAAAGATCTGGCTGGTGGCTCCTACCCTGCACCAGGCTCAGCTGCTAGTCAAGGCTGGGCTGGGGAGGATGGGACTTCCTCTTCCGCTGCATGGCATCTGGGGCTAGGTCAGATCCACTCCCAGATTTCTCCCCCAGCTGCAGGAAGCTCTTGTGTGTCTAGATTCTACTGCTGAGCCTCAACACCTCCCCCACTGCACCTGCACCACCCCAATGAGCTAGCCAGCTCCCCACCCTAATGAGCCCCAACCAGTTGCACCTGGAACCCCCCAGCATCTGGACCCCCCCCGACTGAGCTCCCCACTTCCAGACCCCCCTGCCGAGCTCTCTCCCACCCAGACCCCCCGCTGAGCCCCAACCACCTTCACCTGGACCCCCCTGCAGAGTCCCATTACCGTTGCACCCAGAACCCCCCTGTGCATCCTGATTTCTCCCCACCACACACACACCCAGATCGCCCCAAACAGAACCCTCAACCCACACCTGGATCCCCCCATACTAAGCCTTCCCCCTCCCCCTCCACTTGGATCCTGCTTTGCTGAGCCTGCCTGCACCTGGCACGGAGGGGCAGGGCTGGTCCTTGTGCTGTGTCAGGGTTGGATGCAGCCTCAATGCTGAGTCCATGTCCGGGGGGGGGAACTGCAAAGTGATCTCCCACCTCAGTGTAGCCAGTGGCCCGTGCTCCCCAATGCCATGCTGGAGCCTCCTCATTTATTTGACAAATAAAATATGCAGAATTTTGCAAAATCTTAAAATACCATGCACATAATTTTTAGGCACAGAATGCCCTGAAGAGTAATTAAATGCATGTGCCAGGAAGGGAGTAGGTGGCAGAGAGTTCTCTTCTGGTTTTCAATCTTTTTTTTTTTTCCCCCCTCCTCTTAGCTGCTGTCACTGACATTGGATGGACTGACAGGCGTGTCTCAGGACCATATGAGAGCTCATTACCAAACTGGTTCCAATCACATGATGCTAAATGTTAATCTATGGTCCACCTTGTTCCTGGGGGCTGGTAAGGAACATCTGAGGAAGCCCTAGCGACCTGGCCTGAAGACTGATTTGTAAGATCCTCTAGGCAGGACCCTCATCTCTTGTCCTAAAAAGGGCCTAGTATGTCTTGCAGAGCTGCTTTTTGTTTGTTTTAAACCTAATCTATGGAGATTTTATTGTAGTTTCTTAAATTGCCACCAGGGGACACTGCTTCTCCTAAAGCGCTATTACCAAAACTGCATTCACTTCTGAAACGTTCCTGCTTTCAGGCTGGCTCAGTAGCATAGATTGTAGCTTCCTAGGCTACAATTTGGTGGCTCTCTTGTTTTGGCGAAGACTGGGATCACATCTATTTCTATTTAAGGTGTGTGTGTGTGTGTGTGAGTGAGATTGTTGGTGGCTGTCTTGAGAATCGGGATACATAGTGCAAGGTACAGTCGTCCCAACTTGATGATCACTTTAGATAAGCTATTACTAGCAGGACAGTGGGGTGGGAGGAGGTATTGTTTCATATTCTCTGTGTGTATATAAAGTCTGCTGCAGTTTCCACGGTATGCATCCGATGAAGTGAGCTGTAGCTCACGAAAGCTCATGCTCAAATAAATTGGTTAGTCTCTAAGGTGCCACAAGTACTCCTTTTCTTTTTGCGAATACAGACTAACACGGCTGTTACTCTGAAACTTGTCATGAGAGTAACACTGACTGTGATGTTTGTTTCATCTGTTCCATTAATAGCTGAGGCCAAGTTTAAAAGTGTAGATGACATCTGGAATGTGAAGGACATGTTCCTTGCTAAGATGACATTCTTACATCCTGCTGTAGCATCTGATTCCTCTCACTGATCTCCAGGCACCCCTTATGCTGGCTGCAAATGCAATGAGTTTAGGCTAAGTGGGTACAGGAAGACAGCAATTGTGCATAGAGCTGCAAAACTCAGGCAGCAAAGTGAACTTAACTCCTGGATGTTACTTGTTTAAATCCTGAGGGGGTAGCCAACTTGCTGTTTTCTCTTCCAAAACAAGTTATCTGGTATGGTGCAATGACTGAAAGTTCTTTGCCACTGGTATTCTCTGGGTGGAGATAAGTCTTCGCTGTCTGTATCTGTTGTCTGATCAGTGAATGTGAGCTAGGAGTATGAATGCTCCGGCCCTGTCTGCCCAGGATGTCTCTGGCTTGAGTTCATCCTGCTCTCTTAAAACTTTCTGCAGGTATCTTGTTCACTGGAGAGCTCTGGGAATTCCTGAGTTTTGCTGAACGCTACCCCAGCATCCTCTACAACATCCTGCTGTTTGGCCTGACAAGTGCACTGGGTCAGGTAAGTAACTTTCTGGTTCCCTTACCCCGGGCACTTGATGACCAAAGAACATAGAATGTCCCAGATATTGTTTACTTGTGGGACAGAAATATGAAGTTGTCTAGTCTTCCTGCCATATCTGATTGTTCCTAGCTCACTGTTCAACCAGCATTTTCAGATCAAGAATGTCTAGGTTGTGTACAAATTCTTGTAAGTCGTCTTCAGGTTGTGGTTGGGATGTGTTCTTTGCCAAAAGATTCCCTTAAAATGTTTAAGATGGATCTTCATGTTGGAGATCTTGCCTTCTCAGACAGACTGAATCAATCTCTCTCTCTCTCTCTCTCTCTCAGAGTTTCATCTTCATGACTGTGGTATACTTTGGACCCTTAACTTGTTCAATCATCACCACAACCCGCAAATTCTTCACCATTTTAGCATCCGTCATTCTATTTGCCAACCCAATCAGCATGATGCAGTGGGTGGGGACTATCCTGGTATTCATGGGTAAGTCCTGGAAGCCTGGCTTTTTTTTTTTTAAAGTCTTTTCCTTATCCATTAGAGTGATGGAGTATAGACTGGGGGGATGGGTTGACAGGATTTTGGACAATGGATTTTCTTGGACAAGCTTGCTGACAAAAGCACGATCTGTGTTTTGGGGAGGGGAAGTGGGAGGGATGGGGATATCTTTGAGGCCGTTGCTATGGTCACAGATCCAACTGATTTGGGAGACCTTTTTTGGACTCTTTAAAAAAAAATGTCACAGGTACCCACTGTCTCTCAAGTAATTCGGCATCAGTTAGATCTGGAGCTATAGAGAGGTCTGATTGTACTTATTTAAGGAAGGCCTTGGGCTTTCCCTTACAATTTTTTTCTCATTTATCTGCAGGGCTTGGACTTGATGCCAAATTTGGGAAGGGATCAAAGACGACAACACATTAGGAAGACTTTTGAACTCTGCAAAATTGGAATGAACTCTTTAACTTATTGTCTTGTACCCCAGCATCTATTATGAAACTGGACTCAGGATGGGTGCCTGGGGAAAGAAATGGGTATTGTTTTTTTAATTTTGAAGTGTTTTAAAAGATGTGCTAAACTCTTGATTAAAATTAACTTTTTTTCTGTAATCAAAATTGCATTAATGGATCCCAGTAGCAGGGAGAAATTCAAGTCTTAATGGGAGAAACACTTCATACCTTTATTAAAGAAAAGGAGACAAGTCACTTTTTTGACCTTTATTTAAAAGCAGTCATCTGATTGTTCTTGGAAAGCCTTGTTCTCTGCAACCTTGCAGCCTTCTCAGTGTTTAGAAATATTACAATTAGCATTCCTCCTCCACCATACTCCAAAGGAAAGTGCCAGTCTTTGATTCCTCGGTCTGAGTTTGGTGCAGTGTAGCAAAAGCACAGGATTGACTGACAATATTGAAAAGAGAAATCCCCACCTCCCCCTAGGAGAATGGGTCTCCAGAACATGGTTGGTGAAGCAATGACAGAGGTTCTAGTTTTCATTAATGTACCCAACTTGTACAGCCTGTAATCTTCTCTCCATCAGCACTATTTAAAATAGAAAGAGCAAATTTAGGTATATGTAACAAAGTCCTGGGCTCTGCAGTTTTCATCCCATCTGCTTAACCACTTGGGGCCAAATTAATTCTCTTTCATCCCACCCCCTCTGCTGTTGAAGAAACAAGAGCCTCTGCTGCTAAAACCATGCCAAGGTTTTGTGACAGCAGCTTCTAAATGTCGAAAGTGCCCTTGTTAATTAACCAGCATCACTGAGAGCTGTGGAACGCCTGCTCCTGAGTGCACAGGCTCTCTCTCAAGTGTTGTAGGGGGAGGAGCTATTAGCATAATGATGCCCTCAAAGTTGGAGAGCAAAATTCTCCAAAGAGCAAACTTTACACATGAAAGCGGGTTTCCACCAGCTGTTGCTTCGTTTCCATCTGTTCTGTGACTTGGCCTCTTGCCCCTCCAGATGGGATCTTGATCGGCTTCCTGAGTGACTGCTGCAAGACTGTTCTTCCCCACACCCCCTGCAACCTTTCTGGCCACAGCTTGGCTTCATTAATCTTTTTAATGTCCCATGGCTCTTCCCAAAGGACAGGTTTCTTTCAAAACTGAACTTTTTAGGAAAAGATATTAAAATTCATCTGGAAGATTTTTCCTCCGTCATCCACTCTTCCTCAGTAGCTTCCTATGTCCTTAAAGATCGACTGATGAATAGCAAACGTTCTCTGTAGTGGAGGATCCCTGATCCAACTCTCCTGCCATTTAACTGCGTGAGTCCTGTTTTCACCATGAAACGTAGCTTGCTGAACTTGATATGCTGGCGTCTGGTCCTACGTATATAGCTATTCTTAGGCCCTGTGTAGACTCTGACATCTCCCATGTAGGAACAGCTTTATCCTCTTAACACCCCATTTCCACTACAGTTCAAGAAGTGAGCCATAAACTTACTCAGTTCATTTAGGGAGCCTCTAGCAGAGCTAGAAATAGGACTTAGTTCTCCTGATTTTCAGTCCAGTGCCTTAATTACAAGGCCATCCTTCCTCCTTTTAAAGAGGAAGACTACCATGAGTGGTGGGAGATGGATATGGCCTATGGACCTTGAAGAAACCTGTAGCTAAAACTCCTTACATTTATGCTGGAGGAAACTGGAGCAGCAGCAGAATTGTTCTATGTTGGCTTCATGTTCTGATAAAACAGTTTCTTGCACTTGCCCCTTTAAAATTACTGTTTAAATTGGTGCCTGAACTCCTTGTGCAAACAATGCCTTATTCCCACATAGCTCAGGCACACTGTAGCTGTAGGGGTTTGTACTACTAACATAAACAGGGTTTAGTATCATACTGCTCGCTCAACCACTGAGCTCAGTCCAGCCAGGGCTGACGTTCCATCAGACAAACCCAGCCCATTTTTAGGATATACAAGAATCAATCTTAGTAACAGTGAATTTATGCCTGGTGTACACTGTAATTCAAAGGAAAACAAGTCAGTTTTTACCATACCTTAGCTAGACACCAATTTGTTGTCAGGACAATGGAACATCTTTCAAAAAACAAACCTCTTCTGCAAGGCTGTAAGCATTACTCTCCACTGCTGAACGCTGCAGATAGTTTGATTGCTGGTGTAAAGAAATCTATTTACCTGTTGGCTGACTTGTCAGAGTTTACTGAAGGAGAGTCACAGAAGGAAGACCTGTGCCTAAACTCAGCCTCATTCAATGTATTTGATTGTCCTGCTATACAGCTGGAAGAGGTTGGAAATGGAAATAGTTTTTAATAAAAGGGTGATTTTGCAAAGGTGCTGATAAATGCATGATTTAGACTAGAAACAAAACAGCAAGTGCAAAACACAGTGAGAGCATCTGGTATCAAGATGACAAGTTAGCAAAGGCCACATTATCTTCCTCCTCCTCCTCCCTTGTCTGCCTGTTCTGAGATTCATGTACTAGAGAATCATAGAATATCAGGGTTGGAAGGGACCTCAGGAGGTCATCTAGTCCAACCCCCTGCTCAAAGCAGGACCAATCCCCAATTAAATTATCCCAGCCAGGGCTTTGTCAAGCCTGACCTTAAAAACTTCTAAGGAAGGAGATTCTACCACCTCCCTAGGTAACGCATTCCAGTGTTTCACCACCCTCCTAGTGAAAAAGTTTTTCCTAATATCCAACCTAAACCTCCTCCACTGCAACTTGAGACCATTACTCCTTGTCCTGTCCTCTTCCACCACTGAGAATAGTCTAGAACCATCCTCTCTGGAACCACCTCTCAGGTAGTTGAAAGCAGCTATCAAATCCCCCCTCATTCTTCTCTTCTGCAGACTAAACAGTCCCAGTTCCCTCAGCCTCTCCTCAAAGTCATGTGTTCCAGACCCCTAATCATTTTTGTTGCCCTTCGCTGGACTCTCTCCAATTTATCCACATCCTTCTTGTAGTGTGGGGCCCAAAACTGGACACACTACTCCAGATGAGGCCTCACCAATGTCAAATAGAGGGGGACGATCACATCCCTCGATCTGCTCGCTATGCCCCTACTTCTACAAGGAGAAGAAAAGGAGTACTTGTGGCACCTTAGAGACTAACCAATTTATTTGAGCATAAGCTTTCGTGAGCTACGGCTCACTTCATCGGATGCATACTGTGGAAACTAACATGGCTGTTACTCTGAAACATGTACTAGAGAGAAAGTAAAAAAAAAATAAATTTATTTTGAGAACCAGCAGTCGCCACTAGGAGGCACTCATTTCAAGCATGTCAATATTATATATGAATAAAACAGCTCTTTTGGTTAATATACTTTTATTTCTAAAGTCTGTGGGCTCACAGCAGAAATAAAATTTGAGAATCAAGATCTTCCTTCATTATTATTCTGTTTGTAGAGTCTCTGACCCCTCCGCCCCCCCCTGCTTGAGATGCAACAGTGAAATGTGTTAAGACCAAATACTGATTCTTCACTACATTTCCAGATGAGAGCCATTCTGGGGGTGTGTATGTACACTTGCATGTTGTCTTATTGTATAAGACAAACAGGTGGTTTCATTCACAACAGCAGCCACAGGCATTGTTTTTAAAAGCACTTCTAGCAGAATCCTCTTAGGAACCTTATCAGTTCTTGGCAGTTCCTGGGAGATGAGAAGAGTCATGCACATACACAGAATAAACAGCAGGTTACATTGCTGCAATGTTTGTGTGCAAGGTCCCTCTAGGAGCAACTGGTTGATGCAGCTAAGAAAGGTGAAGTTTTATTTTACAGCTGCCTGAAACACAGCATCCCCAAGGGGAACAGCTTGGCAGCTTTCCTTTTCATCCTTCCCTGCTTTGCTAGTGCCCCCTGCAACTCCATCAGCCTTTTGTTTAAATAATTACCGCTGTAACCTCTCTCCAAACAATGTGGTGGTATACAAATATACAATTCATTAAGGGTACATCTGGCTGTATAGAGTAGATACTTTTCCAGGCACAATGCAGTACATCATTAAATAGTCTGACAACTGTTTAAGGGATAATGAAGAGATGATTACCTCTGTTTATTAATTGCTATCTGATGGTTGCCATTTTTCAAAAGTGTTTAGTGATTTGGGGATTTATGCACTTATGTTTGGCATCACATTCAACTAAACAGGAGGCTAAATATTTTTTAAAGGGAATAGTGATTGAGTTCCCAACTTACATGTACCTGATTTTCAGAAAGTACTGAGCACCTGAATTCTGAAAATCAAGCCCCTTTTAAAGTGTCTCAAGTTGAGCACCCAAACTCACTCGTCACATAAAAAAAATAACCTTACCCTTACATTTATAGCTGAGATGGGGCCAAGACTAGTAGTGACCAAGAGGCTCAACACAGAGAAGGTGATCCTTTCAGGGGCTCTGCCGTAGGTGAAAGAATGCTAGTCAGTCCTTGAAGATAGATGTTATAAGTGTAAACATATTTCCTTTTGTTAGCCATTTAGTCAGACAACATACTGGTTTTAGATAATTGGCAGAGTTCCTTCTCTGCACCCCATCTCCTTCATCATGTGTGTACACAGATTACAGCAGCTGGGACTAAAAGGCCATTTGTGGTCCATAGGAGCCATTTCAACCCACTGAGGCTCCCATTGGTTAGATCCATGCTCAGCTTATTCTCTGCTAAAATTGTTCTTTCCATGGTAAAACTCTCATCCTGTCCCCCTTCCATTAATCTTTTACTCCCAAGGAGCTGATCCTTTAACCCTTTCTCTTTTAAGTGACTTGTGGTGTTTACAGCCCCAGTTGTGGACTAGAACCCTGTTGTACTAGGCCATAAACAAATACAACAAAAAGGAAGTCCTTGCCCCAAAAAGCTTACAATTTGCTGCTGTGCCATCTGTAAACAGGGTCTATGTGAGGTATTTAGGACGAGGGACTGGTGTTGTCATCAGCTACCTAACCCTCTAGTAATAGTGGAGCGTCCACTCACTGCTTCCATTCCTGACAGTTCCAATACATCATACTCATTCCAGTTTTATTTTCTGAATTTCACTGGTTCTTATTTCAGAACCCTTCACACCTCCAAAGCTGGCAAAATTCTATACCTTGAAGAGGAGCAGCAGAGAGAGAATCAAAAAACTGGCACCCAGGACAGAGAGTGCAGAGAATGGAATTGTCTCTAATTTACCAAATTTCTCTTGCATATAATTCAGCCGTTTTGCTTTGCAGTGAGTGGTTGTGAGATGCCTAAAAAAAATCTGGTTTAACTTTTTAATGGAAGTTTTTCCTATCTGAAGGTCAGGTTAGCTTTTCAGTGGCTCAAGAGTTAAACAAATGAAGTTATGTATTGGTTCCCATTGTTCTATCAAACAGCTTCCTCACCACCATGCTACTGGGAGATGGTATGGAACTCCCTTTGGACTCTCTGTGTTGACACTTAAGAGTGATGTGATGCAGAGTACTTCCTCCTCAGAAGGTGTAAATGAATTGCTGATCCAAGATATGAGAGATTGGGAACAGCTACCAAATGTAGCTATCCCATATGGCTCTGCAGAACAGTAGCTTATTTTTTAAGAATTCCTATTTATTTCCACAAAATAAAGGATGCAGATGAGATCTTCAAAACAGCATGCAAAGGAAAGATATAAAGCAAAAGCCCCAACAGTTCCCAGAGAAGGCAAGATTGAGAGTCCAATTTCAAACTGGAATCAGTATTCCTGGTGATAGGGAGTACTGAGCATCTCACAGCAGCAACTGGGATGAGGATAATGCTTGAAACAGGTACACTCAAATGGAGCAGTTTTGTGCCTGAATTTATAGTATGCAAACTAATAAATATATGATTCAAACAAGAAATAATGAGCCAAGGGATGCATTTAAAATAGGCATGACAAAGATAATACCACATACCTAACATCATACTGAGGTTGTGACAGCTGGATGTCAGAGATGAGATATTAAAGGTTATAAATATTTTAAAGAAAAGTGAAATCAATCTATATTAAACCTCTCATAATTAAGAAAAGGAGGACTTGTGGCACCTTAGAGACTAACCAATTTATTTGAGCATAAGCTTTCGTGAGCTACAGCTCACTTCATCGGATGCATACTGTGGAAACTGCAGAAGACATTATATACACAGAGACCATGAAACAATACCTCCTCCCACCCCACTCTCCTGCTGGTAATAGGTGGTGACAACTACCCTGGAATGCAAAGAAGCAAGGAAGGAGGGAAGAGGTAGAATGCCACAGTATGGGTAGAAGGACAGGGGGAGGAAGGAGAAGCCAGTGGGGGCTGGAGTTTGGCTAGGAGCAGAGAGAGACACGGTGCACAAGAGCTTTTAATCACTAAAGCATGCTTCCCCTACAGAATCTGGAATTGAGCATGGGGGTCCTTAGTCTCTACATTCCTCTGCTGTCAGCAAATACTGCAAAGCCCACTGGCAAAGTATCTGTCTCATCTTCTTCTAATGACTATTCCATCTGATCTGGGAGATAAAAAAGAAGCTTACAAGAAGTGGAAGGTTGGACATATGACCAGGGAGGAGTATAAAAATATTGCTCGGGCATGTAGGAATGAAATTAGGAGGGCCAAATCGCACCTGGAGCTGCAGCTAGCGAGAGATGTCAAGAGTAACAAGAAGGGTTTCTTCAGGTATGTTGGCAACAAGAAGAAACCCAAGGAAAGTGTGGGCCCTTAATGAATGAGGGAGGCAACCTAGTGACAGAGGATGTGGAAAAAGCTAATGTACTCAATGCTTTTTTTGCCTCCGTCTTCACGAACAAGGTCAGCTCCCAGACTGCTGCGCTGGGCATCACAAAATGGGGAAGAGATGGCCAGCCCTCTGTGGAGAAAGAGGTGGTTAGGGACTATTTAGAAAAGCTGGACGTGCACAAGTCCACGGGGCCGGACGAGTTGCATCCGAGAGTGCTAAAGGAACTGGTGGCTGTGATTGCAGAGCCATTGGCCATTATCTTTGAAAACTCGTGGCAAACGGGGGGAGTCCCGGATGACTGGAAAAAGGCTAATGTAGTGCCAATCTTTAAAAAAGGGAAGAAGGAGGATCCTGGGAACTACAGGCCAGTCAGTCTCACCTCAGTACCCGGAAAAATCATGGAGCAGGTCCTCAAAGAATCAATCCTGAAGCACTTACATGAGAGGAAAGTGATCAGGAACAGTCAGCATGGATTCACCAAGGGAAGGTCATGCCTGACTAATCTAATCGCCTTCTATGATGAGATTACTGGTTCTGTGGATGAAGGGAAAGCAGTGGATGTATTGTATCTTGACTTTAGCAAAGCTTTTGACACTGTCTCCCACAGTATTCTTGTCAGCAAATTAAAGAAGTACGGGCTGGATGAATGCACTATAAGGTGGGTAGAAAGTTGGCTAGATTGTCGGGTTCAACGGGTAGTGATCAATGGCTCCATGTCTAGTTGGCAGCCGGTGTCAAGTGGAGTGCCCCAGAGGTCGGTCCTGGGGCCGGTTTTGTTCAATATCTTCATAAATGATCTGGAGGATGGTGTGGATTGCACTCTCACCAAATTTGCGGATGATACTAAACTGGGAGGAGTGGTAGATACGCTGGAGGGCAGGGATAGGATACAGAGGGACCTAGACAAATTGGAGGATTGGGCCAAAAGAAATCTGATGAGGTTCAATAAGGATAAGTGCAGGGTCCTGCACTTAGGACGGAAGAACCCAATGCACAGCTACAGACTAGGGACCGAATGGCTCAGCAGCAGTTCTGCGGAAAAGGACCTAGGGGTGACAGTGGACGAGAAGCTGGATATGAGTCAGCAGTGTGCCCTTGTTGCCAAGAAGGCCAATGGCATTTTGGGATGTATAAGTAGGGGCATAGCGAGCAGATCGAGGGACGTGATCGTCCCCCTCTATTCGACATTGGTGAGGCCTCATCTGGAGTACTGTGTCCAGTTTTGGGCCCCACACTACAAGAAGGATGTGGATAAATTGGAAAGAGTCCAGCGAAGGGCAACAAAAATGATTAGGGGTCTGGAACACATGACTTATGAGGAGAGGCTGAGGGAACTGGGGATGTTTAGTCTGCGGAAGAGAAGAATGAGGGGGGATTTGATAGCTGCTTTCAACTACCTGAGAGGTGGTTCCAGAGAGGATGGTTCTAGACTATTCTCAGTGGTGGAAGAGGACAGGACAAGGAGTAATGGTTTCAAGTTGCAGTGGGGGAGGTTTAGGTTGGATATTAGGAAAAACTTTTTCACTAGGAGGGTGGTGAAACACTGGAATGCGTTACCTAGGGAGGTGGTGGAATCTCCTTCCTTAGAAGTTTTTAAGGTCAGGCTTGACAAAGCCCTGGCTGGGATGATTTAATTGGGGATGGGTCCTGCTTTTGAGCAGGGGGTTGGACTAGATGACCTCCTGAGGTCCCTTCCAACCCTGATATTCTATGATTACAGCCTAATACAGCTACCATTTAGTCCATGAGCACAAACAGCAGAAGTCCGAGCTGTGAATCTAAAGGTCCAAACCCTACTGATGACCCAAGCTGGTGAATATAGTTTCACATGATGGAATTTCTGTTTCATAGATTCATAGATATTTAGGCCAGAAGGGACCATTATGATCATCTAGTCTGACCTCCTGCACAATGCAGGCCACAGAATTTCACCCACCACTCCTAAAAAAGACCTCACACCTATATCTGTGCTATTGAAGTCCTCAAATTGTAGTTTGAAGACCTCAAGGAGCAGAGAATCCTCCAGCAAGTGACCCGTGCCCCATGCTACAGAGGAAGGCGAAAAACCTCCAGGGCCTTCCAATCTACCCTGGAGGAAAATTCCTTCCCGACCCCAAATATGGCTATCAGCTAAACCCTGAGCATATGGGCAAGATTCATCAGCCAGATACTACAGAAAATTCTTTCCCGGGTAACTTGGATCTTACCCCATCTAAAAACCCATCACAGGCCATTGGGCCTATTTACCATGAACATTTAATTACCAAAACCATGTTATCCCATCATACCATCTCCTCCATAAACTTATCGAGTTTAATCTTAAAGCAAGATAGATCTTTTGCCCCCACTACTTCCCTCGGAAGGCTATTCCAAAACTTCACTCCTCTGATGGTTAGAAACCTTCGTCTAATTTCTAATCTAAATTTTCTAGTGGCCAGTTTATATCCATTTATTCTTGTGTCCACATTGGTACTGAGTTTAAATAATTCCTCTCCCTCTCTGATATTTACCCCTCTGATATATTTATAGAGAGCAATCATATCTCCCCTCAACCTTCTTTTAGTTAGGCTAAACAAGCCAAGCTCCCTGAGTCTCCTTTCATAAGACAAGTTTTCCATTCCTCGGATCATCCCAGTAGCCCTTCTCTGTACCTGTTCCAGTTTGAATTCATCCTTCTTAAACATGGGAGACCAGAACTGCACACAGTATTCCAGGTGAGGTCTCACCAGTGCCTTATATAACGGTACTAAAACCTCCTTATCCCTACTGGAAATACCTCTCCTGATGCATCCCAAGATGACATTAGCTTTTTTCACAGCCATATCACATTGGCAGCTCATAGTCATCCTATGATCAACCAATACTCCAAGGTCCTTTTCCTCCTCCGTTACTTCTAGTTGATGTGTCCCTAGCTTATAACTAAATTTCTTGTTATTAATCCCTAAATGCATGACCTTACACTTCTCACTATTAAATTTCATCCTATTCCTATTACTCCAGTTTACAAGGTCATCCAGATCCTCCTGTAGGGTATCCCTGTCCTTCTCTAAATTAGCAATACCTCCCAGCTTTGTATCATCTGCAAACTTTATTAGCACACTCCCACTTTTTGTGCCCAGGTCAGTAATAAAAAGATTAAATAAGATTGGTCCCAAAACTGATCCTTGAGGAACTCCACTGGTAACCTCCCTCCAACTTGACAGTTCACCTTTCAGTAGGACCCGTTGTAGTCTCCCCTTTAACCAATTCCCTATCCACCTTTCAATTTTCCTATTGATGCTCATCTTATCCAATTTAACTAATAATTCCCCATGTGGCACAGTATCAAACGCCTTACTAAAATCTAAGTAAATTAGATCCACTGCGTTTCCTTTATCTAAAAAATCTGTTACTCTCTCAAAGAAGGAGATCAGGTTGGTTTGGCACGATCTACCTTTTGTAAAACCATGTTGTATTTTGTCCCATTTACCATTGACTTCAATGTCCTTAACTACCTTCTCCTTCAAAATTTTTTCCAAGACCTTGCATACTACAGATGTCAAACTAACAGGCCTATAATTACTTGGATCACTTTTTTTCCCTTTCTTAAAAATAGGAACTATGTTAGCAATTCTCCAATCATACGGTACAACCCCTGAGTTTACAGATTCATTAAAAATTCTTGCTAATGGGCTTGCAATTTCTTGTGCCAATTCTTTTAATATTCTTGGATGAAGATTATCTGGGCCCCCCGATTTAGTCCCATTAAGCTGTTTGAGTTTCGCTTCTACCTCAGATATGGTGATGTCTACCTCCATATCCTCATTCCCATTTATCATGCTACCATTATCCCTAAGATCCTCTTTAGTCTTATTAAAGACTGAGGCAAAGTATTTGTTTAGATATTGGGCCATGCCTAGATTATCCTTGACCTCCACTCCATCCTCAGTTTTTAGCGGTCCCACTTCTTCTTTCTTTGTTTTCTTCCTATTTATATGACTATAGAACCTTTTACTATTGGTTTTAATTCCCTTTGCAAGGTCCAACTCTACTTGACTTTTAGCCTGTCTCACTTTATCCCTACATATTCTGACCTCAATAAGGTAGCTTTCCTTACTGATCCCTCCCTTCTTCCACTCCCTATATGCTTTCTGCTTTTTCTTAATTACCTCTCTAAGATGCTTGCTCATCCAGCTTGGTCTACAACTCCTGCCTATGAATTTTTTCCCCTTTCTTGGGATGCAGGCTTCCAATAGCTTCTGCAGCTTTAATTTAAAATAATCCCAGGCCTCCTCTACCTTTAAACCCATAAATTCTTCAGTCCAATCCACTTCCCTAACTAATTTCCTTAATTTTTGAAAGTCAGCCCTTTTGAAATCAAAAACCCTAGTTGCAGATTTATTTTTGTTAATCCTTCCATTCAGTTTGAACTGAATTAGCTCATGATCACTTGAGCCAAGATTATCCCCTACAACCATTTCCTCTATGAGGTCCTCATTACTCACCAAGACCAAATCTAAAATGGCATCCCCTCTAGTCAGTTCAGCAACTACTTGCTGAAGGAATCCATCAGCTATCGCATCTAGGAAAATCTGAGCCCTATTATTATTACTAGCACTCGTCCTCCAGTCTATATCTGGGAAGTTAAAGTCTCCCATAATCACACAGTTTCCATTAGTATTTACTTTATTAAAAACATTAAAAAGGGCTCTATCCATATCCAAATTAGATCCCGGTGGTCTATAGCACACCCCAAGCACTATCCCAGGGGAGGCTCTAATAGTTTTCTTCCCCAATTTAATTGTTGCCCAGACAGACTCAGTCATATCCATTTCATCGCTTCTTATTTCTTTACATTCTATCTCATCATTGATATACAGTGCTACTCCACCACCTTTACCTTTATTTCGGTCTTTCCTAAACAGCACATACCCTTCAATACCTGTAGCCCAGTCATGACTACTATTCCACCAGGTCTCTGTTATACCTATAATATCTGGTTTCACTTCCTGCACCAGTAACTCTAGTTCCTCCATTTTATTACCTAGGCTCCTTGCATTAGTGTACAAACATCTTAATTTTTGCTGTTTGGCCTCACTCACATTCTGTACCCTATTAGGCACGGTTATTTTACTACCAGTATAACCTATTAGACTTGTATCTACACTGCCCTTCCTCCTACCTACAGCTGTATCCACTCTTACTTCATTTTCTTTCCACTCTATGCTAAATTCTGGCGTGGAGATTACCTGGACATCTCCCAACCATCTCCCCCAAATTCCTAGTTTAAAGCTCTCTTAATCAGTTGTGCCAGCCTCCATCCTAGAAGTCTATTTCCTTCCCTACTCAGATGAAGTCCATCCCGAGAGAACTGTCCTCTATCCATGAATGCCTCCCAATGACCATACATCCCAAAGCCCTCCTTATAGCACCACTGCCTAAGCCATCTATTGATAGTCATAATCTTGTCACACCTTTGTTGCCCTTCTCTAGGAACAGGCAGAATCCCACTAAAGATCACCTGAGCCTCAATTTCCTTAAGCGTCCTCCCCAGCCTAGCATAGTCTCCCTTAATACTTTCCAGCGAGAATCTAGCCGTATCATTTGTTCCCACATGAAGGAACATGTTATTGGGTTTTTTCAGTTTGTTTGGTTTTTTAAATTAGGAAACTACATTAAAAACAGAACATTAAGGTTGTGAAGTCATCTGCTCAAATGTTATGAAATTTCAGAAATAAGGTTCCCTGTGAAAACTTAATTCAGCCTCCTGATATATAATATATATATGTGCATGATGATAATCTTTAATTACATGACTCCCTACTACTTTTTCCATAAGACCCCTTCCTCATTTAGTGCACAGGATGGAAGTTCATCTCAGCATGAATCAGGATTGTGTAGTCAGTGAGGCTGTTGTATGCATAAGGCAGGGAAGAGAGAGAGAGGACAGTCTCATAGTTAAGGAACTCAAATGTCACCCTAGAGAACTGTATTCTATCCCTGCCTGTGCCAGTGTTCCTATGAGATGCTGGGCAAATCACTTAAACCAAAATTTTCACAGGTGACCACTAACTGTATGTCCTTCATTTTACGGGTGCTCAATGTGAGACCCCTGGTCTAGAGTTGCAAAAAATTCTGAATGCTCACAACTGCAACTGGAATCAACTGGAGCCATGTTTTGAACAAAAAGTACTATGGAAATATTATGTACTCTGGAAAATAAGGCCCTAGGTGTTTCAGGCTGGCTACCCAAAATTCATGTACACGTTTAATGGTTTTTGACTTTAATCTCTCTCTGTGCTTCAGTTTCCCAGCAGTCAATTGGGAATAGTACTATTACCTAATCTCACACAGGTACTGTGAAGATAAACTCATTAATGTTTGTGAAGCACTCAGCTACTATGTCCTGAGCACCAAACAAAGGCCCATGAAGAAATTATTAATTTTTTATTCCGTTAAAAAAGCATGCATGATGTGTGTTAAATAAATCCTGAGGATACACACTCAATGTGGAGGATAAAAAGAAATATTAAATAGCTGCCCATTCACTGAAAGAAACAGGAGAAAAAAATATATGTGATCATGTAATTAAAGATCATCATTCAAAGTGTATATGTGCACAGGGGCCAAATTGAAGTTGCCTGGAGAAATTTAATTCTGGCATTTCCAATCTTTAGAGTGCTTGACTTTGTAACCTTAACATTCTTTTAACATAATTATTTCGGATGTCATAGCATGTCATTTAACCTCTCAAGTTCTCTATTAATGAACTGCATTCTGTCGTGCACAGAGGTATTCTTTCCTTAAGCTACGTTTGATAAAGGTGATGAACCGTAACTAAACATCTGAATGTTATATTGCCGCCTTTTGATTGCAACAACCCAATGCCATTCCAGATCTATTGTAAAACATTGTTCTTGAGGAAGCAGAAACAAGCAAAAGCAACTGACTAGTTGAACATGGGGAAAAAAAATCATATAGAGTCCTCTTAAAATGCTTTAAGATGGATGCTGCAATTCATAACGCTCATTATAATTTGTACAAGAACAAATAAGTGGAAATTGATTGTTAATATGAAGTTTCATTGTTTTATTCTCAGTTTAAAGGGTGTACATTTGCATACATGAAGCTTTTTCCATTAGTGAAAAAAAGTGGAACCAAGTGTGCTCCTTGCATAGCTTGACACTATCACTTTAGGAGTTTAAAATGAAACTGAGTAGGTTGCGGAAACCCTGCCTTCTTTCCATCCTGTTGTCCTTTATCCCTTTTTTGGTCCTGTTCCCTTTCCCTGCAAGGTGACTAGTCAGATTTCATCTTTCTCTTCCTTTAGTTCTCTCCACTGTCTCCTCCTTCTCAACCTAGATGAAATTTTAAATAATTATTACTCCTCTCCTAGATCCTCTCTCTTCATTGTCCCCTACTCCCTTCTCATTTCATTCTTCATTGTTTCTTCTCTTAAGCCATTAAGGATTAAAAAAGGACAAGCTACAGAAGAGGGTTTCTGTTTAAGCCCCCTTTCTCATTTTGTTCATTCAGGTCTTCCTGCCTCTTGTTATACTGGCTAAATCATTCTCTATTTCCAAGTCCTTTGTCCAATTATCCTTCTGTACCTGCAGAGGGGGAAAGAGCAGTGATAAAAACCCTTTAGATTCTTCTCCACCCAGTTCCACTTTTCCACTAAAATCGACTCCTTTTCTTTTTGCAAATACAGACTAACACGGCTGTTACTCTGAAACCTGTGATAACATTGAAGATTAATTTTTGTTTGTGGAGAGAAGCAGGTTTGAATAAATTGGAGGACTTTTGACAATATTTTGAGCTCCTCTGCTCTGTAGGTGCTGGCAGAGTTAACAGCATCTTAGAGAAAGAGAAATAGTTTTACAGACCATTAGGGCTGGTGGGAAGCAGCAGGATCAGGTTTTAATGAATACAGGATCAAAAGCATCTTAAAGAAAACCAGCCGTTGAAAACAAGAGCGAGGCTCATCAGGGAAGACAGGAGACACTTCTAACAAGAAACAAAGCATGACTCAAAGACATCAGGGAGTCATTTCCTCATAATGGCACATTTTAAAGTATGATTTCCTCCACTAAGAAATTAACTTTGATATTTTTCCAATAGGTGTAAAAATAGAACCATAAACTGACTGCCTGCAATTAAAATCTCAAAATCAGATTTTTCTCTAAAGGAGACTAGCGTTAACAAGATTAGCCCTCTCACAAATAAGGCTGCCAGTTCAAAACATAACACTAGTGCACTGGTTTGGGTATTCTGTGGTGTTCTGCAGCTAGAAAGGTGAATCCTTACAAGCAGTAGTGCACTCACATCTGGGTGTGTGATTTGGTACAGGGATCCTACTATTATACTCTGACCTAAGAGAATAGTGTATGTCTCATATCAGACTCAGACTACAAATCCTTTTGGTTTGTATTTTAAATGTATCTTTTGCACCAAGACATAAGCAGTTCTGTTTATTGCAAAGTAAGCTGCTGCAGCCCACCACATACTGTAATATTTTGTCATTATACAATGCCTTTAATCAGATAATTTCAAAGCACTTTAGAATCTGTTAATAAATCACAATCTTGTGAGATAGCTAATAATCCCATATTAGAGATAGGTAAACTGAAACGAGAGGTTACATGACTTGCTCAAAGTCACAGAGCAAGTTGGTAGAAGACCTGAGAATAAATAAACCCTAGGAATTGTGGCTCCTGGTCTCATGCTCAAACATTAAAATAATGCAAAAAGAAAAGGAGAACTTGTGGCACCTTAGAGACTAACCAATTTATTTGAGCATAAGCTTTCGTGAGCCACAAGTACTCCTTTTCTTTTTGCGAATACAGACTAACACGGCTGCTACTCTGAAACCTGTCATTAAAATAATGGAGTACTTGTGGCACCTTAGAGACTAACCAATTTATTTGAGCATAAGCTTTCGTGAGCTACAGCTCTCGATGCTGTAGCTCACGAAAGGTTATGCTCAAATAAATTGGTTAGTCTCTAAGGTGCCACAAGTACTCCTTTTCTTTTTGCGAATACAGACTAACATGGCTGCTACTCTGAAACCAACCATTAACATAATGCTGACCATCTCTTCACACATATAAAACCTCAGAACCTCTTCTTTCTACATCTAGAGTCCCAGATGAATGTCACCCATAAAATGCAATCTACTGGTCTGTGCACAGGACTAAGTGCCAGAAACTCCTAAATTCTAAAGAAATCCTGAATCTGCTAATGACTTGCTGAGAGGCCTGAGTAAGTTTCTGAATCGCTCAGTGGTTCAACTTTAAAAGGATAATAATATTTAACTTCCTGCCTCATGGGACACTGAGGATTAGTTAATATTTATACAGCATTCTGAAAATACAAGTGCTAATTACTATTCAGCTTCCCATGAAGGAAATGTTGGAATACAGGAGCCCTTCTATCTCACTATCAACTATTCTCTTATGAATTTAATTTAGGGGAAGCAGGGCTACGGAAGAAAGAGTCCACCAGTTTCCTTTCCTTTGAAAATCTAGTCTATAAAAGCTACAGGCTTGCTTGGGACAACCAGAATCTCAGCAGCTCTTTGTTATATCACAGATTGTGCAGACACTTGCCACATCTTGGTGCATTCAACCAGTTCATTAAAGCTAATTACTTATCTTGCCCAAAATTGTATGATGTGAGCTTTGTCTAGGGGTAAGGAAGGATCCTACATTTCCAGAAGGATGGAGCGGACACCCTAATGGATGTTAGATTAAAAAAAGATCTATGAGTCTATGTTACTATTACCAAAATTTCATTGTGAAACCACACAACACCAGTAATATCAAGATTCATTTTTAAAACCTTTACTTTAAAAAACAATAACTGTATGCTCAGAGCAAGGAATAAGCCCATCACTGCTCATGAATACACTGAAGCATTCCTTTGGGATTACATTTGGAAAATGAGTTGTGCAGATTTCCCCCGGCATAAGGAGAAGTGAATGAAATAACTTCCATTGTGTGTTTGACTGCTGCATAGATAAAAGCCTCATTAAGTCTCTCCAGTGATTGGAGATAGGTTTTGTTTGGAATGGTTTTGTTTGGTTTTGTAACAAAGATAGCAAATAGAGGAAATAATTAAATAACTGTTTTCATACCCTCCTGATCATCAGGAGCCTATATGAGTTTTTAATTAGTACTGCATTTTCAATCAGTTTGTATCTGTATGTGTTACCGATTATTTCCTGGATAACATGGAGATAATGATAAGAATCCAGTTTTTCAGTCTCACAAAAGATATATTTAATCATGATGTAGAAACACTGGCAGCTTTCCCTGAGCCCAGCCTCCCTCTAATTACATTTCTACATTTTAGTAAATTGAAAGGGAAAAATATAGGAACACAATAATTAAAACCAAAGAGGAAGTGAATATTAAAAAGCAGAGCTGTTTAAGATTCTTACACATAACTGTTTCAAGGACATCAGTTTTATCAGCTTCATATCAAACCAAACATCTATGTACACAAAGGCTATAGAAACAGCACCTCCAAAGCCATTTCTACATTAGCATTTGCTGCATCTTTTCATGCAGAAAAAACAATCTGTTTCATATCATTCAGATGATCACTGGGAATTTATACTCCACACTTGTGCACTGGAGGGTTCAGTACTCCCACATGCACACTAGTGTCAAAACTCACATCAGTGCACCACTTTTCAAATTCTCAAGCTCTGAGCAGTTACAACATCTCGGAAATGTCCAGCACTCTCACTACAGTGTCCTCTTTTGAATATGTGCATATTTACTTCCACATGCACAGCCACAGCAGAGGGCAGGACTTACCTAAGTTAACATTTCATATGAAGGATAGAGGGAATGCCATCTTTTTCATTATTCAATTGGATTTAAATTCCCAATTATAAAAAACTGATATTTCAGACTTGTTTGACCACATGAAGAATCCATGTTTCCCAACATTTCCTAAGCTATATAAAAAGGAATACCTATCTAAATGACATGGATAATCCTGAAAGTGTGAGAAATCCATGTCTGCTTGATCTAACCAGAAACCCTTGGATCCAAATATAGTTGCTCAATCAGGTGATTGAGAGGAACATCTCCATTAGCTTCCACTATAAAGTGAAAGAGGCAAACTTTTGAGCTTACACGGAGCTCTTCTTTAGCTCTGTGTAAGCTTGTCTCTTTCACCGTCAGAAGTTGGTCTTATAAAAGATATTACCTCATCCATCTTGTGTCTCTAATATCTTGAGACCAGCATGGCTATAACACTGCAAGCAATTCACTAGTAGTATTTTAGTCTTTCAGCACTCCCACTACAAGAAATTGAGATCATCACTGGAGACTCAGCATTTCTAGACATATTTGGAACAAAAGTCAGGTATCGGTCCATTGCAAGATGGAGACGATAAAACTGTATTCACTGCTAGTGTTATTCAAGCTACCTAGCTAAAAGTTAGCTCTGTTCTACACATGCTGCAGTCACACTTTTGATGGAAGTGTAGACATACCCTATAATTAAATCTCATGCATCAGCCAGTCAGCAGGAATCAGAAAGGAACTCTTCTGCCCCTCTCATCCCCCCCCCCCCTACTCTCTTGGCCAAATGTATTCTGGGTTTCCCCCCACCCTCCTTCTTCTGAAGCATCTGATATTGACCACAGCTGGGGACAAGACACCAGATGAGGTGGACCAGTGCTCTTTACTGATACAGAAAATCCTTTTTCTTAGATGCTTGACAGAGGTGTCTTGGTCATATACTCAGGGTTATTATAATGATTGCCAGATGTAGGGCTTATAAGGAATCTTCCCCCAGAGAAAACTGACAGGGACTCTGAGGGAGGGGGTTCGCCTTCCTCAGCAACCTGGGCTATTGTTTACCTGCTAGGATCATCTGAACACATCTCACTTAATTCCGCACCTCTGCAGAGGCCTCAGGCACTGGTGGTAGTTTGGTCTCTCCTGTTCTCTGCATGGGGCACAGAACAGTTTAGTCTCTTGAGAACTGAAAAGCTTTGGTCTAATTAAAGTAATCAGGCTCAATATAGGGGAACTTGGATGATATTTAATGACCTATGATATGCAAGAAGTCAAATTAGATGATCTAATGGTTCCTTCTGGCCTTAAACTCTAAGAAACCCATCAGTCTTTACTGGGCATGTAGAAGGTGGGGCAAAGGGAAGGATTATAGTTATAAGAAAATAGTTCTTGGGGAAAAAGTAAGTGTGTCCTTTCCACAAGTTCTGAATGCTAATTGCAATCCCATGCCATTCAGAATGCAGTTTTATGGCCATTTCTTCATAACAAGCAGCATGACCTGCTGCTTTGTCACCTTGGGCAGCAGCTTATGAAAACAAAAAACCAACAGGGTCCAAGAACTGATAATTACTTGGATGAGACCCCTGCAAAGAAAGGAAAGCCCAGCAGGAAATGATACAATAGACAACACTCTGAGTTAATACTGGACAAGTGTCCTAGTATGGGGCACTGTGTTGTTGATAGAAAGAAAAGGAGGACTTGTGGCACCTTAGAGACTAACCAATTTATTTGAGCATAAGCTTTCGGGAGATACAGCTCACTTCATCGGATGCATTCAGTGGAAAATAGTGAAATCCACTGAATGCATCCGATAAAGTGAGCTGTAGCTCACGAAAGCTTATGCTCAAATAAATTGGTTAGTCTCTAAGGTGCCACAAGTCCTCCTTTTCTTTTTGCGAATACAGACTAACACGGGCGCTACTCTGAAACCTGTGTTGTTGATGATACCATCCTTCAACTAAGATAAAATGCCAGTGCTCTGATAATTTCCGTTTAATACAGAGCTGAAGTACTTTTAACGATGACAGGCACATTAGCCATGCAACCTGTTTTGGGAATTACCTAATTATGCTTACAATTTTAATTAGAAACAGAATTCCTTATTTATTGTTGCTTACAATCCATTTAATCTCTGATAAGCACCTGCTGTGTTCCAATGCAGAAGTACCTGCATTTCAGTGATAGAATAAACAATCCCTATTTAGAATAATCAAAAATGATAACTTACAACATTGTAGACTCTGTCTTAGCTGGCCTTCAGCTTTCATCTAGCCATTCTCTCCATTCACTGAGAAGTAGAATTTTTAAAATGGTCAGATAAGGAACTACATATTTCAGAGAATTAGAAACAGGATACAAAAGTATATCCATCTGTAGGATTCCAGTTCAAATCGAGCCTGGGTTGGTAACTGGAAGCCTTCCTTCTCCTTGCACAAGGTCTTCCATCAAAAGCTTCCCTGCTTCCTTCCCTCAGGTGACGCCACCACAGATTTCGAGCTGCATTGTAACAACTTATGAATACTCTACCTTGGGGTTGTTTTCCATATGACTGTATTAGTTTACAATAACAGGAGATTGTCTTAAAAAAAATCACACAGGCAGGAAGGAAAAGAATGGCTCAAGATAAGCTACTTCTCTGCAAATGCTTGAGTTGCTAAGGGACAATGACAGGACGATCAGCTTTGTTGGTTCTGCCGCCTCTCTAACTAAACTACAACACTAGTGTGGACCAACTCAGGAAAAGGCAAAAGACCTAAAGTCCTGGGGCAGGTTTATAAAGGAACATCGTCTGAAGAGGAGGGTGGTAATCGTTCGGAGGGAGACACACGGACCCGCTGGGGGTGGCTAAAGAAGTCGGGCCTGCCTGCGTTACCGGCAGCAGACAGGGACGCCTTTAGGGAAGGGCGATACGCAGGTAAGAGGGTGGTTTTAGAACCCTTCTCTCTCGAGGTCTTGTTCCTGCCGCTCCAGCGAACCCGGCGTGGCCGTCGGGCAGACCGCAGCCCGCTGGGCAGACTCCTGCAGGGAAGAACCGCGGGCGCCCGAAGTTGCTAGGTAAGGCAGGTCGATACGCGGGGGACTGTAGCCCAGGGCCCGGTCGAAGGCTACGAAAATCGGGGAACTCCCCTTAGCTTAGCTGGACGCCCAGGAGGGGACGCCGGTGCCCCTTGCCCTGTAAGCATGCCAGGCACCTCCCCAACATGGAGCCCAGCAGCCTCCCTTCTCCTCAAGGGCCGCACCCCCAAACAGCAGCTTCCCCACACGATGCCCCCTCACCCCAGCCACCCTGCTCCCCCGACGCGCCCCCCAACAGCGGCCTCCCCCGCACGCGCGCCGCGCTCTCCCCGCTCGCCCTCACCTCCGCGCGCGGGCCTCGGCCGCCACGCTCCCGCTTTGCTCGACGCTTTTCCCGCCGCCCGGCAGGGTGCGCATGCTCAGTGCGTCCCTCTCCACACCCCCCCCCCCACCCACCCCTCCCCCTCTCCGTCTCCCCGAGCGTGGCGTCGCGGCGCTGAGGGACGGCGTCGCGGCGAGGCCCGGATGTGTCGGTTTGGGGCAGCATGAGGAGACCACAAGGGGACAGCAACAACCAGCGGCGCAACCTCAGGTGAGGTGGGAGGGGGAGACCGGATGGCGGAGTGGGGCGAGACCCGAGGATCTCCCCAGGGAGGTGTTGGTGGCACCACACCCCCTCCGGGAGTCGCATGTAGGGCAGCCCCAAGCCGGGACTGACCAGCTGGCTGGGAGTGAGAGAGCCGCTCCGGACTGCCCCTCTTTCCATAGTGGCTCTTCAGATGGCACTGCGACAACGGCAGCCCGCTGCTAAATAGTGAGCTCTCAGTGTGGAGGGGAACAGAAGGAGAACAGCGCATGCGCCGCAGCGCTGCCAAAGTGTGAGCCGCTGAGAGCCGAAACAGCGGGGAGGCGCGGACGCATTTGTTGGGAGGAGGGCGCGCGCGCGGAACTCCAGTCGGTGTTGGGAAGGCGCGTGCGCAGCAACAGGAGGCATCCGCCAGAGTCCGAGATGAGGCCGTGTGCGCGCGCAGCCTCGATCGGGGTGCCGGAGGAGGGACAGTCAAGATACCACGCACGCGCACCTTGAAGGGAAGAGCCAGGAGCAGCAACATCCTGCTGCTTCGTGTGCTCAGCGCCTGCGCAGAACGTCGCTGCAGGGACCTGCGGAATAATGATCCTGTGCACCTGCGCGGGGAGCATTGGAGAAGGGAGACATGCTGCCAAATAGTGAGCTTTGGCAGCTTGTATTCTCACAGGGGGCTGGCTGCAGAAAGTGTGGGTAGGAGGCCTGGGGGAGGGGCTTTATCCTTAGCCACTGCACCTGTCTGGGCCTGGGCCAGGGCCCCTTTGACTCGTTACTGTGCTGTAGAACAAAGCTGCCTACAGCAGTAGGGGTAATTCACTGAAGCCAGGAGGTAAGAGTCTTGGGGAAGGGGACCAGTAGTTAAACCAGTGAGGATAGTGGCGAAGGGGGAACAAGCTGTTGAATCAGCAAGGAGCAAAGTGAGGGAGAGAGGTAACCACCCACTTAAGGATTGGGTGGCAAGACCAGTAGTTAGGAGGGAAATAGTTCAGTCAACGAATTCGAGTTGGGAGAAGGGGGACAAGGATTGGCATAAGGAAAGTGAGATGACCAGCAGCTAAACAAACAAAGAGAGTGTGTTGTTGGGGGTGAGGGGGTGGAAATGACCAGTATTAGCTAAACTAATGAGAATTGTGAAGAAAACAGCTAAACCGGCAGGGAATGTTAGTTTTTATATCTGCTTAGTACTGCATCGTATAGGTATTGATATTTCTCTTAGCAGAATGTCCCAGGCCTCAGACTGTATTAGTGCATCATCACAGTTGATGAAGAGGCAACAGAGTTCCTTTTGCTCATGTTAAATATGTTTATAATTCAAGCTGATTGCTAGATGTGTTGGTATTTGTTACTGGAATACCTTGATTAGTGACGTACCCTATTACAAGTGTAAAATAATTATCTGCATGGCTGTGGTCTGTGAGAAGGAAGGTATTTTTGTAAAAGGAAAATTTCCTTTTTAAAATGTGTGTCACTTGATCGTGTCTTCATATTTCTGTTACCAGAGGGTGTTAGATGTGATGTGATTTTGTGATGTCAGGACATCATCATGGCTTATGAAAAGGAATGACTTTTTTTGTAAACTAATGTTTGCTGGTTTCTGTGTGGTGTCAGTCTGAGATGGCTTGCTGTAAGCAGTGTGACAAATTATCGTTAGCGCTGCAGATTTGTCATAGCATTTTTTTAAAATAAAAAAATCGTACTGCAGTCATGGTAAATCTAGTACATGTTATGGGTTTAGGAGGAAATGGTGTATAAAGTCACAGTGTGGGGAGGTCAGGTCCTGTCCCTGGGTTGGGAGGTCATTGGGGGTTAGGAGGGGGGAAGAGAGGTGGTTTTCAGAATGAGTGCCCTGCTCTCAGCCCTCAGCAATGGCTCTTGTCCTGCAGGACTGACCCAGCTCTCTGCTCCAGCCCTTTGGTTCTCGCCACATTGTGCAGGCGGGGCGCTCCCCCTAGAACATGTTGCCCCCACCCTTCCTCGCCATGGTGCTGCCAGATCACTTGCCCCAAGCTATGGTAGTAAACGTGATCAGGCTGTGTCCCAGAGTTAATCAAAGACACAAAGAAAAGTCACAGACAAACAGAAAAATCACAGTATCTGTGACAAACCTGCAGCCGTAATTATCAATATTCATGGTCATATGCTTTATGAAAATGAATAGTTTCCTCTGGAAAATTCAAGTACAATGTGCGGGAGCCTTGATTCTGTGTGTGTGTGTATGGTAGAATATATGTATAACACCAAGTGATAGGCCTGAAAATGGCTTGGTTTGATGATGTCACTTGCATCATTGTAGTTTATGGAGTGAAGATATGTGGCTATGGGTGGTTTGTTTGTTTGTTTTATCACTGGTGTATCTAGAGGCCTCAAACTTAAGGCAGTATCAGTGCATCACTGGCAGTCTGTAAAGTGCCACAAGTACTCCTTTTCTTTTTGCGAATACAGACTAACACGGCTGTTACTCTGAAAACTGGCAGCCTGTTACTAAATCAGAAATGGTCAGTAATAAAAAAACAGACACACAGTATAAGCCTCAGTAACTACTGTAAAATCTGATGTATGGACTTCAGGAACGCTTATTCCTTATTCTGATAAAATTGATATTGAAAAATCAACTTTTATAAACCACGTATTTTACTCTTTGGTATTTCTATTATCAAGATGGTGATATACTTTTTAAAGGCATAATAGAAAGTTCCAAGATGGTTTTGGCACCTTTTTTTAACGTTACAATTATAGTAAATTTCTTAGGAACATGCCCGATCATTTTATATGTGGTCAGTGTAGTCAGCAGTACCCCTCTTCTGTAGCTGGAGCTTTATGTGTGATGTCATTGTACTTTATATAATGGAACTTCATCTTCAAATTGTGGTGGGAACTGTAGTTGGGACACTTTTTTTTTGGAAACAGTTTCTACGAGTGGTACCATTGCTGATCCTCATGTTAAGGTTGTGCAGTGTCAACAATGAGAACACTTACAAAAAATTCCCACTAGTTCAGTTGAATGGATGTTAGAACTGGTCCATGATCTAATGTATATAAGGCTCTAGCCACGAGCCTTTTTTTCACTACTGTGTCAGTTAGACCTGCTGAAAAGTAAAAACAGTTCCAGCTACCAGAACCATCCCTAGATTAGTGTTCAACTGAACCAGTGTTGGCGCTAGTGGAATTTTTTGGGGGGTGGGGATGGGAATGTACATTTCTGTAGCATAGCCCAGGCTGTAGATGTACAATGTTAGATTTGTTGTGGGCTGTGTGTCTATCCTCTGTGAATTTTCTAGATCCAAATGCAGTATACAATTGGAGGGACTTAGTAGCTTTATTCTTGGTATTCACCCTACTGTTTATATTTGGCTCATGTGACTTGCCATTCCACTGCCTCACACGTATTCTCAACCTGTACACTTCAAACTATCGCGTTCAGTTCTTCTTGGGTGTTTTATTTCTGTAAAAGTTTGACCCAGAGATGGCAAAAGGTATATTTATTGAACTAATAAGAAGCAGTGTTGATCTTTGCTTGAAAGAGTGATAGAAGGCTCAAAATGACTAGGTTCAAATTGGTGTGTTTGGAAACATGTGTTGATGAAGATCTGCACAGGTTTCTCTCCTCCCCCCCCCCCCCCCCCCCCCCCACAACCTTTTGGCTTAGTTCTCTGCACAATTGAAGTATTACATAAGATCCTGCTGTAATGCTCCAGCCTCTGATTACTGCTGCTTGCTGTTCAGCATGAAAAGGGAATCAAACAGAAATTTATTTATGATAGAAATGATTTATGTACTCAGTTTCTGATGCATTGCTTGCTGCCTCACTTCTAATTCAGAATCTAGCAGGATGCTACTGGGTTCTAGCAGGAACAGTGAACTCAAGAGACTTATTAATGCATCATGTATCCCAAGTTCTAAAGACACATGACAGTGCAGAAGGATAACATAAGATTAAAAATACTCTAGTCTGGGTTTAACATATGTCCTTTGTTGATCAGGCAATTTTAGTCTTCTATTTCAGAAACTCCTCTCCAGAGATTTAGCAGAGGGTGTCTCCACTTCTTGGTTTCACATTCTTACTGTTGGCCCTGTACTGAACTCTGTTGGGATTGGGGGCGGAAGAAAGAGTGTTCTGTAAACCTATCTTTCTGTGCTTGTGATATGATGACAAATCAAGAAAATACATAGCAGACACTGAATGTGCTGTTTACTGAATTTATTTTTCCATATGTCTAGGACAGAAAAGATGCAGACCCACTGACTGTGCAGCAAATGCCCAGGAAAGACTTGGGAGTTCATTTTTATACTGTGAGTAAATTCTGTTGCTGATTACAGGAGTTGCATAGCTGCATTATGTGTGGCAGAGCTGGTCTTACAGCTTTGGGAGTGTTGGATTAATAAAGAAGCTAGCAGCACAGAAGGAATTAGACATTCAAACAATAACCCTTAACTGGACATATTGTTCTAGCTACTGCTTTGGAAGAGGCTAACAAAATATTGCTAACTGCAGTGGTGTCTACCACTGTAGGAGCAAGTATTAGCATTTCTATACTCTTCTGTAGACATTAGTGTTATTACTTCTTAGACTGTAATGTGTATCATATTCTGTCCATTACACAGTATGGTTATAGTCGCTTCAAATTGCATTAGTAATAGACCCAGTGTGTACATTGTTGGTGTTGACTATCATTTTTTGGTACTGAAAAGGTTGAATTAATTTGACCTTCTGTATTTCACATGGTCCATCTAAAGCAATTTCCTGTGCTCTTTTGACAAAGCTTCAGCTTTCTCTAATAACGTCTACATAAAAGGATTTTTTGTTATGTATGCAGACATTGGGAGAATGGACTACAAAATAAAGCAGAATATTTACACTTAAAAATAGCAGGTGAACATGCTCACTAGTTACTACTACAACCATTTTAAATATTTTGGAATCTCATTATTCATTAAATTGCACTTTTTCTGAAATATGGTAGAATCTGAAAAAGACTGAATTCTTGCAACTGTCACACTTTCAGGAGCCTCATAACTCAAATGTCGTCAGAGGTATAAATTTATTTAAATTATGACAAGGACTTCGAAATTACGGTATACTTAAAAAAGACACTGGGTTTGGGTCACTCTGACCCCATCACATGTTCTTCTCTGTTGGGATTGGTGCAATTAAAATTGACAGTTGTACTGGTAGAGGGTCAGACCTCTCTGAAAATCCACAATAGATGTCTGCTATCAAATCTGAAACAACCCCCCACTGGCAACATCTACACCAGTGGTTCTCAATCTGCGGGCCACTTGTGATCCAGTCAGCACACCGCTACGGCCCATGTGACATCCTTAGGACCGGGCCGGGGGGGGGCGTGTGCGCGTGTGTATATATATATATTTATTTATATTTTTAATTTTTATGAGTTCGGCCCACGTAACACACAGAGAGCTGGATATGCTGCCCACAGTGGTGGGCTGAGAGCCACTGATCTACACAAATAAACAGGTTTCAGAGGAACAGCCGTGTTAGTCTGTATTCGCAGAAAGAAAAGGAGTACTTGTGGCACCTTAGAGACTAACCAATTTATTTGAGCATGAGCTTTCGTGAGTAACCAAATAAATTGGTTAGTCTCTAAGGTGCCACAAGTACTCCTTTTCTTTTTACAAATAAACAGGCTCTTACAGATAAGTGAGGTAGTAAGTGAGACAGGTGAACTGTGATGTAATGGTCTTTAGCACTAACACTTGTCATTTAAACATTGAAAAACCATTTTATCTTCCAGCAGAGTCAGAGAGATATAGAAGAGTTATACCATCTTAGAAACAAAGAATAATAACAAGTTAACTGTAAACCAATGCATTTTGAGCTGACACCCCTTTCCTCCCTTTGAGTTACAAGTTTTGGTTGCACCCTCCCCCCACATCCCAGCCAAAAATAGACAGATGTAAGGCTGGGTGGCCCACTGAGGTGAGTTAGAGGGTGGAGGTGGTGCTTCCTCCCCGAGCCGCCCTAGGGGACACGCCCCACAGTTTGGAAACCTTTGCCTAAGTCAAACCCAAGAAGAGAACCACTTGTGGGTTAAATATTGCTACTCTAGTGTCCTGTCTCTTCAGTTTCAGGATTGCATTACATGACACAATAGCCTTTGTGTTTTCACCACCTAAGCTTACACTGTGTATAAAGTGTCAGACCTCAAGCAGTAGTGCATAATAATTGAATCAGTATCAACCAGTCAGGTAAAGAGATTTTTAGAATCCATTGTGGAGCATTTACAAACATCTGAAAACTGTATTGCAGTTTTTAGTTTGAATTTGCCTGCCATTTTTCACAGTAGCTATTAAGTGTCTGTCATTACATTCTGAAATATCTTTCACTGGGCAGAGAATCTTGTCTATCTTTTCTAGGTATGAGGAGCATAGTTAGTCAGTACAAGTGTTTGGAAGTCCAAAAGTTTGGTTGGAGTCTTGCTGGTACGGTTATGTAACTGCCTTATAGATATTTGCTCTCCTTCAGGCAAGATTGCAGTGTATTTGTATGCAAATTAAATTTCCAACTCAGAATGAAATGACATCCATTCAATTTACGCTACGTTTAGAATTAAGCAAGAAAATTAAAGTAAGTTCTAACCTGACCTCCTGAATAAAAGCATTTTAAAGTAACCTTAATTTTAGTGACTCCTCCTTTAAAAGGCAAATGGAACGTTCAAAGTATTTTGAGACTGTTTATGATGGACTTGCCCACTATTGTCAAGAGAGCAGAAAGAGAGTTACAAGTCCTACCGCAACTGATAGCGAATGGAAACTTTTCTTTTAACCTATGTTTAACCTGATGTTCCCAAAAAGAAAAGGAGTACTTGTGGTACCTTAGAGACTAACCAATTTATTTGAACATAAGCTTTCGTGAGCTACAGCTCACTTTCGGATGAAGTGAGCTGTAGCTCACGAAAACTTATGCTCAAATAAATTGGTTAGTCTCTAAGGTGCCACAAGTACTCCTTTTTGCGAATACAGACTAACACGGCTGCTACTCTGAAACCTGATGTTCACAGTTGTAATATCTAGTCTCTATGTTGCATGTATGTGGTTAGCAGACATCTGGTGTCTATAGTTCTATATAACATGCAACATGGCTATATAACATTGGGACTTAGTGGGGTGTGAAAGAGAAGTAGGAAGAAGACATACAAAAGTAAAAGTAAAAGTTCATTCTGCTTTCTGTTTGAGAATGATGGAGAAATGGACTTTGAAGCCTTCTTTTAAAAAAAGAGCAAGCTGGATTGGTATGGGGCAGTCTTTTGAGGCTAGACGTAAGAAAAAAGGAGGAAAGCTTAAGTGTCACCCTTTCCCCCTTCCCCACACAAAAAGAATCTGACTAAAAGAATATCACAATGATCTCCATGCTGTCCTTTTTGCTTTAGAAAGGTGAACTGAATTCTTTGTGCAGGCAAAAACTTAAATATATTTTAAAATAAAAATAGCTGGAAAATCAATTCCCCATAATTTAAATCTTGGCAGGTAAGGAAAGTCCCTTATGGTTTTCTATCCCTTCTACGAGTGATAATATCATTAATGCCAAATGCAGTATACAGATTGCAGCACCAAACTCTGCTTTAAGTGTTAATGATATAAACAGTTGCAGGAAAAATACAATAGTTTCTCTTGTGCAGTGTCTTTTGTGAAACTATCTAAAAATACATTAAAGTAATACACACACAGCATGTACTTCCTGAAGTCAGTTCTTACCTTTGTCAAGCCAGTTGGACACAACGTTGCTTGATTAGTATCTGCAAACTTGGATCTATGTGAATGCCACAATTTTGTGTCAGTTGCAGGGTTCTTAGTTCAGTTCTGAAATGTGATCATACATATAAATGTGTGGACTGGGCATTATACCCTAGAGTCTCGTTGGAAAAATACAGGTTTTTTTAGCAAACATGGGCATACTTAAGATCCTTTGTGTAAGGAAAGCAAAACTACTGATTTGAAGTAAATTCAGGAAGTTTTGAAAAGGAAAGTACTGGCCAATTTGATATTTTTCTATCTTGTGACTGATAAGGTCACATAAAAAAAAAAAGTTCCTGCAACCTGGGAGGGTGATGCCCTCCCACCCCCTGGAAGGAACTCTTATGTCCTATAAAGCAGAAGGGCCAACAAAGTGCTAGCTGATAGCAAATTGCAGAACTCTGACAAGCTTAATTTCCAGTCCCTGAAAAGCTCTGAATGCTTTTGATTAACGTGACATTGAGGGGTTTTCAGTGGCAGGAGTTTGTTGGGCATCTTGAAGGCTGATGTGTGGCTGAAGGTGGTGATCTTGCAAGAGTAGAAAGTTTTGGAACAATATACTGGAACCAGAGGAAGAGGCTGCTGCTACCAGTATGTTTCCAGGTTGAGAGGCCTCCCTACCACCTTGGGGAATATTGTGGTAGAAATGTGCTCTGGGGGAAACGAGTATCCTGGGCAATTTATGGACAAGATTTATTAACAAGATTTTTGTTATAGGCTTATATGTAACATCTCAAATTGGCAACATCAAGTAATGAATGTGTGTACTCTGCCCACACTTGATAATTAACAGCTAATGTCTTAAAACTTAATTAGAAACCATAGTAGCATTTTGTAGATACATTCGCTCACACATTTAACAGTAACACAGAAAATAGCACAGCCCAACCCAAACTCTTTATTCTTTTTTGAAAGATCCAGTCTCCTGTTAAACAGGATTCTCATTTTTAATTGACTGCCCTTTTAAGAGGTGGATTGATATGTTGCTTAACAAGAGAAGAGAAACAGTCTGAGAATAGTTTGTGACTGTGCAAGAGGAAGAGAATGTAACTAGAGAGTGTCAAATAGGAGACAAAAGTGAAATTGTCTCTCTTTAAAAGCCCTTACGGTCTGATCTCAGAAATTATGAGGAAGACTAAATTGTGAGAGGGAAACAGTTTTGAGAAGACTTTAGGAGAAGGAGGCATTTTCCTGAGAGTGTTAAAAAGATTCAAGTGGATGAGCGTAAGAAAAAGGCAAATACCTGGTAAAAACAAAATAGTGAGTTAGCCACGGAAATTCTTTAATGTTAGTTTTGAAACTTTCTTTTAACTTTTCACCATTCTTTAGGTTTTGATTTCTTTTTACTTATTTATTTGTGAGAGTAATGATTATGGTTTTTACTTCCTACTATGGTTTAGCCCAACAAAGCAAATATCTTCTAAGTTAACATTTCATCCTTCACTTTGCCTTCTTGTTCTTAGGTCTAGAAGAGAAGCTCGCAAGATTAGTGATGATACATACCATACGAAATTTACCTTTTCACCATTAAGAGCCTGAATTATTAAAAACATTATGTTCTGGTCAGAACTTCCTCCATTCTGGTTTATACCTAGAATGCCTAAATTTTACATTAATAATGTTCTTTGTATGTTTTCACTGGCTTTGGGCATTGCAGTTTTGCTATATGTTCGCTCTTATTGGTAGTTAAAGGCTTTTGTGTTTTATGTGGGGTGTTTTCTTGTGGCTTGGATTCCAAATATGATTTCTGCTTCTTTCTGTTTGATCTCAGTTAAGGGTATATGTCACCTCCCCAAGAGAAGGACTCAGTATTTTAATTCAGGTTTACTGGAATTCTTCTGGGAGCCAGATGTCATTCACTGTTAATTTTAGAAGAATGTTTCTCCAGTTTTTTAATGTGGTTTTTCATTTTATAATAGTGCTACTGTTTGATAATATTAAATTCCTTCTCTTTACTATATAAAATGAGACTGTTGCTTCTCCACTTCCATCTGAAGGAGCCATTGACCCTATGATTTTCCTGGGCTTGGTTGTCCTGTGTTGTAGTATAAAATGCTTCTAAGAGATGCATTGGACATGGGTTACTTAAAAATATGAACACATTCTTTACTGGACTAATACATAATCAAATCATGAAATGCTTTGGGCCAGTGAGTCATTCCTGTGTTAGGTTTCAGAGTGGTAGCCGTGTTAGTCTGTATCCGCAAAAACAAGGAGGAGTCCTTGTGGCACCTTAGAAACTAACAAATTTATTTGGGTATAAGCTTTTGTGGGCTAAAACCCACTTCATCAAATGCATGGAGTGAAAAATACAGTAAGCAGTATATGTATTACAGCACATGAAAATATGGGAGTTGCCTTACCAAGTGGGAGCCAACGAGGCCAATTCAATTCAACGGGCATGGACATTGCCCGTTCCCAACAGTTGACAAGAAGGGCTGAGTATCAACAGAGGGAAAATTACTTTTTGAAGTGACCTGTCCACGCAGAGTCTTTATTCAGACCTAATTTGATGGTGTCCAGTTTGCAAATTAATTCCAGTTCTGCAGTTTCTCATTGAAGTCTGTTTTTGAAGTTTTTTTGTTGAAGAATTGCCACTTCTAAGTCTGTTATTGAGTGTCCAGGGAGATTGAAGTGCTCTTCTGCTGGTTTTTGAATGTTACAATTCTTGACGTCTGATCTGTGTCCATTTATTCTTTTGCGTAGAGACTGTCTGGTTTGGCCAATGTACATGGCAGAGGGGCATTGCTGGCACATGATGGCATATATCACATTGGTAGATGTGCAGGTGAACGAGCCCCTGATGGTATGGCTGATGTGGTTAGGTCCTATGATGGTGTCCCTTGAATAGATATGCGGACAGAGTTGGCAACGGGATTTGTTGCAGGCATTGATTCCTGCGTTAGTGTTTTTTGTTGTGTGGATCTACAACCTATCCTGAAGGACGATCCCTCACTCTCACAGACCTTGGAAGACAGGCTGGTCCTCACTTACAGACAGCCCCCCATCCTGAAGCAAATACTCACCAGCAACCACACACCACACAACAAAAACACACAGCAGCTCTGGTCCTTCCTCTTAAAGGAAAAATGATGCCTTCTGTTCTGTTTCCCTGCTCCTTTCTGGCCCTTCTACAAAAGAGGAGCAGTTCCTGCAACCCTGATTTCTGCCTCCTTTCTGAAAAATAGCACGTGGCTCAAGTGCCATTCTGCTCCTTTCTTCCTCCCATCTTTCAAGGGCGTTGATGGCTTCTCTAGTCCAACTCTGCCCACTCACCTGGGTTTTTCAAACTCTTGGTTAGCTAGGATTTACCCAATCCTCAATCTAGTTATTGAAAAGCACTCAAACAATATAATCCAGATCCCACATCATTACTGTAAAATGGATATTCATTTTATTTTGAACAAATGTGATGAAGAAACCACAATTTTTTTTTTTTCCACAACTGATCACACATTCTAGTTCCAGATTTAAAAGCTGTGATAAAATTGGTTTTGTGGACAGTTCTGTTTTTCTACCACTTCTGTTGCTTGTTTGAGAGAAGACTTGAGCACTTGCAGGGATATTTCTTTAGTTTGTACTCCGATAATATTTGTTTTGTTAGATGTTGATCAGCTCTGCCTGAAACTCGCTTAAATAGAAGATCTGTTGGAAACTAATAGAAGGAAACCAGCAGCAATACCTCAGTTTACTAGTTAGGTTTTGTTTGTTTGTTTTCCTAAATATTATTATTAGACTTATTCTGTCTAATATCAGTAGGCTTCTGAAAACTCTTTTGTTAGTAGAGTTCAGTAGATCCCGAAGTTATGACATTGCGGGTGAAACAAGTGGCTTTAAAATTACCCGTCTCTTTGCAAAATTATCGTTCACAGAAAGTTTATAACTGAATTATTAGCTTCTAAAAGAGGCTGCCATGGAAACATTGATGTAGTCTTAAGATCTGACTCTTTTGTGTTCAGATCCAACCTGGGAGAAAGGTGGGAGAGCCTCTTTTTTCTGTACTACATATAAGACTTACCACAGAATTTTAGGGAGTGGTAGAACAGTGCAGTAGCAGAAGGTAAACATCAAATTCTCTTAATATGTAGCTTTAGTTTGACTTGATTGTATCTGAGCACCTCCCAAGCATTTCAAAAGAGAAATAATCTGTCTTCCTATTCTGTGGGGGAAATAGTTCAGTTAGTTTATATGACTTTCTATTTTGTGTGGGGAAAAATTCAAAGAAAAGCCACATCAATGAAATTAGTTTTAAGTTTAGTTCTAAAAATGGTCATGTTCCTGGTCATTCTTGTGCTGGAGTAAGTTCATGTAGCTCAGCCCCTGTAAATTCTGTCTCCAACACTCGCAAGCCTCCACCCTGTTGTTGTGAAATGTAGCTGTTGGGAGAGGTGATTTATTGGGTAACAGAAGCCAGTCCCAGGGAGGGGTTTGAATATTAGGACAGAGACCTTGAACTGGACTCTTAACTGGAATCCCATGCAGAAGACAGAGCTGTGGGGAGATATGTTAACAGTGAGTTGTGTTCTCATTTTGGACCACTGGATTTTTTTTTATAGTGTTTTGCTTCATTCCTATATATCACTTTTAGTATTCAGAGTAACAGCCGTGTTAGTCTGTATTCGCAAAAAGTAAAGGAGTACTTGTGGCACCTTAGAGACTAACCAATTTATTTGAGCATAAGCTTTCGTGAGCTACAGCTCACTTCATCGTGCATGCATCCGATGAAGTGAGCTGTAGCTCACGAAAGCTTATGCTCAAATAAATTGGTTAGTCTCTAAGGTGCCACAAGTACTCCTTTACTTTTAGAATTGTATTCCGAAGATCTTGAATGCATGCTGCATCATTGCCAGGTCTGTGTGCAATTGGAAGTGATGCACTTTTCTAGCCCTCTGCAACCAGTAGCATAAAGGAAACCAGAAAAAGCCCAAGGCTGTGGCTTAATTTAACAACTTGAGAAAAAAGCCCTTGCTGGCAGGATTGTTATAAGGAGGCAGGTTCCTTCTTCATACCATCGATCTCCTCAGTCTTGCCTTAGTTTAGCTTTAGTCATCTGCTGTTCGCCCAGTTTTGATTTTAGTTAAACCCCAAGGAAACGAAGCTGTGGTGCTATTTCCTTTGATGTAAAAGAGATATGGAATTTGGTCTTGTCTGCATACTCTTGTCTGCACGCTCCAACCTATGGTGCCTCCCCAGTTCTAACGAATTCATGTGACTTTTGAGAATTGAGCCTTCTGGGGCTCTACAGATGGGTGCTTTGAAGGAAGAGGAGCAGTTAATAGAAAAGCTTGAAAACTTTTTAAAAAAGGTTTTTTGACATTCTTAAACTAAGTTTTTAAAGGTGGAAAACTAGCAAATGAAATTATAATGGGCTGCCAGTCTTTAGGACTGTCCAAGGAAACCCACATTTTTGGGTTCTGTCTTGATGATATTCTGGTAAATTTGATCCTCTTTCCCTTCCTATGCTTTCTCAATAAAAAAAATAATTCTGTGTGTCCAGACTAGGTGGTGGCAAGAATTTAATGCAATGTATTTAACCAAATTACATGTGCTTGTTGCAGATTTTATTTTATGCATCTTAAAGTCACGCAGCTTCCAGACTCTCCTATTACCTCAGTAACTCAGCTGACTAGTTAATAGAGGAGGGAAGCGTCTATCGCACACTACGCCAGGGACTGTTATAGAAATGAATTGGCATGGAGTTACTTTAAATAAATTAAAATAACAACAGGGTGTCTATCCAATGCTCTTAAAGCACCGTTAACAATACAGAATAGCATGTATGGGCAGTTGTGATTTAAGGGCGCACCTTCAACTTAATCACATCTCTGAATATTTTGGACCTGGATAACTGTAACTGAAAGAAACTAGCACAAAAACAAACTGTGTAGTTTGTTCACTCTTCCTCCTGTATACTCAGTTTCTCCGTTGATGAAAAATCCTGATGTTTTCAGGGTCATTAAGTGTGTAAAGAGGAATATCATTAGCAAATGGTTCTGATTCGCTTATACATTCAGAGAGACTATTGGACTGAGACTGGCAGCCAGTTCACTGGAACGTAGAGTGATATGCAGAGGTTTTTGGTCTCTGAGAGAGCATTCATGTTTTGATTAATGCAAATAATCAACTGAATTTATTTTACATCCCAAATAGGGAGTAGTGCAATGCATCAAGGTGGAATGAATTTTTCAAAGGACACTTCTCTCCTTACTATGATGATATCACTTTTCTAATCTCTTCTTCTGCCTGTGAACATCACTATTGCCAACCTCCAAAGATTAAAAATCGAGAGATTGACCACAAATTTGTTGGTGTGTGTGTTGTCTTTTGATTATTTTTTTTAACTCCCCCTGCCAGTCCTGTGTGTGTGTAACAATTAGTGTTGCCTTCTCTTCCAAATTTATTGGGTAGGTGATTTTTGACTGTCACTGCAGGAGCTTTCACCACCTCATCCGCCTGTCCTTTGCCAAGAATTAATTTTGGCCCCCCCCCCCCCCCACCAGCCTCCAAATCAGTCCTGTCCCCACCATCAGTTCAGCCCCCAGCCTCACTGCAGCACCTCCTGAGGTTCTTCATCCCCCATCTCCCAGGTCTGAAGGGTGCTGCAGCAGGGTCCCTCTCCTCTTCTAGGTTTGGGGGGCAGCAGTTCCAGGGACTCTTCAGCCCCTTCTGCCTCTTTCCGTGCTTGGTGTTGCAGGGAGAGAGTGAGGATGAGCAGAGGAGCCATGCTGACAGGAGGGTGAGGGAGCGAATAGATAGATGTACCTTGAATGCTTTTTCTCCTGCTGACTCCTCTTCTGTGAGAGAATGGCTTCAGGTTGCTGTGAGGATGGGGAGAGGGAGAGGAGGAGAGTTCTTCCTACATCAGTCCTGATTGATGGCTCTGTTCCAGCGGGTGAGAAGTTGGGGAAGGCAGCCAACCGGAGGATGTTTTTCCACCTCCCAGGCTGGGCTCAGATTCATGTTAGGGCCAGAGTTGCTTACTTAGTGATGAAGTGGACTCTAGCTCCAGACAGAATCCCAACACTGGTGGAAAAAATCACGAGAGTTGCCAGTACTGGAACACATTGGATGCAAACTCTGTATCTGTTTGCCTTTTGATTCCCAATAATTCTTCCTTGGTACTTAGTTAAGAAGAAGAGGTCTGTAAGGTCTTCAGTGTTTGATACAGAATGCGAAGGAGGCTGAAGTGCAAAAAAAAAAAAAATTAAACTGGATTATCCAGCTCCTGTTTGACATAAATGGATCCCTCCCTCTACCTTAGAAAAGGAGAACCCTAGCTGACATGGAAAGAGTTAAATTTCTGCACATCCCAGTTCCTTTATTTCTCCATAATTGGCATGTTTACTTCATAGAATTTTGTGCATTACTGTATTTCAGTTTTCCAGAAGGAAAAGTCTTTGGTTGTTAAAGGATGTTTTCACCTTTCTGAGATGTAGCTTTATATTAGAAGGAATAATCTGTCTAATGTGGCAAGTGCTTTAAGGTGAAAAACTATCCATTTTATTAATTCAAAATGCTCGCTTCCCACAATTTCTCTGCATACCACCGTTACAAATGTTTACATGTCATGAACTCTAAAAATTACACAGCTAGAGGCTTACTACAAACTATTTATTCAAATCTGCCTTTTCTTTGCAGCAAGATTAGCCTTCCTATCTGGTAGGAGAGGTTATAATAATAATCGGCAGCAGCAGTATCACTTGAACAGTCATTAGCAAAGACCGTATGAAAGCTTTGCTGCTTAATCCATGGTTGCTTTCTTCTGTGTGCACTCCAAGTGGGGAAAAGCTGACATTGTTTCAGCAATGTTTAAGAGCTACATTTAATTCTGAAAGTTCCTTCTCTCATTAGATAATATTGCATCCCACTTTCAGTCTATTACTTGGCTTCTTGTTTTTCTATGGCACCAAGTTCAAGCTCTTCCTCCTTATTTTCAAGTCTGTGCATAATCTTGCTCACAATTATGTGTCTTTTCATTTGCTCCTACTTCTTCCAATCCTCTTGTCCTGTTGCTCCTGTTTTCTCCCATTCCTTCCTCTTCACATTGTCATTCTTGGAACATCCTTCCTCTTCCTGTCCACCAAGCATTCCCCCTCTAATTAAATCCTGGAGTTAATGGTAACTGTCCATATCCTCCCTTTTGGGTCATTGTTTTTATATATAAAAACATTATATATAATATATGGAGGGGATTGGATTGGAATCTTCTCTGGGCTGCGAATGTAACTGTTTGTAAACACCTTGTAAATGTATAGTGCCATAGAAGTGATTATCAGTGATAATTGGTGTCTAAAGAAATACAAACTGATAAACTGTTACTTGAAAAACAACCCCGTAGAGACTTTTGGTAGCCTTTCCTGGAATGATTGACTCATTTTGTTTGGGTTTTGTTCTCTCCCCCAGTTCAAACTTCCACTGTTCACAAAGTTAGTTTTTCTGCATGCTCCTCAGTAAATGGGTATGAGCTGCTGGGGTTTCTAGACACAGCCACTGGGTCAGGAGATAATCAATAGGTCAGGATGGCAAGGGAACACTTTTTCATGCTTTGAAGGAGATCAGTTTACAATTGCCTGTGAAAGTTTTTGCATCTAAAAGCAGTTGTGTACAAAGTGAGATCTATTCTGTATCTTAACCTTTGCACTGATTGTACTCTACTAAACTGCAGAGGCAAGTGTTGCTTGCTGTCCTTCTATATCCAAGAAAGAAGGATACTGACAGATTGCAAACAGGCAGCTCACAGGGGTCTGTAAGGCAGCATGAGCATTCTGCTTCTAACTCCTACGACTTGCCATTTGTTTGTGCGCCCTCCTTGTCTATCCCCTCTCTTGCCTGCCAGGGAAAGATTTGATGTCCAAACTGTTTATGAAATGTCTTCCTAAAATTTCTGTTTCAGAGTAACAGCCGTGTTAGTCTGTATTCGCAAAAAGAAAAGGAGTACTTGTAGCACCTTAGAGACTAACCAATTTATTTGAGCATGAGCTTTCGTGAGCTACAGCTCACGTCATCATGAAGTGAGCTGTAGCTCACGAAAGCTCATGCTCAAATAAATTGGTTAGTCTCTAAGGTGCTACAAGTACTCCTTTTCTTTTTAAAATTTCTGTGTAAGCAGAAGCTGGTCCAGGCTTCATGGTGTATTCACAGCGCAAGAGACACCAGCATTGTAACTAAGCAATTGTGTTACATATTGGTGAGTATTTGTATAGAAATAAGCGCAATGAATATTCTAAATGTTTAAAGATTTTGTATACTAAGTATATTTAGAACATGTAGTTATAGCTCTTTTAAAAACTAGTTTAATATCTGGCTATGTCAGAAAACTGTTTACCATTGAATTTAAAGAGCTTGTTCCACCAACTGAAATAGGTGGACTTAAGGACATGTTTGGGTATCTTTGTGTGTTTTGTAAGCAAGAACAGTGGCAAGATTTTCCTACCTTTTTAACATCTGTTACTCAATTGTGTGGAGATTGTACCTGGTTTTGTTTTTTTCTTTTCTTTATGGTTTGCTACAGAGTCGATAAGTATGGGTATGGTGGGTTGAGCTAGGGGTGAAGTGCACTGACCCTGGGAGGCTGGCTGTCTTTAAACCATTTAATTGGCATGCAGAGTGTCTTGAGAAAGATTCATATTCACAAATACCAGACTAAAACTGTTTCTGAAATAAAGAGAAATCTAGATCCTTCTCCCCCACTGGGCCGTTTTAAAAGTATTGCAATCTAGTAGAATGACAGGTTTCATGCATAATAGAGACTAACCAATTTATTTGAGCATGAGCTTTCGTGAGCTACAGCTCACTTCATCAGATGCATACCGTGGAAACTGCAGCAGACTTTATATACACACAGAGAATATGAAACAATACCTCCTCCCACCCCACTGTCCTGCTGGTAATAGCTTATCTAAAGTGATCAACAGGTGGGCCATTTCCGGCACAAATCCAGGTTTTCTCACCCTCCACCCCCCCACACCAGCAGGAGAGTGAATTTGTGTGGGGGGGTGGAGGGTGAGAAAACCTGGATTTGTGCCAGAAATGGCCCACCTGTTGATCACTTTAGATAAGCTGTTACCAGCAGGACAGTGGGGTGGGAGGAGGTATTGTTTCATATTCTCTGTGTGTATATAAAGTCTGCTGCAGTTTCCACGGTATGCATCTGATGAAGTGAGCTGTAGCTCACGAAAGCTCATGCTCAAATAAATTGGTTAGTCTCTAAGGTGCCACAAGTACTCCTTTTCTTTTTGCGAATCTAGTAGAAGGGTTCTCAAGATGGGGTCGTGACCTCTCAGGGGGTCATGAGGTTATTACGTGGCGGGTCGTGAGGTGTCAGCCTCCACCCCCAAACCCTGCTTCACCTCCAGCATTCAGAATAGTGTTAAATATTTAAAAATGTGTTTTTAATTTGTAAGGGGGGGGGTCATACTCAGAGGCTTGCTGTGTGAAGGGGGTCACCAATACAGAAGTATGAGAACCACTGATCTAGTAGGCCATTTGTTACAACTCATAAGAACACAAGAATGGCCATACTGGGTCAGACCAAAGGTCCATCTAATGCAGTACCATCTTCCGACAGTGGCCAGTGGCAGGTGCCCCAGAGGGAATGAACAAAACACATAGTCATCAAGTGATCCATCCCCTGTCGCCCCTTCCCAGCTTCTGGCAAACAGAGGCTAGGGACACCATCCCTGCCCATCCTGGCTAATAGCCATTGATGGACCTATCCTCCATGAATTTATGTAGTTCTTTTTTGAACTCTGTTATAGTCTTGGCCTTCACAACATCCTCTGGCAATGAGTTCCACAGGTTGACTGTGTGTTGTGGGAAGAAATACTTCCTTTTGTTTGTTTTTAAACTTGCTGCCTATTAATTTAATTTGGTGACCCCTGGTTCTTGTGTTATGAGAGGGAGTAAATAACACTTCCTTATTTACTTTTTCCAAACCAGTCACGATTTTATAGACCTCAATCATATCCACCCCCCTTAGTCGTCTCTTTGCCAAGCTGCGAAAGTCCCAATCTTCTTAATCTCTCCTCATATGAAAGCTGTTCCATACCCCTAATCATTTTTGTTGCCCTTTTCTGAACCTTTCCCAATTCCAATAGATCTTTTTTGAGATGGGGTGACCACATCTGCACTCTATTAGCATCTTGTCATAACTTTATTACCCTGCTTGTCTAAGCTTTATGGGGGGAAATTATATCGTGTAAAATTAGCAGGTAGGTATGTAGGGCTATTTCACTTATATTTAGGTTCATGTGTTTGATGCTTAGTTTCGCGCGCTCTCGTATAAAGGCTACTAGATCTGATAAAAAATAAACAATTTTCTGTAATAGGAGTGTGCAAATAGTGTGTGTAATAGCAAAATCTGGTAGCTTAGAGAACAACCAAGATGGAACTTACTCCTCTCAAAGAGAGAAGGTGTAGTCTATGCTTTGAGAAGGGGATTGGGAGTAAGGATTCCTGAGTTTTGTTCCTAGCTCAGCCACAGAATTGCTTATGTTTTTGAGCAAGTTGCTGATCCTTTCCCTATTGGTGACGTGGAGATGATTCCTAAAATGAATGTAAGCAGTTTCATTTTGAGATACACAGATGGAAGATAGCTATATACGTTCTTGGTGGTGGTGGTGTCTTATATCTTTGCCCCTCAAATGGCTGATGCTTCAAAATGTAACTCTGCTTTTGGTGTTCTTTACCTGGAGACTGTGGAACAAATATGAACTTGAGCAGAAGAGCTTTAAAAAGTATTTCTGTGGAAACTGTATAACCTTAGAGGGGACCTCTACCATTTCTGGTGGACTTTACTAGCCATTCAGTTTTTTTGATCACATGAAAAGCCTAATCAGATCTATAACCCGCTAAACCTCTTTTTTAATCTGGAAGGCCTTGCACTGAATAATACTCAATACAACAGACAAATAAACAATGTTTCAAACTTAGATGCCTTATGACTATCAGAGATTCAGTAGCCTGCTAGTTGTAAAAGAGCTGTACCTGCCTTCTGTGTTTAATTATGGAGAAACTTACCAACCCCTTTCCCAAAAATGGCACATTGACGTTGATGTAGCTTTATGGCACATTTCATTTTAAACTAGCTCTCTGGTCTGTAGCCTACGTTTTTCAAAATGACTAGTGATATTTAGGTGCCCAAATTTCTGGGTGTCCAATTTAAGTCACCTTTAAAGGAATCTGATTTTTCAGACAGTGTTGGGCACCTAAAATCACTTGCCACTTTTGAAAATTTAGGACCACTGACTATAGTATCTAGAGGTTAATGTGACCTGTTCGCAAACTAAGAGGGCAAATAAATCAGTTCACCACCCAAACTTTCCATTCCTTTTAACTTTGTTAAGAAAACACTTCTCCTTGTATCTAACAAGTGTAACTAATATATTCATAATGTATATATCTAGATGTATTCTGCATGATACTCTCACATACAATTTTATCATGTTGTATCCACACTGTTTTCTTCTTTAAGAAAGCAATAAAATCTATAGATAAAAAATTACTGTAACCAATGCTTTTCTCCACAGTGCAGATCTGTCAAAAGCACTCTCCATATTTAGTGTAACAGAGTTGAAAATAATTTTTTGACCTCTAGGGCCTCATTTCTGTCCTCTCCACTGTAGTTGGGATTCATGCTGACATGTTGCTTTTCATGTTGGCATCATCTTAAATGATGATTTTCTTAACGTCCTACAAGGCTAGCAGCACCATGGCCTTGTAATGTCACTGGAAAGCATTCTGTAGAGATACTTGTGTGGAGATTTCTGTTAACCTACAAGTTAATGTCTTTACACTGGCTTCAGCAGTTGTGCTGTGAAGGTATATACAGAATACTATAAACTGCTTCTGAAGTCCCTTTGTAGAGAGGGGGAGCTATCTAGAGGCAGTAAAATGGATCGTTCTGGATTGAAGTTTGATGCTTAGCACTGAAATGTGAAATCCTGATTTGAAGAGGGATGTGGAGATGTTCTTGGTGTCAATATTTAATATCAGTATCTGCTGCATTCCACAAAGTTATGATCTCTGTTTAAAAGGAAAACTAAACTGATTCTTTTTTCTCTTACTGTTTCAGAAGTGTGTTGGTCTTGTCTCAGCATGCCTTGAGCCTGTAGTGCATTTTTTATAATGATTGTTAACTGAAACCTGTTAACTTACAGTATTTCTCACACTGAGTTAGGAGGAAACCTACCCTTTTAAAAAAATTTCCTGCATGCAACTTCTGACAGAGGCTACTAAGGAATTAAAGTACTGTCAGTCTCTGTAGAAGCACTTTACCAATGGTGTCCAATACAAGTGAAATTAATTAGTGTGACTGTAGTCATCTTCTCCTCACTGAAGGCAAAGTGTTTGTTTCAGTCTAGTGAAGCATACTTGTTTCATCAACTTCTGGCCTGAACATGAAAGAAGCGAGAGGATGAAGTCTTAAATTACTTAGCTGTGTTATTTAATAGCATCTTAAACTCTTGAAAATGAAGCGATTTTAAAAATCTAATTCTAATCACCTTTTTTATGTTGCTCTGTTTACCTTTTTCCCTTTCTTCTGATTGTATTATGAAATTAGACTGGTCTGTTAGTTTCATTTCCCGTTTCTCATACATTAGAAGAATGCTACAGAACTTGGGTTGCAAACACACTCTAGAGGAGTGCTTAAAAGTGGGAGGGAAAAATTTGGAACTCTCCCTGCCCTGCGCCTCCCTCTCCCCCACCCCTTTTATTCTGTATAAAGAAGGCATGAGAGGTTGCTGCTTTTCCAGAAAAGAATGGACAGGGTGTTTCTTGTTGTTGTTGTTACATTGGAATTTAAGGTTTTATCTATCCTCAAACTCTATGGTGACTGGAGATAAGTGGTGCCATTACCAGAGTCACGTGAAAGTTGAGCAATTGAGCAAGGAAGGGCTGTTTAGCTACACTGTTCAAAAATTATTTTTGGTTGTTAACATGTTTAATTTCAGTGACTGACCAACATTTTGGAGATATCCTTAATAAAGACTCAATCCCAGTAACCCTTTAATTAAGATGTGAGAGCACACAGTATACATCTTCTGAGACATTGGGGAAGTCAATAGTATGCAAGTCTTTAGGACAAATTCTGAAAGAACGAATGAAGAAAGACATGGATGTAAATGAGATAAAATGCAATATGGGTTTACCTAAGTTGGGTCACATTAGACTAAACTGATTTTTTGATAACTGATTCCTTAGACAAGGAAAATGTGGTAGACTTAATCTATCTTGACTTCCATAAAGCAGTCATATAGTAACACATGGGTAATTATTATTTAAGATGAAGAAAATAGGCATTAGTACAAGTGAGGAAGTAGCTAAAGGGGGAGGTAACAGTGGGTTGTGCTAAAAGGAGAATCATCAGCTGGAGAGACATTACTGCTACTTCCCCCCATCCCCTTCTTTTTCAATGCTGCACTACACAGTGATCCCTTCCAACCACAACCATGGCACATTTGGGAAGGTGTGGTTGCGTGACCCAGATTTCACCAAACGGGGCAGATTACTTGTTGAATTGTTTGCGGTTTAAGGGCCAGCATTGAAAACTTCCCCTATTTCCCCTAGGTGACCCTGTGCGATATCACTCTCCTGGGGGTAACAGACACAGCAAGAGAGCAGATGCTGCAAGTGTCTGGGTACAGACCTGGTCCTTATGCTGAAATGCTGTGTGCTGCAATGATGCCAGCAGATGTAATACTGGAGTGGTGCCGGAAAGTGTCCTATTGTGGTGGAGAAAGTAAGGCAGCCCTTCCCAGAGACCTTCTGCAAAGGATTGCAGAGTACCTCCATGAAAGCTTCCTAGAGATCTCCATGGAGGATTCCCGGGCCATCCACTACACCTACTTTTTTGTTCAGATTAATATTAAAAAATAACATGTAACCCCTACAGTTTACTCACCAGAGCTGCCTTCCCCAGCATCACGCTCCGCTGCCAACTGGTTCTATGAAGGGATGGGCTCCAGGGTTAAAAACAGTTCTTGGCTGTCTGGGAGAATGGATCCTCTGCTTGCCTACCTCACATTCTTCTTCTTCTCCTCCTCCTCCTCCTCGGCAACAATGTCCTCATTGTTGCTCAAGATCGCCCGGGGCTCCTGGGAGGTATCAACGGAGCCTGTCAGGGTTGTGGTTGGGTTTTTTAATGATATAATCAGACTGATTTTTGTCATACTTTGGGTGTCATATATGGCAGACACTGCTACTGAATGAAAGTAATGTTGAAGAGCTGCTGGAAGCCTGGAACAGGGACTTAAATTATTATGTTGGTTGTCTTTGATTACAGCAGTGATAGTCAATGTGTCTCACTTGAGGCTCATCAAACATATCCATATTTGTTGTTCTGCTTTAGTAAACAATTTTGTTATGGCGCATTTGATCTTGAATAAGCTGACTTCCTGCACTTCTTAAAATGAGCAAGAGTCCCTTTTTAAGCTTGTTACTTAACACTTGACAATGTTTACATTTTACATTGCAAGAATTTTTTTTTGACTACAGTAGAATCCACTTATTAGCAACCTGTTGGTTCCCAGCAAAAAAGCTGATGATCTATCTAAAGGTTTCCAGTAAGAGGAAGATAGATTTGCATGGCTGCAGCTAGTGAAGGAAGCGCTAGGGTGTGCTTTCCCTGGCTGCAGCCCTGCAGACTTACCTGCAGCTGGAAGGGAAGACAGTGAGCAGGGCAGCAGCGAGGTCTGTGGGGCTGCATCAAGAAGGGCACATAGATTCATAGATATTAAGGTCAGAAGGGACCATTATGATCATCTAGTCTGACCTCCTGCACAACGCAGGCCACAGAATCTCACCCACCCGCTCCTACGAAAAACCTCTCACCTATGTCTGAGTTATTGAAGTCCTCAAATCGTGGCTTAAAGACTTCAAGGAGCAGAGAATCCTCCATCAAGTGACCCATGCCCCATGCTGCAGAGGAAGATGGAAAAACCTCCAGGGCCTCTTCCAATCTGCCTGGAGGAAAATTCCTTCCCAACCCCAAATATGGTGATCAGCTAAACCCTGAGCATATGGGCAAGATTCACCATCCAGATACCCAGGAAGGAAGTTCTGGGATTTGCCAAACCCAGGGCCCAATTGCAAGAGCAGGATGCAGCACAGAGAGGTACTGTGTAGCCCTCTGGATCCCCAGCATCTGCTCCCCACGGAAGGCCCCAGCATCTGGGTTTCAGTCCCCCTTCCTACTGCTGCCCGGCCTGCAGCCTCAGGCAGGTTTGTAGGGCTGCAGCCAAGGAAGGCGCATCAAAAAGTTGTCAGTTGGATGTACTGGTGACAGGCATGTGACTTAAGTCCCATTAACATTAGAGTCAATGGGAAGGGATTGGTTCCCAGCACAATGTTGCTCTTAATCAGTTGTTAATAATAGGATTATTATTAAGCACCATCCACTATATAATCAGTTGTTTTTGTTTTACCGCTTCCTTCAACTTCAGAGACGTTAAGTCAGATACATTCATACACTGTTTAGTAATCACTAAACACTAATCTTCTATTCACTCTGTTGACCAGCTGCTTCCATGTTTACTGCAATTAGAATGAGAAACAACCACATAGTGAATTCAGCCATATGAAAACTGAAAAATAAAGCCAGCTTTAAAGAGAACTATGGTTTCAAGTGCCCTGACCACCTTTCGGAAGCTTATCGATCCTTGCAAAGCAAGTCCTTGTAACATTTCCCACTCCTCTCTTGTGAACATTCAGTAACAGTTGAGTCCACAAACTGGCCACACCCCTTCTCCAATCACTAGTACCTCCATCCCTTTTCTCTAAATTTCTTGTTAGTTGTATAACTTTCTCATTGTTTTTAATAAGCATAAGAACCACCCATATGTCATTACCACTTCTCTCTCAACTTTTCAGAATAATTTCAATCTGTGAATGAAAGCTAGATCCTATTGTTTCTAGTATTAAAAATAAAAAAATGAAATACATGCGTTAATGCAAATGTTTATGAAGTAAAGTTTGGGTGCATTTTTTTTTTAAATGAATCCTACCAACTGCCTAGGGTCCCCTCCCTGCCACACAAAAAAGAGAAAATCCTAATTAAAATCTAGGGGGTGCAGAACAAGTGGGTTGTTCATTTACAGAACAATTCTGGGTTTTTTCATAACCTGTACAGCAGCTGAGTAAATTCTGCTGACTCATCATGGTGGTTGTGGGTTGTGAACTTCACCAGCATATAAAGGTGTGTGTGTGGGGGGGTGTCCCTCTAAGCAAAGCTTTGAGAAAAAGCTTAGGCTGAAGTTTTTTGTGGTGTTGGTGCTTCAACCACCAATAAAGCCAAACCCCACAATTGGAATAAGTTTGGACTATGTACTAACTTTTGTATGTTCTACTCGGATCAGGAACACCATTTCTCACACAGCCGTGTATCAGTTTGGGACTGTGCCAGAAGAAAAATGAGGAGTAAATGTCAGGGACCTTAACTGATAGTCTAGGAAAATCATAGAATATTAGGGTTTGAAGAGACCTCAGGAGGTCATCTAGTCCATATGAATAACAGTAAATACAGGTCAAGCAGGGAGTGCCGTGCCCTAGTCTAGGAGTAGGGTCCATATTCTGGGTTTGTTCCTATCGAGAGTTCATATATTGAAAGCACGAGTGAATATGGTCTTTGTCTCAGATTTCTCTCTCTCTAAGTGTATGTCTACACTTCAGTCAGAGGTTTAATTGCAGCTTGGGTAGACATACCTGTGCCAGCTTTTTCCATATCTATACTGCTAAAAATAGCAGTGTAAATATGCTAGCATGGGCTTCAACATGAGCTATACAAGCACGCCAAGGACCCTGGGTATGTACTTCCATTGCTAGTCCACGCTGAAGCTCATGCCACTGCATCTACGCTGCTATTTTTAATAGTGCTGATATGTCTACTCAAGCTGCACTGACACCTTGGATGCTACGTAGACACCCTAACCATGCTTCTGTCTAAAGATGTTGAAAGGAGGGGGTGAGTGTGACTTCTTGTTTTGTTTATACAAATGTCCGGCAAGTTCTAATGGATCGGCAAGTTCTAATGGAATTGTCCTTTTCTTCTTTTGGGGGGCCAGGTAGGGTGAAGACAGCATAGCTATTTCTTTCACTGAATTGTGAAATCCTGTTTAATCTTCAAACTGGCGATGTCAAGGGTGCCGAGTCCTCCTCCTCCGGCAGAAATGTCGAGTGGACCTGTAGCAGAAAGCTGGTGCTACACTCAGGTAAATTCACAGTGTGCTCAGATGGTCAGTTTACTAAGATTACACCATACAAAAAGAAGATTGGTGATCTAAACAAATTTAGAGCCCAGGTTTTCAGAGGTGAAAGTCTAATTACCAACTAACTAAACCAATGCAACTAGGACTACATCAGATTTGAGATACAAATATTTAGACTGCTCCATCTCTAAACTCACTGTTTTTTCTTGTGGATCTGCCTATGAATGGAAGCAGCATGGGCTGAGTCAAGTCAGAGGGAGACTGTGTCTCTATCTCCTTCCTTCTTTCCTGTCTCACTTTTATGGAACTTCCTGAGGTAGACTGAAAAAGTTGTGATGGTCCATTTTGGACATGCAGCTATTATAGAATTAGATTAGTTTTTGCTTCCCTTGGGTTACTTTTCACACACACAAGAGGAAGTCAAGTGCCTTGTCAGAACCCACCATAGGTTGCTATGCAGTGCAGTCATGGGTATGGGCAGATCTTAGTGATGTCCTTGGATTAGTAATATAATGATGTGGTTGTTTGTTCTTCCCCTATACCTGTTCATTGTGCATAAGCATGACCCTGAATTGCTTCCTTGTTTTGAATCTTCAGATTAAGGTGGTAAAGTTTTCATACATGTGGACCATAAACAATTTCAGCTTCTGCCGGGAGGAAATGGGTGAGGTCATCAAAAGTTCAACGTTTTCATCAGGAGCCAATGATAAACTGAAATGGTAAGAAACATAGCAGAAGATACTCCTCACCCAGCATATACAGACCGGAGAGATATGTTAATGCCCTTAGTAGACTGGGAAACATCAAGCTTATCTAAACTGCAGAGGGGTCCCGGTTCCCTTGGGCACACACAACATACACTCAGGAAAAAGAGAGTGTTGCCTTGGCACAGTGTTTGGGTACATACAACATGGACATCAGGATCTGTCTCTGTAGTTTATGGTCTTTATACTTTGCTAATGGAGACTGTTAATAAGCGTGTAGCCCTTTCATGATTTTGAATTGATTGTCTTGTAGACAGATTCATATTTCTGGACCTATCTAAGTGCCAATACAGGATTTGTAAATTAGAAGAAATATCACAGTGTTCTTGTTTTTGTTTACCGTAGTCAATGATCAGTGTAGCAGAACTTATTTGCTGTACACTTTATTGTGTAAACTTTATAATACTCTTCCATTGAAAGCTGTGAAGGTTTTGCCGGAAAACTGTTCCGAACATCTCATGCAGATGTCTATTTCTACAGGTGTTTGCGTGTGAACCCTAAGGGCTTGGATGAAGAAAGTAAAGATTACCTGTCCCTTTACCTATTATTGGTTAGCTGTCCAAAGAGTGAAGTTCGTGCAAAGTTCAAATTCTCCATCCTCAATGCTAAAGGAGAAGAAACAAAAGCAATGGGTATGTGTAGGTCTTATCTGTTTGGGTCACTTGTGTTCTATGTTTGTTCATGCTAACAGCGCCAGCATTTGTTTGAATCAACATATCTGTCTTTCAGAGAGCCAGCGAGCATATCGATTTGTACAGGGCAAGGACTGGGGATTCAAGAAGTTCATTAGAAGAGACTTTCTCTTGGATGAGGCCAATGGACTTCTTCCAGATGACAAACTCACTCTCTTCTGTGAGGCAAGTCTCTTTGTTCAGCTGAAATACTAGCAATTCTATTGGCTTCAGATACTTACAACTGTCTTTCGGGATTGGTTTTTAAGGCGTCACAGGTGGACCCCCTGTGGGGGAGGAGTGTTGGCTATGTTTACAGTGCTGTATGGGATTATTTTTTTTTATTTTTATTAATTTATGACTGACCACAATATTGCCCCTTCATTTATTTTTGGTTGCTGTGTTTCTGAGGTTACCTGCAGAGGTAAAGGACAACAGCCAAACACATTCAGATGCTCCTTGTCATTCCAGCTCTGGTTCTATATCAACAACACATGATTTGACACTCACTGGAACAGTAATCAACTCAGGGGTTTTTTGGTCCCAAATACTTGATAATATAAGTGAGTCCACGAATAAATTTGGTGATGGAGCAGATGTAATGTGAAGATTCCTAAACTTACCCACCATACATCACTGTTACAGTAGGAAACATTTCTTTATAGCAGTGTGTAGTTTTTGATTGTTAAATATATACCTTGCTTGGGTCCCTAAGAACTTAGTCTCCTCTGCAAAGGCTGTCATAGAGTAAAACCTCTGATACCTGTCTGAGTCGAAGGGAGAACTTCAGCTAATGACTGATTGTTGCCCAGTTCTGTGGGAAAATGTTTCAACTGGTAGCTACGCAGGAATAATATTCTGAAGGTCTGTCACTATGAAGACGAATCCAGTGTTCAAACTGAGCAGGGACTCCCCTTGTGAGTTAGAGTGCATTTGAATTAAAAACTGCAACGGTTTGGGACTGTAGTGGAGCAAGAACTGCACACAAATATCTTGAAACTGAAAGATATTGATATCCCTTTTGGAGTTCAAGAACAAGCCACATGAATAGTATGTACCTTTGAAGAGGACACAGCAGTGGTAATTTATGTAAACTGTCAGGGACGCATTGAACAGCTCTTAGACTGATCATGAATGGCTTGAAATTTTGCTTTATGTGCAAAAGGACATACTCTTCCAGAGCCTATGCTTGCAACACCAAACAACTAATCTTTTGCTGTTGACCTGGCTCGTGAGAAATAATTTTTGGAGAAATGAAAGATTTCCAAGAGTGTTATGAAGACCCCTCTCAAAAGAGTATATTTAGGGAGGGTCTCTTTAAAAGTGCTCAGTGTCGTCCTAGTTCCAAACATTTTACCATTAACGTCAGCTGGAGCATTCATTTAAATGGGAGCAGACTTTAGGTTAATACTGAGAGCGTTAGAAAATCCTACTTCTAGTATATTACATGATCTGTATTGTATTTGCTTAGTGAGATTTTCAAAAGTGCCTCACTGATTTAGGAACACAAGTTTTGTGGACTTTCATTGAAACTTCTGCTTTTAAGTCACCCAGGTGCTTCTGAAAATCCCAGTCTCCATGTTGTGCATCCAAGAGTATCTCTGATAAGAAATGGGCATTCTAACTATTCACTAGTGAGATTTAGAAAAGGGCTTCTCCTTTTAGTTTTCTGTGTTTTCTGAGTGTGTTCTAGCCTCCCTGAGGAAAAGAGTGGGGAATTTTCAATGTTCTCTGTCCTCTAGTTTCCTGTTTTCTGTGGGCAGTCTCTTATCTACAGCTATTTGGAGGCCTCCAAAGCACTGTAGAGCCATAAACCAAAATTAGGAGCCTAAATACAGTTATATAGTTTTATATGACATCCAGGCCTGAAAATGTTGGTCTTTAATCTAGTTCTTAAAGTGTCTCTCTTTGAGCCCCAGCATTCTGTTTTTCTTCATCCTTTACTGGAAATTAGTGTTCCTGGTACCTATGGGCCTTTGCCAGAAGGCAGGGACAGCTGGACCCCTTTTCCTATGTATCATGGACATGATTTTTCATGAGGGTAAAGTCTTTGCTTTTGCTGCAGGAGCCTCCTGAACCAAAAAAGGAAAGACTTCAATTACAGTTGTACAGGGTGGCTATATTCCAACATTATAGACTGTATCTATTTGCCTCAGCAGACACCTTGTTTAAGAGACTTATTCAATCAGTTATGTGCTAATTGTTGAGCCATTAGTGTCATGGTTGGGATCCATGCTTTAATTTTTGTAGTAATGTTTTTATGGTTGGGGAGAATATTTTGGATGAGGCCTGTGTAGCTTTAGCAATTTTTGTTTCTCTTTCCTTTTATTATTATTATGAATGACTATGAATTGCCATGAATGACAATGAATAGTCAGTGGGCCAGGGAAAGAGAATGAGTGTGACTTTATAGCCTGGTAGTTAGGGCACTCGCCAAGGATGTGGGAGATCTGACTTCAAGTTCCTGCTTCAGTTGCTGTGTAATTACTTCTAAAAAGTGGAACAGCTTCAAGAGACAAGATGGAGAAAGACCCACACCAGAAAATCCCATAGCTGGTGGTTGGGGCATTGTCCTGCAATGTGGGAGACCCAATTTCAAATCCCTTCTCCATTAGGCAGAGGGAGGAATTGAACCCAGGTTTCCCATCTCCCAGGAGAGTGCCCTAATCACTGGGCTAAAAGTTATAAGGAGGGTACCAGCAGCTCCTCCTCCTCCTCTTCCTGTTCTGTGAATCATAGGGTTAGAAGGGACCACAAGAGTCATTTAGTCTAACCCCCTGCCAAGATGTAGGATTTGTTATGTCTAAACCATTCAAGACCAATGGCAATCCAGCCTCCCTTTGAAAACTCCCAGGGAAGAAGCTTCTACAACCTCCCTAGGCAGTCTGTTCCATTGTCCTACTGTTCTTACAGTTAGGAAGTTTTTCCTGAGATTTAATCTAAATCTGCTATGCTATAGTTTGAACCCATTGTCTCTTGTCATGCCCTCTGTGGCGAAAGAGAACAACTTTTCTCCATCTTTTTTTATGGCAGCCTTTCAAATATCTGAAGACGGCTAGCTTATCCCCCGCTTAATCTCCTCTTTTCCAAACCGAACATACCCAGTTCCTTCAGCCTTTGCTCACATGGCTTGCATTCAGTCCCTTTGATCATCTTTGTTGCTTGCCTCTGGATCCTTACCAGTTTCTCTATACCCTTTCTATACATTGGTGACCAAAACTTGTTTTCCTTTGACATGAACTGAAACTTTTTTCAATTTTTTTGAATGGCCAGCGAACCAAAAAAAGCATTATTTGCCCAGCTGTCATTCCGTATCGTTAAGCCAAGTGTCTGCATTTCCTCCAGAGAAAAAGAGAATTTGTTCCTGGTCTCACATGGCAACCTTTTTTCCTGTTGTCTGTTCCATGGTTTGTTCTGTCTGTCTGTCTATATTCATTGTGCAGGAGGAGAAGCTTAAGTTTATAGGTTGCTGATGTTGGAGGGAAAGGGAATGTAATTTGTAAGCTTAAAGTTGTTGAGAAGGAACTTTTGTTGGCTTTTGCTGATGCTGTAAGTTTCTTACCACATAAACAGGTGTGCCATATGCTCTTCTAACACTTCTCTGCTGGCCACAGGTGCTGAGTGCTACTCTTTGCATCTGTGCTTTCGTTCAGCAAGAATGTTACCCACTCAGAAGCTCTCTAAGGAATTGGGAACACTTGGTGTTGAGAGACTATTGTGTGGGGGTTGTCAGTGGTATGTAGGGTTTTGGGGTTGTTGGGGTTTTTTTTGGGGGGGGAGGTTAAAGGTCAGTTCTGTATAGACCAGAAGATTGCTTAATTGTCTGTCTCTCAGCTGCACTTTCTCTGTTTTGTTAGCTTTTCTAAAAAGTCCCCACTCCTTTGTTCATCTCTAAGGCTGACCCCTGATATCAACTTATTGAGAATGCCATTGGGGAGGAGAATAATGGTCCTTGTCTAGCATTTTCAATTCACATCCCACTTGCTCATCAGTTTGGAGATTCTCTGGACTGTCTGGTGTTTTGCTCTCCAAGACTGCATTACCTTTTGCTGTTAAATCGCTCTCTAATTCCAGGAACGTAACTGGCTACAGAGGATTGATACTTGCAGCCTGGAGAGAATGGATGGTTTAGTCTTTCCTTGATGAGTCCTTTGGTTATTCTTTCCAGATAATTTATTTTCTTCATTCCAGGAAGGAATTCACTATGCAGATATCTGGAAAATCTTATTTGGCTGATTCAAAGTCAAAATTCTGGACCCTGAGTATTCATTGCTGAGCTCAGATTTGGAATTCCTCTTACATGAGTCTGAGAAGGGCCTCAGTCATAGCTCTTTGAGTTCAAGTCACTGTTCTTGAAGACCTCTTTTTAACAGGTCAAGAAGACGTTATCGTTTATGTACTTAGGTGTCTGCTACTTCCTGAAAGCTGTCAAGAAACTGAGTCCAGCCATCAGATCCTGTAGCCAGTTGGCCCTTAATTTGGACCTAATGCATTGATGAAACCTTCCTTTTGAGTTATCAGGGAAGATCTCCCTCTATTTCCTTAAAGCTGGTTCCTTGAGTCTATAATGCTTGTCAGGAGGATACAAGAATTGAGGGTCTTCTTTTACAGAACCTTGTCAAGGAAAGACTGGAAAAAGGTTTATTAAGGCGACATTCTCTGACATTCACTCCAAAAGCTTAATCTCCCTTTCTTCTTTACTCAAGAAGCTTCCCTTCCTTGAGGTCCATCTTCACTTGTCAGATATTGTTAGGGTTCTGAAATTTACCTTGGACAGGACAGAACAAAACAAGTACAGCTGCAGCCATCCAAGTTTCACTTGTGCTGCTCCTATCAGTGTTCCTCAATTTTGTAGTGCTATGGGGTGAAAGTAATTTAATCTCCATGGTCCATTCAGTCTTTGCCCAATCTGAGTCTGCCAAAAAAGGTGTCATTTGTCATCTGCAGTATGGATTCCTATCCACTAGAAATAGAAAAGATATCACTAAGGTTCACATTTTGTCACGATTATTTTTAGTAAAAGGCACAGACAGGTCATGGGCTTCTGTGAATTTTTGTTTATTGCCCGTGACCTGTCTGTGCCTTTTACTAAAAACTGGGGGATGGGGGGGTGCAGCTAACAGCACCATAGCCCCCGCAGCTGCTGCTGGGAGCTCCGGGGCACCCGTTGCCCAAGGGCATAGAGCTGAAGTAGAAAATGTCACTGAGGTCTTTGAAAGTCACAGAATCCGTGGTCGCTCTGACAAAATCATATCCTTAGACATTACTAACTCATTTCACATAGGTTTCCACAGCCATCACATGGTAGCTACTTTTGGTTCCTACCTAACTTGGCTGAGATTAGAGCTAGTGACCAGGGATCCTCTCCAAATCCCCTGAGTTCTCCAATCCTCTCACTAGTTGTAACTATTTTTCTTACCCAAGATAGAAATTCATTGCTTGTAGATATGTATCATTGTAAAAGAAGTGGGGGTGCTGAACTTTGCAAGAGGAATACTGGAGCTGAACCAGAGACGGCAATGGTGGAAAAATCTGTAGAGTAGACAACTCATTAGGTGCACAGAATATGTCTTACGTTGGTCAGACTCTTCTTTTGTTATGAGCTCTGTGGATCAAGTGCTTGATTATAGAAGACATTTGTACATCTGTGACTTTTCCTGTGTATCACTGTCTCTGACAGCTGCTTGTAGCATTGTCTGTGAAAAAGCTTCTCTATGGGGTAGACTCCAAAAAGTTGATCTAGAGAAAGAACTAGGTCAGGAGTGGTGTCCAGAAGATGGGGACTGTTTTCCAGCCCTGTTGAGGGTGTTGCCAAATTGGATGGAGGTGGCTTTAGTTTGGGATCTAGCAGGGGAGGACTTGGATGGAGACTGTCTCTGATATAGATGGCTCTTCAATTGTGCCTATATCTAGTTCCACTGTGTTTCATTTGGGCAGTGAGGGTCTGATCTCTGTCTCCCTTCACATGTCCTGGAAAGTGAAGCCTGTTGTAGACAAATTAACACTCTGCTTCTTTTCAGGTGAGTGTGGTACAGGACTCAGTCAATATCTCTGGCCAGAACACCATGAACATGGTGAAGGTACCTGAGTGCCGCTTGGCGGATGAGTTAGGAGGACTCTGGGAGAATTCTCGCTTCACGGACTGCTGTCTGTGTGTTGCAGGCCAGGAGTTCCAGGCTCACAAAGCCATACTGGCAGGTCGGTATTGACTAGTGCAGGTCTTAGCAGGATGGGAGACAGCAGCATCATGGCAGATGGAGTGCTCTCATAAGAAGTCTTTGAGATACTTCTGCTTTTAGGAAAATGCTCCAGGAAATAGCAGCAAAAGGTGCCTCAGATCCCTGCCAACTGTAGTTCTATAGTGAAAGATCCTGCTTTGAATATGGCAGCTAATTTACTGCCATAATGTTGCTGCGGTGGGGGTTCTCTTCCCCTTTAATGGAATTGCCTGCTTCCTCACTAGATGAGAATGGTGGGGAGGGATGTTTGTGACTGACACTGTAATGTGTCCCCCAGAGCAGCTGTGGAGGGAGGTTACCAGCTTTTTCTGAAGCATCTTTGTTCAGTGCCATGAAATATATTTGACTGCATTAGATCTCTGCATTTGCTCTTCAGCCTTGTCTGAAGGGCCACAGGAAACCCTGACTTACACATTTGGAAGTTACATTGGCACTGGGTAACCAAAGAAGTTTATAGGTGTAATAGTATTTTGAGTTTTTGACTGCTGCTATCTTGTAATATTTCCTGTCTTAATACCAGGGAAATTGGGGAGGGAAAGCTATTGGTTATTACACCTTCTCCCCCAGAGGAGCTGAAGGTTATATCTCTAGTATTTTAATTGTATTTGTTTTATTTTTTCCCCCACCCCACCCCACCCAGCACGTTCCCCAGTTTTCAGTGCCATGTTTGAACATGAGATGGAAGAAAGTAAAAAGGTAAGTGTCTAAAGAGAGAAGGAGCTTTCTCAGCTGGGTGACTAGATCTCAAGTCAATTCTTAATATCCTTGATGACTTGAGAATGTCAGGTAGCAGCTGATGTAACTCATGAGTGCAAATTTTTGAACATTTTGGGTTTTTTTCATATTGGATACAGGACTCTGCTTTAGCTGCCCTGGAGGGAGGAAGAAAGATCAGTGAGACAGTTGTGATCTTTGTTACCCTTGAGAAAGAGTGTGCGGTAGGAGAGGGACAATTAGAGGATATTAAATAAAACAGAACCTTTTTTACTCCCTCTACGCACTTTTGTGAGTAGTACATCTTGCTTAAGAGTTCTCTGTATAAATAATTTCAAAATTCAGAAAACTCTAGTGTAAAGAGATCTGTCTCTAGCATCATGTCAGGATCTTAATAATCTTCATTCTCCTGAAACAGAATCGGGTTGAAATCAATGATGTGGAACCTGAAGTTTTTAAGGAAATGATGTGCTTTATTTACACGGGGAAGGCACCAAACCTCGACAAAATGGCTGACGATCTGCTGGCAGCTGCAGACAAGGTGCAGTTGGGATTTGTGGTTGTTCGGGGGATTGGCAATGACATATGCTTCGTTTTACATGATGAGCCTTGGAGATGGCTGCATTGATGTTTTCTCAGAGATCCTTGAACTGTACTAAGGGAGTGTTGGGTGAGGTTAAATGAGCGTGTGTGTGAACGTGCTCTCATGCACATGTGTTTATTGCTGAAAAATACACCTAGGCAGTTCTGTTGAACTGCTCCTATTAGCTGGACCTGGTCTTTATATAACATAGAAAAAATTATAGAAATACAAAATGTAACTCTTAAGAGGAATTAATGCAAACCACTCTGTCCTCAGCTCAAGTAGTGAGAGGAAATAGAGCACCTCTGTTCTATTAAATTCGTGAGGGTCATAAATATTTGTCCCAAGTGCTCCTTTGAAAAACTGTCCTAGAACTCAGGGTTCATCTCTGTTTGTCATAGTCTAGCGTATGAGCTGGGGATGAGGTAGGAGGCAAGTTCAGAATGGAACCAGAAATAAGTGGCCAGGGCCCCTAAATCTCAGAAGTAGCATTCTGTTTTGCCAGACAGGGATCATAGTCTTAGTCTTTGCTTTTTCCCTCTGGGCTGGCTGGTAGTGGCAGCTTCTAGCAGGGATGCCCTGAACATAAGGGAGATGGAGAATGATGTTTGCAGTTTGAGGAGAAATGGATGCACTGGAGGAAGCTTCTTGCCTTAACCCTGCTGTGACTTTGCAGGGCTAATGCAGGGAGGTATGGGGGATATTTTGGCTAGAGGGCTGGTGGTAGTCCTTGTCTGGCAAGAGCACTGCAGTGGCCTAGCCTGCCAGCCTCTGTCCACCTCCCTTTGGAGCACCAAGGACAGAAGATGCGTTGCTGGCCTATGAGTCATATTTACTGGTGGAAATTCTTAATCTATAACCAGAATTTTTATTTCCTTTCTTTTGCTTTTAAAAGTGAACTTAGTGCTGGTGAAAGGTGCCAGTTTGACAGCACTGGAGACTAAAGTCCTCTATTTATCCACCAAACAGGTTCAGCACGGGTAGCAGCAGTGCAAGATTCTCCACACTGCCCTGCCATTGTGCCTCAACTCTGACCTGGAGGGACCACCTCTAGGGGTGAGAGCGTAGTTCAGTCTCCATGCTTCTTCAGTCCTTGGATTCTCTTGTGGGTGCCAGTTAGCGTGGTGGATTTTAAGATGTGGATGCATGTAACTTTGTTCCACACAAACCACCATGCAGCCATCAAATAGTAACTACTTCCTGTCGCTACTGACCAGGGCCTAATTGAAACTGGTGATGTGGAGGTGAAATGCTCCATATGGGGACTTCGTAACCCCATAACTAGAATTAAAATGGGGAATAATACAAGCAGATCCACGGGCACAGTATAACCATTGCCATGTGTTTTATTCTGTATTTAAAGAGTATTGATTGAAAGCTCATATATCATCTTTAACTGAGGCTAGAGTAAATAAAGAGCAGAAGTATATTGAGGGCAGAGAGTCAGCTTTACGTTTGAATTTCTTGGCTTTTAATATAGCTTTTCCTTTTAAACTCCTCGTGTGTCTTTTTTAAAAGCAGAAACAGAATCTTTCGTGAAAGCATATAAAACATCTAATATTTGCCCAAGAGACCTGAAACAGCTTCTTCTGAACTCTTCCAGTCTCTTGGGAGAAAACATGTAATTAGACCCAAAACAAAACAAAACATGTCTTCTAAACCCAGGAGACCCTATTTCAGTCTCTTGAGTAAGGATGCTATTAGGCAGTTTTTTCAAAAGTGTAAGAAAGAAAGAAAAAGAAACTAACTAACTAACTAACTTTGTACCTGAGAGACCAGAATGTCTACTTTGTGTCCAATTACATAACTGGGAGCTGTTATTCGTAGTGAAAATCCATATGAAAATTGTATGGGGGGGAAAGAAATTTATTCAGTATACACAATAATTTTAAGCTTCTATTAACACAGACAGTAATATGGAATAACTGCTTGCAAAACATCCTCCTTGACCCCTAGTTGAAACACTTTCAGTTAGAATTTACTAGATTAATTTGTATATTTCCCTTTCTCACAGAGAGGTCAAACTATTAAACAGACTTGCCATCCTCGCTTAGATTCTTTGGCAGGGGAAAACTGTCCTTGCTGTGAGTGCCATGGTTCAAACTGAAAGGACCATTATGATCAAGTTTTTTTATAAATGAAAAATGTCGTCTTCTCATATGAAGCCATTGATTTTGACCTTAACTATAATGGAATAAATTCCACCAGAATGTCTAAAAATTAGTTTTACACAATGCTTTTCATACTGTGAGCTTCAAAAATGAGGTGGACACCAGCACTGTAGTGACTGTAGGTAAACTAAGCAGCCCTTATGAGTCCAGAAGTAGTTCATACAGTCTCTCACATGTTAATGAGGATCTGCCATTAATACATCTTCTCATCCCAAAGGGTTCCAAAAAGCATTATAAACTATACACAAGGATCACTGTATCCACCACTGAAGTGTAGTTACCTCTCAGATGAAAAGCAGCATCTCTTTAACAACACTCAGTAATGATACTCATCATTTTAAGATAAGAAGTGAGGAAACCTTACCATGTTTAAGTATTAGGAGAATTTATGTAGTCTGAAAGTAACTACGCAAGTTAGAATTTGGTCAGAATACTGGGATTCCTGGCCTTATACTTGTGAAGGGCATCATGAGATTCATAATGAGTTAGAACCTCAGTTTTGTTTCATCCAAAAGACATCAACTCCAGGATCAGATCACACAGGCCAAGATTTTCAAAAGTAACTAGTGATTCTAGGTACCTTAACTTTTTGGTGCCCAACTGAAAGACTTTAAATTAAGTCTTATTTTAAGAGGCTGGATGCTCAGCATTTTCTAAAAATCAGATTCTTTTAAGCTGTCAAGTTCAGCACTCCAGATCACTGGTTGCTTTTCAAAACCTGGATCATAGTGTCTACAGATTGTTTGTTTCAGTACAGATTCAGGTGCTGCAGAAAGTGGTGTATGAGATTTGATAGCTGCTCTTCTTCTTAGTGTTCCCTTTCAGTTTCTTATCAGACTACTGACCTGGCCCTACTGAGACTGTTGCAACACAGGATGACTAGAAACTGTTTGAGAAACAGAAGCTAGAGTAGGGCTTTCGACCATGCTTTTCAGACGTGCTATGATACTTTCAGTTTCTACTTGGATTACCAAAAGAAACAGGTAGAAAGGGCCTCTGTTTAACATCTTAATATAAAAGTAGTACTTTGTGTTTGAGCAAGGTTCATCTTGACTTGCAGAGCATTAATGGCAAACAAACTGAGTGAAAGCTGCCAAAGCATTACTGGAACATAAGAACACCTATGGAGCATTTACCACAGAATAGGTTTGTCCACTGAACAAGAACCATATGTGTAGCAATGGGGTAAGAGAAGCACTAGGTTTCAGCAATACGTGGTGTGAAATATCTGAGATAATAGGAGTTTAAAATTAGAGTTCCAGGTCATCCTTAAGCATGACAACACCAGTAATGCTGTAACACAAGAAGGCCGGGATAAGAGTTATGGCTGATATGATGCCTGTCCATTCCTCTACTCAGGGTGGGCACATAATTACTCTACTCTTTTGCTGATCAGAAGCCTCTTATGAATACAGATTGCGTGTGTAACTAATAAAGTGGAGAGGTCTGTGCAGCATGATAGCATAGTCTTTGTAACTGAAGGGAGAAGCAACACAAATAAAGCTTCAGTGCAGATCAAATTAAGGCTTTCTCCATTGTAACCATAATTTGGCTTCTTTTTTACAGTATGCTCTGGAACGCTTGAAAGTGATGTGCGAGGATGCACTGTGCAGTAACCTGTCTGTGGAAAACGCAGCTGAGATTCTCATCCTGGCGGACCTACACAGTGCTGATCAGCTAAAAACTCAAGCTGTGGACTTCATTAACTAGTAAGTTTGCTCCAGTCTTACCCTTGGGGCAGGAATGAAACACATTTGGAGGAGAAAACAAACTCCTAAATTTACTCCAGTCTTCTTGTGATTAATAAACCCAGAGGATGGGGTTAGTGATCTTCTTTAACCTTATAGGTCTTTAGTACCCAAATACAAACATACATTTGTCTGGCATCCTAGAAAATGCCATTGTTTCTAAGGATGAATTAATGAGTTATCTCTGGGTCAGTTCCGGGGAGGAGTTTTCTGTAGACTATCGAACTGTCTTGCCATTTCTGTGTTGGTGAGAACTTAAAATGTAAAATACCACTAGAGGGAAATAGAAGTCATTAATATTTGTAAATGTTAATATAGCAGATATTTTCCTAAGTAAAATTGACTATATCGATGTCTGAAATCTCTTGTGGTGCTAGCTGATAATTCTCGTCTCCCAGCTATGTGGAGAAATCATATCTCTTGTCATGAATGGGGGTTAAAAGAGATGCATTGTGTCTTTCTGGCCTTGGAACATACATGTTTGAATTATTAAATCTTACCATGCTGAAGGGACAGTGCAAAGCAAAAGCTAAACCTGCAGGACCAAAACTTGTGAACATACTGTAAGTGATAACATGTGCACTAAACAAGAGAGATTCCAAAACAAGAGAGAGAGAACTTCCTCAGGGCATGTGAAAAAAATCTGTTTTAATATTGTTTACCCAGCAAAATCAATAACTCCAGATTTGTAATGTTCTGTTTTCTTTCTAGTCATGCTTCTGATGTCATGGAGACCTCAGGCTGGAAGTCTATGGTGGTATCACATCCCCATTTGGTGGCTGAGGCATATCGCTCTTTGGCCTCTGCACAGTGTCCCTTCCTGGGACCACCACGTAAGCGACTGAAGCAATCATAAGGCCGTGCCTGTCACATGACCCCATGTTTTTCTGGAAGCAGCAGCAGCCATTGCTGCTCTGACCTTGACCATCAGGTAGACAGCGCAATCTGAGGAGCTTTTACTCTGTTGTGGGGGGAAAGACTGCTTCATGACACCCAGACTTTTAAAAACAGCACCAAGTAACTTGGGGAGAGGGGGGAGGGTGGGCCTGGGGCTCAGGGGCTGTTCAACCTAACGAATCCCTGTCGCTGCATCGTCTGTGTGTTCCCTTCGACTTGGCTGAGTCAAAAACTACGGGGTTCTGTATAAGCACCTGCCCACTCAGACTATCCCAGTAGTGGTACTGGCGGGAAATAACATTTCTGTGTCTGACAGCACAGAACAAATTGTCAGACACCTGGAGCAAAGAGGACGTTTTAGTTTTGGAGAGAGTCGGAAAAGAAGAGAATTTCCAGTGAGGTTCCGAAGAGGAAATACGTGGTGGGAGCTCCAGTAGTATTTATATAAAAGAATTTAAGTCCTTCCAGTTGTGCTAAAAACTGGACATTTGTGTAACTCCTTAATGCCATTCAGCAACAAGAAGATCAGTTTCTCTGTTAGTAGCACTTGTATGTTGATTGCAAAAAAAAAAAAAAAAATCTTTATACTGAATGACAAGTTGAAGTGAAAAGGGACAGCAAAAGGCTGTGTGCTGAGGAGGATGTGAATAGACTAAAGGCAGCCTTTGCAAATCTACATTGGCTTTCCAGGACCGGGAAATCCTTGCTCTGAAGTGTGCTGTCTGACGAGGACAATGGTTACCTGTTTTTAGATATTGTGGGAAATGTTTTTGGCATTTTTCCCTGCTTTATTTTTTCCCCCTTTTTTTTAAAAAAAAAAAAGGAGAAGTTTTATTGTTCATGAATGCTGCGTCAAAGGTCCCTGTCCTGAGTTGCTAAATGATTCTTATCAACTGTTTGTACCTGACTTGCTGACTGTCTAGGAGCCAGTCCTGTTCCTTTCTATTAGTCACTCTTCTTACAGTGAAGAAGTTCCAAAATAGCTGGTAATTTTTTTCTTTTTGAAAATATAAATAATTACTATTTTGTACTGTGTGGTATCTTTTTTTTGTCTTTCTTGTTCCCTCTATTTTTAGACTCTTCCCAGTTGAAAACCAATTCCCAAAGGGTTCCGTTTCAGTCTGCTATAGGGTATAAACTGACACGCCGTTCCCAGAATTCAAATGGGATTTATTTAAGGGAGGTTGAGCACAGAGCTGCAATGCCAGATTACATTTTATTCCTCTTCTCAGGTATTTTGACAATATCTGTTAACATTTTGTTTTAATACTAGCTGCATAAAGTTGATCCCTAGCCTTACCTGTGTCTGTATTTATATATATTTATATATAAATATGGGAAGGGAGTGCAGTTGTTCAACTGATCTGGTTTATAACAGCAGTATGAAAGGCTGGATGGCTGAATGCAGGGGAGAGAGGTAATCTGTTTGGGCCATCTTTAGGCCCAGATATCCAGGGAGATTAAATTGAAGCACACTGCTTCAGGATGATGGGAAACCGTTGTGACTTCAAGATGTCCAGACTAAGGCATGAAATATACTATTGAGAACAATTTAGCTTTGTCTGGGAAATGGATTAGATGACTTTTGTTTCTAATTTCTGATTCTATTATGATTCCCTTTCACAGCCTTTGTCCCTTGTGTGAAAGAGAGAACCTCCATTCAAATGCTCCTGTTTTTTTTGTTTTGTTCTGTTTTTTTTTTTAAATCCTGATGCTGTCTATATTTTTATCAAATGGTGACTTGCAGGAAAGTGTTTCCCCCCACCCTCCCCTGTTTGCTAGGTCATTACCATACACACTGCCTTTTCCACATTTTACTTGGCTCGTAAATTCCCATAATATATCTGTTGCTTAAACTCTGACTCAACCTGTGTGGGATTTAGTATGCACTTCCTTTTTAGGTAGAGTGAAGCATGGAGCCAACTGTTCACATTCTCCCACTGCTCCAGCCTTGTAAGAGCTGCAAACTGGCATCCCCAAGTTATAACTACATTCTAACTTTAAAAGTTTGCTGCCAGCTAATTGAGAGGCATAAAGCTGTCTAATTATTCTAAGGAAGCTTTATTGTTTACTGAAAAGTTAAAACCACAAAGCTTTCAACCCTGTTGGGATAGCATGACCAACTGTTCTGGGAGTCTCCCTGGCTCAGCCTTTCCTGGGGATTCAGACATGCCTACCAGAAGGTAAATGGGTCTTGGCGTCACTTGTCCCACCCCTTCTTTGGGGAGGTACTTACTGGAAAGCAAATACAGATTTGGCAGCCTCTTTCCCAGAGGGATGGAGGTATACCTGCAGGAAGATAATCAGTTCTGGGACTTGTCTGTCCCAGCCTTTCCTGTAGGGCCAGATGTGTCTCCAGGGTACGCTCCGTGTCATGAAAGTTCTCTGAATTCGGATGCATGAAAGAGGCTACTTGTTCAGATTGTTCCAGGTGAATTAACACTTTATTTGTCAACTTCACTCTCTCTCTTTTTTTTTTTTTTTTAAATTGTAAATGATACAGCTGAAGCCATCTGGTTATAACAACATCAGAGCTGGAGCATACTGTTCATAAACCTCCCACTGACATCCTCCCCTCCCCAGATCTGAAATGTAATTTGAGTTAACTCGCAATCTGTGGCATGTGTCGTTACTGCAGAGATGTTGGTGCCAGTGGAACAGTTGGAGATTTGAATTCCACAAGGAGAGGCATTTTTATCAAAACAATATTTCAGAGAGACGTTTTTACAGAATCTTCTCGGCCACAGTGCGGCTATGCTGAGGGCCGAATTAAGTCTTTGGTCTTGGCCCTGTGGCCCCAATTTCTTCTTCCTCCCCCCAACTTCTCCCACCTTAATACAACGTTACAGGGATATACCCAAGCTTTTGTGTAGTCACACATCTGTCTCCATCTGCGTTTTATCTCCCTGCTCATACTTCCTCCAGTTGCTTCCACACTGAGCTAGGGGCTGCTACTTTCTCAGGGGGAATGAGAAATACCTGCATGAACTTATTAACTTCTTCAGGCAGCAGTAAGGTATACATCAGCCTAAGCCCAGAAGCAGTGTCTGCTTTTTCTGAGCATCCAAGCACCGAATAATCCGTTGCTGGCCAAAGAGATCTCTCACCGACTGCCCCTTGGGCTTTCTGTTTATTATAGCGTCAGAGTCTGCTGACAGGTTTCAGAGTAGCAGCCGTGTTAGTCTGTATTCGCAAAAAGAAAAGGAGGACTGTTAGAGACTAACAAATTTATTTGAGCATAAGCTTTTGTGAGCTTCAGCTCACTGCATCCGATGAAGTGAGCTGTAGCTCACGAAAGCTTATGCTCAAATAAATTTGTTAGTCTCTAAGGTGCCACAAGTACTCCTTTTCTTTTTAGAGTCTACTGAGGTATTTTTCTCCTTCTTGTGTAAGTGTTTGCAGACAAGCTGTTTCCTTTCATCTGGAAAAAAACAACGGAGCAAGGAGAAATGCTGTGCTTTGAAACTGTCTCTTGCTTTGTTCTGGCTTTAAAACTGCTGTTAAGGATAACATACTATCTTTGTAAAATATCTGTTATGGCTCCTTCCACTTTCCTTTGTTTCAAAAGACTTTCTCAAGTTCAGTGCCATGTTTTCTGCAAAGACTTTGCTAAAATAATTATTTTGTTTAATCAATTTGGGCCATGCAGATCTCCTCTCTCTCTCTCTCTCTCTCGTGACTTCCTTCAAACTTGTGATTCAGAATTACTTAAATTCTTTATTTCAAATGACTTTTCAGTTAATTTAATATGAAAGTATTTAATTATACAAGGTGTCTCTCCCTGCTTCCCCTCCTCCCCCAACCTCCTGCCACTTGGAGCTTTGCTTTTGATTCCAGACACATGCAGCAGCAAATTCTGACTTGGCAATTCTTGTTTGTGTTAATTATCACAAAATTAACCTTAAAAGCACCAGTGGTTCTGCTTTAGTGTGCACAGGAATGGGTGGTTTAAGCAGATTAATGCCAAGTTTGACTGTACATTAAACTAGGCCAAAGAAATTGGGAGACAGTGGAAAATGTCATGGAGTTGGAGAAATAATACACAGGGGTCTAGAGAGGCTAAAAATATAGACATGAAATAACCCAATGAGAACTGTGAATTAGACTTTTTTCCAATAGAAGTTGTCCCTTCAGGTCAGAGTTGAGATTTGTTTGGCAGAGAGTGGTTTGAAGAAGTTTGCATTACTGATTTTAGCTGTACTTATTTGGTACCTAGGATTTTAGTCTCCAGGACTCAGTCACTAAATTCACTGGAAGAAGAACTGTAATAGAAGTATTGGGAGGGGACAGAGGCAATTGTCATTCAGTCAGGGGTAATACAAGAGAATGCACCTGGGCAATAATCATCAGAAACTCGGAGATTCTTTGGAAAGAAGGTAATGATAAGATAATGATGCCAAAAGAAAGCTAGGGGAGATGGTGAACAGTGTATTGGATAGGTTTCAGAGTAACAGCCCTGTTAGTCTGTATTCGCAAAAAGAAAAGGAGGACTTAGATAGCAGGTTACAATGCAGTAAGGAAACCAAGATAAAGACGACTTTGGGTTGCATGAGCAGAGGTGTTGCTTCATGGGCTGTGCCCATGGTGTTCCCTCTGCACCAGCATTGATGAGACGAAAGCTAAGAATACTATATTTACCTCAGCTACTAGAAACACATTGATTTGGACGGAATTCTGAGACGAAAACTCAAAGATTAGCTAAAATGATTGCCATTTGGCAAGGGAATGTTGGGAATGTAACGGTTTACTGTTTGTACAAAGAGCAAGGAGGAGATGAATCCAGTGTTCAGACAGGCAGGGGTGTATAACTAGGACTAATGGGATGAAACTGAACAAATTAAAACCTCGTCTGACTGTCAGGAAACCTTTCCTGTTACTGAGGTTCTAGACTAGTCTCTCAGAAGCGGGGGGTATCCCATCGCTTTTAATTAATTCAAAACTAGACTAGACAAAGCACTTCAGTATACAGTAGGGAATGGATGAAGCTGGCTTGGATGGACGTAGTGACCTACCTAAAACAGTGGTCCTCCAGTGATTTTTTTCATACTGTGGAGCTCATCCTTTTATGCATCAGCCTCCTCCCTTTATCTTACATCTTTTCTGTGATGGCAACAGTATTTGGTTATCTGGAAAAATACCAATAGGACAGTCGTGGGGAGACAATGTGAACATGAACTCTATTAAGATGGTTATGGCTCCTTGATTCAGGGTATTTTGTTACCTCCCCCCTCCATTTTTTACTTGTATTATTTTGTCCTTCCAGAACAGGACTGCATTTATTAGGGCTGAATCTCCTTTCATTGCCTGTGGCCCCTCCTGAACTAATCTATCCAGGCCATGTTACTTTGGTCCCGCTCCCCCACCTTTTTTCCCCCCTACCCTTCTAGTCTTGGTGTCATTGTCAAATTTCCTCATTGTTCAACTTATGCCAAGGAAACACATGACAGACACAAACCAGCTACACAGGATCTTGAGTTAATTAACTTCTCTGAAAGAGTCCTGCACTGGGTTACAACTAGCAGGATGAATCACTCATTGAAGTTAACGGATACTTCACCACTGCAACAGATGTAACATTGCAGGCACCTGGCAGTACTTCATGGACCAGGGTTTGAAAATTATCAGCCAAATCGAATAGGTATTTTCTGCCTCTAACATCTATGAAATATATTAGGACTATGGAACTTGAAAGAAGTTCTCATCTGATTTGCAAGATGAGTCTAGACGAAGCATGACACTTTAAAGTGAGAGCTTCAGCATTAGTATTTGGAAATGGTATAAAACTGTAGCGTATAGACAATAGACAAAGAGTCCAGATGACCCCAGAAATGAAGTGTGCTCCTCTGTATTAGCTAGCACGTTGGTAGTAATGACACAATGATATAGCACAACTTCTGGAGTTGGCGACTTGTCCGGCAGAGAGGCCAGGGAACTGGAAGTTGGGCGTTTGTATTCCCACTTCTGCTATGGTCTTACGTTGTGGGACCTTGGGCAAACTATTTTGTTTCATACCTCCTTAAGAAAAATGGGGCTAATGATACCTTTCTAAAGCCTTTAGAGGTCTGCGGATGAAAAGTGCTGTAAGTGTTGCTGATCGTAATCCTTTCCATTCCTAGTGGTCCTGAAGTTTATTTTTCTTCGTGGCTTTCCCCCGTCTCCTGCATTGTTCTGGCTTAGGTAATGCCACCACTTATCCTGCTCTATTTAAAACAAAAGTAAAAACAAACAGACTTGCAGATCTGATCTCTAATGTGATACGGCAGATGGTAAAATCTGAAATTAGGCAGCAGCAGTCTCTTATCTGAGGCCTGTAAACAAAGCTGAACTGCAAAATTTTCTTTAATGAGCTAAATGTATTCCTGGGTGCTGAAGCCTCAAACAGTAAAGATAAAAGGGGGCATTTAGCATGCAGTGAGTTTCTAAACCAACCTTTTTATTCATTTCAGCCCCCCCAGAAATCATTCCATCCAACTCCAGGGCTGTTAGAATGCCCTAGAATGCATCATTTGGTGATGTCATAATTATCCCTGGGGCCATGCTATGGCATGGAGTCAGGCTATTTGTAGCTAAGGTAAGTGGCATTTTTATTATATTGATGTGGTTTTTGAAAGATGTCATATACCCTTTGTGGTTGGAATTAATTTTGCAAAACCATCCTCTATAATAAATGCCGCTTACCTGAGACCCAGCTCTGCTCTCCACGGGGGCTAGAATGGAAGTTCTGATGATCCAGAATTATGTATTCTGGAGTGTCAGCAGAGCAGGACTTGGCAGTGGGTAACATCAAGGAGATGAAAGCGTTGTGTGAGTTAAAAAAACCACAGCTGTTTGGGCTGGCACATTAGTGTTGGCTATGGCAACTGCTACTCAGGGTAGCACTCTCAGCTCATTGCAAACAGAAGAAGAAGCTGTCTCCCAAATTTTAGCTCTAAGAAAACTTGTCCTGTGAGTGAACAAGTATCAGGTATTCGTGCCATGTGATCTAGGGGTAATGTACATATGGGGTGTGTGTGTGTGTGAGAAATTGAGAGGAAGAGAAATAGATGCTAAATCAGAAAGCAGCAGGAGAGCCCAGGGAATTGGTAAGTAGAACGGGAAGGAGTACTATTATACATTTGCAAAAAGAAAAGGTGTATTTGTGGCACGTTAGAGACTAACCAATGTATTTGAGCATAAGCTTTCGTGAGCTACAGCTCACTTCATCGGATGCATTCAGTGGAATTCAGTTTTCCACTGAATGCATCTGATGAAGTGAGTTGTAGCTCACGAAAGCTTATGCTCGAATAAATTGGTTAGTCTCTAAGGTGCCACAAGTTCTCCTTTTCTTTTTGCAAATACAGACTAACATGGCTGCTACTCTGAAACCTATTATGTATTTGTATGTTACTGGTATTTGATACTCAGTTTCAGCACCTTAGTGGCTTACCTGAAATAATTTGGGGGTCTCTGTCCTTGATAGGTCACAGAAAACTGCGGGTGCTTAATGGTCCCCTTGAAATCTCAGCAGAGAGGCCAAGTTTTGAATGGATCGTGGTGACCGTTACCCACTCCTTGCAATAGATAAGGTGGGGGAAGCTTGTACTGCTACTGCCCAAAGTGCACCTGTTCCCGAAAATGGATGGTTGGGTAGATAATATTGCAAAACAAAAGTTGGCAATGTTCATTTGGCCAGTACGCTATTTCTGTAGGATTGAGTGACGCAGAGTTCTGTGCTAGCCAAATCTGAGAGCCAGAGGCTTTCAACCAGTGATGTGCATCCTTCCTCCTTCTCTTTCTATGCCTTATTTCTGGTATGAAATAAAAATTTTAAATTGAAGCATAGGGGGACAGCCCAGTGGTCCCAGCAGTAATTCTGAGTGTAGCAGAGACATCACTCCCAGCTCAAAACTTGTAACGGAGGCTGGAAGCAGAAGGCTGGTTACCAATTGTATAAGCAAATAGCTTTCCTCCCAATAGAGACTGCCAGACGTCCAGAGGACTACAGAGATCAAAAAAAGGAACACGCAAGGTAAGCAACACTTTCTTGTGGTAACAACTAGGAGAGCAGCTAGGCCTGCTCGGGTCCTGTAAACCGACATTTATTCCAGCTGCGTGCAGGCGTGCTCAGAGAGAGGCTCCTGTAGTAGAGACTAATGGAGATGGCACGGCCAGTAAATCTGTCAGACAGCAGTGGGTGTATTTCCGCATTAGACCATTGTCTCAGTGGGCCAGAGTCAAATTTGAGGTGGAAAATATCAACCACTGTTTTTTGCTTTCCTCTCTCTTCAGGTAGCCTTTCTGAAAAACTCATAAACCACTAGCAAACTCTTGGGCTGGTATCAGGTGTGATAGGCTCCCAGGCTATTTTACCTTGTGCTGTCTTCACTCTCCTATTTAGAACTCAGTCCAACATCGCTTTATAGTATTTATTGAAGAGACTCCTCTGGACACCTTGTGCTCACTGTCTTTCAGATGAGAGAGAAAACTGAGAGTCGGTCTGCCTGCTGATAAAGATCTCTAACTTGATTTATGCAGTGCCTATCACTGTGGTATCTGAGCAAAACTCTCCCCAAGAGATAGTATTAACCTAGCTGTCCTGGCTAAATTCCAATATAGGATGTGATTAATCATCTAATTTCCTTCCTATAGTTTCAGTTGGATGCAGTGTTCTTTGTTTCAGATCCTAAAATGTTGTGTAATGTTTCTGTGATCTGTTAAAACAGCTGCTTTGTTACACTTCAGAGGTGGCTGCATTTCAGTAGTGTATGAAAGTTTATTCCTTAATGTGTGCAGTTCGTGCAGAGATTTGATCCTTTTTTGATGAGAGGATGTATGTAAACGATGATATAGACAGGCCCACTTAAAAGATACTGTTCCTGACTGCAGGGAAGCCCCCAGGTTGTTTTATGGTTTGTGTGAAGCTCCATTTCTGACTTGAGAGATTCAGATTTGGTAGCTAAGTATGAGCATATCTACTGTCTGGAGTTCTCCTGTTTATAGCTGTGTTGGCCAGAGGCATAAAGAGGCATGATCCCTGACTGACATAACTGTGCAAGGAGAAGCCCATAGTGTAGATGGTTGTAATGGGAAAACTGCTTTTACTAGAATAACTTGTTTCGCTCATATGGGGGGAAAAGGGAGGATGGTTTTACTCTATTGGTACCAACCACAGCTTTGACAGTATAGCTGTGTCTACAATAGCAGCGTTTTGCCAGTATAGTGTACCGGTATTCCTACACTGGTCAAGAGCTTCTAGTATAGACACAGCCTATGTATTTCCTAGGGATTTAACCCAGTGCAGTTCTCAATGTGCTACGGTATTAGTGCTTTTCCCCTCTGCTCTCCAGTTTGTCCCTGTTCTGAAGCAGAAATCTCCATCCTGTTGTCAGTTCTGGAGGGGAATCAGCCTTGGTAGAGAGGGTGGTCTCTACACTGGGGTAGGTGGTAATTGGCATCCCTTTGGCACCATTTGATCTGACCATTAAGTGGTCAGGCTTGACAAAGCCCTGGCTGGGATGATTTAGTTGGGGATTGGTCCTGCTTTGAGCATGGGGTTGGACTATATGACCTCCTGAGGTCCGTTCCAACCCTGATATTCTATGATTCATTGAATCAGTGTCTAGTCTTCAGGAAGAACAAATTTAAGAGTATCCACCGAGGGATTTCCGGGTGGCCTGCAGAATGAAGTGTTTTCAGGAAGCAAGAAGAGGGTAAGGGTGGGATCCAAGAAGGGGATCTTTCTCTTTCAGAACAGTTGGCAAAAGGGCAGGGAAAATGGAGAACCACTGGGTAAAAAAACGTAATAAAGGAATGTGTAGAAGTTCCAGGCACATGACCTTGGAGGCAAGATACTTTGAGTAGAATGTCTTGGTCCACACTTAAATTTAAGGTTGACATACTTAGGGCACTCAGGAATGTGAAAAATCCGCAACCGTTCGTGCTGTAGCTGTGCAGACTTAATCCCCAGTGTGTAGGCACAAGCAGGCTGACAGAAGAATGCTTCTGTCAATGTAGTTACCATTGCTTGGGGACGTGGTGTTCGTAGGATGATGGAAAAAACCCTTCTGCTGCTGTAGGATGAGTCTAGACTACAGGATTATGTTGGTGTAGCTATGTTGGTGTCCCCATAGAGTAGATGCAGCCTAAAGAGGAGAATTTTTTTTAATGTATGGGACTATTTCCCAGTGAGGAAAATAGATAAAAGTGGGCATTTCTTGATGCCGTTGAAAGCAGAAACACATCTGCCCCAGATCAGATAAGCCTGGCAAGTGGAAAACACGAGTCCTCCCTACCCGATCTGCTTTATCGTATGCATGATACATCTCTACTCCCTACATGTGTAAGTCACCACACTGATGTGGACATCACATAGCTTGTCAGAGAACAGCAGTGACGACAAACCAGTCTGCTGGCATAGATCATTTTATTGACCAGATGCATTGACTCTCCCTCCCCCTTCACCCCAGTGAAAAATGTTAATCGTTTATCCAGTCTCTCATCAAAACACTGCACAAGCATCCAAATGCATCAGGAACTGGGAGAATTCCACAGCTCAAGAGCATACAAGGAAAACTGAATTATTTAGCATGTTGGGGAGTTTTTTTAGTGCAAGCAGGTGCATACTGTGAAACAGTTTTGGGTTTGGAATCCTCTGTGGAGAGGTTAGTGCCTTGTGGGATTTCAAAGAACAGGACAGGTTTTTCATCCCTGCCTTCTTGACTCCTCTTAGACAACCTTTTCTTTTGAATTCTCCTTCCCTATCTTACTCCCCACCATAGCTTCACACTCTTTGTATTTGCTTCTGATACTTCACCTGCTGAAACAACTCTTCTGAAGCTGTTGTAACGATCTGTTGAGCACTGACAGCATTCGTGATGCTTTGTACAAACATTAGAAGATGTGGTCCTTGTCCCAGGGGGCTTTGCGATCTAATGCAGACTCTGACAGTGCAGTTCAACTGTACACTCGATGCTAGTTCAACTAGAAATTGAGCAGATATCAAAAGGCTTGGCAGGAGAAGTGGTGGTCTTCCCTCTCCTCCCTTAAGGAAGGATTAGAAAAAAGAGGGAGGTCATCTAGTTTTGTGAAGGGAGGAAGCACTTCCAAAGACGAGATGGCTTGGAAGAAGTGTCTTTTATTAACTGAGTGCTGGTAGGGGAGGAGTCAGGGTGTGTGTGAACACCTAGTGACATTTTATACCTTGTGGGGGAGCATCTTGGAACCCCCATATTCCTTATTTGTATATAATTGTGATCTTACCTTACAAGGCATGCTTTATATGTATCAGGGGAAAGGTTATGACCTGCTGGAAGTCATTTCTCTATCCATATACGTGTATCATTAATGCATATGAAGTTGTGAGAATTGTGTAGTATGGTGGTCACTAAAACATGCTGTAAATTGTGGAATCAGCCAGACATTAGCTCCCCAGAGGCAACAGCAAGGAAAGTCACCAGCCCCTTGGCGGGGTGTCAAACAACCCATCAACAACCATTGTCCAGCAAGGGAGCTATAATGCAATGACTCACCTGCATGAGGCCACACCAGGGGAATTGCTGGACCTTGGGTGGAGAGACTCAGCAATGCCCCCAGACATGCCTGGACTTGTGTTTTCCAAGCACACGGACTGAGGGTATAAAACAGACCGTGGACACATACTGGGCCCTTCTCCTGCCCCCACCTATGCTGCACGCAACCAGGACACTGAGAAGAAGACAAGACTCCAACAGAGGAGATTGGCCCAGGTTTAAGGAGCAAATCTGTATATTAAGGACTGCAATATCCAGTGGAGTGAGAAAAACTGCTTCATCTAGTTACTGCCCAGTCTAATAGGGTTGAGAGTTTAGACTGCATTCTTATATTTTATTTTATTTTGGTACTACGACTTTTTGCCTATCACTTAAAATCTATCTTTTCTAGTCAATAAATTTGTTTAACTGTTTATCTTTACCAGTGAGTTGGTATGAAGTGTGGGGGCAAATCTGCTCAGGTGTGACACAGGCTGGTGTATGTCCACTTTCCATTGTTGAAGTGGTGAACCAATTAATAAATTAGACAGTATATTCCTGAGGTACAGTACTGGGAGCTGGAGGGGGATTTGGCTGGTGCCTTTTTCTGAGAGATTCATGAGTGGCTGTGGGAGCAGTCATGCAATCTAGCTGAGTGTGGGGCTCCAAATGCAGTTGTGCTGAGTGATCGCAGCACCTGGAGGGGTTTGCTGCTTGTCACTAGCAAGGCATTGTGAGGGACACCCCAGGCCAGAGAGTTAAGGGGGCACAGCGGTCCCACGGTCCCAGGCTGGACCGTGGTGGGATCCCGTCACACTCCTAACCTGCTTTAAGCAGTAACTGGAATACTGAAGGCAACACACTCTTCACCCCTTGTCGTGCCTATTTGTACTGGAGTACGGAGAGGAGCCCTAAAATCTGCGTGATGCAGATGCCAGTTAAACAGGATGCTGAGTGCAGCTCCACTGTGGACCCATTCTAATTGTCCAGGAGCCTTGAAGATCTGTTGGAGTTGGCTCTTGTCCAGTCCCATGGGCAGGTTTTAGCTCGTGTGTGACAGTTTTTTCTCACTTGATCTGCCCAACCCATGTCAGTTCCAAAGCTTTCATACAGTTTTGTTAAAGATAGTGTGTTACAATTTAAGGGCTGGCTGCTACCTCTGAAAGTGCTTAAATAGGGATATGTCTGTATGGAAAATCACAGTAGAGGTGATTTTTACACACACACACTCTTCAACTGTTAGTTTACAATGTAAGAAAACAAGAGAACCCCATGCTACAATCCTGCTAACACCATCTGCTCAAGCCGTTATTTCTAGCATTGTTTAAGTCACAGTGCAGCTGGGGATCTGAAGGAAGAGCCAGGGGGCACGTTTCTGAGCCTCTCCTCCCTCAACCTCCTTGGGCACAAGTCACCAGGAAGAGGAGACTCTGGTACCAGATGGGTGCTCTGTGAGGTCTGGGAATCCATCACAAAAAGTGAATTCTTTCCTCCCACCAGGAGGGTTCCAAGCCTCATTTTGCAGAACAAGAAGTACAAGCTGAGCTCTCCCATGGGATTAGAATGCCCCATCCCTCTAGCACTTGGATGAGTGCCATCATGCCACCAGTGCATTAAACAGCAAACAGGCTGTTTTCTTAACTGTCAACTTCTGTCCTTTCTGCCGCAGAAATTGGCTTGGTTGGCAACACCCCAGCTTCCAGGTCAGAGTGTGGTGGTTTTGGGTGGCATGGCGGGGGATTGTTCTTTCACCCTGATGCTACCCAACAGTGGGTATGTTTTTTGCACGGGAAGAAATTCCAGTGATGGGATGATTTGTTTTCGTAATGCGACCTCCTATTTTCTTTCTCAGTGAGCAGTGTGCTCGGTTGTTAATTGGAGAGAAAATGATCAGAAACCTGCTGCTGCTGGAGTTTGTTTAAAGCATGAGGGGAAGCTTGTGTCTGTGAGATAGCAGCTGGTGCTAAGCGGAGTAGTGGAAGCAGTCCTACTTGGGGACTGTACCTCAGTATAATTGGCGAACGAAGCCATAGTCATTTCTTTAGATCAAACGCCATACTTCCAACACACAAGCACGTTTCGGGTCTGACGTGTGGAATAGCAAGCCACCATGTTTGGAGTCTTATTAATAGAAATAATTTGTCCTTGCATTTCCCCCCTTTCCTCTGAGGATCTGTAAAATGCTTTATAAATGCTAAAGCTCACCACATCCCTGGAAAGCAGCCGAGTATTATCCCCATATAGATGGGGGCCAACTAGAAACACACAAACAGAATGACTTGATCCAAGGTCACCTAGCAAGCCAGTAACATAGTCAGGAATAGGGCCCAGGAACTGTGCTTTTTGAACTACTAGACGGCACTGACTTAATAAAATGCTGTCCTGGTTATGCCTAGGTATTGCAGCAGATGTGGTATATGAAAAGGAAGTATATTGCCTTATTAGAGACAATGCAGAGGAAGAGGGTAGGGATGACATCAAATAACAGGGAAGACTCCAGAATGACCTGAAAGAAACTTTCACCATTTTGTCACTTCACCAAAAGTAGAGTATTTAGCCTTACAATTAGATAAATTGAGTGTGGTTCAGTGGCTGGGAATCAGGCAACATGGGTTATATTCTCAGTCCTGCCACTGACCTGCTGTGTGACTTTGGGCAAGTCACTTCTGTTTCCCCTCCTATCCTTTGTCTCTTTTGTCTGTAAGCTCTTCAAGGCAGGGACTTTCTCATTATGCATATGTACAGTGCCTAACACAACAGGGCCTTGTTCTGGTTGGGGTTTAAAGCACTATGGTAATATTAATAATAAACAAACTTGGCCACAGCTGCTTTATGCAGAGTAATAAATGGGTAGAATAAGTTACCAGAGAAACAACTGAAGCAAGGAATTTAAATTCATGGAGACACCTACAGCTTTAAAAACAAAATTAACAAAATAACCGCACAATTCATAAATACAAGCTAACAATCTCAATGAAAATACTGGGTTATATATTTCCTACAGTTCTCATGGACTATAGATCTTCAAAGTCTGTCTTAACCATTGGATATTTCAAGAATATAAAACAGTCACATACATTGATTTGTATTGTGGTAGCACTTAGGAACTGCATTTTGAACCAGGACTGCAACATATTACATGCTGTACAAACGCAAAACAAAAAGCTCCTGTTCCAAAGAGCTTACATTGTAACAACGGTTCTCCAGCCCCAGCCTGGTCAAAATGGAAGGGGCAGCGACTACTGAGACTTGGACATTTCCCCCAAAGAAATCTTAAGTAATAAATTCAGTGAACTTTTTAACTGCTTAGAAATCTTTCAATATTTAAAATGAAATTAGCATAACTACTCCTTGCTGAGGTTCAGCGAGCTGTGTAGTTTGAAGTTGTGCTATTTGGAACGTAAGAAGGCCTACTGGGTCAGACCTAAGGTCCATCCAGCCCAGTATACTGTCGGCCAACAGTGGCCAATGCCAGGTGCCCCAGAGGGAGTGAACCTAACAGGTAATGATCAAGTGATCTCTCTCCTGCCATCTATCTCCACCCTCTGACAAACAGAGGCTAGAGACACCATTCCTTACCCATCCTGGCTAATAGCCATTAATGGACTTAACCTCCATGAATTTATCTAGTTCTCTTTTAAACCCTGTTATAGTCCTAGCCTTCACAACCTTCTCAGACAATAAGTTCCACAGGTTGACTGTGTGTTGTGTGAAGAACTTCCTTTTATTTGTTTTAAACCTGCTGCCCATTAATTTCATTTGGTGGCCTCTAGTTCTTATATTATGGGAACAAGTAAATAACTTTTCCTTATTCACTTTCTCCACACCACTCGTGATTTTATAGACCTCTATCATATCCCCCCCCTTAGCCCTGGTCTACACTAGGACTTTAGGTCGAATTTAGCAGCGTTAAATCGATGTAAACCTGCACCCGTCCACACAATGAAGCCCTTTATTTCGACTTAAAGGGCTCTTAAAATTGATTTCCTTACTCCACCCCGACAAGTGGATTTGCGCTTAAATCGACGTTGCCGGCTCGAATTTGGGGTACTGTGGACACAATTTGATGGTATTGGCCTCCAGGAGCTATCCCAGAGTGCTCCATTATGACCGCTCTGGACAGCACTCTCAACTCAGATGCACTGGCCAGGTAGACAGGAAAAGAACCGTGAACTTTTGAATCTCATTTCCTGTTTGGCCAGCGTGGCAAGCTGCAGGTGACCATGCAGAGCTCATCAGCACAGGTGACCATGATGGAGTCCCAGAATCGCAAAAGAGCTCCAGCATGGACCGAATGGGAGGGATCTGATCGCTGTTTGGGGAGAGGAATCCGTGCTATCAGAACTCCGTTCCAGTTTTCGAAATGCCAAAACCTTTGTCAAAATCTCCCAGGGCATGAAGGACAGAGGCCATAACAGGGACCCGAAGCAGTGCCGCGTGAAACTGAAGGAGCTGAGGCAAGCCTACCAGAAAACCAGAGAGGCGAACGGCCGCTCCGGGTCAGAGCCCCAAACATGCCGCTTCTATGATGAGCTGCATGCCATTTTAGGGGGTTCAGCCACCACTACCCCAGCCATGTTGTTTGACTCCTTCAATGGAGATGGAGGCAATACGGAAGCAGGTTTTGGGGACGAAGAAGATGATGATGAGGAGGAGGAGGTTGTAGATAGCTCACAGCAAGCAAGCGGAGAAACCGGTTTTCCCGACAGCCAGGAACTGTTTCTCACCCTAGACCTGGAGCCAGTACCCCCCGAACCCACCCAAGGCTGCCTCCTGGACCCAGCAGGCGGAGAAGGGACCTCTGGTGAGTGTACCTTTTAAAATACTATACATGGTTTAAAAGCAAGCATGTGAAAGGATTACTTTGCCCTGGCATTTGCGGTTCTCCTAGATGTAGTCTTAAAGCCTTTGCAAAAGGTTTCTGGGGAGGGCAGCCTTATTGCGTCCTTCATGGTAGGACACTTTACCACTCCAGGCCAGTAACACGTACTCGGGAATCATTGTAGAACAAAGCATTGCAGTGTATGTTTGCTGGCATTCAAACAACATCCGTTCTTTATCTCTCTGTGTTATCCTCAGGAGAGTGAGATATAATTCATGGTCACCTGGTTGAAATAGGGTGCTTTTCTTCAGGGGACACTCAGAGGAGCCCGTTCCTGCTGGGCTGTTTGCCTGTGGCTAAACTGAAATGTTCCCCGCTGTTAGCCACGGGGAGGGGGGAGGGTTGAGGGGGGAACCACGTGGTGGGGGGAGGCAAAATGCGACCTTGTAACGAAAGCACATGTGCTATGTATGTAATGTTAACAGCAAGGTTTACCCTGAAAGAGTGTAGCCACTGTTTTATAAAATGTGTCTTTTTAAATACCGCTGTCCCTTTTTTTTTCTCCACCAGCTGCATGTGTTTCAATGATCACAGGATCTTCTCCTTCCCAGAGGCTAGTGAAGCTTAGAAAGAAAAAAAAACGCACTCGCGATGAAATGTTCTCCGAGCTCATGCTGTCCTCCCACACTGACAGAGCACAGACGAAAGCGTGGAGGCAAATAATGTCAGAGTGCAGGAAAGCACAAAATGACCGGGAGGAGAGGTGGCGGGCTGAAGAGAGTAAGTGGCGGGCTGAAGACAGGGCTGAAGCTCAAATGTGGTGGCAGCGTGATGAGAGGAGGCAGGATTCAATGCTGAGGCTGCTGCAGGACCAAACCAGTATGCTCCAGTGTATGGTTGATCTGCAGCAAAGGCAGCTGGAGCACAGACTGCCACTGCAGCCCCTCTGTAACCAACCGCCCTCCTCCCCAAGTTCCATAGCCTCCACACCCAGACGCCCAAGAACGCGGTGGGGGGGCCTCCGGCCAACCAGCCATTCCACCACAGAGGATTGCCCAAAAAAAAGAAGGCTGTCATTCAATAAATTTTAAAGTTGTAAACTTTTAAAGTGCTGTGCTTAAAGTGCTGTGTGGCATTTTCCTTCCCTCCTCCACCACCCCTCCTGGGCTACCTTGGTAGTCATCCCTCTATTTGTGTGATGAATGAATAAAGAATGCATGAATGTGAAGCAACAATGACTTTATTGCCTCTGCAAGCGGTGATTGAAGGGAGGAGGGGCGGGTGGTTAGCTTACAGGGAAGTAGAGTGAACCAAGGGGCGGGGGGTTTTATCAAGGAGAAACAAACAGAACTTTCACACCGTAGCCTGGCCAGTCATGAAACTGGTTTTCAAAGCTTCTCTGATGCGTACCGCGCCCTCCTGTGCTCTTCTAACCACCCTGGTGTCTGGCTGCACGTAACCAGCAGCCAGGCGATTTGCCTCAACCTCGCACCCCGCCATAAACGTCTCCCCCTTACTCTCACAGATATTGTGGAGCACACAGCAAGCAGTAATAACAGTGGGAATATTGGTTTCGCTGAGGTCTAAGCGAGTCAGTAAACTGCGCCAGCGTGCCTTTAAATGTCCAAGTGCACATTCTACCACCATTCTGCACTTGCTCAGCCTGTAGTTGAACAGCTCCTGACTACTGTCCAGGCTGCCTGTGTACGGCTTCATGAGCCATGGCATTAAGGGGTAGGCTGGGTCCCCAAGGATAACTATAGGCATTTCAACATCCCCAACAGTTATTTTCTGGTCTGGGAATAAAGGCCCTTCCTGCAGCTTTTGAAACAGACCAGAGTTCCTGAAGATGCGAGCGTCATGTACCTTTCCCGGCCATCCCACGTTGATGTTGGTGAAACGTCCCTTGTGATCCACCAGAGCTTGCAGCACTATTGAAAAGTACCCCTTGCGGTTTATGTACTCGGCGGCTTGGTGCTCCGGTGCCAAGATAGGGATATGGGTTCCGTCTATAGCCCCACCACAGTTAGGGAATCCCATTGCAGCAAAGCCATCCACTATGACCTGCACATTTCCCAGGGTCACTACCCTTGATATCAGCAGATCTTTGATTGCGTGGGCTACTTGCATCACAGCAGCCCCCACAGTAGATTTGCCCACTCCAAATTGATTCCCAACTGACCGGTAGCTGTCTGGCGTTGCAAGCTTCCACAGGGCTATCGCCACTCGCTTCTCAACTGTGAGGGCTGCTCTCATCTTGGTATTCATGCGCCTCAGGGCAGGGGAAAGCAAGTCACAAAGTTCCATGAAAGTGCCCTTACGCATGCGAAAGTTTCGCAGCCACTGGGAATCGTCCCAGACCTGCAACACTATGCGGTCCCACCAGTCTGTGCTTGTTTCCCGAGCCCAGAATCGGCGTTCCACAGCATGAACCTGCCCCATTAGCACCATGATGCATGCATTGGCAGGGCCCATGCTTTCAGAGAAATCTGTGTCCATGTCCTGATCACTCACGTGACCGCGCTGACGTCGCCTACTCGCCCGGTATCGCTTTGCCAGGTTCTGGTGCTGCATATACTGCTGGATAATGCGTGTGGTGTTTAATGTGCTCCTAATTGCCAAAGTGAGCTGAGCGGCCTCCATGCTTGCCTTGGTATGGCGTCCGCACAGAAAAAAGGCGCGGAACGATTGTCTGCCGTTGCTCTGACGCCGGGAGGGGCGACTGAGGACACGGCTTACAGGGTTGGCTTCAGGGAGCTAAAATCAACAAAGGGGGTGTCTTTACATCAAGGAGTATTTCAGGCAGGACTTCACGGAGGGTTTCAATAAGAAATGGTGCACCTAAGTTATCGTTCTTATTGGAACAAGAAGGTTAGCCTGGCCTCTGATTGATACATGGCTAGATTTACCTCGCTGCACCTTCTCTGTGAGTGACTGCAGTGTGACCTAGAAGAATGAGTCCCCTAGACAGGGGAGGGGGGGAAGCAAATGAGTACAAAACAAATCTGGTCTATTTCTTGTTTTGATCCACTCCATCTATCTTTTACATCTTTGGCTGGCAGCAGACGGTGCAGAAGGACTGCATGCCATCCACATCTCATGGCTGCTCGGCAGAAGATGGTACAGTACGACTGCTAGCAGTCCGTATCGCCTGCCCACTCACCATAAGACAGTTCAATAGGACTGACTGCAGGACTAAAGAGAATGACCTGGTCAAGTCACTCCAAATTTAGTCCCTGCGCCCATGTCTGCCCAGGCGCTCCCAGCCGACGTGGCCAGGAGCACCTCGGACATGACGATGACGGCTACCAGTCGTACTGTACCGTCTGCTGCCACAAGGCAAGGGGTTGCTGCTACTGTGTAGCAATGCCGTACCGCGTCTGCCAGCACCCAGGAGACATAGGGTGACGGTTACCTGAGCGGGCTCCATGCTTGCCGTGGTATGGCGTCTGCACAGGTAACTCAGGAAAAAAGGCGCGAAACGATTGTCTGCCCTTGCTTTCATGGAGGGAGGGAGGGAGGGAACGGGGGCCTGACAATATGTACCCAGAACCACCCGCAACAATGTTTTAGCCCCATCAGGCATTGGGATCTCAACCCAGAATTCCAATGGGCAGCGGAGACTGCGGGAACTGTGGGATAGCTACCCACAGTGCAACGCTCCGGAAGTCGACTCTAGCCTCGGTACTGTGGAAGCGCTCCGCCGAGTTAATGCACTTAATGCACTTAGAGCATTTTCTGTGGGGACACACACACTCAAATATATAAAACCGATTTCTAAAAAACCGACTTCTATAAATTCGACCTTATTCCGTAGTGTAGACATACCCTAAGTCTCCTCTTTTCCAAGCTGAAAAGTCCTAGCCTCTTTAATCTCTCTTCATATGGGACCCGTTCCAAACCCCTAATCATTTTAGTTGCTCTTCTCTGAATCTTTTCTAATGCCAGTATAACTTTTCTGAGATGAGGAGACCACATCTGTATGCAGCATTCAAGATGTGGGCGTACCATGGATTTATATAATAATTATATATACTTTCGGGCTTTTTTTTTTCTGCAGCCATCAGGGCTAGAAACTTTTTGGTTTTTTAATTGAAAGTTGAGATTCTTAGACAATAAAATGACTCCAGTAGCCAGAGTTGTGCCAAAAAAAAACCCAAATACTGCAAGACTGATGATAAAATTACAACAACTGGCAACACATCAACTTTAGGATTATAAAAAGAAGTTGTATCCCATTAACTATGACGCTTGTGGCAAAAAAGCTTTACTTACAAATTAATACTAATAATTCCTTCTCATTCAAAATCTTGGCATCTGGCTGGAATATTTGTAGAACATTTATTGAAGAGTCTTGAGGACATTATGGGCTATAATAGGAGCCTTGGTGTTTCAAGGGATTCCATATTTTCGTTAAGCTTCAGAGTCTGCCATCCTTACGTTGAAATGGGCCTTTCTTTGCGACTAGTCCCATTGTAATCAATTTGACCAGCATTTCTCAACCTTTTTGGTACTAGGGACCGGCTTGCTGCCTTCCTAAACTGTGTTGGGGACATCTCTGGGACCGGTGTTGGTCCACAGACCAGTTGTTGGGAAACACTGAATTAGACCACTCAGAGTAAGGAACTACGGTAAATATGACTTAGGGTTGCATAATCAGTCCCTTAATGTCAAGTAAATATCCCATTTAACATATCCAAAACTAGCAGTGGCAGAGCTGAGTGTGGTGACTTGAGAGGAAAGACCAAAAAAATTAAAAATGTGTCATTGATCAGATGATGGCAAGGGAAAGCTACGTCTACAAGTATGTAAAGGGTCTAAATGCCCCCCAATAAAGGAGATGGATTTAGGGTTTGGTTTAGGCAGGTACCCTGGGATGTAATTAGGAGTAATGAGATGAGAAACTAAACAAAGGAACGTTTAGGCTGAATGTAGGGATGGGGAAGACGTACTAACTATTCAAGTGTAAAATAGTCTCGTAAGGGAAATGGTGGAAGCCCCATCATCTGAACCACTGAAAATGGACAGGATAGAACCAGAGAATTTACAGTGCACAGAAGAAGCCCTCAGTGGCAGGGGGAATAGAGAAGAAGCCCTCAGTGGCAGGGGGAATAGAGAAAATGACAACACTATAGGTGGTCTCCATCTCCAATTCCTGTGATTCTGTAGACCCTTTTCATCAGCGAAAAGTATCATGTCGCTGTTCTGTAATAACTACATTTGATTTGTTTCTCAGTAGCTTCTGATTTTCCTGATTCTTCTTGTCCTTGGAGCAGTGGCCAGCTGGCTTCTTTCTCCCCTGGAGTTCTGACCGTGTTGACTGTTGAAAAAATGAGTTATGTTAATAGCAGGGCAAGGGTGGTTGACTTTGGCATGGGGCAATTCATTGTGGGAGGCTGAGTTTCTGAACAAGCTAAAGCAAAGGTTGAGATGCATCTTTGAGACTCATTAAAACAATTAGAAGGATTTGGTGGGGAAGGAAGAGACTCCATTAGCCAACTGGGAATTCCATACTGGAGATGGAGGAAATCACTGCCATGTACTGTGTGGTTCTACATCTCAGCCAATAGCAGATGCAATCGAGAGCTGTTCTTTCTCCTGAGACATAGATATCAGCTTCCACTCCCATTGAGTTACTCTGCATGGTGGGAGTCTGTTTATAAACAGAGATGGATGATTAACTGCAAAAATGTTTCATAAATATTGCTATGAATTTTTTTAATGAACTCCCCCTGTCATGGATGCATGACTTTTGGTTTTGCTTTCCACAGATGTTCCTGGAACTGACTCTTTATTGTTCGCATTTGCAGTAATAATAGTGTCTTTCAAGTGTATGTACTCATGGGAAAATAACTTACACTTGCTTTTTGTATGCATTTGCAGCAGATATTCCATCATGAGTGCTAGACTCATCTCATCTGGGAACAAGAACAATATTGTGTGGCCAATCTCCACTTCATAGCGCAGCTTGAAGAGTAAGCCACAGAGCAAACCAAATTAATTACAAAATAGAGCTCAATAAATTCAAGGAAATCTCCATGTATTCTCAGACATTTCCTTGAACATAAGGTGAATAAATTGTTACAAAGGGTCTCATTCGGATCTAGTTGGAACAAAGAGGGGTGAGCCACATAGTTGATAGAATGTGTATCTAGCTTGTGTGTTTTACCTTCTTTTGTTTGCCGTTTAGTTTAGTGAAATTCTCTTTTGAACATCTTGTGTTGCTTGGTTAGTTGGGAGGAGATGATTCTAATCTAGAATAATAGACGGTGCTGGTCTCCTAGTAACCACCAACTGCCCGATTGCTTTCTAAAATACTGCATCCCGTATAGCCTGGCTGTCTGTTTTTGATGCTCTGAAAATTAAAATTTTCAGAAATATCTCCAAGTGAGCAACTTTTGTGTATTTTTTTTCCTCTTACGGTGGGAGGGAAGGGGTTAACAGATTTTTCTTTATTTCTTTTCAAAGGAAGCATGAAATCTTCTGGGGATGTACCTCAGCTTGTTCCCCGAGAGATGAAAGCAATCATTTCAAAATATCAGATATTATGACTGTTTGTTTTTTGTGTTGGTTTTTACAACTGAACTTTCAAGGTATTTTGTGCTCTGGTTTGTGAAGAGTAAAAATTCTTTGGTTATTCAACTAAAGCAAATTTTTTTAATTTTTTTTTTTTTGAGTGATGTAGTCTGGCTGGATTCTCTGTGTTACTCTGTAAATGTTCAGATACATATAATAGAGCCTCGCTGACTTTCTGTAATAACCAGAAGATCCATCGTGAATTAGCAACCAGGTAAAGAAACATTTAAAAATAAAAGCAAAACAGCACCACACTGGATAACAAAACCTACTTTAACTGTCAGTCAGTTTCAATGCATAATACAGTAGTAAATGTACTTGGATAGGAGTTTACTGATGTGATAAAGTCTTTGTAATGTGAGACCTTGGCACAGTGTGGGGGTGGGACAGGACAGAATGGAGTGCTCGCTGGGTCTGTGCGTTCTGTGCGTCAAGGTGAACTTTGTGTGGTTTTAATGTATGGGGAAAGGCAGAGAGATTTGAGGCTATGAAGCCCCATTTAGAAACTCAGAAGCCACACATCCACTGCAGAGTTTCAACCCCATACTGTGCTTGATTTAAAATGCTAAAGGTCACACATTCAAGTCCTGCAGGCTAATAAAAATGTATCCAATGCTCAGATGATAGAAAAATGAGTGTAGGGGAAGAACCTGAACAGAATAGTATATATGGGCAGTGGGGTTGGGAGAGGGCATGCTAGGAGAATGGATCGTGCATTTTGCATTTCTCATTCATAACTGTGAAGATTTTGTTTTTTAGCCAGGGAAGAGACTCTTTAAAAGACCAGATGGTTCTCAGTGAAAACACTTACCCTGCCCTCTTAGCACTGGGGAAACTTTATTCTCCATTTCAAGGACAAGATTTTTTTTTTTAAATAAATTAAATGATATAGGCAGCACTTGACTTCTCTCTCTCTCTCTCTCTCTCTCACACACACACACACACACACACACACACACCCCACCCCCACCCCCCGCTCTTTTCACCAAAATAATAATACAGAAGCTACGTAGTGTATAGGTCTGAGATGCTATGGAGCTCAGTGACGGGTGGAAGAGATCTGCTGGAGATAGACCAATAATGGAGAGCAGGAAGAATGTGGGGTGCTGACATGACTGAGAATGCAGATACAAGGGGAGAACAGGAGTGATGTGGGTCATGGATTTGATGAAGGGAAATTTGTGAATCCTATATACTGTGTCAGCGATTTTGACTGAGTTGACCAGGCTTTCTTTATCTGTCAATCCACAGGGCTGAGATTCTGTAAAAACTCCAGCTGTCAGGAGTGCCTAAGTCTGAAAACCCCCCAGGGAGGAGAGATGACACTTCATCTGGAAACTTGTCATCCCCAGACAATCTAATTTCCCTTCTTGGTTACTGCCTAGTTGTGGCAGAGGATCCTCCAAACATTTCTACTTCTGAGCTTTTAGCTCTTAGTCTCTGGAGGCACCTGCACTCCCAAATACAGATTGTACACATAAGACCCAATAGTCAACTCCAGCTCATACTTTGGTAGAGTTCTAAGTACATGGTTACCCACTGATGTCAAACAGCCATCTTTAATACACTAGCATGAGTCCCCTTTAATATCCTCATCTCCAGCGAGACCTCTTACTCTAGAGCCAGGCCACAGTTTGTTTGGTTTTTAAAGCATGTGTCTGAAGATCCCTTGACCCAATGTCCAGGCCTTCATTTCTTGGCCACGTGACCTAGGTCCAGGCAAATATTCTTATGTTGAGAAACCCAAATCCTGATGTTGATTTCTGTACTTCATGTCCAGGCGTCTTCTACATAGCCCAGTCTCTAAAGACCACAGCTCTGGGTCAGGTTTAGAAACGCCAGTACCCTGAGTCTAGAATTCCTTTCTTCAATGCTTAGGCTTTTAGGGAAAATCAGTACTCCTTCCTTTTCTGTCCTGCATCAGAACTCTGGTTTCTAGAGACCCCTGCACTCTGCTTCAGCTTACAAAACCGTTTCCCCAGGACATGGGTCTCTGGGCTATCCTGAGATGGAAGAGGTCTATTATCCAGAGGGGTAATAAGGTACATCACTGTGGTAGTTATAGTCAGGACACACCTTCTGCACTAGCCTGTAGTCTATGCTGTAGAAGGTGATGTAGATGCAAATGACTTTGAAGGGTTTGGAACAGACCCAGGAGACATGACTCTGGGTGTGCTCATAGTAGCAGGTTTTGGAAGGGTCGTAAGTACAGAGTGTGGTTTTCTTGGCACGATCCACTTTCTCATAATCCACCCGGCAGTTGAAGATCTTGGATTCTTTGGCCTCAATGAAGATCTGCTGCTCCAGGTCAAACTCCACTGTCTTGGTGGGAGGGACGAGGCTGACGGAGATAGTCCCCTGTCCAGTGGAGTTGTGCCGGAAGAAGACATTAACGGTACCGTTACCATGATCAACGACCTTCCCAGTGATCAAGAGGTTCAGTTTTACTGTCTTGATGTTGGAATAAAAATCACCCCAGCCAAAAATTTTCTTAAACTTTCCTGTGTTTGCCACGGGTTCTCTGCGTCCTCGAGAGTGTGGCCCCTGGTCCAGCTCAGACAGGTTGTCCAGGACTTCCCAGAACTCTTGTGAACTAGAGACCAACTCTAGGTGAGTCAAATTCTGCAGTGGGGTTTGAGTTAGTAGAGACTTCGGGGAGAGGTGCTCCCTCTTCTTCTGCAGTTGAGATTTGTCTTGAATTTCATTTTCACCTTGCGCAGCATCCTCCCCTTGTTCCTGTCCACAGATCACCTGAACAGGACAAGAGGTGAGAATAACATGTATTTTCTTCCTCCTGCTGTTCTTGTACTCTACCCTCTTTCCACTTACCTCTAGACATGTCATCACAAGTCTCCCCTCTTTCTCCTTCTTGGTTTGCTGATCCCCTTTCTCTTACATGCTTCTTTTTTCTCTGAATAACCTTGTCAGTCCATCTAACTTATTCTCTCTCTCCACTCATCCTTCCTTTCTGCCCTGAGTAACTCTCTTTCTTCCCCGTGAGACGCTGGGATTTTGTGTGCCCTTTTGCTTGGCGGGAAACCTAATCCCTCCGACTTTCCAAAAATGTCAGCTGAGGTCAATTCCCTGGGATCTCTGCTTAAAGCTGGTGGAGAGGGGCGTAGAAGAGATGGGCAAGGGATTGGGTTAGTGCTGGCTGGATGTAATGGACTAACACCAATCACTGTTTTAAGAATGCTGGTCTTATAGCCTTTCCTCAGTTACCGAGATTTCCCCCTCCTCCCTCCCCCACCACCCCTATGGTTCAGTTGACTATAGCCCCATCCCCTGGCCCTGCTGTGGCAGTCAGGCAGTGGGTGAGAGGGAAAGACAGAAGCAGGGTCAGCTGTGGACAGGCAGTGACAGAGCCAGTCCTTGGCAAGGTCCAGTTCTGAAGCCGGGGGGGGGGCAGTGCCTCTTCCCCCCCCCCCCCCAACCCCCTGCAAGGTCTGGTACCAGCTCAGCCCTAGGCTGGCTCTCTGCCCCGGCCCGCGGAGCGCTCTCGCCGGTGGGAGGGGAGGGCAACATCTGGCCGGGAGGCAGGTGAGAGATGCAGATGTCAGGTTGCCGTGGTGATTTCAGCCACACCGCTCGGTGCGTGTCCGCCGGGGGAGACGGGAGGGCTGGCTGGGACCCTGCGGGCTTTCCGCGCTCACCTGGCGGAGGAGGATGCCCGGGATGGGGGGAGCCACCTAGGGTCAGCGCCCTGTGCCGCCCCCCCCCCCAGCGGGCAGGCAGGGGGGGACAACGGGGCACGCTCCCACGGGGGAAAGGTGCCCTCCGCCCTCTTCAACTCGCCCTCGCCCCCTCGGGCTGGGGGACGGGGAGGGGGGGGAATTGGTCACACGAGTCCTTGAACTCCCCACACTTTGGGGGAGCTGCCTCCTTTCCTTTCCCCACAGCCCCCTCCCCATCAGCCAGATTCCCTCCCCCCTTCCACGCACCCACCCACTCCAATACCAGCTGCACCGTCACACAAGTTGTTTTTTTTGGGGGGGGGGGGGGGGTTAAAGGCTTCTTGCAAATGCCTCCTTATACTTTTAAAGAGTCTCTCTCCCCCTCCCTCCCATCCCTTTTCCCCAGCCGGCCCCCGGGAGCTTCCCCCTGCCCGCCCCCCCCCCCCCCATCACTCACCAGCAGGGAGATGCTCCCCTGGACCAGGAAGAGCAGGCAGGAGCCAGACAGCTGCATTTTCAGCCGGCGCCTGGAAGTGAAGGGAGGCGGGGAGGTGTGGGTCCTCTTATAAGCGGGGCTCCTGGCTCCTACGGCCCCCCAATCCCATGATCGGTCTGGCAACTCCCCTCCAGATCTCGCTGCTGGGCAGAGGCAGGCGCCAGCGGCCGCCCCTTACACCTGCTGCTGCCGCTGGCTCCCTCCATGTGACGATCTCTCCACCCCCCCCAACCCACCCGCCCCCCCCCCCGGGGCACTGTTCGCCCCCTCCCACCGGCAGGTACCGGCAGTACCTCCAGGCTTAACCCTTCCCTGCCTGCGCCGCCGCTGGACGCTCCAGAGGGCAGGGTTCCTGGCAGGCTTGGGGGGCTCAATGTGGGGAATGCTCCCAAATATGACTTGAGACCAGGCGTCCCTATCGGTGCCTGAAACATCTGGGCGGGGGGGGGGGGGGACACACGAGAATCAGGACCAGGAAAGATCTTTGTGCGCCTGAGCTCCCCCAGGCACTATGAGATCAACAGGCCAATGCTGAACAAAGGAGGATGAACTGTGAAAGGTAAGGAAGCCAATGAAAGTTTGGGGAAAGCAAACCCAGGACAACGGATTGTCCTCCAAGCCAGGATTTTATCTTTAGGCTCTGTACTTGGAGGAACTGGTCTCCCATTGCCCTGCTGCCCTGACTTCCAACCTTTTGAGTCCTAGGCCCACATAACAGGAAACAAAGTTTGGGGCACCCCTGGGGGAAGGGTAGTCAAGACCTGGCTGGGACCTATTTCATGAATTCAATGATCACCGTTAGAACCGGTGGGGAATTTTTTCAACCAAAATGTGTTTCATCTGCAAACGGGGATTCACAGAAATGGACACTGTTCAGGAAAAAAGGTTGGTTTTGGGTGAATGATTAGGCTTGGGGGGAAAGTATCAGTTATTCAAATGTTTTGACATTTTCATAATGACTTTTTGTTTAGAGGTTTAAGCTAATTACAGTAAAAGCAGGTTATTTGTTTAGGTTGTTGGTTCATGAAATTTTTTGAGCTTTATTTCTCTGTCCCATTCAGGATGGTGAAAAAACATTTGACATTTTTGCAGGACAGGAAACCTGTCCCCTTTGGGGAGGGGTAGTTGTGTTGTTTAGAAGCTATTTGACTCATTCAGGGGAGATTCTATAGGAATGGAAAGAGGGGAAATGTAAACAGTGCTTAAATAATAAGAAATCAACCTTCCTCTAAAATCACTGGTTCTTGAATCGCCACTGCTTTGTGCAGCCACTTGCAGTGTGGATATAAAATGCAGTCATTCTGATTTCTGAGGTATTTTAAACTCCCCTTGCATACAGGTGTAAGTGACTTATTTAGGTGTATGGAAGTGCAGAACTGGGCCCAATATAATTGTTCCTTGTCACTATTTCTTGCACAAGAGCGGATAAAGTCGGGGAGGGAAGAGATTTGAAAAAATAAGCGTGGAATAAATTCAGAGAGATGATCTCCAGGTGAATAGTCCAGGAATGGAACCTGTATTCTTCTAAGAGACTTGAGAAGCAGTGCGGTCCAGTGCCTTGCCCATTGGGCTGAGAGTCTGGAGATCTGTTCCCAGCTGTGTCACTGACTTATTGTGTGACCTTGAGGCAGTCACTTCCCCCTCTGTTTTCCCTGCCACCCCTTTGGGTGTCTTGACTATTTATAAACTCCTCAGGGCGGGGTGTCTCTCTTTTATGTGTACGTACAGCGCCTAGCCTTGATTTCAGGCACTACCATAATACTACCACTAGTGAATATATTGCCTATGAAAGCCCTGGTCCTGTACTATCAAAGTCCAATGAGAGCTTTGCCATTGTCTTCAATGTGCATAGGATCAGGTCCAAAGTAGGCATCTATTCAACTTGTCATTTAGCTTGTCAATTGTTCATAACATATGAAGTGCTCTAAGATAAAGCTAGGAGAGCTTAGTTTACCATATCTTCCAATGTCCAGAAACCTTGAAAGAACAGTAGTTAACTTTTGTGGTGTTTTTGTTTAGTTGACCTGGCCACTGGAGGTTCACAAGACTTTATGTATTTTGAATTTCAGCTGTAAGCCCTGCTGATCACTGACTGGCTTGGAAAACACCACAGGAAATCAGCATAGTGAATAACCTACCCCAATGCACAATCATAACTTTGACCCCTCCTCTTTCCATTTTTTGTCGTAATTTTAGCTCTGGCCTGATCTCCTCTCCCTCCTGTGTCTGAAACTCACAAGAGGCAAGGAACTGAAGAAATGTAACTTAATTCCCCCAAAGCCACTTTATTTGTATTTATATTATCCCAAAATTAAAGCAGCCATCCCAGACTCTGACCCTCTTTAAAAATATAGAATTCCCCAGTAAAATAAACAGCCCCCACTGATTGCTTCCAGCCACAACTAAGAGAGAAAACGGAGCAGTGTTTTAAATCAGTAGCTCTAGGTGGTATCATTATGCTCATTTCACAGATGAGGAAACTGAGGCACAGAAAGGGGGGGAAATGTCTTGCCCAAGGTTACTGCGGCAGGGCAGTGGCAGAGCCAACAATAGAACTCAGATCTCCTGAGTCCCAATCTAGTGCTTTAGCTACTAAACCACAGTGTCTCCCACAATAATCCCACCAGAAATATCTCTCTCTCCCTCTGCATCCTCACTAATCTCCCTCCTCCTCATGAACCAGGTAGAAAAGATGAGCCTCGCAGCACATCCTGAAGGTTAACAAACTATGGCTCAAGGAGGGCGAATTCTAAAGGTATTGGCAGGGGTACTTGTGGAAAATGCCCTGCCAGCAGCCCCATCTTTATACCAATGGGGCCCCAGCTCAGGTGCTGCCTTGTGGCAATGTGACACAGGAAGAGAGGCTGTCTCTCCAAAGGTAGGTCTCAGGCCCTTTGGGGCCAGGGGCAATCAAAAAGGACAAAGATCTGGCATAATTTTTAGCAGATGCTGAGTTAGTCATGCATTCAGAGTGCTCTTTCTGCTGCTTGTGTGGGGATATATAACCTTGTGGGTTTTTAAACCTTAAATGAAGGTGAATAAATAAGGGACATTTTAATCTCACCTTGATGCCTAGGGAGTTTCACTGGGGATTGAGTCATCCTGTCATCGATGTTTAGTTAGGGTGACAACTTGTCATGGAAGCTTAATGCCCCATGTTATGGTTTTGGTGTTGAGTTTACAGACAGTGTTGAGATTTTCTTTTGGAGGAAGGAGGTGGGCAAGAGCACCCTCTAAACTGAAAGGGGAGGGAGGAATTGTGTTGGATGATCCTAGTAGATATAACCAGGAGCAGTGGGACCCAACCAAGGATGAATCCTGGGGGAAATCTTCCTAGCAAAGATTAAACTGCAGAATACTCATCCAAGAGAAATGGTGGAAGTGTGACATTTAAAACCTCATTGGACAGAGCATTTGTGAATGATCCTGTCCTCGCCCCTGAGTGGGTGGATTATATGTCCTCATGGCTTGCATGTCTCTAACCACTATGATTCATATGGAGAATTTTTGCTCTTTCCTCGGTGGGAGTCCGTGGAGAGGGGAGGTGGAGGACGTTGAGAGTGTCCCCTGGCAAGCAGGAAGAGCTGGTGCAATGTTACATCCCGAATCATTTCACCCGTTGTGTTTGCAGAGTTGCAGTGTAGAGGCATTCGCTTTTCAGAAGCGCTGGTTGAGCAGGGCTCAGGACCAGTTTGTCTAATCCAGAGCTGCAGAGCCACCTGGTGGGTGGTCCAGAGGCTTTCGGGAATTAGTCCTGATGGATTCCTCTAATGTGGCCAGTTCTAGTGGCAACCCACTCCTTCCTCGTCTAGAGAAAGATACTCCTTCCCTTTTCCTGCTGAATTCATTTCACACCATGGGGCCTTGAGCCTCCTCACAGGGGACATTTTAAAAATGGACAGAGGTGTAGAAGTTGGAGAAGGAAAAGCACTCTTAGGAGAGGTAGCTTGTCCAGTGGGAGGGGTGCTGGCCTGGGATTTTGGAGACCTAGGTTTCATTCTCAGCTTTACCACTGACCTGTGTGACAGTGGGGAGGTCACTTCCCCACTCTGTGCTTCTGTTTTCCCCTCTCTGTCTTGTCTATTTCAACTGTCAGCTCTTTGGGCCAGGGACCATCTCTGACTATCAGGGGGGTAGCCGTGTTAGTCTGTATCCACAAAACTAACAAGGAGTCCAGTGGCACCTTAAAGACTAACAGATTTATTTGAGCATAAGCTTTTGTGGGTAAAAACTCCTTGTCATCTCTTACGATGTGTTTGTACAGTACCTAGCACTGTGTGTGCTACTGTCATGCAAATCATAATCATCCAGTCCGTGTCCCTGGAGCTGGTGCAGGATCTCTCCCCACACCGTGTTTCTAGTATTTTGTGCAGTCTGGGTTTACAAGCAATTGGATATTTCTTGTGGGACATTCTGACATTGCTTAGGCCAGGATTCACTGAAGCCTGGCCTGTAGGAGAGTGGTTGGTTGATTACTAGTGGGCGTGTTGAAAAACTCCAGTGTTTCCTATTCTCTGCTCAAAATAATGTCTCCGCTCTTGCAAAGCCTGGCTTGTGGTTGGAGGCCCTTTCCTGTGGGGTGTAATAAAAATGGGTCGTGGGTGAGGGATCGCAGCAACAGTGCCAGTTCTGGGTAGCGAAGAGATGATGGCGAATGAAGTGTTTGTGACCACGGTACCAGTGGCAGCTGGATGACGGAGGGATGTCAGTTGCAATGGATTATTTTTTAATGTGTTGATCCTTGCAGAACTTTCCGGCCATGGGTTCCCTTTGCTGGGTTTATGCTGCCCTCTAGTGGATCTCTTTTGTTTGGGAAAAACTTTTCCACTCAATGCATCCGATGAAGTGAGCTGGAGCTCACGAAAGCTTATGCTCAAATAAATTTCTTAGTCTCTAAGGTGCCACAAGTACTCCTTTTCTTTTTGCGAATACAGACTAACACGGCTGCTACTCTGAAACCTTTTACCAAAACAGGTTTCAGAGTAGCAGCCGTGTTAGTCCGTATCCGCAGAAAGTAAAGGAGGACATGTGGCACCTTAGAGACTAAATAAATTTGTTAGTCTCTAAGGTGCCACACGTCCTCCTTTTCTTTTTACCAAAACAAAACGCATGGAGGTGCTATGGGAGACTGGAGTGAGGGCTTGCAATGGGTGGAAGGAGCTACCTTGGGGAAATAGTGGAGAGCAAATTAGACAGTCAATTGGGGTAATGTATTGTCTTTTCTGTCGGCACAATATTAGTATGAGGAAACCACGCGGACACAGTTGGGACCCAGATAACTGTATTTATTAACGCTATACAAACATACACGGCCTGCCTACGTATACACAGTACTGCTCTGCTAGGTTCTGGTGGCTTCTGCCGTAGAAGAGAGGGAGGCCAAGTAGAAGGCTATAGTACCCAATTCCTATACACTGTGCAGCGGAAAAGGCGCATGTGGCTTTGGGCTGCCGATGCAGAGGTGTGTCATTACAAGTAGTCCCCTTCTAACTTTGAACTGCTAATGCAACTGCATCGGAAGTATTGTCTTCAGTCCAGGGAACCTCGATAACCAGAGGCATAAAGACAAGATCCAGGGAGTTCAGCGAGAGGTCATGAGGTTGGGAGGCTCCCTTGTGTGAAGGTTAAAAGAGCTAAATATGTCTGGCTTGGCCAAGGAATTCCTGGGGTGGGAATCTAAGCCTTCAAACATCAGAGCGTCTACATGCTGAGGAGGGCAAGGAATTATTGAGGGGGTGGTTCAAAGGGGTACAATAACATTGCCTAGCTCCTACATAGCGTTTTTCCCCTCCGTTGATTTCAAAGTGCTTTCCCACGCAGGTCAGTATTGTTATCCTCATTTTACACATGGGGAAGCAAAGGCATGGGCTCAAGAAGTGTTGCCCAAGGTCATCCAGCAGGCCAGTAGCAGAGATGAGACTAGAATGCAGCTCTCCTGAGTGCTGGTCCTGTGCTCTGCCCACTGGGCTGTACTGCCCCTGAATGAGGCTAATGTGGCGTAATGCCGATTGAGGGGGCGGGGGAAGAGAGAGGAGGATATTGTGCTAAATGTTGCGAGGAGGGAAGAAATTCCTACCAGCGAGAGCTCTTAAACTTTAGACTAGTCACCCGGCCAGCGGTGGCAGCCCAAAGGTTTTGAAAATTTAAGACTAAGCAAGAATATGTACTACATATTGTAGAGAAGAATCCTGCGCTAGCCATTGGGGTAGGGGAGATGGGCTGACCGATTTCTCCATCTTTCATTTCAGTGACTTTGTGAATGTGCTTTCTAGTCCTCCTCAGAGCAGGAAGCCCCAGTCTAGGTGTCACAACAGAGGGTTGAGAGGTAGAACTTCTCAGAACTAACACCAGCCTCCTGTCTGGCCTTGGGCAAGTCACTTAACCACCTGAGTACAATGGGTAGAGTTATTTCCACTCACGTAAAGGTGATGGATGAAATAATTAATGCTAGTAATGAATGCTTAAGACAAAAACAGCCAGTAGTATGCCTACTAAGAAATACATTAAGGCTGATGGAATGCAACCTGGTTAATAACACCTAGCTCTTTTTGTGCTTTCCATCAGTAAAGATGGAAGCACTTTACAAAGCAGGTAAGTGTCATTATCCCCAGCAATGGGGACACAGAGGTGAGCAGACTTGCTCCAGGTTATCCAGCAGGTCAGTGGCGAAATGAGGAATAAAAGGTTTCCAGAGTCCCAGTCCACTCACCACACTATATTCTATATTGGATATAAATCCTGAGTGGGTTTCCTTAGCTGAATCTTCTAACCTGTGCACAAGACTCTGTGTGTGTACGTGTGGACATGTGTGCATGCCTGTATATATAGGTTTGTACGTTCCAAGACCAGAAGGGACCACTGTGATCATCTAGTCTGACCTCCTGTATCACACAGGCCAGAGAACTTCTCCCAAATCATTCCTAGAGCAGATCTTTTAGAAAAAAACATCCAATCTCGATTTAAAAATTTCGAGTGATAGAGAATCCACCAGGACCTTTGGTAAATTGTTCCTAGGATTAATTACTCTCACTGTGGAAAAAATTACCCCTCATTTCCAATCTGTTTTTTATCTAGCTTCAACTTTCAGCCACTGGTTCAGGTTACGCTTTTCTCTGCTAGACTGACGAACCCATTTTCAACCATGTGTTCCTCATATAGGCCCTTATCGATTGTAATCAAGTCACCCCCCTAACCTTTTCTTTGTTAAGCTAAATAGATTGAGTTCCTTGAGGCTGTCACTATAAGGATGTTTTCTAATCCTTTCATCCTTCTCGTGGCTCTTCTCTGAACCCTCTCCAATTTGCCAACATCCTTCCTGAACTGTGGATACCAGAACCGGACACAGGATTCCATCAGTGGTCGCACCAGTGCCAAATCCAGAGGTAAAATAACCCCTCCTTGAGATTCCCCTGTTTATGCATCCAAGGATTGCATTAGCCTTTTTGGCTACAGCATTGCACTGGGACCTCGTGTTCCTCCCAAATCTTTTTCAGAGTCTCTGCTTCCCAGGATAGAGTCCTCCATCCTGAAAGTATGGCCGACATTCCCCAAATTGACTTGCGTGTATAATCTGTCTCTCACACACCACTGGGGATTTCCTAAATGGGATCAGAATCAAGTCCGTAGTTTTCAGCTGGCAGTGGGCCTTGGACTTCCCATTCTAACCAGAGGCTAGAGGGAGTTCTCATAAATCCTGTGTCTAAATCCCACCACCAGATTAAAGGGAGGCTTGGGGCGGATTGCCCTGTCTCTGACGGCATTCAGCCCTTCTCTGCGTACAGGTAAATCATCCCAGCAAGGTGTGATTTGTATCCACAGGGCTCATTTAAAAAAATAATCTCTGAAAAGCAATGTGTAGCCTTTGGCCTGCACCGGTGCCAGGGATTTTAGAAAAGGTTATCCTAGGTTTCCTCTGCAAGGTCTTCACCCTCTATTTCATATGGCACATCTTGAATGCTGTGCTCTATCCTCAATATACATTGTGGGTGTGTATGTAGGTATGTGACCTGTATGAATGAATGAATGAAATTTAAGCATTTCCGGGCACACGGCATTTAAATCAAGTGTCTTTGCCAAGTGGTTAGGTCTCCCTTCTTGGCTAGGCTTAAGAGAGCGTGTTTGGATTTTAAGTGGCAAAACCAATTAGTAGAGTCCTCCCTGCATCTTCCCTCATCTTTGCAGGGCGTGCACACACAGATCCCACGGGTTATCATAAAGGTGAAGGGGGAGGAGGAGAGACACATCTGGGGAGGGCCTTGTTAAAATACAGGTGATCCATCACCTCTTGTAATTCTGCCGGCAAAATGTCTCGTGACATACCATGCAACAAGATGGGGCACTGCCCTGTTTGCCACCTGTAAACTCAGTGTTACTCTCATTGGTGCTAGTGTGGACTTAACACTAGTGTGACTCTCCATGGATTGCAGTGGATTTTGGGGGAGGAATAGCTCAGGGGTTTGAGCATTGGCCTGCTAAAGCCAGGGTTGTGAGTTCAATCCTTGAGGGAGCCATTTAGGGATCTGGGGCAAAAATTGGGGATTGGTCCTGCTCTGAGCAGGGGGTTGGACTAGGTGACCTCCTGAGGTCCCTTCCAACCCTGATATGCTATGATTCTATGAACTCATGGCTCACAGAGGTGCAGTGGCATCAGAAGCCCAGCCAGTGATGGGCTTTCCCAACTTGCGACTCTAGAGGGCAGCAGGGAGCTGCTGTTTGGCTACATCTGGGTGGATTGATGACTTGCTTCAATGGACCTAGCTGCTGATGGAGATGAAGATCAGTGAACGGTAGCTAGATTTCTTTATGGTGAGCTACTGATAATGTGCTATGCCCCCTGGATTTTGGTTTGGTGGCCAAAACTATTTCAGAAACATGATATTATATATGACCTGTAGCAACTAACGATCCCATAGCTTTTTTTTTTTTTTTTTTAAATCGGAAAGGAATGTTTATGTTGGTATCCTGGCCAAATTCTCACATGGGTAACTACATTCTATCTACCCCAAAATTCCCCATGCAACATCAACTGGATGTTGCACTGATTTGTTGTGTAGAGTGGTTATGCACTGTTATAACCGTTCCCGTGTTCCACTCCAGAGACAGCTGCATTGTTTGTTCTGGTAGATATGTAATTAACAAAGTGCTTTGGGATGGAGGTAAATTTAGGGTATTAATCTAGTAAAGAGAATGATTTGCTATGCCGGAGAATGTTTCAATTATTTCTCCCCATGGGTTCCTCCCCAGATTGGCTTGTTTGATAATCTTGGTCCAAGAAAGCTCTAGAGAGAAGATTTCAGAGCAGCAGCCGTGTTAGTCTGTATTTGCAAAAAGAAAAGGAGGACTTGTGGCACCTTAGAGACTAACCAATTTATTTGAGCATGAGCTTTCGTGAGCTACAGCTCACTTCATCGTGCATGCATCCGATGAAGTGGGCTATAGCTCATGAAAGCTTATGCTCAAATAAATTGGTTAGTCTCTAAGGTGCCACAAGTCCTCCTTTTCTTCTAGAGAGAAGAGACTTCTTGCTTCTGAGCCAAGGTGGTTGCAGATCTTACTTCTCTTTCATCAGGAGCAAGGACTCTAGGAAAAGCCCCCTCGCCCCCCATCTCCATGCCTGGAGGCTTCCCAGCTCTGATCTGAAGGGACTTATATTTCACCCCCCATACTGAGGGAACAATGTCTCTAATTTCACCTCCCTCCCTCCGCCAAGGCTGAGGATCATTTCATAAAAATAACACAGAAAGCAACTAAACTCTCTGGGAAAAAATAATTATGGGAAAAACAAATCAGCGCCAAAGGGGCTTTCATAAAAATATCAGGTTTGGAGAGAAGGCTGCTGAGTTTGGAACATGTGCCCTTCTGCCCTTTCGCTGAGCGGGTTAGGGCTGCAGTACAATCTCCAGCATGTTTATTTCCTTTCAAATCTCTGGTTTCAGAGGAACAGCCGTGTTAGTCTGTATTCGCAAAAAGAAAAGGAGTACTTGTGGCACCTTAGAGACTAACCAATTTATTTGAGCATGAGCTTTCGTGAGCTACAGCTCACTTCATCAAATCTCTGGCTTCCCAATGGAAATGCTACCCTCCCCCATTTATTGGGAAGTGTTTGGGTATCTTTTCCCTCTTTGTGTTCAGTGAGGGGGGCGGGAGGGACACATTATTGTGTTTTATTTTCTCAAGGGTTTCTCTCTCAGCCCTGTGGGGTTTTTTTTTATGTGCTCCCAAACTTCATCACTTGAGCTGTCTGCCTCTGCTAGCCCCTTTATCCCACTCTTAATCTCATCTGTAAACTGCAGAATTTGTTTGTTTGATCCTTTATTTGTAAATACTTCCATGCAGGGCCTGGGGTCTGTCTCTCTCTCTTGTAAGGCAGCATGTGTACATTGATGGCACTAACAATAAACCTATAGGAGAGGGAAGTTTGATCTTGCTTGGTCAAGCCTTGGTCTCTCTGCTGAGATAGTGCCATTTGTGATGGGAATTCATGTGATATGGACGTGCATTCATCAGGAATTGGACAGTGACTCACCAGCTGACTTCATGCCAGGGCCAACAAATGAAGGGTAATACCTTTTGGTTATGAGGACAGATTTGAACCAACAAAGTAGAGAGGAAAGGGTTCATGTTTCATTAGCAATCTACCAAGTCAGCATAGTCACGCCTCCGTAATGATTAGCGCTGATCGATGAAACAGTTTCGTTTGAAAGTGCCAATTCATAGAACCCACAATGTTTCTTGGAACCATCTTGGATTCAATGGACTTTCAGTGAATCAAAGGCAGGGTTCCATGGGAAATTTGTTTGGTTTCCTGCCAGCTCACTGGGTGGGCTGCTGGACAGCTTCCTCTCCCAGTTTCCAGGCTCTCTGCCATGGAGTAGAAAGTGTGGAAGTCCTGGGATGAGCTCCCACAGTCCATGGGTGTGGGACTCGGGGGGTCAGCGAGGAGCCCCAGCAGCCGCTGAGTGAAATGGACATTTATTACTGAAACAGGGTGGATGAAGTAATAGCTTTTGCTGGACCAACTTTTGTTGGTGAGAGAGACAAGCTTTCATTACTGCTAATTCAGAACAAAACCACATTTCGAAATAACAAAATTTCCTGTGAACCGGAAATCCCACACGTCAGCCAGCTCTAATAAAGATGCAAGGTAAGCATGCACAGATGCAAACTAATGGCCCCAAGATGCAAAGTTTGCAGATATTGGCATTTCTTATGCACCTCCCATGGTGATAATGATGTTAATGCAAAAAATTAAATTGGACTTGCCAGTCAAACTGTGTGACGCTTTCGTTGGGGAAGGTTAAAGGGTTGTCTGTGTTCTCCTGGAACTGGACAAGAAAGGTCAGTTTCTTGGAGGGCAAAGAGTGATCGATGCCAGTTTAGTCTGGAAGGGTAAGAGGCTGAAATCTCTATGGTTAGCAACTTGGAAACCTGATCTGGAGTGAAAGGCTGGAAATAAGAAGGTCTCTAACCATGAGAGGAGGGAGGTTTTGGAACAGCCTCCTAACAGGACTAGAAGGGGCAAGAAACCTACCTGGTTTTAAGATGGAGCTGGATAAATTTATGAATGGCTTTATATGATGTGGATGCCTTCAACAGCAGGGGACTGCACTCTGACTCAGGAGTCCTTGCCAGTCCCATGTTCTTATGAATGGAAAATGCCTAGCAGTAAACCTCAGAGTTGAAGGCTTATTTGGGCCCCAGGAGTTTGGATGAATCTCTGCATACTGCAGCATCAGGATGGAGGTTTCAGAAGGACAGCCTTTCTCAGGGCATCTTGAAATGTAAGTAAGCGTGTGCGGAAGCTAACCAAACACTTCTGAACCTGAACATCAAACCAGTTCTAGTGTGGAGAGTAAAAGTCCAATACATTTTCTCTGATGCACCAGCCCATGTATCTATCTGTCTTTCATTGTATCAGAATTGCAGAATCATAGTAGCTAGAGATGGAGAAGACCAATAAGATTCTATTCAGCCCAGTTCCCAGACGGCCAGTGCAGGATTGTTCCCTCTGGTATGGTTTTTTCAAGTGAGTAGTCTGGTCTGGTTTTATGTCTCTTGCATGGTGGGCTTCTACCACTTCCCTTAGGAGACTGTTCCACACCCTCCTCGCTCTCACTATTAGGGAGAATATTTTCCCTAATATTTATTCTTTATTCCCCCTTCTTAATTTCATCCTAGTTACATATAGTTGCTAAATAAGGTCAAGCAGCACCAGCCAGAACTAGTTGAACTGCATAAAATAGGACTAGGCTTGGGGTCTAATTGCGGATCTCATGCCAGGTAATGTTCTCTTTAAAGCTCCAGCTGCTGGAGTCAAGTGACTATGTTAGACATTAAAAATAGTATTGAATTCTCCTGGTTGCAGAGAGAGGCCTGAACATGCAGCCAAGTGCACCTGAGAGGTTTGGAAACCAGAAATCAAATGAAAAACCCCCAATGTACAATTATTTTGGGAAGTCTCATGGTTTTTAAGCCAATCTCCTGACTTTTGGGGGGCCCGACTCAAAACATTTGAATGTTGGGGTTGGTAATACTGGGGCTGTCGGAGTGGGGTGGGAAGAGGTGATCCTAAAACCAAGAGTATGTCTAGACTGCAATCAGAGGTATGACTGCAGCTCCAGGTAGGCACCCACTCTAGCTAGTCTGGCTTAAAGATAGCAGTGAAGATTTCCCTATGGATTGTACAAGCCCACCTGGAAACCTGGGTACGTACTTGCTTTGCTAGCCCATACTGGGGTCTGTGCTGCTGTGTTTTCACTGCCATTTTTAGCTATGCTGGCTAGGTCAAAGCTAGTGTGGGTACGTCCGTAAGAGCTGCAGTTTGCACTGCCAATTGCAGTGTAGACGTATTCTGAGTGTAGCAATCCTCTCCCCTGCAAATGACGGCTCTGTGTGGTGCAGAGGCAGGTCAAACAGCAGCTGAGGTTTCATAGAATTCATAGAATATCAGGGTGGGAAGGGACCTCAGGAGGTCATCTAGTCCAACCCCCTGCTCAAAGCAGGACCAATCCCCAACTTTTGCCCCAGATCCCTAAATGGCCCCCTCAAGGATTGAACTCACAACCCTGGGTTTGGCAGGCCAATGCTCAAACCACTGAGCTCTCCCTCCCCCCAAGGGGTGAGGTGATATAGCCTTGTCCCAGCCAGAGGCTGCAATGAGAAATACCACTCCCCCGCTCTCTGCTCCTTCCCTTTCCCCCGGGGCTGACAGCTGAAGCTAAGCTGTCAATATTTGATTACAGCTCTCTCTTCCCCCCACCTAGCAGGTGCTGTCAGCCCAGGGAGTGCCACTGTGGTCAGTGAAGCACAGCGGAAACTGTCCATCTGTCTGGATTAAACAGCACGGACGTGCTGATCCATGGAGGGCAGATTCTGCATCTCCAGCATCCTGGCTGAGCTGGTCCAGGCCAGGGATCGTTTTCTGAACAAACACATTAGTGTATTTTTGTTTCTCTTAGGCAGAAAGTGGCCTCCAATGAAAGTCGGCTTCACACTCTCAACCATTAGATAAGCGGAGAAAGGGTGGGGGTTTTGCTGCTCCCCCTTTCATTAATCTCCTTTCTTTGTCTCCCCATCAACCCCCTGCCTTTCTCTGTCTCTTTTCAGTCTCAGCTGCCAGTGTCGGTCCTTGGTGTTCCCATCCCTCCCTGAGCTGGCTGCAGAGTGAAGATAAGCTCTGGACTGGGAGCCATATCATAATAATAAAACTTAGTGCTAGAGTGGGTCAAAAATGGGCATCCCTCCCCACCCCCACCCCAGGAAAATTTAGACTTTTTGTTGAAAAATCAAAAACAGCAAAAGAAAATGTAGCTGAAAACTGCCCAAAGATGCGGGGGAGAAAGGAGGTTTGGGGGTCATTTTTCCAACCAAATAAGTAAATAAACCTACATTTTTTTCTGGACAGGCCTTCCACTTAGTCAAAAACCCAATTTCCCATCCAGCTCTTACAAATCACCACCTTTCATCCCTGGATCTCAGAGCGCTGCCTCTGAGAATTAGTTTGCCCAGTCCACTGCACCCTATGTGTCTTCATTCCTGTGCTCTTCAATCCATGAGCAAATAGGTTTATTTGTGATTAAATTTGCATTTCAGTAGGAGTTAGAGGCCCCAGCCCCATGTGCTAGGTGTTGCACACACGGTAATCCCTCCTCTACTTGCTTTTTCTGCTCTTTGTTAATGTCCGTCTGCATTTGACCCTGCAGGTCCGTGGAAGCATAAAAGTGAATAAGCCACAGGATTGACTACATGGTGTGGCCTAGTGGATAGAGCTCAACTGAGACTCAGGAGACCTGCATTCTAATCCTAGCTCTGACTTTAGGAAAGTCACTTCACCTCACTGTGCCTCAGTTTCCTCATCTTTAAAATCAGGTAATGATTCTGATCTGCTTTGTAAAGTGCTTTGAGATCTACTGGTGTGGAGCAAGTAAATAAGGAAGTGTTATTTATTCTTCATAATGCAAGAACTAGGGGGCACCAAATGAAATTAATAAGCAGCAGGTTTAAAACAAACAAAAGGAAGTCTTTCTTCACACAATGCACAGTCAACCTGTGGAATTCCTTGTCAGAGGATGTTGTGAAGGCCAGGACTATAACAAGGTTCAAAAAAGAACTAGATAAAGTTCCTGGAGGATACATCCATCAATGGCTACTCACCAGGATGGGCAGGGATGGTGTCCCTAGCCTCTGTAAGCTGGGAATGGGTGATAGGGGATGGATCATTTGATGATTACCTGTTCTGTTCACTCCCTCTAAAGCATCTGGCATTGGCTGCTGTTGGAAGACAGGACACTGTGCTAGGTGGACCTTTGATCTAACACAGTATGGCCGTTCTTATGTTCTATCTAAGAGCTAGGTATTACAATTATTTCCTTGTGCTTCTCTGATTCTTTCGCTCTGCATCCACCTGTTATCTCTTGTCCTGCTTAGATTTTAAGCTCTTTGGGGCAGATTGTGGTTTTTGTTCTGTCTTTGTATAGCACCTAGCACCCGGGGGTCCTGGTCTGTGACTGGAGCTCCTACATGCTATGGCAATATAAATAACAATAAATCCAGGTAGGCTTGTTGCTCAGATCTGGTGCTATTGATGGCAGGAGAGGAGAAGACGGGTGTTGTGGGGTAGTGGTGTTAAGGGTTGGTGAGGTTGCGTGGCTGGGTGGTCAGAAGTGCTGGGAAGAAAACAGACAGACAATGAAGGTGGCGAGACCCACAGAATACCTTCTGAACTCCCATCCTCCCAAAGCACTTCGCACTGCAGTGGATTAGATCCTGGCGATTATTTTTGATGTACCCATGAGACAAGGTTCAGGCCAGGGAAGAACAATAACTTCTGACCCCAGTAAGCAATTCCTCCTGTGACTTGAGCTGCTTTGGGGGATTTTGCAGGCAGGGTCGCAATAATAGTGCTGTCTGCATTGTCCCGTCCCCTGTTTTTGCACATGGGGATGCTAGAGCACTTCGTGCACATGGGATCCTTTGGCATGCCTCATTTGCAGAGTTCAGGATTGAATTTTTCTGTGGCTTTGAGACTCAGAGATTCGATATGCAAAACCGTGCTCTGATGTGTCCCTAGCTTCTGTTTGCCAGAAGCTGGCAGTGGGCGACAGGGGGTGGCTCACTTGAAGATTCCCTGTTCTGTTCAATCCCTCTGAACCACCTGGCATTGGCCACTGTTGGAAGACAGGATACTGGGCTAGATGGACAATTGGTCTGACCCAGTATGGCCGTTCTTATGTTGATATCAAGTGGTGATATCAAGTCGGCATCAAGTGGAGTGCCCCAAGGGTCGGTCCTGGGGCCGGTTTTGTTCAATATCTTCATAAATGATCTGGAGGATGGTGTGGATTGCACTCTCAGCAAATTTGCGGATGATACTAAACTGGGAGGAGTGGTAGATACGCTGGAGGGGAGGGATAGGATACAGAAGGACCTAGACAAATTGGAGGATTGGGCCAAAAGAAATCTGATGAGGTTCAATAAGGATAAGTGCAGGGTCCTGCACTTAGGACGGAAGAACCCAATGCACAGCTACAGACTAGGGACCGAATGGCTAGGCAGCAGTTCTGCGGAAAAGGACCTAGGGGTGACAGTGGACGAGAAGCTGGATATGAGTCAGCAGTGTGCCCTTGTTGCCAAGAAGGCCAATGGCATTTTGGGATGTATAAGTAGGGGCATAGCGAGCAGATCGAGGGACGTGATCGTTCCCCTCTATTCGACATTGGTGAGGCCTCATCTGGAGTACTGTGTCCAGTTTTGGGCCCCACACTTCAAGAAGGATGTGGATAAATTGGAGAGAGTCCAGCGAAGGGCAACAAAAATGATTAGGGGTCTGGAACACATGACTTATGAGGAGAGGCTGAGGGAGCTGGGATTGTTTAGCCTGCAGAAGAGAAGAATGAGGGGGGATTTGATAGCTGCTTTCAACTACCTGAAAGGAGGTTCCAAAGAGGATGGCTCTAGACTGTTCTCAATGGTAGCAGATGACAGAACGAGGAGTAATGGTCTCAAGTTGCAGTGGGGGAGGTTTAGATTGGATATTAGGAAAAACTTTTTCACTAAGAGGGTGGTGAAACACTGGAATGCGTTACCTAGGGAGGTGGTAGAATCTCCTTCCTTAGAGGTTTTTAAGGTCAGGCTTGACAAAGCCCTGGCTGGGATGATTTAACTGGGAATTGGTCCTGCTTCGAGCAGGGGGTTGGACTAGATGACCTTCTGGGGTCCCTTCCAACCCTGATATTCTATGATTCTATGATATCATCCGGGGCTCCAGCAATACGGATATCCCGGACCCTGACTTAACTTTCAAGTGCTTTCCATTCTCTTTCTAGCAACAGAGCTGTTCATGGGGCAAACCCCCATCATGTCGCCTGCAGTTCCAATTTCCTCATGGCCTAGTCTTTTCTCACTGCTGGGAAACCTTGAATCTAGAGGGCTGACAGCTTCCTGGAAAGCAGATTCCCCTTCACTCCCTGTTGAGGTGATGCATTTTGAGGAGAGGCTGTCTGTAATATACAGGGCCAAAATCACAGTTTGGTTGTGTCTTGCTCTTTACCCAATGCAAGCAATATGCACGTGGGCCCAGTTGCGTCCCCAGTAACCGTGTTAAGTAATATACACAAACATGCTAGGCCTAGCTACAGACACACTGCTGCTCTGACTGGTTTCTGGTGGTTTCAAAAATACGTCTACACTTCACACTAAATCTGGGCTCTGACTCAGGTTGGAGCCCAAGCCTCTCTTCTTTCCACACACAAATCAGTCTGACTCAGGTCAGGAAGCACTAAGGAATCAGTCCTAGGACCCTGCTGGGGTATGTGTCAGAGCCCGAGTCCTGCTGCACCTTGGGTCCGAGCCCTGTTTTGCAGTGTGGATGCAGCATAAGCCACAGACCCAAGTCAGAAGGTCTGGGCAGTGCATTGTGGATGCACTAGCTAAGCCCAGGTTTTCAATGCTTCATGGATGTTCAAGTGCGGGCTTGGAAACACCGAGTCCCCAAGTCCGTGTCCCACAGACCTGGGTTTACTAGACATATAGACATACCCAGAGTGAGCAGCTAGCATGCTCACAAACTATTTACAGGGATTCGACAGGTTTCCCTGTACTTTTCCCTGTGAAGTGCTTGCTTCACCTCCACTTGACACCGAGCTCCAGACCACGAGTGGAGAATTACTCTCCTGGAGCAGCCCTTAGGTGTTCGTGTGCAGGCTGGAACGTTAGCAGCTGTTCCATTCAGCGCCGGGATGTTATCCAGGACATGCTCCTTTCTGTTCTCCTCCCCGCCACTCCTTCAGAGGCAGGAAAACCATTCCATTCTAAAGGCTTTTATATCCTAATAAACGCCGGGACTCGGCAGGCACCGAATCCATTTACAGAGGCCAGAGTGAAAACGGAGACAGGCTCTCTTTCTCCTGCCTGCTTTAGCTCAGGTGATGTGGGGGACAGGACCTGAATTGAAGTAGGGCCATTAATAGGTTTAATGGCCCTGTTTTCCCTTGATCTGGAAGGGCGGGGGAGTGAATCATGTGGCTGTAAACTCACTGTGTTGGCAGCCAGCTGCCTCTGCCTTGCTCGTAAAAGTGGCCGTGGGGATCTGCATTTTGTTTCAAACCTGGGAAGCTACTTGTCTTTGAAGGGAGCCGGGGTGAAATGGATGGACGCTGCGCACGCCACATGCTGGAGCTGCCATCTCCACTGCACACTGTGCTGGGAACCTCACGGGGCACTAAAGGGCTGCGGGGGGTGGCACGTCCAGAAAAGCCCTTTACATGCTGGGTTTTGTTTTTTTTTTTCAAAGCACGCCACTGAACTTTTAGTGTGAGGTAGCAGGATCTGCATGGCAGTAATCTAGGGCTCTGTCAATCAAATTGTTGTTTAGATAAACCCTGTGATAGCAGTTGGGAGGGATGGGATCCTACCAGGGACCAAGGCAAGACTGTTCCCTCTACTGTGTTTTCAAGGGTTTGGGATCATAGGACATACCAGATCAGACAATGGTCCATCTAATGCATTTGTCTGTCTCCTAGAGCAGACAGTATCACATGCTTCAGAGTGAAATATTAAATCCCTCAACAAGGGCTTTACCCAGCACGATATTTAATATAAGACCCTAAGGTTTGCCCAATTGGTCTATCTAGTCTGGAACCACGCCTCTTGCTGTTGTTATTATTAAATCTTCATGTTTTATTAGCATCCCAAAGCCCCAGGTGGGAACGGGGGCCCATTGCGCTGGGTGCTGTGCAAACAGCAAAAGAGAGAATCTCTTCCCCAAATGGCTATACTGGCCTCCACACCACTGATCTGTTCCCCTGACTGTAGTCAATACACAACGCTTCAGAGGAGCTGAGACACCCGAACCAACCCGTGATGTAACAGTCCAGCTGTGCAGCGCCTAGCCGATTTCTGTCCAACCCCTCTCGTGATCGGTGTAGATCCTGAAGCGGAAGGCTTGATTATCCTCATCTTAGGGTGTGTAACTGCAAATGAACTACGTGATCTCCAGATCCATCTGTTGTCTCTTGTCTTATACTTGGATTGTAAGAGGTCTGGGGCAGAAGCCATCTTTTGGTTCTCTGTTCGTGCAGCACCGAACACAGTGCGGGGGCGTGGTCCATAACAAGGGCTTGTTGCTATGGTAATACAAGTGATGAAATAATGATGGAGTTTCCACATTCTTCCCTTGGACAGCTGTCTGTTCCGCAGTCCAGCAGACCTCGCTGTTTGGGATCTTTGTTCTGATATTCACCCTTGATTTCCCCCTGCTCAGTTTCAGCTGAATGACGCCTGGCTGGGTCCTATAAGCTGCTCGTGGGCGGGGTGTACCAAAGGCCAGGGCAGGCTAAACCTCCCCTGACCTAGGCCGTGGCCCTGTGCATGTTCCGCCCAGAGGCCCCGCCCTCCCGCCCCCTCTACCCGGAAGCCGGCGGGGGCTCAGCTCCAGCTGGCGGCCTGGGGCAGCCCAGGGCAATGCTGGAGGGGCTGGCCCGGCACTGGGGGGGCCAGCTGGAGTGGGCAGGCTGGGGCTCCTCCAGCTGTGGGGGAGGGCTCCGGTGGGCGAGGCCTCAGACAGAAGGGGCGGGGCCCGCGGGCTAGCCTCCCCGACGCGGGCGAGGGGGTTCACCTGCTGCCCATGAAGCTGATGATGTGGGGGGATGTTTTGTTTCATGTGATAACGATTTATTCTGGCGGGGGAGGGGTATTGTTGAGTCTTCTCTTATGCTGTTATTTCCCTACCTCCCCCCACCCCTGAAAAAAGGGGAAAAAAAAAAGAGAAAAGAAAAATTTCAGAACAAAAAAGATCAGAGGACTGTGGGCTGCGGGTGTGGCTTTCCCAGGGAGTGTGGCAAAGGGCCCGTGAGTGAATGCAGGCAGAGGGCTGGTAGTGCACAGGCCCATGGAAGAAGTGGGTCCAGCCTGCTGCAGGCTAGCATGGCCTTTCCAGCACGCAGACCCCAACAGCGGGCTGGGTCCAACACGGGGGCAGCTTGGCCCTGGCTGAGCACCAGGCTCGGAGCTCTGTGGACTTTGGGACAGGGCGGTTTTCCGTTCCAGGGATCATGTTGCTTGTAGAAAGGGCTGTGTTGGCCGGGTGTCTTGAACTCGCACCTTGGAGGGAGCGGGATGGATTTTTCCATCAGCGTTACTGGCATTGTGTGCCGAGGGCTTTGTTGTTGTGGCCAGGGGAAGAGTGGGGCAGGTGCCTTGTGCCTAGCAAAGATCTGGACGCATCCTTGTTTCCCGGGGATTAATTGCTTGGCATGTGCGTCATTCAGCAGCCTTGCTGGCTGGCGTCCTCATTCGCCGTCCTGCCCTGTTATTTAGGTAACAGTAACGCCTATAAGCCTTAATAAAGATGGGTGGGGTGGCCACGGCATGGGTGCTATACAACACACGAAGCAAGAGGCGCTCCCGCAGGAAGGTGAGAGCCAAAGGGAGGGAGCAGTGGCACAGAGAGGGGAAGTGACTGGCCTGAGGTCGCCCTGCGGGTCGGTGCCAGGGCTGGGAACAGCACTCAGGGCTCCTCACTCCCAGTCCCGCTCTACGCCCTGTGCACTAGCATTTGGTTGAAATTTTCAGAAGTGACTAAGTCCCACTTTCTGAAGCGACCTGGGGGCACTTAGGAGCCTAAATCTCAATATAAGTCAAATGGCCTTAGACTCCCCAGTGGCTAAATCACTTCTGCCAATAGGACTTAGGCTCCAAAGGCCCAGATCATCGGGAATTAGGCACCTAAATAACTTTGATCTGTGCCTAAGTTACTAAGACACTTCTGATAACTTTACTTCAGTTTCTTAGCAGGAAGCTCTCTCTGTTCCTCCTGGCCTCACCATGAAAGGGGGCTACCTATCTCCCATACATAATGGCCGTCTTCATGAGTTGCTGGGGGGGGGGGGGAGATATGCTGGACCCCTGCTCTGCCCCAGGCCCCACCCCCACTCCACTCCTTCCCCCAAACCCCCGCTCCACCTCTTTCCACCCCCACCCCACCCCGTCCCTCCCAGCACCTCCGGCACGCTGCTGAACGTCTGTGGCCGGCCGGTGGGAGGCACTGGGAGCAGGGGCAGGGGGGCTGATTGCGGGGGGCTGCCGGTGGGTGCTGAGCACCTGCAATTTTTTTTCCTGTGGGTGCTCCAGCCCTGGAGCACCCACGGAGTCAGCACCTATCCTCCCATATAAGGAGGGTGCTGCTTGCCAGAATGTTAGCAGCAATTTACGAGGTTTGCGTGGTATTTTCCATACAAGCAAGCCCCTAGGTCATGGCTCCATGTGGGTCGCTTCCCATAGTGACCGGTGCAGAGCATCTGAGTCAGCCGAGAACTCTATATCTGAGACCCGGGCATCCCTCCTGTGCCCCCACACAGACAGGCAGAGCACAGCTAGACAAGTTTAGATACGCATATTTTGACAGACACACCTATGCTGAGCCATGCAGCATGTATGGTGCCCCTTTAGTTTCTTTACCGATCTAAGGCGTTGTCTGAAGCGTAAGTAGCTCACGAGTCGGAGAAAAAAAACTGCAGTGTAGTAAATGCTGGCTTTTAAGTGCACGGGGCTGTACGTGGATACTCGGAAAAACGCATAGAAATGTGCATCAGGTGACATGTATCCTCAGGCATATGCCGAGTCCCTGTCAAGAGCATAGATACGCACACAGCTAAACTTCACACAGGCCAGGAGTTGCTGAGAGGCAGATGTTCAACAGTACAGTATTTCACACCTAAAACCCCCTCTAGCCAGTGGTCTCCAATGTGCTTTACAAATGCTAATGAAGCCTTAAAACACCCCTTTTACTCAGTAGCTATTGTCCTCTCGACTTGGGTAGACAGGGAAAGCCAGGCACAGCAAGTTAAGCGACTTGTCCAATGTCACGGGGGCAAGTGGCAATGCTGGGAACAGAGCCTGGCTCCCAGACCTTTCTTTTACCCATTAGACATGCTCCCTCCTTGATATGGGAGCCTGACACGCTCAGAGGTGTATCCAGTGTGGTGCATGGATGCCCACGTTCTGGCACAAGCAGATACGAGTGCCCCTTTGCACATCTAAGCCCTGGAATGCTAGTGGGGTCGATGTGGTGCAGCCCCAGGGAGGTGAGGCAAAGAATCGGAATCGCTGCTTGTTTGCGTTCCCTGAAGCTAGAGTATTACTGTGTGAATAAACATGAGAACGTAGGTGCTGGAAGTAGGGGGGCTACCGCCTCCCCTGGTTTGAAGTGGGTTCCATCATATCCAGGGTTTACAGTGGGGTTAATGACTCTCAGCGGTGCACTCCCACTATCCAAATTGTTCCAGCACCCTTGCATGAGAACCAAGTGCCGAGAGAGCACAAAGGCAAAAATGTCAGTAAATATTTTCCCCTCGAGCTCCTGAATGCTGGGGAGTTGTGCAATTCTGAACAACTCCTCCAAAAGGAAACATTTTAATTCCATGCAGTTCATGCAAAGGTTAGCTAGACAAATGTTACTCTTGCCATGAAGCCAGGACCCCACTGCACCTTCCCTCCCAAAAACGCCACTCACCACCCAGGGTTGGGGCTAGTTTATTCCCTCTGAGGTACGGTAAATCTGACTGCGTACATCATTCCCCAGACACCTGCACTTCCACCTTCACGCTTACTGCTTTGTTGTGTCTTTCGCTGAGAAGTCTGGTCAGGTCCAGGAAGTGGAACAGCTGGGATGGGTGGGTTGAAAGCACATTTCCCACCCCTGATTCTCTTCTCAGCTCTGCTGCCTGTGGGTGGACATGGCTTTAAGACAGCTATGTTTGATGAGTGACTCTCACCCAGCCTCTGCCCTCTCTGGTAGGTGTTGCGTGGGCAGTAGAGACGCTCAGTTTCAGAACTGTTTGTTCAAGGGTTTCCGGGGAATCCTTTCCTTTGTTCCCCTTTTTGGCTGACTTGACTTTTAAACCTTCTTGCTGCAAATGAAGGGGGCCGGGTGGGGTGTGAGACACTGGGGAATCGAGCCTCGGCTTAATAGGCAAAGACATTTCAGAGTTATAAGCCCCTCAGATTTCCCATGTTTAGTTGCAATTAGCTGCCTCTTGCCTATATGTCATGTGGATTTTTATATTTGTTTGTGTTGTTCTGAAAGTGGAATTCCTCATTCTGCTTGGAAACAGGACCAGCCTGGGGCTGCTGAACTTTGCCCCAGTGGTCCGGGCCTGGTAGCAGATATTTGTGTATGCGTGTGTGCATTCTTGGCTCTGTGCTGCATGGGGTTTTTGTTGACAAAGCCACCAAGCTTTAGGCTCCGTGGGAAATAATCCAGATGGGGTCACTCTTGGAAAACCCCACTGCAGAAAAGCTGGGATGGGGGTTTCCTGGTTATGCTGAGAGCCGGTCCCACAGCTGATGGGAAGCAGCCCAGGTCCATTGCAACCACTGGAGTAATGCTAATCCACACCAGCTGAGGAACTGGCCCTTTGGTGGGTACAATGGCCAGGCAGATGACTTGATGAAGGTTGCCTAAGGGTGTCTTGCCACCACTCACACCTTGTTTTTTGTGAACGGCACCAAAACCTGCTCATGAATCGAGGAAAACCATTTACTTTGACACTTCATAGACTCCTAGGACTGGAAGGGCCCTCGAGAGGGCATCTAATCCAGTCCCCTGCACTCATGGCAGGACTAAGTATTATCTAGACCATCCCTGACAGGGGTTTGTCCAACCTGCTCTTAAAAATCTCCAATGATGGAGATTTTACAACCTCTCTGGGCAATTTATTCCAGGGCTGAACCACCCTGACAGGAATTTTTTCCTAACATCCAACCTAAACCACCCTTGCTGCAATTTAAGCCCATTGCTTCTTGTCCTGGCCTCAGAGGTTAAGAAGAACAAATTTTGTCCCTCCTCCTTGTAACAACCTTTTATGTACATGAAAACTGTTCTCCTGTCCCCTCTCGGTCTTGACAAAAGACAATTGTTTTTTTCCGTTTTGACTGAAACCGTTTGGTGAAATTGACACATGCTCGTGAACCGTTTTGGTCAATGTGAATTTCCATTGTTTTGTCCAAAAAAAAAAAAAAAGTTTCGGCCAAAATATCTTCGTCCAGCTCTTAGTAGTAGCGAGATGAATCGCAGAAAATAAAAATGGAAACCATCCAACAACACTGTAAACATTGGACCATCCAATCCATTTCCTTGCGAATGCAGGATTGTTCCCCGCAGTTGGTAACTGATTGATTGAAATGAAAGGCAAGGATAAACTGGAGATGGGGAACAACTACCTAGTAATGAGATCACAGACTGAGGAATAGTCTCCCAAGGGAAGCAACGGAAGCTGCATTTCTTGAGACAAATAGCTGCAGAACATACCGTGGTGGTTGGAAGCAATCCTCCATTTACCTGGTAATGGAGAAGTTGTTCAGATAGAAGATGCCTATCTCTGATGTCTGTAATTCAAGGAGCTTCTAGGATTCTAACTTCTATGGGCATACTTACATTGCAATTGGACACTTGCGGCTGGCCTGTGCCAGCTGACTTGGGCTTACTGGACTTGGGCTAAGGGGCTGTTTAATTGCCATGTAGACATTCAGGATCAGGCTGCAGCTGGAGCTATGGGATCCTCCCACCTCTCACGGTCCTAGAGCTTGGGCTGCAGCCCCAGCCTGAATGCTACATCACAATTAAACAGCCCCAGCCTAGCAAGCCCGAGTCAGTTGGCATGGGCTAGCTGTGGGTTTTTAATGACAGTGTGGACGTACCCTATGAGAAGGAGGAGTTAGCTCATTAGCTCAACAGATGGGGGTGCTTAGGAGACAGATGAACAAGTTGGTGACCAATAGAGGTCTTCAAGGCCAAAAGCCCCCCTAGCTAATTTACCTACTTAATCTAAGGGGATCAGTGATTCACAGCTGTTAATCCTCCCCTAGTCACTTCTGAAAATGCAGACCTACTAGCACATTTGGGGGCCATCAAATTTTAGGTGCACAAGCTGAGATTCCTTAAAGGGACCTGATTTTCAGAAAGTGACTGCCATAGGCTCTTAGATGTGAAGGGCAGACAGGGACCGTTATATCATCTAGTCAGATCTGCATTACACCAGCCAGAGGACCTCAGCCAGTGATCTTTGCATCAAGCCCGTAACTTCCGGTTGAGCTGGAGCACATCTTTTAGAAAGATTTAGGGGGAGGTTTAGGTTGGATATTAGGAACAACGTTTTCACTAGGAGGGTGGTGAAACACTGGAATACGTTACCTAGGGAGGTGGTGGAATCTCCTTCCTTAGAAGTTTTTAAGGTCAGGCTTGACAAAGCCCTGGCTGGGATGATTTAATTGGGGATTGGTCCTGCTTTGAGCAGGGGGTTAGATTAGATGACCTCCTGAGGTCCCTTCCAACCCTGATATTCTATGATTCTAAGAGACCCAGTCCTGATTTAAAGACATGGAGTGATGGAGATTCCACCTTGTTCCAATGGCTACTTGCCCTGCCTGTTAAAAAATGTGTGCCTTTATTTCTAACTTGAATTTGTCAAGCTTCAGGTTCCCAGCCAGTGGATCTCATTATGCCTTTTTCTGCTAGATTAAAGAACATCCACTGGGAGAAATTTAAAGTGGCTCAAACTGCCCCACCAACAGTCATGTCCCCTCCCCGCAAAAAATCAACAGTTGCTTTTGAAAAAGCAGGCCATAATTTATAAGTAGGCCTCCATGTCTTTGTTTCAGAGTAACAGCCGTGTTAGTCTGTATTCGCAAAAAGAACAGGAGGACTTGTGGCACCTTAGAGACTAACCAATTTATTTGAGCATAAGCTGTAGCTCACGAAAGCTTATGCTCAAATAAATTTGTTAGTCTCTAAGGTGCCACAAGTCCTCCTTATCTCTTTGTTTGTCACTCTTAAGCTCCTGGGATGGGCTCAACGCTGGCTCCTGTCAGTTATCACCTTTGACCAGAGACAGGAAAGAAACAAGTTTGTAGAACTGAGCCACATTGTGGCTTCTGAGGTTTTAGAGAATTAAAACAACAAATTGCCCATTTCTGTGAAACCTACACTTTGCTGGAGCTCCCAGAGGAATCCTAGCTCCCAAGCCAAAAATCCGGAAGAGCTGTGGGAGAAAAATCAATCTTTTTTTTTTTTTTTTTTTTAAATACTAACCTCGATACTTTTCCTTCCGCAAATCCCTTTTTGGCTCAGATTTTAACATTTCCTTTTGCAAGTGACAAAGAGATGCAGACAACCAGCTGTCTTTTTTCCACTCCACTAAGCGCAGCTCTCAAGGACAGAGCATTGTGCTGGAAACCAAACTCTCTCCTCTAGTCATTTTAATAGAGAGAAATACTATGCTGGTTACTTAACTAAAGACCTTTTCCAACCCAGCAAATTTTTTTTGAACTTAATTGGATTTGCTCTCTCTAGTTCTATGCTTTTATGTTTCTTATTTTGTTTTTTATAGGAAACATCTGTCCAAGTGGGAGCCTGCCTTTGCTTAAGAGCCCCTCTGAGAAATTCTACTCCTAAATTATTGGGAGCTCCCAGCAGATCCAGGTTTGTCTTCCATTTTTCTATGCCACAGAGGTGGATTAATCCCCACCAGGTACAGGGTTAGAGCAAGTGAGGGACTGAAACATTAGTGGGGGATTGGTGTTGAGGCAACGGGTCTGGGAGTTAAGGGGGTAATTGCTGAGAGCAATTGGCATATGATGGAACCTGCATCCTAAATTTCTTCTGGGTACTAGATACCTGGGATGAAATCCTGGCCCCACTGAAGTTAATAACAAAGCTCCCAATTATTTCAATGGAAGCCAAAATTCACCCTGATGGGTTTCATGTGGTTAAGGAATGGAAGCTGTCTATTGATGCTTTTGCTGTAACTAACTAGATAAGCCACTGTCAAACAGCTGAAGAAAGCAGGTGCCCATCATCTTATTGAATCTGCAAATGAGTCTCCGAAGGAATGGTGTAGAAGCTCCTGTTGCTTGAGTCATTTAATTTAGATGGGAGAGAGCACTGGAGAATAGACTGCAGGGGTAAGGAACAATCCAGGAACAGATGGGGAATGGGCTAATAATAATAAATAGTTACATACGAGTAATCAACACAATCAGCGTCTATAATTAATCTCAACTTGATTAAGTACAGTAGGATCTGAGATTTTCAAAGCCAGGCAGGAGACTGAGCTGCGTAGTTCCCCTTGAATATATGACCTCTCCTAGCTGACTTTGAAAGTCTCAGACCATGTCTTTTCCATCTTTCACTTCTGCAAAACCAGCGCTCGAGTGTTTTGTACCCATGATGACGATAACATACGTAGACTGGGTATCTGCCGTTTCCTCCCTCTGACGATCTTCCAGCCCTTTACAAACAATAAATTAAGCATCTTGCATGGTTACAAGTGGGGGAAAGCTGAGCCCAGGGAGGTGAAGTAACTTGCTGTAGGGTCATGCAGCAAATCTGTGGCTTGAACGCAGGTCTCCTGACTATGCTTTAACCAAAACATCGTCCTTCCTCATTCTCCTGGCAGCTCAAGAGTATCCTCTGGTGTTTTTTCAGGATGTGCTGGGTGCTATGCAAACATCAGATAGCCCCTGCCACCAGAGACCTTATAGTAGAGGTTAAAGACAAGGAGAGTAACACAAGCAAATGTGTAGGGATGGGCCCACCTGCCCTTTTTAGTGCGGTCTTATGCTTGTGAAACCACTAATGGTACAGGCTAAGATTTTTAAAAGTGATCAGTTTTGTGGCCTTGGGTTTTGGATGCCTAACTTGAGACACCTTAAAGGGGACTTCATTTTCAGGCTGCGGGTCCTGAGCGCTTGCTAACAATCGGGTCCCTCACTGTGCCTCAGCTTTCCCATCTGCAAAATGGGGATAATGAACGTTGCCCACCTTTGCTCCAAGATCTAATATGCTCCAAGATCTACTGAGGACAAGCACTAGATAAGAGCTAAATATTGTTGTTTGTTTATTTTATTATTTGAAGGCCTGTCGAGTTGGACACTCACAATCACTAGTCTTGGCTACAGCAGTTTCCTCGCCAATCAAAAACAGCAAATCAGTTTCCTAAGGGGGAGATAGAATTTTGTAGGCTGCTTTATCTGCGCATAAAACCAGTTGTGTGCTGCACCATTTCCACCTGGAACTTTGAAAGCATCAGAACACAGCGGTGGCATATCAGCTGTCCCTCCCCAGGCTGCTAGTCAGTAGGCAGCATGTTAAAAGATGATGAATATCAGGACGCTGCCCGCATTTGCATGCGGGAGCTCTAACTGCCTGCTGGGTTTCTGTCTTACTGTTGTACGATGTTACACGAACGTTTTAATTTGTATCGTGAAGCACGGCTGACAAATGGACAGATCTGTCTGTGCAAAGAGGATCGGCTACCGATGATTTACAACGAGGCTCATGCACGCCAGCTCAGGAGCGTTTCAACATGACGGCCTAATGGTTATTAATTCGGCTGGAATTTACTGCAGTGCCTTTAATCCTGATGGACTCGTTGTGTATTTAATATAAATATTCTAAGTGCTTCTGTGGGATTTTCTCCTAGAACTTGGCATTTAGCTAAAAGGCCCGTGTACGGCAGCTACTGTTTCGTACTGAGTCTTCTCTGCATTTTCTCTTGTTGGACAATCGTTGGGCCAGATTCTGTGCTGCGTCTCCAGAGAGACGGAACGCACAGAAGGCACAATCCAGGCAGGGCCAAGGTGGCTTTATGCCACCTTTGCTGCCCAGATACCAGGCTGCTGCAGGGGCCAAAATGGTCCCTGGCATAATTTAGAGCAGCCCCCAACTGCTCCAACTTATGGCAGCCTTTTCTGGGAGGCAATGCAGCTCAGAATCTCCTTAGAATTGAGGACTATGGTTACTGCCCCTCCTGTCCCAGTGTAGCTTCTCCTCCTGGACTTGTGAGGGTGGCAGTGAAAAGTCAATGACGTCAGCTCTGCTGAGTTCTGCCTGATCGCACAATACTCTTTGTGGCTCCTGTCCATGGCTGGATCGGTGCATGAGGGTAGTAGTGGGGGTCCGGAATGGGTCTCATTGACTATTAGGGTGCAAGAAGTCCGGGAGGGGTGTCTGAATTTTGAACACAGACCACTCCGCCTAAATCGGCTCTGGGGATCTGGGAAATCTGTCCCCCGCTTCGTTCGGCCTAGTTCACAGCTGTGTGTGGTTTTTACTAAAGTTTTTAATTTCCTCTCCTTTTTGTGCTCTGAAAGTCATTTTTTTGCCCGCCCCCCTTCCCCCCCCAAGAGCCACCGAATCTCTCATATTCCAGGTTAGCTCTGGCCCTGTCTAATCGATCCCTGATCCAGACCTTTTCCTCACACAGGTTGATTTGTGTGTGTGCGCACACTCCCTGGCAAGGTGAAGCTCAGCCATGTGTTTCTGTTTAGAGGAAGTTGGCCTGACAGTTCCAGCCCTCCTCCTCGGTGGGAAACGCTGGGTTCCAAAGCCCTGGAAACGTGTGAAGGCTGCAATTTGACTCCCTTGGCTTCCACTTCCCGGCAGAAAAAGAACCGCTGGTGCCAAAATTCAATCCTCCCGGGGAGGCTGGAAATATTTAGGACACCGTCCAAGGATCAATAAAATAAAGAACAGGCCAGGATTGTTGGGCTCCTTCAAACAATAAATTCCCAGCCCTGGGGATGCAGCGGCGGTGAGGAAGGCCAGTCCAGAAGGCCGAAGTCGCCATGATTCTTGGGGCATCACGGTCGTGCTGGAGAATTCAGGCCCCGATTCCTTAGAAAGCCTGTTGCTGTAGAAGGGGAGAGACATGATGTTGAGTTAATGCTGGGTGAGTATGTGTTCCCTATGGACATCCAAGGGCAGCAGTCCCGGTCCCCGGTTCCTACCGAAAGGGGGTAATTAGGTTAACCCCAGGTGTGGGATAGTTGTGGCTTTCTCAAGTGTTCACTCATTATTTAGCTGTATTAATGGAACGCCTAGGAGTCCCAGTCATGGGCCAGGACCCCACTGTTCTAGGTGCTGTACAAAAACAAATAGTGCTTGTCCCAAGGGTTTACAATCGAAGTATAGCTGGAGGCATCATCCCAAGGACGGGATCCTTGCGTGGGCTCAGAGAGCAAAACCCCTTCCAAGGAAAGAGAGGATGGGGCTGCAAGTAGCATCTCCTCTCTTTATGGGGAATAATTCCCTGCTCTTTGCCCTCCGGCTGCAACTGTGGCATTAGTGGATTGGGCTGGGAGTTGGGAGACCTGGGTCCTAGCTCTGCCACAGACTCGCTGTGTGACCTTGGGCAAGTCCCTTAAGCTCTCTGTTCCTTCATTGCCTCAGCTGTGTACAGGGGATGCTTGCTCTAGAATTGGCATCTTGGCTTGGTCCTATCTTCCTGGCATTCTAGACTTGCCAGGCGCTGTGAGCATTTGCTGGGAAGTAGCAATCAGAGCTAATGCCCTTTCCTTGGTTCTTCTGATTTGCCATCTTTCTGTTATATTCGTCTAATGTTATGTTCACAGGATGATTAGATAGTGGATGAAAACATACACACTCTTGCTGGAAAATTGCCATGTAGCACAACTTTATATCTTAGAATTCGAATGATAGCACCCAAGAAACCAAAAACACAGAGAGGGAAAACAGGCTGCTCCCTAAGACGGTGAAGGCACAACTCACCCCACCTTGCTTTAAACCCATTTTTTCCAAACTGAATCAGAAGACCCAGTTCACATGGCTTTTGTCAGAGCCCTGCAAGCAGGACCAGGAAATTCCTCACACGCATTGATCGTGTGTCACTGTTCACCAGTTTCCCAATATGCCACCTTTAGGAATTCATCTCTACCCAAACTGGGGGGCCATGAGGTCTCCGAGTAGCCCAATGCCCTCGGTCATTCACTTAAGGAATTGGTCTGAGCTGGGATAACCCATGCTGGAATTTGATGGATGAGAAAAAGAAATGGATGGTGATGATGATACATTGGAAACAAAGGACCCTTTGAAGCTCTTGTGGCTTGCCAGTTAATGTCCCGGTCTTCCCCTTTGACAAATAGAGAAGGGTGTCCCAAGTTATCTTTCTTCTGAGTTAGCAGCTTTATTCCTTTTCTCTGCACAATCTGGAGCTCCTTAGCCAAAAGTGAATCCAGATGCGAGGCAATTTCATCCATTTATCCTGTAGGATCACAGCTCTTTCTCTGTCACCAACCTTGACCACTGTCCAACAACCTGTCCCCCAACCCCCAGCTGCTCTCTGTCATTCCCCTGCATCTGTTTGTCTTCCACCCCCCTCGGTTTACAGTTGTGTGTGTGTGTGTGTGTGTGTGTGTGTGTTTGCACCAGCCCCCTTTGAAGTTGCTTGGTTGTGCGTTTGGCCTCCCCTTCCCTTTTCTCTCCACACCCCTTGCCTGCCCCTGGTGTGTGCATTTCTGGCTGAATGCTGCCTCTCTGTCTATGTTGGCTGAAATGAAGAAAACGGGTCACCATCTGTGACCTCCTTTATGAGCCAAAATGTTGGAGTTTGGCTCCTGTTACAGCTGGTCTAATGCAATTGCTTCCTCCCTGTCCAACAGACACACCCTGGGAACGAGGCGGAGAAACGGGCTTTTCCCAAAACCTTTGAGGATATGGAGCCTGAACGGGTCTGGAGATTATAATCCAGAATTTGCATAATTTGCCACCGTCCTTCCTCCAGCTAGGAGATCTGCGCCCAGGGAGAAATTGACAGGAGTTGGAGGTGAGGCCTTGTCTGCACTGGTGTTTTAGCCGAGGCCGCAGCTGCTGCACTGGAGCAAACCCCTGGCGTAGGCCCTAATTTGCACTAATGAAAATTCTGCGGCACCACTTTAAACTGTCTGCGCTAGGGCTTCGCATTGGTGTGTCTTAAATCTCGCAGTAGGCGAGGCCTCCGGGCATGTCTGCACTGGAGCTGGAAGGTGTCAATTGCAGCTCAGGTAGACCCTACCCCTGCCAGTTGTGATTGGAGCTAGTGCGCTAAAAACCAGCAGCCTAGCCATGGCTGGCTGTCCCAAGTATGGACCTAGGATCTTGGACAGGATTGTCCTGAGGACGACTCACCCCTCCTGCCATTGCAGCTATGTGGCTATTTTTAGCACACTAGCTCCATCCCAGCTAGCATGGGTATGTCTGCCTGAGCTGGAACTTGTATCTTCTAGCTCCCGTGTACACATTCCTTAAGTGACGTGGTCTCAGACACGATCAAGACCTACTCTGATCGAATTACCTCCGGACCCCAGGGTAAAACCCACCTATGATGATAGAAGCTACGGAGAATGAGGAGGGAGATTAAGAGGAAGCAGAGGAAAGAGACACCCCTGAGAAATCCTTTAAAGGGCCATCTGCCATCAAAACCATGTTGCTCCCTTGGCCGGCTTTCTGTGCGCACAACTGTTAAACAGCTGCCGAGCCTCTCCCCAGAGGTGGCTGCACGTTCTGAAGTTTACAGCCTTGTAAAGGCATTTGGGGGCCCCCTCTGGATGAAAGGCCCACGGTTAAATGCCAGCTCATTATCACTAATATTGTTGTTAAATTCCAAGTGAAACACTTAAGGCTGAGCGTCCTCTAATGATGGGATAATTAGGGAGGCGGCTCTGTTGCTGTAGTTTTACAAGGCTGTAATGAAGCTCTCACAGGGACGGGCTCTCGCTTCAGGCGGGGTGAGGGAATTGGGTGCTTGCCGAGGAAATGGTGAACGGGAGCCGTCTATTATTATTATGCTGCCGATGTAACAATGGGCACCATTAATAAGAATCCAGCTTCTTCTCCAACCCACCCCCTTCCCAGCAGCTTGGGAGGAACCCCCTTGGTTTCGTGGCCAACCGGGAGATGCGTGGAAGAGAATTCATCTAAGGGCCACTTCCGCTCTCCCTGCTGTGGCTGCTAACTTTGCATGGAGTTCAGTGGCTTGCTGAGGCGCTGGGAAAAGGGTGGCCTTGGGGCGTAGCAGAGCGGAGGTGGGGATGGGGCAACCGGGATAGGCTTTGCGGAGGAGGAGAGAGCAGTGGGGATAGGAGAGCGGAGGAAAGAGCAAGTGTGGAGCAAGAATCCGGGTTCAGCATAGCCCTTCCGCGCCCCCCGCCAACGTTAAATAAGTGGGCGCTGGCATGGCACGGGTTGCGACAGCACCCGCTGTGTCGAGCCTGCTGTCAAAGCTCCCCGACACCAGCCAGTCTTCTGCTGACCCAGCGCTGCCAGCCAGTCTGCCGTGGAGCTCTGGAAACCTCTGGCTGTCTCTGCTATCCGCCAGACGTTCTGATTCCAGGCCACTTTGTTTCCAGCATTTGTGCCTGATGTCAGTGAGGGCTTCAAGGCTCGCTCCCTGCTGGCAGGAAACTCACTGCCACATCCGGCGGTGCCAAGAATAATACATGTCTGTGCTAAAGGCCTGGGTCTCATCTGAAGACCCACAAGTCTCATGACAGATAAAGGACTGTGGGAGGAAGGAGGCTTAGAATTACTGTTAAGCCTTGGATGGGAATATGAAAGAAGCATATGTGGGAAAGAAACAGGACTGTCAGTCTCCTGGGGGTAGGATCCACAGGCAGTGAGAGTTTGAGATATCTATCCTAGGTACTGATATGGTCCTCATCTGAGCGCCTCACAATCGTTAATGCATTTATCCTTGCACAATCTCTGTGAGACAGCCCAGTTATCCCCATTTTAGAGATGGGGAAACCTAGGCACAGAGAAGCTAAGTGACTTGCCCAAGGGCACCCAGGAAGTCCGTGGTGGAGCAGGGAATGGAATCTGGGTTTCCCTAGTTCTAGGCTAGTGCTCCTAATCACTGGATCATCCTTCCCCTCTTTAACCTGCTAAGGGAATGTGCCTTTGGGCCTAACACAAATGGCCAAAGATGCGTGTTTGTGCCACACTGAAAAGGGAAGCTGCGGCGTAGTGTAAAGGAAATTGAATGTGATGTCAAAATACATTGTACAGATTGTATCAATCACTGCTGATGAAAGAGGGATCAGATGTTTACATGGATAACAAGAAGAGTCGGAGTTAGAACCGTTATACTAACAAAAAGATGTAGGGAAAGAGAGAATCCTCAGGGTTTGGATTTTAAAGCCATCTCTAAACCAGTCTCTCAATCCTAATCTAAAGTTAGGGTGATGCCTTCATGGGGGGCAGATTATCCCACATTTGTCTACTGCATGATTCTTACACCTGCCTCTGAGCTGGCATCTGCTGGTGGCCACTGTCAGAGACAGTGCCTGGATCTCATCCATCCTGGCAACTCCTCTGTACATCTTAAATTCACTAACAACCTCAATTTTAAACAAGATGTCATACGCTGCCTCTATTCCCAGAATTGCCTCCAGTTTGCCAGGGTCTAGGGACCCTGGTGCTGAGTGTAGGTACCAGCATATCATGGAGTGCACAGGGCGAATGACTGAGTTTTCCAAAAAAGATTAGCGACTGTGAGTGCTCCAATTTTGAGGGCCCAAATTCAGCCACCTTTAAAGGGGTGAGTGCTCAGGGCCTTCTGAAAACCAGGCCTCTTTAAGATGACCTCAGAGGGGTCCCAACATCATGAGTCAATTCTGACCGTGGTTTATGACTCCCTGTCTCAGACAGGGTAATGCATGGGAATGCAGCACGGATTAGTGAGGATATTGCGAGCTGCACTTCCCCTACACCTGGGGAGACCAGAATCCCATCTTACGGTTCTTTTCCTGCTTATGAAGCAGTGTGATTTCATGGTCGCTGGGTGTCAGCTGTCACTGGCTGTCTTGCAAGATGCCAAAATTCTATCCCCATCCCCAACTTTGATGTCTTGTCTTTATCAGCCTGGCGCTTTCCCCTTGGTCTGCAGCCTCTCACACAGAGGAATGGCTCGCTGTAGCCATGTTACTGGCTCAAGGCTGTCAGCTAGCCTGAGCCCTGCTGCTGGTGTGATGACCGTGGTAGGCCTTTCAAAACACGGGTGGTCTCGCTGGAATTGTTGCTGGCTATCAAACAGGGTCTGCTTGTCCGAGCTGGTCTCTTTAGAGCTCCCAGCTGGCTTCCTACAAACCACAGATCTGTCCTGAACCCTTTAAAAATCCCTTCAGATGGGAACTGGGGAGGATCTGTGTGAGAGGAAGCTGGGATCATGTGATAATCTGCCAGGCAATCAACCTGGGAAATCGGAGACATTTCCAACAGGAAATAGAAAAATTCAGGCAGGTGTCAGTCCGGGAAGGAAAATGCAAAATCTTTAATGCTGCACAGTGCTGTCCGGCCAGGATCCATATAATAATGTATGGATGCCTCTTTCCCGTACCACCCATCTACTGAAGGAGGCCACGTGGGCTACTGCAAAGGCACCGACTGGGAACCAGGAGAGCTGGGTGCTATCCCCAGTTCTGCCACTGACCTGCTGCGTGACCCCGGGCAAGTCGCTTCCCCTCTCTGTGCCTCTGTTTCCCCTCCCAACCTTTGTCGTGACTCTTCAGGTTTTCTAAGCCCTTCGGGACAGGGCTGGTCTCTCGCTGTGTCTTTGCGCCGTGCCTGGCCCAATGGAGCCCTGACCGCTGCAGAGGTTTGAAGGTGCTATTGTAATACAAATAATACTAAATACTCGCTGCTGTGCCTCCTTTATACAGCACTAGTCTGTTAGGCTCTAGCTACTATTCCACATGCAACCCCCCCCACGCCCCGCCCCGCTAGTGTGCGTACACTGATGCCCCGTCTTGTGCAGGGACACCCTCTTTTTTGGGGAGGGGAGAAAGGCTTCAGGCATTGAAGACTGGCTTGGGATCCTGCTTCAATTCCTGGCTGGGCCACAGACTTCCTTTGTAACCTTGGTCACGTCATTTAATCTCTCTCTACCTTGGGTCACCATCTGTAAGCTGGGGATATACTGGCTGTGTCTCGTTAGATTGTAAGCTCTTGGGAGGCAGGGACTGTGTCTCTGGGCAATGCCTAGCATAATGAGGCCCTGTAGGTGGAAATAGTGATGTACATAGCATGTGATGGGGCATCCACACCCCACACTGGCCAGGAGCAGGGTAATGATCAGCTCTAGCTGCAGTAAGTGTCCGTTTTGGGTGGAGGGGTTAAATTGGGAGGGGGCTGGTGAAGAGCCCAGCTCAGCTGGGAGCTGGCTGGCTGAGAGGGAGAGCAGACCACCAGCTCCCTCCTTGTGAGAGGAGCTGGGACCAGGCACTGACTCCAGACTGCGGCCTGCCAGAGCCTCCCGGAGGAAAGACAGGGGTGACATGGGGCTGTTGGTTTGATTTGCTCCCAGTGACTTTGTCTGTTGTTGTTGAGTAAGGACAGCAACAGCCAGATAAACACTGGCTGGCTTTTACACCCAACCAGGAACACAGCAGAGAGTTTTGCTCCCGGACTTGCAACAACCATCACGCAGCCCTGTCTGTACAGGGCCATGGTATCCATGTACACCCGACACTTGTGCATCTCAGCCCACACACCTGCCGTCTTCCTTCCTCCAGCATCTCCCTCCCACGCTGATGCACGTGGCCCACTTCCATTTCACCCAGGCTGCATCAGAGCCCCCTTCCCCCACATTCAGACTCTGGGGTGGAGACTTTATAGGGTCTCGTACACAGCTTTCTCCTTCTGCATGTCGTCGTGGGCTATTTCACAATGATTTCTTGCTTTCATTTGCTCGCTGGCTCCAGTGACTGTGTTTACTAAATGTATTCTAATGTAGTCACCTTTCACCCCCCGACTAGACGCCTATTGATCCAGTATAGATCCCAACGAAAGGCTGTTACGAAAACAAAAGCTCCCAGGCTCTGTCAGCACTGTCAACAGCTTCACTGGAGAGAATGGGATGTGGGAATGGAGACTTCTGGGATGGCGGCTAGCAGCAGAGGGCACTCTTGCCAATCTTTAGTGTTATGTTCATAGCATACACCCAGAGAAGTCAGTTTAGATGAGCTATTACCAGCAGGAGAGTGAGTTTGTGTGTGTATGGGGGTGGGGGAGATGTGAGAAAACCTGGATTGGTGCAGGAAATAGCCCGACTTGATTATGTAAAGAGTTGTCACTGTGGATGGGCTAGCACCAGCAGGAGAGTGAATTTGTGTGGGGGGGTGGAGGGTGAGAAAACCTGGATTTGTGCTGGAAATGGCCCACCTGATGATCACTTTAGATAAGCTATTACCAGCAGGACAGTGGGGTGGGAGGAGGTATTGTTTCATATTCTCTGTGTATATATAAAGTCTGCTGCAGTTTCCACGGTATACATCTGATGAAGTGAGCTGTAGCTCACGAAAGCTCATGCTCAAATAAATTGGTTAGTCTCTAAGGTGCCACAAGTACTCCTTTTCTTTTTATAAAAATCTAAAATACTCTTGCTGGAAGCCTGCAATGTAACATGACTGTCGTTCTTGGAATTCAGGATGATAACGCTCAAGAACCCCAAAACAGAGCAAGACAAAGCAGGCTGCTCCCTAAGGCCCAACTCAGCCCACCTTACTCTAGGCTGGCTCTCTGCAGACTGACTGCGCAGGATCCAGATCACACAACCCTTAGTGTTCGAGCAGGACCAGGAAATGTGATGTCTTGTAATTTTAAGACAGTTTTCAGTGACCACAACTAGCTGCTCTGTCGGAAAGGAATCACAAAGGCTGAAGTAGGGGGATGGAAATGCCTTCTTTTTGCCTGCTTGATCACTGTGGGAGAGCAGCCCCGAGGGCTGAGTACAGAGCATGGCCATGCTCCTTGGAGTCAATACAAGACATGCTCAGACGGATTAATGAAATGTCTTAATCATCCGAGTAACCAAGGAAAGGTGGTCTTATTCTCAGAGCCTGTGACTCTGGATATCTGGGCTCAATTCCCAGCTCTGCCACAGACTCCCTGTGTCACTCTGGGCAAGTCACTTAATCCCCCCGTGCCTCAGTTTTCCCCTTATCTGTAATACAAGGATGATAACACGAAAGGGTGATGGTACCAAAGGAAACATTCAGCAGTGGTTGTGAAGGGCTCAGATGCTGCAGTGACAGGCATGGTATAAGTATCGAGAGAGAGAGAGAGAGATCACTGAAAGAACCATGCTGCAGAAGGATACTGCAGAATGTGAAAGTGGACCAAAGGAAGAGACTGTGGGTGGAATAACTCCTCAGCCAGGTCACTGAAGAAGCCACTCGGGGGCTTTTGGAAGGCAGGGCCTGCCAGTTCCTGACATATACCGTATGTTACTTGTACCCTCCTGTGTCCAGCTCCGCTTGGGTGGGAGGGCTATTTTGGCACCATAAAACACAGCTTTCTGACAGCTGTTTCCTGCTGGAGCCGCAGTTGGCGCGGGAGAGGGGATCAGTTTTCGATGGGAGACACCTCGCAAATTTTTAGACCGGAGAGCTCCATTGGTCCAGTGGAAGGAGCTTCCGGAAAACACAGCAGGGGTCAGGGGCCAAGTGGAGCTACTGGACAACGGGACTGCACTCAGGATGCCGAAGTGTCTCTTATTGCCTGGAGAGTGGGTCACTACTCCACGCTGAAGTGGGCATGTGCAGGGGAGATGGGGGGAGGGATAGCTCAGTGGTTTGAGCATTGGCCTGCTAAACCCAGGGTTGTGAGTTCAATCCTTGAGGGGGCCATTTAGGGATCTGGGGCAAAAATTGGGGATTGGTCCTGCTTTGAGCAGGGGGTTGGACTAGATGACCTCCTGAGGTCCCTTCCAACCCTGATAGTCTATGATTCTATGAGTCTATGATTCATCAATGTGGTAATTTGTGATTCTCAGTGTCCTGGGAAGACCTAGGATTGCTAATACGCCTCATGCAAGCAAGTGCCCCTGGCTGCCTGATCCACAGCCCCTCCTGCTCCCACACGTTCACCGATGACACACGCACTGCTGCGCTGGCCCCAGCAATCTGCACACGCCTGACAACACGCATGGCGCTGATCTTTCCATAGCAACCTGGCAGATCTCCTAGGTGGATACGCTGCTGAGCCAGCCCGCCAGATCTGGAATTGCTTTGTACCCCTTAAATAGCCATTCAGATGCACAAGTTCAGGTTGGGCCTTGTAGATCAGCATCTGACTAGGCATGTCCGGTTGGCTCATGTAGGGGATGGGAGACACAAGAAGGCTGGCCCCACTCTTGGGAGCAGGGTATGGGTACGGTGGGGCACCAGTCGAAGGGATAAGAAAGGTGGCGACTTTCTCCGGCTCAACTTGTGCAATAGTGGAAGTGAATTGCACAGCCATGGCCCCTCCATGGACCGTGTCCCCTCCCCACCCCCTCCGGCGATTGTGCATGGCAGAGTTGGACTCTTTGGATAAAGTGCTGCAATAAAGGGCAGGAAGTAGCCGTCAATCGCTTTTTATTTAACATCCACTCCCCTTCTCTCCCCAGCTTCTCTAAGGAATGGCTGTCCCAGAGGCAATGGAGGGAACCAACACGAGAAAGAAGGCTCCTGGAATGTGCTGCACGGCTGCCAAACATCAACATGTGTGACCATAAAACGCAGCCCCAGGAAGCGGAATGCGATAATCTCGAACCTGAAATTGTGAGCCAGGGGAGGTGAGAGGTAAGAGCCGAGATGTACCAGCTGCTTCTCCCCAGGTGTCCTCCTCATGGCACTGGGAAAGGGCACTCTCTTGGGGTGCTAAGAATGAGGTCATGTCCAGGCTCCTGACTGTCTGTGGGGCAAGTGGGGGGGGGGGATTCTTCCCAGAGGCACTCGTATCCTAATTCCCTCCCCCTTCTCCCTCCCCCGCTCCCTCCATGCAAAGCCTCACTCAGCCTCCTGCCACACAGCTGGGCTGCAGCCCTGGGAGATGGGAGCACATAAAACCCCTTTCCAGAACGAATCTGAGGGGCTTTAATCTCTTGGCTCCTTCTCTGAGCTGCATCAGACACTTGACACATTTAAACCCTGTGACCCTCAGCCCCGCTCCGGTCTCCTCTCTTTAGCAGGACCGAATCAACAAAGGGTGGATGTTAAAGGAAGGCCAAATAGGACCACTGAGCAACCTGGGACTTACAAGGGATGGTGTATGGAGAGCACAGTGATGCTTCAGCAGAGGAAGGAGATTGGAGAAATCTCTCTCTTTCTCTGGTCGAAGAATCTGTCTCCCTCGGCTGACGTTTTGAGCGACTTGTTGGTTGAGCCCAGCTGCAGAAGAGCTTGTGATGAGCCATCTCCGCTCTCCCCGGCCCAAAAGATGCTGTCGTAGTGACTTGGTGCCTCCAGAGACCAAGAGGTTCACAGGAGAACTTAACCTTACATGAAAAGCATCAACGCATGTGAACAAATATGCAGGGCTGCTAAACTGCAGAGTGAACTAACAGCTCCCTGGAGATCCATGTGAGCTGAACCCTAAAGGGCAGCTGGCCAGGGATTTATCCCCACAACTACTTAAAAATCAAACATTTCTATTTTTGGGGAGGAGGGGGGAAGCCCTTCTGGGTGAAGTTTAATGCAGATGAATGTGAGACGGCTGGTGGGACTCATACCAGGCGGAGATTAGAAAGGGTCCATGTCACGGTTTTGCTTTCTTCTGTTCCTCTCCTGCCATGTAGCTCAGATGATACACCTCATTGCTGCCTGGCAGCATCCTAGGCTGTTGTTTCAATCCTTCGCCCTTTGGCAACCTGGTTAATGCCCCTCTGTTCTGACCTGCAGCAGCCGCGTTCTGTCTCAGGCTGGGCAGAAGAGTGCAGCGATGCCGTCAAAGTGGCAGGAAAGGGGGGTTGAGCTTTGGCATTCCTGCTTGGACTCGAATGAGAAGCAGCAAGTGTGGAGAGAAGGGAGAGGCAGTGAGTGATAAATTCAAGAGAGGATCAAAGACCCGGACAAGAGATTTTAGTTGCAGAGGGGAAAGAGTTGGATTTTAGAGACATGAAAGAAGTGACAGGACTTCACGAGGGACAGACTATGCGGGGAGAAGGCGAGAGCTGGAAGTCGACCATGGAGTTGTCAGTGGTGACAGAGAAGGGCAGCTTGGGATGAGGAGAAGAGTTTTCAGGTTTGAAGCGAGGGTGGCAGCATGTCTGGTGTGCCAAGCTGGTGAGAAAGTGGCAGGTGGGTGATGGAGAGGTTGGTGCTGTAGATAACACTCTGGGAACAAGATCTAAATGGAAAGAGCTGTAGGTAGAGTTGGCAGGGACTGGAGGTGCAAAGGTCTATCAGGAGAAGCGTGAATGGAGGGAAGGGATTGACCTTAAAGTGAAGGATCTCAGCAGAGTTCGAGCAAGAGTAGAGGGAGCGAATGCTGTGGGTTAGAGGCACAGAGGAAGCAAGAGGCTAGACTGTACATCAACAGGAGAAACTGATTCAGTGTCACTTTCCACACGATTTCAGCTAGGGACTCGTCTCCAGCTTTCCTGACCCTGCACCCCCGCTATTCCTCTCTCCCCACCCTTCCAACCAGCCTCCTTTCTGACCTGCAGTGACCCTGGTCAAGGCAGGTCGAAACATTTTCCATCGACCCTTTTAACTTTTTTTAACGGGAAATTGGATTTTCGACTGAACGGGAAATGGTTGCAGAAAGTGCCTGCTTTAATTGAGAGAAATCCAAATGCTTTTTGTTGGGAAACTGAAAATTAGCATCTGAAGGGCACTGAAATGAAAGTGCTTTTCACTGCCAAAAATGGAGAGGGGGGAAAAAAAGATTAGTTTCTGTGTTCAATGTGTCTTATCTGTGGGAAGCTTCCTTCACAAGGGTAGATCAGCCTGGTGTGGGCTTCAAACTTGAACCACCCAAGCCCCGGCTGGCTTTGCTTTTACCCCAAACTTGGGCTGGAAAGACCTAGCACTGCTCTTTGGCCTGAAGCCCCTAACCAACCTCTGAGGAGATGATCAGCTGGTGCAACCGCCAGGGGGACGCTTGAAGCTGGATCTTGGTGCGGGGGTCGGGGGGAAGCAGATAGTGACAAACGTTCAGTGAATCCCAACAGCCCCAGGGCAGAGGCAGCGGGTCTAGAGTAGGGAGGATGTGCGATCATTGCCTTACCTGGTTCTTCAAACCTCCAGGGAAAGGGCGGCCAAACAGCCTGAGACTTAACAGACCCCGCTTCTATCAATT